>NC_064437.1:12388076-13010384 GCF_023343835.1 Lagopus muta | reverse complement strand
TTTGTCTTCATATAGCATTTATTTATGAGAGTTTTTGTTACAAAATTACCATATTTAGGCCTTGCTTCTAATCTTTAGTTTTATTGCTAAAACAACTCCACTATGCAAGTAACGTAATACTTTCATGGGAAGGCTTATACAGCTGTAGTTCATTTTCATTTAGAAAGATAAGACAGCCATAGATAGACTGTGCATCAGATGCACAGCAAGCAGATGACTGCAATGAGAACACAGGTACCAGCTAGCTGTAGCATAGGCCACCTGTGGGAGGCAGCACCAGGTGCAGGGCCTGTGTACATAGGAATTGAGGGGGCTGCAGCAGGTGGGAGTGGTGGCCATGAGTGCCTTGGACGTGGAGAAGTGGGTGACTGTGCTGGACTGCCCTGTTGCTGTTATTTGAAGAAGGAGATGAGACGCTGAGATGCAGCAGGAGTGAGAGAAAATAAAAGAGTTTGCAGTGGTGGAAGATGCAGAATACACAGGTGAGTAGGTGTACGGTCAACAAATACATATTTACAAAGTGGCATGGTTAGGTTGCTGTTTTACAGGTCATATAACTAGAAGGATTATCATGGTGGAAAGGGATAATCAAATATCAATGAAAACGTTCACCCTTGTCCTAGACTCTTAGAAAAACTCCAAAAGGAGGGATCTCCAGAAAGATATCCTTCCCTAGTGGCAGTCAGCCCTGAAATGGGGTCTAGGAGAGGTGCAGCCAGGTTCCACTCCTTCCAGTCACATGGCTGACTCAGTGCTTGCCTCAGGTGATCAATCAGTGGTTCAGGTCGTGATTCAGTAGTTCCCATACAGCAGGTAAATAGTGAGTAGTGTGCAAGTGGTGGTTACTTGCAAAATCATGCTGAGTTAACTCACCCTTGTGGACCCAAGCTGATTCTATAGCCTGTGGTTTGTACTATCTTCTTTTTGGGGTGTTATTATGGGTCTTGTATTGGCTCAGCTCCCAGACACCCTCACTGGAGAGTGAGGTGCAAGCAGGAGTAGGCTGCAACCCAGAACTGAGTCACCATTGAGGACAGAATTCTATAACCTCCTCTTTATCTGGCAGTTTTAGAAACACAGTTCCTGCATTTACATGAGTAATGAGACCTCAGCACGTGGATCTCTTACTTTCAATCCTTTGTTAAAATGGCCTTAATCTGTGACAAAGCATAGTCCAGTATGTTTATGTCCTTCAGCTTTCCATCCGTGTAGCAATCAGTCACTTTGTCTTGGGCTGTCTGTGCCTGTGGAAAGCAGCTGAATTCTCTGCCTTAACATGAATGCAAACATCCTTTCAAAGCCTTCCCTTTGGGAATGTGCACAATAATATCAGAACATAGGCTAGCCTGAAGTCACAGACATTTACAGTCACTGCCTATGGGGATAGAAAGGTGTATGGAGGATCCTGGCAAATACTGTATGAGCATTTTGCTGTTATCCTTTTGCAGGACAAGTGTGGCACAAGGGATTAGAAAGTCAATGGCTAGTTCCTATTTAAATACCAAATATATTTAGAGTGAGTCCCACGGTGATGGGAATCAATCACCTGCTAATGTTTTAACTGGCTCAGCCAGCAGTTAGAAATATGTACTGTCATGGAAGTCATGTTTAAAATAAAAAGGCAATGTTTAAAATAAAATGAAATTGACATATTGAGGAAACATCACATAGGCATAAGAGGCAACACACAGCAATAATGAAAGATATTAGTAGCTAGAGTACAAAGTAGTGATGCTTTTTTTTTGAATACTCAAAGGACTTAAGGAGAAAGATAATGTTCATTTCAGGGACTATGTATTTGTGGTGAGTAGAAGGCATTATTCATAAGAAGTCAGTGTAGTTTTTTTTATGATTTATCAATTTGATGGCTCAGGTTTATAAAGCTTATTCAAGCTGTTGCCTTCACATCAAGTGGCTTTCCAGAGAGAAGCTGGCAACTGATGTTGTTTAATTTTTATGGGATTTGATCAAATACTCATAAATTCATTAAAGATTTTTTGTGATTATGTTTTAATTATATTCTATTCCAATTTTTATTGTATTCTATTTTTAATCGTTCTGTTAAAAAATTGTTTTTTTCTCATGCAAGCAGCAATGCCATAAAGTTTTCTGCAGCCTTCCAACCTCGCTTAAGTGCTGTTCATCAGTGGCTTAAGCCTTATCTGCAATGACTCTGCTTTACCTCATTTGAATTTTTGCAAGAGGTTTTTGTGCACCAGATAGAAAATTTTTGTTTGTTATTCCTTGCTTAACTTTTGTTAGTCTCCAGGCTGACTTCTAAGTAAAAAGCAAGCTATTACGTGTTTGGACTTCCCGAGATCTGTCCTTCTTTTCCATTTGGAAAATTTGTCCAGATAGATAGGAATGACAAGGAGCAAGTACTGGATGGCCCTGGGTGGTCTCTCCCAGAAGTGAATTCCAGTCTTCTGAATCTCTCAGGATCTAATATACAGGCAAAAAAATTCAATAATTGTCTTCTGAGAAAAGCATCTCAATTCATAAAAAAATGATGGCTGACAAATGATGTGTGGTAAATTTTATTTTTCCTCAGGCATGTTTTGAAGTTTATATCATTTGGAAGCTTAAGGAAATACTTGGCATATGTTTCAAAATGAGCTGTTTTTGTGATTGTATATAGTTTTGTTTATTTGTCTCACGGTAAGAAAAATCTTTGACTCGACTTTATTAGAATTAGGCCATATTGTATTTTAGATCAAATATAACTCTCTAGCAGGAGCCTGTTCTTAAATTTGTATTTTACACTTTCTCATGCTCCAGTCATTGAAATCATAATGAATAAATGCCGTAGCTTTCAGTTCTTACCTCTGGGACAAATAATAAGAAAACTCTCAAACAGATGGAGTAGGCTTTCTCATACATGTTATCCATTAATCTCAAACAACAAGCTACAGAGAATGTTTTTAGTGCACAGGTGAAAAAAAAAGATAATGACATCACCTATTTTCAATAGTGTCTACATTCACACAGTTTAAATTTCACTTTGTCCCAGCACCTTATATTACCTATTTGCTCTTATCTAGACCTTAAAGGTGCTGAGCCCATGGGAAATTACAGACACAATTGTAGACTTAAAAGGAATTTAGGCCATGTGAGTATAGACCTATCCATATTGCTTTCATATTGGGAATCCGATGTTCTCCTTCCTCCCTACTCTAAGGAGGCAATATTTCTTTCTTTCTGAGGTGTAATTACCATTTTATTGTGTTACGGGCTTGATCCTGCATAGTACCTGGCTTAAATTCAGTGATGTCAGATAGTTTATGGCAGTAAAAGGTTTTTAGTTTAACTTGACTGTTGTTGAACAAAGCAATTGTATGTTGGGCAGTGCAATACATATATGTACACATATATGTACATATATTTTTATATTTTTGAGTACAGCCTATGACTTTGATATTCAGTGCATATAATCACAGAATTACAAAGTAATATAAGTAAATAAAAGTAAAATAAAGTAATTTTATTTTAAATGTTTATAAGTACTGGCTTGAAGTATCATTGTTTCAATGTTGGTATAAAAATTAATAACACACACTTTTACTAAGCATGTTCTGTGTGTCTGAGTATTCTTTTATTGTTTCTTTTATACACGCAAATTTCAAAAGATTTAAATATTTTAAGCTGTCCCGTGTTTAAATTAATGGTCAAATATGCTACCCTTTGACAAGCCTTTCAACTTAGGTGAAACATTACCTTTGTTTGTTACCACAGGACTTCTTATTTTTATTATGAGTATTGGGATTCTGTAATTCTGGTGTTGATTAGGTAAAGTAGGAGTGGCAATTTATGTCTGTATTTAAAGGCATTTCAGGACAAATGCACTACTTGCAGTGATACTTCTGATTTTGTACTTTAGAATGCGTTGCAATATAAAGGAACCGCTTAATCTAATGGAGATGTGATCTTCTTTTTAACTTATCATCATATTGAGGGATGGTTTTTAACCACACAATATATTATTCCAGTGGTTAAGTTCATGAGAGCCAGGGTTAATGAAACTGCATAGGTTTCAGATCTGCCAGAATGGGCTGCCTGAGAGACTGGTTTATGCCTTTGTTCTTAACAAATGCCACAACAAAAAGCATTCCTGTGGGCTTTCTCTCTCTCTCTTTTTTTTTTTTTTTTTTGGCTAGACATGCTTAACAGCATTAAAAAGCATTAAAAAACTGTTGAGCTTTGTTGTGGTATTTTCTGGTAGGAGTCTTTTCATAGTATGTGCTTATTCATGAAACTTTTTGCTGAAAATATTGAAGAAAAAGAAGAAAAAGATACTGAAAAAAAAAATCTTACGGTAATTTCAGATGTAAGTAACTTCTTTCTGTCTTTTTGGAAATTCCATATGGCTGAAGCTTCTTATGTTACAAAATGGAGGACAAGTCTTGGAGACAGCAGTCTTTAGAATAGGAGAAAGAAAATGAGAAGCTCAGAATGAGTGAACATAAAAGATACCAGTGTCCTTTTTAGTTTCTCTGTATTTGATTAATATGGTTGTTATTATTAAATAATTTAAAAATAGAATAGCAAAAACATCAGTGAAAAATGGAGAAATGTTCTCAATAAGTACTTTCTTTTTTTTAAAGTCAATCTGTTTCTTCCTTACGCTGCTGATATTATAGTTAATGCAACTATATATGCAACTAATTCTCTCTTCTAAATCTCAAAATAGATATATATTTTTTCACCACTAGATAACCTTTGTTCATACATATATATTCTTGGGAAACTCCTCTGTACAGCACTACCTATCACAGTACCCCCAGCAGAATTCTGTTCTTGTACAGTAGGGTACTGAAGCTTCTCAGGAAATTATTTCTGAACATGCAGAACTCATAAACTGCAAATCTGTTCTGCCCCATAGAAGATAAACTAGGATCTCCAGGGGACTGTTGCCAACACTTCTTCTTTTTGACTTTTCAACTGATATTGGTTTTTAATTTTTAGTATTTTAACGTGGAGCAATAAAAAGATAAAACTTCAGGGAAGCACAGGCAAAGCATGATCACTGGGAAAGTGTTGACTGTCTGAGATAATTTTGTCATTGCTATGTTCCCAGAGTGCCTCAGTAAAAAGGGAGACTGGAAAAGTTATTATTCTAATAGAATATGGTCCTTCTATTCAACTCACTGAAAAAAGTTGATCTAAGTTCTTGAAACAATCCCAAAGATTTTTACATTCTTTTAACTATACATATTCTATTGTAACACCATCTTGAAATATGACAAATCATTCAGGAAATGTTAAGGGGAGATATACTGAGCTTCAGACCAGAAAAACATGTTACTTTAGTTTCACTCTAAAAATAATACTGAAAGAAGCCCTGAAAGGCAGAATCTACCCACACATTTCTGAAGAAAATATTTCACAGTTATCATAACTGAATTTCTTAAAACATTGTTATGTAAAAGAGAACCAAAAGACGTGACCAGAAGTTCACTTGAGCATGTAAGAGCCTGTGTTTCAAAGTCATGATGGTGTCAAGTAGGAATGCATTCTGTCACCTCTGCTTTGTGGCATGGCTCTCGATTTTATTGCAAGAGGAAGAACAAATAAGTAAATTAAAAACAGACATGACAAGTCTCGGCAGCAGTGTGGTGACTGATCTAGACTTTGTTCGTAGCTGACAATTCACGTGAGACCATGGCACACATGCTATGACTGGGCAGCTGGAGAGATTTCAGAAACGATCATGTAGAAGAATGACTCCATCCAGAGGTGCTTGGTGTGAAACCTGGTGTGGCTCTTTGATATAATTGACATTCACATAGGAGCAAGACAGAAAACATGGCTAAATTTTTCTATGTCCTAGCCAAAATTATGTTGATGAAGAAACATTGAGTTTGTTTCTACAATGTGAATTAATCACTTAGTTGACCTGTTACCACACAGATAAAAATTCCCAAACAAATTTCTGTTAAAGATAGCAACAGTTGCGAAGGGTGCTGAGCAGCAGTGAGGGAGAGCTGTCTGTGACACAGTGAAGGAGATTGGAGGATATGCCATTTGGTTAAAGCCTTTTTATTTTGGCTTGTTTCAGAGCAAAAAGAAAAAGAAAACAAACAAACGAAAAAAACCCCCAAAACTTATTTTTTTTTCCTCTCATGCTTTTACTATCTTTGATTCAGAGTTTACCCTCTTTAAGGACAAGTGTTATTTGCAGGGTCCAGATTTCTTAAAACAAGGAAGCAAAACAAAGGACTTCTATTTTCCTGTATTTTTAAGTTTGTTCTTTCATGAAATTCAAAGCAAAATTGTGCTTTTTGCAAAGCTATACTATCCAGTCATTGTTTCTCTGCATGTTTAGAACTTTCCTCTGGGTTCAAGAGATGCATGTGCCATGCTGCTGGCAACACAGGAGCTGCAGATCCCTCATCTCTTTGAAGCAGGAGCAGCATGCTGAATGTCAGTTGTTTTGCAATTCCAGGTTTTGTTATGCTTCATCAGTAAGCAAAAAATTTGCCCTGTTGCACTAATAATTTAGTTAGGTAATCTGAATAACAAAGGTAATCAGAACTTTGACTAAAAAACTGCAGTGCTATTCTTGATTGCATTTTATACACAAATTACCTGGACTTTCCTTACCTACTGGCAGAATTCCTCCAGCAAAAGAGTTAAATTTAGTCCCTCTGACTGGACATTGGTTTGGAGGAAATCCAGCTGTATATCAGTAATGTAACGCTGTTGGGTTCCATAGAAGAAGAACCATGATTGTCCTCCTTAACCCAGAAAGTCAGCTGTGTGTGAGAGCAATTCACATCACCTGTTCTTCTGGAAGGACTGCGGCGAGTTAGCAGTGGTTGTTGTAAAAGCAAGTCATATGAGGAGGGAAGACAACAAGGAGAACACTACCTTCTCAAAAGGATGCAAAATATCTGAAAACTTTCCAGTAAGGTTTATATTTAGTGAAGCCGTCTGGGGTTTCTTCATGCTGCATGCTCAGTGAGAATATAAGTGTCTGAATAATAGGTCAGTGAGGGAGAGCTTGTTTCAAGACTCTTCTACCCACACTGTCACAGTGTTGCAGAGGACTAAACCTTTGTAAAGGGCTAAAACCTGGCATCCTACTGAAGTGACTGGAGTGAATGCATCACTGAATGTTCTGGAATAATATTATTAGAAACTAGTAGACTGTAATGTATCTGGCAAGTGTGAGTGCTGCTGAGTGTATGTGTAGTTTTCTTGAACTACATGTGCCTTTTCTAAATGCCTGGAAAAGCAGCATTCCGTTGACTTCATTTTTCTTTTAATTTGTGTATGTGCGTATGCATTGATTTCTCCTGCAGTTTTCTAAGAGTTTTATGGCCCATTACTCAGTAAGTAAAATGTGTGCAGATTTTGTGAGCTTCTGCCAGGAGGTGTTTATTATTCTCATCATTCTTAGAAAAATGTTGTTCCAGCAGGTTCAGGCAATACACTAAACATGGCACACGTGTGATTTGGCTGTTTCATGCTACTCTTACAATATTAGCAGCAGTAATAAAGCCAGGGAAATGGCTTTAGGGAAGGGGACAGACTTCATGTTAATTTGGTCATGAAGTGCTGATATGTGATCTTTGCTAAACCTGAAGGTGTAAAGAGAAGTTAGCTAATTTTCCGAAGTTGTTATTAATTGCTGCAACAGACAATAAGCCAAGATATTAGTGCAGAAAATTTTGCCAGTTTGTCCATGCGTTGTTTTTGGGAGTGTGACTTCACTCTGTCTCAAGGATTGGCTTGCTGAGTGAGAGACAGTTCTTTAAAGTAACTTTTCACGTTGCATTGACAGAGGTACAAGATATAATCCTGACAGTATTTTAAACTTCTCATGTATAGCAATGAATGTTGCTGGTAAGTGTAGCACAGTCATATGGCCAGTGTGAATTTTTCTGGTGTGCTGATTGATTACTTTCTTGTAGTGAAAGATCCAAGGTACATCTTCTCTTTGCTGTGTCAGTGGTAACAGTACTGGCAGCACCCCTATAGATTATGTTCTTCATGTTGTTCACAGTTACTGCTGCTTGCCCCCATTTACTTTTCATTTATCTTTGCAGCTGTGCAGCTCTTTTCTCCTCCTGCTATTTCTGTGCAGTGAGTACCTTTTCTATGTGTTCTTCTTAAGTTACGGAAGACTACAGAGCTTATGATGAATTCTTATGTTTCTGTTTGAGTTTCTTGGTGTTTTTTGTTGTTGGTTGCTTTATCTTTTAGGAAATATCTCTACCAATGCTTTTACCTGGGCATTTGTCTTCCTACTAACATTCAGTACTTAGAATCAACCTAGAAAAAAAATTTGTTAATGTTCACTGGGCCTTATGATTGGCAGTATTCCTTAAACTTTCTTTTTGCTCTTGTTCCTGTACTTAATTTTAAAAGGTGTCACCACTGTGCTTTGAGGAAAACTTGACTTTCACAACTGTAGGAGAGCTCTCCTTCCCAACAGAAATGGGAATTTTAAACTAATGTTTTAAACCCTAACTTTCTAACTCCAGATAAAATTTTAACCCTGTAATTCCAAATTACTATAAAATCTTAGGTTAAAGTCAACTACTTGGATTTCACTTGTGTAAGTGTACAGAAATTCTGGTCAAGAGAGGAAGTCTTACTAGTCATGTGCTTTAGGAGAATGTTCTTTATTTGAATACTTTACAGATGAATTAAAAACACAACAAACAGGTAATAGTGTGGAGGGAACAGAAGATAAGCGAAATAGTGTGTTCTATCCAGAGTATCCAGTAGGCTCCAACTCTATCTAGCTGTCATGTTGAACACTGATCCTTTGTTGAAAATTCTTGTCTTCAAGTTAGTATCTAATCTATGACATTGTTTGTTTGACTTCAAGATCTAGTTTCTTCTGTCAAAAGATTTAGAATCTCGTGTAAATATTTTCCTCATTCAGTTTTGTTTACAATCCCCAAACTGCTAAGAAGATGACAGTGACTCATATTCCTTTGTAGGAGCTGGCTTATTTTGTTCCTAACATGTTTAATTTATTCTGGTTGCAATTGTTTCTGGGTTTATTTATTTTATTTTGAAAAACAAAACAACAACAGTTGTCTCTTTTCCAGAATCACCCCTATACCTTTTTTGAAGGACACAAATAAGGCCCCCCGGTCCCTCGTCATAGTAACTGATTCTAGGTTAATAACTTTATGGTATTCCGCTCAGCTATGTTATTCTGTATTTCACTTAGGATATCTGCATGAAAATTATCCTGTCTCCGTGTGCTATTGCACTTAATATGTATTTCTTCCTGTAGCCAATCCTAATCTATGAATGTAGGTAACTTTGAGAGCATAATTGTGTTCCCAGATGCAGCTAACTGTGTCTTAGCTGCATATCTGGAGTGGACATTCAGCCCAAATTGTATATGAACAAAACCCGTGTGGAACATTGGAGTTAGAGCTGTGCAACATGCTGCAGAGTGCATTGGCTCCTACACTCCAAAAAATATCCCATTAGGAATATAATATACTATACAGAAAGATAATGAAGAAAATTATGAGTGTAACAGAAAGTACGTATGACCATCTCATGATATTTCATATGTAACAGTATACACATAATGAACAGATTACACTGAGAAGAAGCAGCCAATTGGCATGTATAAAGAAGGAACAACAGTTTAGCACCTATGATTAATTACCAGCAAGAAGCTATTGACAGGTTTTTGAGAGCCTGTGTATCTTTTGACTGACAGATGTAATGATAGAGGTGGTACCCAAGACAACTGGTTGGCAGAGACAGAGAGAACATTTGTATTTGCACCTCAGACTAGAATTCAGAATGAACATATGCTTGGGTACAGTACGATAAAATTGCTGATTAATGAAAATGGCATTCAGGAGACAGGTTATGTTTGTTAACTCTGAACTTTGTCTGAAGTGTGTCAAATATATCTTGAAATCCCATGTAAGAGTAAGCAATTAGAAAAGTATTCCATTGGTAAATATGAAACTTTAATCGAAATGAGATTAGACTAAAATTGGGTTTTACTTGTGACCTTTTGTAGCCAGTGCTATAGCTAACAGTCTCATTTTGAGACAAAGCAATGAATTTCTTGCTTTACTGCAAAGATTTCATTATTTTTAAAAATAAGATTTATCAGATTGAAAGTTGCAACCTTGGAATACTCTTTTCTCTAGGAAGGGAGGAAATAAAAATGGTTTGTGCAGGCACTAGGGTTATCTTCTTTGTCAATTTGCACCATATTTGTTGTTTGTGTTGTCAAATACCTGCTCTTGAAGGAGTAGGAAAGGAGGCAGACAGGCCCAGGTGCGCATCTTTTCTTAACATTCATGCATTAGGTACATCCTATTCAAGTCACCAGAGAAAGAGAGAGAGAAAGAAAGAGTTGAGACAGGTGTTGCCCTAAGGCAGTGTCATGTCAAAGGTAATTCAGTTCTTTAACTTCTGTCCCTTTTTTTGCCCTTTGTTTTCTATTTTTTTAATGACTTCACCAAGGGCGGATCATGTCTGACCAATCTGGTGATCTTCTATGATGGAATGATGTCACTGGTAGGAAAAGGAAGGACAACTTATGTTGTCTGCCTGGACTTGGGCAAGGCTTTTGATGTGGTCCAGCACCACATCCATATCACTGAGTTGAAGACGTTTGCATTAGGAGGTTGAATTACTAAGTGAATAAAGAATTGGTTGAATGGTCTTAGCCAGAGGGTTGTTGCCAATGGCTCTATGTCCAGTTGGAGATCAGTCAAGAATGATGTTCCCCGAGGGTCCATTTTGGGATTGGTGCTCTTCAACATCTTTACCAGTGATATAGACAGTGGGATTGACTGTACTCTCAGCAAGTTTGCTGGTGACACAGAGTGACACAGTAGAAGGAAGGGATGGCATCCAGAGGGACTGGGACATGCTTCAGAAGTGGGCACACAAGAATCTAATGAAGTTAGAGGACAAGTGTGAGCTGTTGCACTTGAGTTGGAGCAATATCAGATACTAGTATAGACTGGAAGAAGAATTCATTGGGAGCAACCCTCTGGAAAAGGACTTGGAGAGTCCTGCACAAGCCAGTAGTCTATGCTTGCAGCCCTGGAAGGCAACAGTATAAGGCAACAGTATCCTCGGTTACATCAAAAGAGGGGTGTCCAGCAGGGAGGGAGTGGTGTCTGTCCCTTTCTACTCTGCCCTTGTGAAACCCCACCTGGAGTAGTATGTCCAAGCCTGGGGCCCTCAGTACAGAAAGGATGCAGGTCTGTTCAGTGGATCTGGAGGAGTGCCATGAAGATGATCAAAGGACTGGAGCACGTCTCCTGTGAAGAAGAGTTGTTCCTCAACCTTGTTTATCTTGAAGAGAAGGCTCGGAAAGACCTCGTTGCAGTATTCCTGTACTCGAAAGGAATTTACAGGCAGGAGAGGGAGGAACTTTTTACGTGATCTGATAGTGATACAACAAAGGAGGGTTTTTTTAATCTAAAAGAGCATAGATTTAAGTTAGATGTTAGAAAATAAAAATTATTAGAGGATGGTGAGGTGCTGGAACAGATCGCCCAGAGAAATTATGGATGCCCCATCTCTGGAGGCATTCAAGGTGCTGTTAGATGGGATCTTGGGCAGTCTTTTCTAATGGTTGGCAGCCTTGCCTGTGTCAGTGGGATTGGAACTAGATGATCTTTAAGTCTCCACCACCTAAGGATTTCTATGATTTTATTATTTTTCTCTTGTATCAGCCTTTATATTCTTGTTTCTTAAAACTAGATTATTTGTTCATTTACTTATTGTATCTTTAACTGTTCAGTATTCAAATTTAATCTTACTTTTCTCTGAGCCCTTTTTTTCTGTATCAGATTTTTTTCTTTTTTTTGCTGACCAGGAGAAGAACTGAGGGGGGGGGGGGGGGGGGGAAGGACAGTTGTGTCCCTTCAGGAAACAGTTGAAAAATCCCTTTTCTAAACTCTCCTAAACTTTCTGAGCATTCAGTTGAATTTGTCCAGATTTGTTAACCACAGGGCCTGCCTCCTGGTTCCTGGTCCCCTGGTAGTTTACTGCGGAGCAGCAGTGGGAGCTCCCAGCTGGTCCTCTCTGCTGAAGGAAGGCAGCAAATGATGGCTCAGGCTTTAAGCACCTGGTCACAGACAAAGGCAGAAAGCCATGCACAGATGGAGTTCTGCTCATCTTCAGGCTGTAACAATATTAAGCTATTTAATTTATAGACAAAGGGCTGAAGTTGCCTGTTACTGCTGTTTTATTAGACTTGGTTTTCTCAGTGGGGTCCTGCTCCATGACTGGGGATTGTAGATGTTAGAACAATGCTCAGAATAAATTATGTCTAGGAAAAATATTCAGACTACAGCAATGCACAGCAGCCTTATTTGCAGACTGTGCTGTCATTGCACTACTCGCTGTTTAAACACACGAGGAGAAAAACCTCATATAAAATACATTGTTCAGTCAGAGTTCATTCCCTGATCAAGAAGTGATTAACACAGTGACATTTCTAACATCTTTGTTTTCTGTCATTTGGGTTTGTATCATTGTGGATGCAATAGATCTAAATAGATTTTACAGAGCAGGTTTTTTTTTTGTGTGTGTGTGTGTTTTTGTTTGTTTTTCTGTGTTGTTGCTTTTTTTTTTTTTTTTTTTTTTTTTTTTTCAAATATCTATAAAATACTGACCTTCCCTCCTCCCTGCCCCAACTCACCTAATATGGCCCGTGTTCCCTGCTGCATCGTAGGGATAGCCAGCTCTGATGTAGGGCTGCTTTGCCATTTCTGTAGAGACATCCATGTTTCCCTGCTCCTTCAGTTCATCAACTCTGGCCTCAAGGTGCTCTACGAGTGCTTTGAGGGCCATTAAATGCTTGCACCACATTTGGATCAGACACATATATCTAACCTTATCTTTGAAAGGTCTGGAGAAAATAACATTGAAAAGAGATCATCTGTTCAAGTTCATGCCCTTTTGACTAGTTTGAATTAACACTCACTTAGAGGGGGTAAGAAGTCAAAAATATGCCCGGAAGGTTAAACATTAAGTATGTAAAGCTAGACTTCCAAACTTCCATAATGCATGAAAAAGTGTATGTAAAAAAATGTCTGAACAAAACCAAAGTTTAACAGCTAATACATTTTAAAGAATAAGGATTTTAAAGTCTTTTTAGAGGTTTGCTTTTGCTGGTTGCCTTCAGGGGAGGTGAGACAAGTTTCTAACCTTTGTGGCCAGCTCAATGGTAGAGAAGGAAGGAACAACACAGAGGCAGAAATAAATCTCAAATTCCAACTTGTTGTGTGATCTTTGAAGGGCTTCAAGAATAAAAACCTTTTAAAGATAACCCCATATGTGCTACATGATCTGCATTTTGTCAGTCAGGCTCACAATCATCTCATAACAGAGAAGTCATAAATGCACGGTGAAGGCAGTCACCTTTTCAGTGTATCCCTTCTCAGTTCTTACATGTGAAGGCTAGTAACTGTGACAGTTCTTCCAAACAGTTGTTTGTAGTATTTGGGTTTCCAGCTTAATCATAGCCTAAGTCCCAGCAATTAACACAAGTATCTCCAATACACTAACAGTGCTGCGTAGAAAGACAAATTGTTTTTCATTTGAGCTGAGATGCAGATGTGTATATATTGTGAACTGAAGAGTCTTTGCCTCCATCTTCATTGAGAGATGTTCAAAAAACCCTCCTGGTTGCAGTGTTTGTTATTGGCACTGATTCAATATATGTTCAGTAGTTTGTACAAGTAGTTCTGGAATGCTCAAACCATTTGTCATTTAATAGTTTTTCCACCTGTCCATCCCTTCTTGATATCACTCTGTGAATTTCAAAAGTTCAGAGCATTCGTGAGACAGAGGGACTTGAGCATTGGCCATTGGAGTAAATGGAAACAAAAAAATGCTGCTTTGTATTTGGGATCTTTGTAATTTACTTATTTACTTTTCTGAATTTATCATGCTGGCTATCACTTTGTCATTTGGTTGTGAATAAGATTGAAAAATGATATATGCATCTTGGTGCTTGGTGTCAGCACTGGCAAGCTTGTGTGATCATACTTGAGCTGAATATTTCAGCAAATAGAATGGCCCAGCAGCAATTGCTGAGCCCTGTCTATATTCTCTCTTTGCAGTGAGAAGGGATTTTTCATTTCATACATCATTTACAGTTTGCCACAGTGATTCTAGTCAGCCAGGATATATTTTCAACACAAAGAGAAGGAAGAGAAATATATATCATGTGTTGCAGGAGTTGGACACATCGAGTTGCAATTTAATTACACTATACCATCAAAAGCTATGCTAATAGACAGAAAGTCAACTATCCTTAACTCGAGATGATTAGATTTTTTTCTGTTGCTCAAGAGTTCTGTCTAGGCTTGTTGAACAGTAATTTTGCTGCTTTGATGCAGCTAATGGATGCACTTAAACAGATACAATGCATATGTCATCCATCTAAGTATGTTACAAAATAACATAGACCTTCATCCTCTTGAAACAGCTGTTTTGTTAATGACTCTTTACTACTAAAAAATGCGTATCTTCTTTAGCTCCCGGACAGTCTGCAAGTCACTACTGGGCAAGAAAATCAATTAGCAAGTGGGGGGAGAGGGTGTTCTCAGAAGGGATTCACAGACCCCGGGACCTCTATGACCTTATAGGAAGGTAGACTTTTTTTTTTTTTTTTTTTTTTAATTTTCTTTCTCCTTCTTACTGTCCTATCGAAATGCCTTGATCCTGATCTGCAGTAGCTAAAGCTAAAACAAGAACAAGAATGACCAAAACCAAACAAAAATCTAAACTCATGATTATTTGCAGAAACATTCAAAGCTTCTGTAAAACTCAAGAACATTGCCTGTTGAGATTGGATCATCGGATAAGGTGTGTGTGAAATAGAAATGCAAGCCTTATGCCTGGATACCTTTTTTCCCTTCAGAAAAAAAAGCTTCAGAATAAATTAGGATTATTCTTTTCATTTCAATTTCCAAATTCATCAGAATCACAGAGATCTCTAAGCAAGCACTGCTTCATTTCTAAGGCTTTTGTAAAGCTTCCTTATATAGAACAGCCACAATCACCGAAGACTACATAAAATATGAATTTACCTTTGGTTGAAATGCATTAAAATTTGAATTTGTGAAAAACTGAATGTATGAAGGGTGTGTAAGTTTTGTAAAAATATTGGTATTAAATGATGTTTTAAGGTCAGGCTGAGTGGAACTTTGAGCAGTTTGGTCGAGTGGGAGGTTGCAGAGGGTTGGAACTAGATGATCTTAAAGGTCCCATCCAACCCAAACCATTCTATGATTCTGTGTTGTAAAATAAGATGCGTGATACTTATTAACATGGTTTCTGGGGGGAGTAAATAGAGCAGTAATCAATCACAATCATGACAGTTTTGACCATTTTTTGACTGAAAAGTAACTTTGAACAGTGGAGAAATCCTTCATACCTTTCCCTCCAGAAATTCCTTGCATTGTTCCTTATAGTGCACTCCATAGGTTTCCAGGATTGATAAATTTGCCGCTAAGCCCTTAGAATGGCTGAACCAAGTATGGAGATGTCAGAGAATGCTTACTGACATAGATGAAAGTACATCTCATTATTTGAGGAAAAAAAAAAACAGTGTAAGAGGATGATGGGGTTAGAATATAAAGGAGTTAACCTGCTTTTAAGTTGTCCAGAAAGAAAGCCCAGGGAACGATCTACTTTTTCTTGTTAAGGGTATGGATCTGATGAGATATGTTTGTTCTTTCAAGTTTTCATTTGTCAAAATACATAAGGCCATAAAGTTTCATGTATTTGACTTCAGCAGATGAACTGCTATGATTAGTACCAATGCACTTATTTTATTAACTTGCTTTGATAGAAGCTGGGAGTGTTTTAAAAAAAAAATCTAAAAAAAAATCTAAATTTCAGAATGAATTATGTTAGTTTTTTGTTGTTGCCTGTTTTAAATTTCTTTCTTTTTTAATGTAATTAGGAAGCAGTAAAATACTTTTTCTCTTTTGTTAATGTTCTCCTCAAAGAAGCGGGATACAAAGAGTTTGGGTTTGTTTTTGTTTGATTGTTTTTTAGCTAATCTCAAGGGGCTTTCAAGAGATTCAGATTTTGCTGGACTCAAAACTGTAAGAAGTGCACCAAGAGTTGTCCCAGAATGTTTTAAAAATCCTTCATTTCACTTCTGCATAAAGGTGAACTGAAGCAGTGTCGGTGACAACTTGAAGAAAGGCAGCCAGGCTCAAACTTGCAGAGGGAGTGTGCCTGGCAAGTTGTTTCAGTTACTGTGATGCATCGTATTTGGGAGTTGCTCCTCCAGCTCTAGGGCTTATTAAGGGTTATCTATATTTTCAGAATTTGACTTCTGAAGGAGGTCAAGATTCAGGCTTTCCAGTAAGCATAATTATTTTACTCATTGTAAAATATGAGTAAATGCTAAGCTAAATATTTTTTGACACTGCTAAAGTAGATGTTCTTTTATTACTGTAAATGTAATTTATTCCAATATACTGCATTTAGTTTATTTTCCATAATTCTGTACTGAAGACAGGAGGCCAGTGTGTGAGATAACATGTGAGCCAGAGACCTGGGTGCCTCCATGAGATTCTTGACCAGCAGTATGTAGCTGGTGGGATTTCAGTTTTAGAGGAAAGGCTGGCGTGCCATGAAGCCTACGCCACTTGGCAGTAGCCTTGTGCCAGGTCTTGCTGTATGACACAGCATCCAGGTGAGCCTGGCCCCTGGTCAAGGGGAGGTTGGGGTCTTTTCCTGAGTGGCTTGACTGGGATCATTTGAAGAGCTAATAATGTGTTACTGCCCAGTGGAGACAGGCTTGCTACACTTCCCGTATTAATAGACTTCAAGGGAGGTAATTTCATTTATTAGGCACTAACTGAAAGCTAAGAGTTTCTTTTTCAACACAGCCTGTCCTTGCTTGTATTTACTGTTATTGATACAGTAGATAGCGTTTTGTAATAACGATATAATCAGGGAAAACCATAGCATGTCAGGAAAGATTTTTTAATATGATCTATCACAAAAGCAATAACAGAAGCAGAAAAATAGGGAAGCAGCTGTGTCATCTGAACAGAAATCTAACTTCTGGTGTTACAGCTCTGGAATAAAAAGTGCTCTTTGAAATTCTTACATTCAGTGGTGGCTCTTCCCCAGCTTTCCAGCCAACTAGCTACTACTGTGACATGCTTCTCAGCAGACTTTATTAACTCAGTTAAACTAAAGAGATATAAAGTAAATTACTACATCCTAATTATATTAAAAAAAAAACTAAAAAAAATCAATAAACAGGCAACAAAAATAATTATATAATTCACTCAGAAATTAACATGTTTAAACTGCAACAATTTAAATCAAAGCAATGGTAATAAAATAAGTGTAATGTTACTAATTGCATCATTTCATTTTCTGAAGTCAAATGCATAAATTTTTGTTGACTTGGTGTATTTTGGCATTTATAAGTATAGCAATGAAACTTGAATATTTTCAACTTACTCAGCAGCACAGAAAAGTACATCTTTTATGGACTGAGAAGCTGAGCCTGCAGTGATGGGGAAAAATGTGCTTAAAGGGAGGCTTCAGTCAGGCTGGTGTGCAGTGCTGAGCACTCAGCATCCACTGCCTGCAACCAACTTCTCTTTCCTAAACCCTCTTGCAGTGGATTGATTAAAACTCCCAACTCATATACTCAGTCTATGATAATTGCTAGTGTTTGCAAGGATGACAACAGCAGATTTGAAGCTCAGTGATGTTAAAACTTGTTTGTGACAGGTTTGGTTTCAAGCAGAACACAATATCTTTTAGAGAAATAGCAAGGGAGGTGTTCTTTTTTTTTTTTTTTTTTTTTTTCTTTTTTAAAGCTGAGATTTTGTAATCCATGGAGGTTTGAGGGCATTACTTTGATTAGTGAGAGACATATGTCCCTCAAACAAATAAGAGTAATTCTAATACTGTCAACAAAAGAAGGTAAAGAAATATAGTGAGCTGCAGCCTGCAGAATAAAATTGATTTTGCTTTGGAGATTTTGGCCTGGCCTTTTTGACACCTAAGAGCTTTTGAGGACCATTCACAGAGGTTGAGAGGGCTAACTTACTCCTGCATTTTGCTGCCATTGGCTTTACTGACAGCTGGCTTTGTCCCAAACAAGGTAATGTGATCAAACTTAAGCAGATATTTCATTCTAATGGGCCAAATGTACTGTTTCAGACTAATGCGAAACAAGCTCATATATAAAAAGTGGCTGCTTATAATATCCTATATGGAAGAATCTATGTATAAACCTCAGAAAGAAAATACCTTTTGTTGAGTAAGAAGCTGAACTTGCATTGATGAAAGAAATTCAAGGGTGTGTAATAATCAGTGCCCAAAATGACCCCAGGTTTTCTATCAAAATCAGCTGTCAGGATCTGACTCATTCAAATACACACTTTGGAAATGCACCCTTCTACACCATTGCTTCATACCAATCAATAACAATTCAATCCTGGCAGAATTCAGGCAGAGCCTATTATAAGCCATCTAGAGCTGAAATGCTCTCAAAAAATTAGACATCAAGGGGATTGCCACACTAGTATCTGATGTGAAAAAATAATGCCAGAGTTTAGTACAGTGGGACAGTTTTAGTTTCAGCTTGGTATCCACTGCTTAAAAAATCCTCAATTATATTGAAAATATTTAAAATATCTAGACATAAATGGAGATTGACAGCCTTGGCTTTGAATCTAGCAGGAACTGAGGCAAGTGAAAATATGGTTATTATTTCCTGTTGGTTAGAAATTTATTTTACTCTTGTCTCAATCCAAAATAGATATTAGATTTCATTACTGAGCATTTAATTTCTATACAGTGCCAGCTACTGCTTCTGTTAGAAAGTGAATGGCATTTCCATTTTTGAAGACTGAGTAAGAGAAAGTAATCAGAGGAATTTTATTTTATTTTGCTGATATACAATATTGCAGAATAACTCAGAATCTTCTTTGTGTTGAGTGTCCATATTTAAAAAAAAATAGTCCACCAAAATGTGATTTGTTTTCTTTTAATTTGAGTGCAAATTAAAGGAAATTAAAATTAAATTAAATTAAATAAATAAAATTAAATCTCAGGAATAAGAAGGTCTTTTTGAACTAATGGTTATACTCTGTGTTATAATACTCTAAAGAAAGAATGAAGATTCTCATTTGCTTCTAGTTCCCTTTTGTAAAGGTGTTATTGTGAATAGACATTTTTTGATTAGCTATCTGTCAAAACAGTGAAATATTTATATTGTCTGAACAGTAAAATTCTCATTTTATATATTTACTAGAACTGCCTAGGAGTACCAAAGCAAAGAGTACTCCTTTGGATAGGTGGTGGTACCTTGAAAATATTGCTCTTTGAGCTTACTGATGCTTTCAGGACAGGGGTTAGGAGGGTAATACAGCTGGGCTCATTATTCAGTACCCCTGCTGTCTGCTTAAGTGCACTGTTACAGATTGCTTGTGTAGATGTGCCATGAAGAAGCTCTTAATACCTGGGGAGAGGAAATGGGGCCCATTAGGGGAAAGAAAGAAATGTGAAGTAATGACTGGTTAACACCCTTGAATCATGCCTGTCAATGAATGGAGAAGTAGTTTCCATGTTTGTTTGAACTGGTGTCCAAGAAACAAGTCTGATAGGGTTAATCAAATGTTACTTTATTTGTGCATGTTTGTAAGCCATTGGCCATCTTGCCCATGTTGCATTACTCCCAAGGCATTTCTGTCCGCACAGTGGCTTACTGCTTTCTCCTTCTGTCTGCATTTTTCTTTACCTCCTGTGGCTGACATCTTTCTCGCCACCTGTGTCTTTTCAAGGTAATTCTCTTCACTGCTGACTGTGATCCTGAGGGATTCAGGGGCTGTCAGCCACACTTTCACCTTCTGCAGTTCTTTCTCCTTTTCTTACATGTTCTTCCTTCACTTCTTTCTTGCTGCCTTCTGCTTTTTCTTTCTTGGTCTGGACTTCACTGTGTCCTGTAAAACAAGGGGAAATCTCAGTCTCAGCTGAGTCATAGAAAGGATCTGCAACAGTTAAAAATTGTTCTGTGAGGAGTATCTTCTGAACCAGAAAGCCAGATATTGAAGTTTTAACTAGTCAAAGAGGACAAAATTGCCTTTGTAGTTATAAATAACCTTCAAGAGGAATAAAAATACTTGAGTGGATAAAATACTTGAGCTCTACAATGTATTGAAAATCTATGTAGTTCTCAGTTCTTGAGCTTGCAGTTTTTGCTTGCTGGTGACTGTACCTAATGATCTACAGATATCTTTGATGGATAGTGTAGAATGAATTGGTATTTACCCCATATATTGTTTCTGGTTAACTAAAAGAAAAATGAAAGTATAGAAAAAAACCACAAATAATTAGACATTGCTGCAGGCTTACTGAGACATGAAATATCCACTTCTGTGTTGTCAGTTTCATTTTCTCGAGCTCCTTTTCTTGATGCTGCACTGGGATTTAACTCAGGTGTAGATCCTGATTCTTATCCCACATCCCTGCTTTTTTCTTTGATAAAATTCGCAAAGAGAGGTATTTACATACCCCACTTGGGGTACACAGAATACTATTTTGATGTTCTTTTTGAACAACACACTCAAGTAATAAAACTCCTAGTTTTTCTTTATTCATATGTATGTACCTCTGTAAATATTAATTCATGAGTAAGAGGAATTTCTTTTAAGATAATAAACTGCTTTGCCAAAGAAAATTTATGGAAGTATATGTAGTAGTAGTTCACTGTAAACTTCTAGATCAGCCTATCAAACATCTTGCTTCCAAGTACATTGGATATGATATGAGTGCAAAACGTCTTTTGCATCTCACTTTTAATTTCCCTTCTACTTCCCGTACAGCTATTTATCAGCATGGCGGTTAAACAGAGTCTACTTTACATTATGTCCTTTGAAAAATATCTAAATTAGGATGATCCAAAGTTCTGACAAATTATGGACACTTGTGTTGCTTATGTTTGTATTCCATGGGCAGGAATTTACCCTGTGTTTTCCCAGTTCAAATAAATGAGAGACAGCTGGGGATTGGCAAGAGTCATCTTACCAAATCATAGATATTTTAAACATCTGGCAATAAACTGTAATTTATATCTATAAAGTAAAATATTTACCCGGAAAAAGTACCTTTAGAACATGCTTGAAGGTTGCATCCAAGCAGACACGAAGGAAAGCTTTGTATCTTATTGCCACAGGCTACAGCTTCAGTTTATAGTTAATTTATATGCTGTTCTTCTGAAATGCTGTAACTTTTATTATTAATCAATTTAAACAGAAAGAAGTAGTAGTTATCAGAATTAAAAACAGACTTTTTTCAGTAATTGAATTCATCAATCCAGTTCCATAAGTAGTAAATGTAACTGAGCTCAGTACAAGGAAGGAGTCAGTGGAGCTGAATTCATGTACATCATGTGCGTCACAAAATCACTATTTCATTCATAGTCTTTTCTAAGCTCTTGTCAGTGATGCTCTGAAAAGGGCTAACAAGTGACTTTTCTAATGCATTGAGTTATGGTATTTCTTTAAAATCTCAGCTTAGCTTTTTCTACATCAATTCTGATGGCTAAATACTTTAATTGTATTACCTTTTAAAATCTGGCCTGTCATTCTCTCTAAAACTTGGAGAAAAGTACACTCTCTTCTGAAACACACATTACAGGATTTCCAAATCACTCTGTTTCTGCTCCTCTTCAGTTCTCAGAATACCTTGTTACATCTCCATGAAATGCAGTACATCAACATAGCCTTATCCCCTACTTGAAAATTTACCACTGGGTTTTGTGAGGTAGTTGTAGGAGTTGTCTTAAGGGGTCAGAACATCTGGCAGCTCATTGTGGTTCATTGACATTGAATAAAGTTAAGATGATGCTATTTTATTTATTTATTTGTTCAAATTAAAGCACTGCATGTGTGTAGATGAATGGGATGCAGTGAAGAGCTGGGAAATTTGAGCAGCCTACAGATAAAAAGAAATTAAAGTATAATATCTCGGAGTAACTCAAAGTAGCAAATGTGGTATCGGGGGGTAGTATTAACATCTACTTCAAATACGTTATAACATACTTATCCTCATTGGTGAGCCATAGCGGTGTTACAGCTAACTTTTTAATATTACAATGTTTGGTCTGATATGGTATTTAATCAGATGGAATGGATGCTGTTAGTAGAGTTTGCTACTTCATGTAATGCTTGAAGAAATAAGCTACAGAAGGAGACTCTTAGTGGAATCTGTATATTTTCTCCTTTGCTCTCTGATGAGAAGATAACTAACTGCTACTATCTGTCTTCTTTAAACACTTGCTCAGTAAAATTCTACTCTGGTAACAGGAGTGTTATGCTCTTCAAAGAGCTGAGCTGCAATGGCAGCTGTAGTAAATGGCAGTTCATTTCTGAAGTCTCATCATCCTGTTCCTATATCCTTGGTGACTTCAGTATCTGCATGACTTCAGTATGTGGTAGTACTGTGGCAGAGGCTAGAAATTAGTAAATAAAAACATTTGGTATGCTGTTTTGCAATTTGGGCCTTCAGTACAGTGTTGTGGAGCTCTGCCTTTGCTAAGTAGTAGTAAAGCTACTACTGAAGAACAGTGCATTTGAGCGAGTTCAGTCTTCAAATTAGTCAAACTGTTCTTTTTCACAGATAAGTTACTTTAAATAACAACTTTGCCTTATAACAAGTTTCATAATTTAATTTCACTTAACATTTTTTGTTCATTTTGTTCATCTATTGCAAATTTAGAATATGGTATTGGTATGGTATGCACATATGCTATTTAAGTTGGACTGGAAGCTCTCATGACCATTTTTTTGTTATAGGCTAAACATTTTAGTGTGGGGATCCTCTTCTTCACTGTATATCTATCAGAGTGTAGATCTGGGTGGTTTTTTTTTTACATTTCTAAAATTCTAAAATATTTTATGTTTTCTGTTTTTCCTGATTTAAATTTCTAAAGATGTCACTGCATGAACTCTGGCTCATAATTAACAATTACCTAAGTATAAGGTAGCAGGAAAATCAAATTTAACCTGGACAAATGAAGCAGTCTACTGAAAATAAATAATTTAGTACAACACCCGAACACCTTTCTGATGTATTTAATTATTTTTCTTGAAATGCAAATATGAAAAACTTTGTAAAAGAAATTATTATTATTTGTTTTCCTATGCTCTGCTGTCCAAAATTCTGATGTGTTTTAAAAAGGGGGATATAATTTGGCTGAAGTAAGGACTTATTGATGAAACTTTTTTTTCTGAAAACGCTAATTTGATAAAACCATAGCGTCTCACTTCATGACGTGCTTTTTCACCTGAAGTTTCTACTCGGAGAGTTTCTCTAGTCCAGAGACCAAGAAGAAGGAAAAAGCAGTGTGGGGATTAGCTTCCTAGTAGAATAATGTGTAATGGGCCACCTAATAAGCTGTTTGGCTGTCTGGTTATTTCTCTGTTTCTCTGAATTCTTATTTTTGTTGTCTGCTTATTCCCAAGTGTTGTAATTTTGTAAAGTCTTTTTTTTTTTTTTTTCCCTTTATTTATTTATTTTAAGGAGCATAAATTTTGTTTTTGGAAGCCCTAATTAAGCCTCTCTGGCATGTATTTGACTACGAAGTTTAGAACTGCTTCACTGAAACTTATGTGAGTTTTATGTTATGGAATTCCAAATGAGTAACAAACCATTTTACCATAAGTACTGGTTTTATTAAAAGGTGTTACTTGACTCTTTGGGAGATCCTGTCTGCTTCTGTGTCTAAGGATTACATTTGCTGTGCATTATCTAAAACATTGTGGCATTCTGCTAGTTATTCATAATGGCCTGAAGCCCCTCCTTCTGTGTCTCTGCTGTTCAAGATGCAGTATCTCATCCTATAAGCATGACCTACACTCATGGTTCTTTTTTCTTGTCTCCATGTAGCCTTTAGTATTGCTGTTTAGGTAAATTATTATTATTATTGCTGTTTATGTAACACATCTTGTAATCAATATTGGAGTTTAGTTTAGGACTCGTACTGTAAAATATTTACTTGAAAGAGAAGATATGCACCAACTGTATCACAGATAGTGATATGAGTAAACCAGCGAAAGAGGGGAGTGTATTACAGATGTTATTTATGTGGTAACAATGTCAGACTTGAAAAGCAAATGGTAGTAGAATATTCTCTACTTGTTATATATAAAAAAAGCTACTTTAAAATGCACCTTTACACTTCAATTTATCAGTATACTAAATTTAGCCCATTGCATTGTGAATTGTAGATAATGATGAAATGATGAATTGTAGATAGATGATGAAAAGGCCAAATGTGTTGTAATCAATGAGTGTCTGTATTAGGTGCAGATAAAAGTAGACGTGTGCAAAAAGTTTGTAAGGTATTTGTACTTTTTATAGGTGGCTTTTTTAAAACCAGAGATATTCTAATTGTATTTATGTTCACTTTTTTTTTGTGTTATTATTATAGAATCACATATTGCACATTTTTCTTTGCGTATCTGTTCATAACTTTGTTGTCGTTGCCTCTTTGGGTGATTTAATCCCATAAAATGATGGATGTGAAAATCTTCACCCACATTTTAATGTTAATTAAAGGAAAATGTGAATAAAATCTTGAGGTGAAAGAGGAGAGAAATAATGTTTGAAAGTTCCCTAAATTGATTTTTCTATGCTAAAGTTTGAGCACACTTTCCTATCAGCCAGGAAGAAAGTAAGTTAAGTTTATTTTTTTTTTTTATTGGACTGGCATTTTTTTCTGTTTGAATATAAAGAATCTCCATTAGAACTGGCGAAAATGCTAATCAGACGTTACTACTCTGGAATTTCTTTTGTTTCCTTTTTTTCTGTTCAAGAAAAAGAGCAATAAAAACTATTTTTCTTCTTTTTTTCCCCCTTTTTTTGCTTTTAGGGATAGTTTCTTTTTCTTCATTTCACAATCAGTAATTGCTATTCCCAAGTATATCCACGAGGCAACGTTTCTAGCACTATAAGTCTAATCCAACTCCTGAAATGTCAGCTACAGAGTGCTGTGGATCTGGCCAAGAAGTGCTGTGACGAGGAGGGTAACTCTCTTTTGCTGCATCTGATGACTTGGGCAGAGCATTGGGATTACCATATGTGCCTGATGGCTGAGCGCAATAGATTTTTATTAAAAATTTGTTTATTCATTCTTTTTGAAAGATTTCTTCTCCTCAATTGATTTTAAAAATAAAATACCACTAATGAATTTTTTTTTCAAATAAATGTATATAGAAAGCATCTTGGTTCTGATAATATATTTTTGTATTACCAACATAATAGATTTCCTATTTTTACCATGGTAACTTTTACGATCCTTTGATTTAAAAGGAAGAAGAAAAAGCACTTATTAGATGTGCCTATTGCTAATAATGTTTGTGGTCTTATGTAACCCACTGCCATTTCAGTCTCTATATCTCATTATTTATTGGTTCTGCCTGTCAGCTAATTTTAAACTGTGTGAGTGGAGAATTAAAAAAAATAACAAACATGATCCTATTTCTAAAACTTTCAACATTGGATTTGTATGAAAAGTTAGTTTAGCTTGCATAATCTTTGCTTCTTCCTCTGTGAATTGAGATGTGCAAAGGAGCATTTGTTGTGTCTTCAGTTAGAGGTAGTGTATGGTTCAGGAATAAAGGAATTAAAGGAGTAATTTAAATTTGTAACATTTGTTTCATTTATATGCCTTAGTTATCATTGGAAATAGTATCTTGGTTTTAGCTGTTTCTGCTTTTGGGATTACTTCACTCCTCAGAGGGGGGACTGAAGGTATTTGTTCTCAACTCCTTTCTCATAGTGCTGCTCTTTTCTCTCTGTAGTGCTGCTGTATACTTCAGTAACAGACTTTGACTTGGTTTCTCGGAGCTCCTGTGTTTGCACAAATAATGACTGCATTTTCCCTTGACTTTTTTCTCTGAAAATTGTGGAGTAGGTGTTATATAAGTAATTTCTGAAATCGTAATCTTTTTCCTTTCTATCTGCGTAAGAGCTGTCATATACAACATTAATTATTATACTATACTTATGTATGTATAAGGATGCAAAAAATATCCCTCATTTCAAATGTTTTTTTAGTATTTGGTGCTTTCTAAAAAAAAAAAAAAAAAGTTCAGTTTTGTCACTTGAAATGATCCCTAATTTTTGTTTGAAAGAATATCAGCCCTAATTTTGTTGCTGTGTTACTGGGTTGGTTGTTTTGAGTTGTTTCCCAGGGGTTACTTTCTGGCACACATTGTACCACAGTGCCAGGGGTGCCCTGCAAGATGCTGACCATGCAAACTGTAAAGAAGAAAGAACCCAGCACAGCACCCCAGTGAAAGATAGTTCATCCATGGAACAAGTATCAAATTTCTGCCCACTGAGATCTGTTGTCATATAAACTGCTAGAATCCATTGTGCATCAAAACAAAATAATTCCCCTGTGTAACAGTTTCTGCCACCAGTTCATAGTTTTGCTTCTCAAATTGATGTAAAACACAAAAAAGTGATCTCTGCATCTTTCCACCTGCAGTGAGATCTCCTTCCAGACCAGCTCTTCTGTCTGTCCCCACTGTCTTGCTGTAAACCATGCAGTGGGTGGCAGGTTCCTGGGAACTTGCACACCCTGCTGTGAGGGAAGCAATAGTTCTGGAGCAGAGGTGGGCCATGTCATGTTACCTGCCCCTGCCAAGCTGAGATGGGCTTGCAGATGCCATAAACAGTTGGGTGGCTCTAGGCCTGTCCCAGTGACATGCATCCACGTGATCTTGTGCAAGGCCAGGACCTGGCTGCGTATGGGTGTTGGCATATGACTGAGGGTGCTGGTGGTTAGCTCTGAAAGCTCATCCCTCTACATACTGAAGGGAGAATTATGTGGTTATGCATAGAAAATATTTAATTTTTTTGTTGGCTTAATATAAAGAGATGTTTGATGCATTCAAATGTTCTACCCCCATATCCAGCATTATGATTGCCTGGGGGGGAAGCCTGCAGACCTCAGCATTTGAAGCTGCAGCAGCGCTGTAATGGCTATCATTCTGCATCAAGACAAAATTACCTTGTAGGAGCATTGTGCAATGTCTGATAATTTAATCATTAGTGATATTTTCCCAGCGTTCAATTATATTATGAACGCTGGGTTGTGTTCAGATCTTTCTAATGGTCACAGGTAAAGTACTGAAGTCTCTATTATTTTATAATAAGTAAAGCATATCCTACAGAATAATGCATTATGCACATCCTCTCCTATAGGACTCTAAAGGTCAGCTGGTAGCTTGAATATTTTTGTCCTCCGGAACATTTCACTTCAAAGGTTCATTAGAAAGAATGTCATCTCTTTTCAATATGTTCTAACAGCAGGCTATCACTTACAGTACCAAGTTTTGACTATTTTATTTTATACAAAGTAAAATTGCATGAGCATTGCCATCATGCGCATTCACTTATGGTTATCAATTTAGTAGCATTTCAGGATCAAACTATGCCAGCTTTTACTGTGAGGCATGACAACGAAAATGGCCCAAATGCTGCAATTTACTTTGGGTAGATGATTCAAATTCAAATGTAATAACTGATACTGCCCTAATTTATAGATTCCAGCACTGTCAACAGGTGCTCAGTTCACAGTCTGATTGCTGTCTTGCAAAAACTGTACACGTAGACCTTCATTTTTAAATACTCCAATCCTGCAGTAGGTTTTAATGACTGTTGAAAGCTCTATCCCATTTTAGATGCATAAGTTGCCTATGTTTTGTGGTGAAAAATATTCTGCCTAATGGCATTTATTTAAAGTTTAAACATCCTAATCTTTTAGAATCACCTTGAACATTTGCTCATTTTCGAAAATTCAAACTTACAGTTTAATTTCTGCTTTTTTAATTACACATGCAGAAAAGGGGAAAATAAGCACATTTAGTTTCCATAAGGGAGCATGTGTGTCCCATCTGTGAGTTACAGAAAATCAGTGACTTGTCCCGTACTGTTTTGCCTTCGTACTACTGATGGAAGCCATGCACAGGAGATCAACAAGCCAGCTGAACTTTGAACACAGAGATACTACTCATATGCACAAAAGATATGCTTATTAAAGTTTTGGTCTAGAAGGATTTTATTGGCAAATCAAATGAGAAAATAAAATATGGATCTTAACAGACAAATTTATTAATATAAATAAAAATATAAGATTGGACCTGATATTGTTTTCTCTTGATAAGAGGTATGCCTGTGAGCTTTGCTTTCTCAAATGTTTAGTGTTTAGATCTGTCTGTTTCAAATGCTATACACTTTCTCAGTTGTTGTTGGGAAGTTCCTGTTTGTTAGCACTGAATTATTGTGATGTGTTGTCTGGTAGAAAACTGGCTAGAGGATTTTGTCATAGCTTTTGGGCCAGACCCCAATCAACAGGCCATATGTTTAGATCCTTCTCCATAACAGATGACTGTGCTTACATGCTCCCAGGTGCAATGTCATTGGGATTGTATTTACAAACAGAAAGTAGTGACATTCAATTATGTTCATAGGCAGTGTTGTAACAGCCACAGAGGAAGTAATTTACAACACCAACACAGTATGAAATTCTTTGCTTAGAATCAATTTTTCATTATATAGGAATACACTATGTTCATATTTGTTTTCCAAATTTGATGAAAGAGCTGGTAATATGTAAAGTTTGTCCCTTTCAAATAACTGATATTTGAGAAAATATTGGGATGAAAGAAATTGCTAATAGAGCAACATCAATATATTTTTTATAAAGTTTCTACTACAAATGAAAGCCTGAATCACCACTGTTTGGACCACTTCCTGAAATTCTTCTTTTTTTTCATTTCTGTTGGAGTTTGAGCACTCTTGCCCAAGTAAAATGAAGCCTGCATTCACTACACAGCCTACTGTAGGTTTGTAGTGTTTTTACTAAGCACAGCATTCAGCCATCAGGTAATTTATTTATTGCTAATTTCCTTGTGCTTTTTTTTTTTTTTTTTTTTTTTAGATTCCACAAGTTTTTACTATGAATACAAAAGAATTAAATTTGTATCTCAAGGGACAAACTGACAATGTTTTTTTTTTGTTTTGTTTTTGTTTAGAAGGTTAAAAGATGCATTGATAGCTAGAGTTCGTGTAGCTTGGTTTTAATTATTTGGCTGGCTCTCATGAGATAAGAAGTTAGGAAGTAGCGCCAATCTATGCTAATACTTTCTGTGTTGAAACTAGCAAGTAATTTTAGAGGCCTTAGTGAACTATCTGCAGGTGGTATTGTTTCTATGGCTATTTAGGTTAGGACCAATTTCTAGAGAATAATGGCTCAGTAGGCTCCCCAGCTGTGTTTTTCTCCTTTAAATTTGCAGGAAAACCTTAGGTACTGACCTTCTCTCACTGTGAGTATCTGATGATGAATTAATATGTAGGTTAAATCACAAGTAGTTTTTGAACAGTAGTTTCTGCCATTGTGCAGTTCATATTTCATTAAAAATTAATAAAAGAATCATATTACTAATGAAATTATTAATTTAGTTGGTAGTAAATTAATTCTGCTATTCTGACTTTATTTAAGAAGTGGATTTTATCACTCTGCTCTTTTAACTTAGACAAGTTATGAGGCCCTTTAGAAGATAATACTGTTCAGGCATGCATTATATGACTTTAAAGAATTAGTTGCTAGGGGAGTCTGTAGCCACTAAAGTTGCATTAGAGTCTGTATTCAGAAAATGACTTTAGCTGGAATTTAGCTGGAAATTTGGAGATGTTTTAAGGGAGAAATATTGCATACTGCTTTTCAGCAGTAACTATCATGATTTTGAAAAGCAGATGTGCTCATTCAGACAGTAAAATATGCTCTATATCAGTTCTTCTGCTATTATAGCGCAACTTTTAAAATAAATCTAAATATAATGAATAAAAATAATGTACTGATTAGTCAAACTAGTAATACACTTAACATTCTAGTGAAAACTTCTATAAAATGTCCTCTTTATTCTTGCACTCCTAATTGATTTTTTTTCTCTGAAGACTTGTGTATAAAAACCAGTACACTTTTACGAAGTATTTGTAGTATTGGATTTAATCATTTAAATCATAAATTATCTAATTCCATTCCTCTAAGACATATATTTTTCTATCCAATTTAAATACATTTAATCTAATTTTCAGTACCAGCAAAATATATAGTTATCATTTTCTGTGTTTTTGTTCGATGGAAAGATAGAATTCTGTATGTTAGAAAATAAGCATTGCTCAGACCAAATTAAATAAAATGTGAAAAGTAATAAAGTATAAAGTAATACTTCCATTATACATGTAATGTAATGCTATAAGGCTTTAGTATAAAGTATTGCTATCGTATACAAATAAGAAGCTAATATATTAACAGAAAACAGTCTGAAACTGTATTTGGCTAATTGCGGACTGTACAACTTAAAGTTTGGCCTTTGCTTCTGTATATGTTCTCTATCTTTCAGATTATTTCAGAGTGAAGTTTGTTTGGGTGTGATTCATTCAACCCTTCCTAGATTCAACAGCAATATGATGATTTTTTTCTGTGTGTTCCTGATGGAAAGCTCTATTGATTTTTCTGTTTACTGGAGTAATCTTCTTGTATCAAATGATAAGTATAATCTTTTTAGAAATAATGTCATTTACACCTTGCTTGTCTGATTTCAGACTCTAATTAAAAGCAGTAAGCACAAGTAATTTTTCCTTAGAAAACCAAAATTAATGTGCTAACATATTAATTGTATTGTAACGTGTTGATCAGTGAGGTTTGTCCTGATGGCTGAAGCGGGACTCAGTTGTAATAGCAACTGCATAATTGTCACTGCATCAGATATTAGACATGAGCTGAACATATGATATCAAAGCATTATTTCTCTTACATTTTTCAACTACAACTACACTAGTTGTCATCAGAAAAATAACAGTTAATAGCAGAACAAGAGACATATTTTCCAGGATACAAACAAATATATCTTATCTGTACCTTCACTGTATTTATAAGTTAGAATAAATTCTCTGTCAGTTTTAAGACAGTGGTCATAAAGCTCAGAGTTACTGAAATAAAGCATGATGCCTTGCTAAAACAGCTTTCTACCCTGCAGCTTAGTGGTGAACAGATGACAACTATATTTAGTGGTGCTGAGTCTTTATTTCCCAGTTTTAGTCAAGAAATTGGACGAGGCCAGGGAAACACAGGTCGAAAGCTAAGAGCAATTCAGTCCTTACTTTTGCTACTGAAATCTTGATAGTCTTTGACTGCCGTCTTCTAGTACTTGGAACTGCTTACTTACTAAATCAGATGTAGTAAAGCAAATTGAAGGCAGGTGCAGCTACTTATCATGTGCAGGCATAGGCACTTCTTTGCTGAAAACATGCAAATCAAATTTGGAAGTAGTAGTAGTAGCTCTGCAAAACACAGGACCAGTCAGATGTTTGACAGAGAAGAATGTATGTTCGCAACATTACTTGACCCATGTTCCAAGGGCAACCATAATTCTACTTGCTGGAGCCATAGATCATTGAGAAGATGGTCTCATAAAGAAATTGTGTCAGGCAAGGTCATCTTTATCCTGTCTGACTTCTTGGCCAAATAAAATGCAACTCATAAAATGTTCACTGCATATGCTCTGTAAATGTCTCTTTGTACAGAAGACACTGATGCCTGAAAAATTAATCACAGCAGTTTACCCAATGAATAGATGCTGAATAAATCTTTCTGCTTATAAGATTACCGTGAACAAATGGCAAAGTCTTTAAAATTAGTCTTTATTTGGTATTTTCTGTATAATTTTATTAATAGAGAATCTATTCCTTTCTTGCTGCTTCATATGCGATATTGGAGCTGTGCTGAAGATTAGTTGCAAGTGAAACGTCTGTTATTGATTCCCATTCAGATGAAGTATAATGTTTAGAATCAGGGTTTATCTTTACTGAGTGCCATGATAATTTATAGTATCCCTCATCTCACAGCTCTAGCTAAAGCCAGCTGCTTGGGAATGCTTCACCAGCAGAGAAACTGCATCATGCTTGGGTCTCAAATGCCTCTCTTGTGATGAGACTTTCTCTTGTGGCTTTCTGCATGTTGGGACACCCTGCTGCCCGCTACCCCAGTGATGGATTTGGCAGGGGCTGCACACCATAATCCCCTACTCCACACTGCCTGAACAATGGAGGGTACATGGGGCAGCCCACCTGCAATCCTGCTCCTATGCTATGGGACCCTTGATGCACAGTTTACTGCACACAGGCCGTGTGAGGGAAGCATCTGCTATTACTCCTCTGTTGAGGTCTAGCCTGAGGGCTATGGGAACTAAGCAGCTAGGAAAAGAGAAGAAAAATAAGGCTGTTCATTTCAGATGCATCTTTTGAATGGTACAATTTGGAGACTCCTTCACAGAAAATGTGTGCTATTGGAAGACCATACCAAAAAGTTTAAACTGAATTTTCTCTTTGCTACATATTCTTGAGAAAATCTGCCTGTCTTGTTTGATTGTTCTTTACATCAGCTCTGGCCTAAGATTTTGGAAGCCAAGTCTGTTAAAGCCAAGTCTGTTATTCTTCCATCTAAAATATAGTGCTATTTCACTAGAAACTTCTGCATGCAGTTTTAAAATTCATTTTAATTCCATATATTTTGATATTTTAGCACGAGTGCTATTCTACATCCAACTGATGTAGAATATGATGACTTCTGTTCTAGTCAGTGAGAGCAGTAGGCAGATAGCACAGAGAACAGTCCCGTGCCTGAATGTCAGTGAGGCAGGATTGTTTTCTTCCGATCTGTTTTTCAGGTGCCTTGCTTCAGAAGTGCCTCAGTCTGGTGTGATTGAAGAATGCTTAATTATAACAAAATAAGTAACATAATAACACCACCACATATTTTATTTTACTAACATAATCATCCATGTATTTTCTATCCATTTAGGATATAGTAAATTCAAACAACGCTCCTTCAGGTATTCTCAGAGAGTTAGATGGGCTACTTCAACAGCCATCTTTACATTTTTGTTAGAAAGTGGGTCTCAGAGTCTCCAATAGGTAAATAATACATGATAAAATCTACTGAAGTTATGGAACCCTTGACTAGTACTTTTCTTTAAATATTAAACATTATTTTTGAAGTTGTTTGAACTATGTACAGTTTCGCACAACAGTTTTCCTGTTAGAAGGGAAATATGCCATCCTCAGCCAGTTTTTTGTTTGATGTCCATGAATACTAATATTATATTGAATCTCTTATTAACAGTAGTATTTCAGAATAAACTGTATGCAAGTTCTGTAAAGACTTAAACCTCAGCAAAGGTAAAAGAGAAACTTTTGAATCTGAGTTGCAAACTTTTTGCAACTTACAAAATCATCTGCTTTTTTCAATTGCAAGATAATTTAGAGTTTTCCCCACTCCCCCTCCATCCCCTCCCCTTTAGGTATTTTAAACATGAGCAGAAAAGTAAAGCTCCTGCAAGCAGTTCAGCAGTTTTTCCTCTGCATGTTTTCATTAAATGTTGAAGAAAAATCTCAAATAGAAAGCTTGATTTGATTTTGCTAAAGGGACATGTAATGGGTGGTCCTGTATGGAGCCAGGAATTGGCCTCAGCAATCTTTGTGCATCCCTTCCAACTCAGGATATTCTAATGCTTTCTTTCTCATTCTAATGCTTTCTCTGTACCTCTGCCTAGTAATAGTAGTCTGCTCAGCCTCTGAAATTTCAGCATGTGTTCTTCCGAAAAACTGAGTTAAGGCAAAGGATAAATAATTGTTAAAGAGTAATTTTTCATAAGATATGTGGCTTAATAAAGGCTGCATTTCAGCAGAGCACTACAGCAAACGCATGCTGGGCCTCCAACCATCCCCTACCTCTGAGTTCTTCAGTGACACAGTCATTTAACTCAGGGATTTTAATGTGCATCCAGCCGAGGCTGTCTGTTATATTGATCCAAGGAGTTTCCTATTACAATATTAATTTGCTGTTGTGTCAGATCAAAATGGCTGGCTCTTCAACCATTTCTCAGAAAAAAATGTTATTCTTCGGAAACACTGGAAAAACTCCAGAGCATAGTTTATTCATAGTTTGGAGCTGAATTCATTATTAATTATATTTATAATGAATTTAAATTATTTATGCAATGAGATTTATGGAAAACAGATTAATGAATGAATGGGTGCAGGGCAGAATTGCCATTCTGAATATAGCCCAGAGCCTTGGCTGAATGTAGTAAATAGTGAAAATTAAATTATTTTGTCTGTCAGATTTCCACAAAACTAAGCTTAGTGCCAACTACAGGAATATGGAGTACTTAGTTTCAAAAAAAGAAAAGGGATTGATTTAACTGATAGGAAGAAAAACTGCTATTTAATAAGGCTGTAGATACACCGTAATGGGATATTTGTATGCATACTGATAGATTTAACAACTATTAATGTGTGCTCTGTGGGATGGTCTTTAAAGTTATGCTTTGGAATATATTTATTTTTCTGTGCTGATTACTGGTCTCATATTTTACAAAAGATTTATTCCACATGCCAGTTGTGTGCTGCTCAGATGCTGCACTGCTTGTGCATTATAAATACTTACAGCGAATAGGAGTATCAAGTAAGTGGAGTCTGTGCCAGGGGATCCAGTGCTAATGAAATTTGGTTTGCTATACTGAAATCCCAAAGAGATATGAAAAGTCTCAGCTTGCACCAATGTGTTCTGCTATGTATCCTGTACACCAGCCACAAAGTTTTCATTGCAGCTTTTAAGATACAAGAAATAGAGAAAATCTTTATAAATAGGCTTGGACTTGCTCACATTGTTCTGCATAGCTGATCCAAAACTGCTTCTGAAATTGGTGACAGCCTCATGCAAGTGTCCTCATTACTAAGCATGGTGTGTGCAGTACATGTTGTGTGTAGACTTACTATGAGTAGAATTATAGCCTGCAAAATAACACATTTCTGGTTTTTTATTATAGAAAATAATGGCTTGATTAATGTGTGGCTTTTTAAGCCAATCAAGGAGAGCCCCAAATAAGGATTGCAGGAAATTACTGTGACCGGACTGTCATCATCTGCCTCTGATTTGTACACTGATTTACTTTGTGTTTATTCTGTTTTTTTTTTTTTTTTCTTTTAACAGACACTGCAAGAGTAAAAGGGATGGGATCCTTACTCTTCCTGTGCTGTCCTCTCAATAATCGTAAGGGATCAATGTGTTCCACGGGATCAAAGGAAGGTGAAACTTTTATGACCACAAAGTGAGAACAGGTAAAAAGACCTAATATGAATTTCTGCAGTAAGATAAATTTGTTAAAGAAACACCTGCAAACTTTATCAAAGGGAATATGTTCTCAAGTTAAGGTATGATTAATATATGTTATTTTAAGACTAAGTTACTAAACTGAAATATTTGTGTGACTTCATTATAAACATTTGAAATTAATCATACAGTAAAGCACTTTTAATTCTCTTTTGTTCTCATTACTTGGCCCGCTATCCTCCTCTGTGCCTTCTTGGCCTAGAAATTGCTTGCACTGTCTATTCCTCTTGCTGCTGCTGTTCTGTTGAGTAGTACATTCACTGCCTCTCTTGTATAGTCTCTTCACAGCTCTTTTCATAACCAGTTCAATTATAGCATGCAGAGATTTTTTTTTTTCCTTGAGTAGCTTTTCTAATTTCGGAACTTTCAATCCCCAGCCAGTAAAGTAATGAAGACTCCTTGGTCTTGTAACTGATATTCAAAGTAAAAGCATTTGCTAGTTATTTTATGTATTCACTGTGGGCAAAAACTCATCCCAAGCCAAAAGGCCTGCAAAAAGGCCCCATCATTCCTAAAGCCCTCAGGGCCTAATTCGCCACTTCATTTTATGTCAGTGTAACTCACACTGGAGAAATACAACTGTGGATCAGTGAATTTAATTCAAATACTAAATCTTTACTGAGAGGACTTTATGTGGGTCAGTCACAAGGAAAATGGGGAAACAAATTCCATCCTGTGAACATAGGAGCAAGGAGTGGTACGTTTGCATTACTTGCTTAGCCTGGAGTTGCAGGGACAGTTACACTCTGCCACTTGCATAGAAATTTGGGTCATTACCTATTTAATGTAGGATCTCTGACCTATTTCTAGCCATTAACACCAGGCTGTGAAGGGCCACTTTGAAAACTTGCTGATGAAAAACATCCTCCATGTTGCACAAAGGTAGAGAAGCCGCCTTCTGTTGTTCTAATGTTCTGTTATTAGCCTCTTACTACGTATATCATATATTGGAGTGAGTGTCTTAGGTGTGCTCTTAATTGATCTTGTCCTGCAAAGGGGCTCTCAAAGTGGGAGTGGCTTTTTCCTAGATGGCTACTTTTGCTTTTGATAGAATTATTTCTAAATTTTTTTCACACAGGCATCAGTAGGCAAAAATTTGGTCATTTGAAAAGTTGCAGTATTGCTATAGCAACACCCTTAACTGAATGTTCTGATTAAGGGAAATGAATAACAGAGAAATGCCACAGAGCTGTGGATGAGCACTTTAAGTAAATCTAAATAAAATAATAGGCAACAACTCCAACCTGATGAAGATAATAAACATTTTTAGTACCTCTAAGGTAATAAAGGGTGGACTGGGCTTGCAAAGATCAAAATCTCTTCATTTAAGGTTGTGATGTGGGAAGGAATATATGATTAAAATTTTTTGCTGTCAAGACTTCACAAGAGGCCTATTGCACTTCTGAGGAGATCCTGCAATGTTTTATAGGCTGGATGGAGAGATGTTACTTTTCTCTTTCCTAAATATTTTTCATAAATAGTGCAGAATATCTTGACAATTTGCATTAAATCATCAGCTGCAGTGGAGAGTGAGCTTTCTAATGCAGTTCTACTTTATGAAGCTGTTAGTGAAAAATTGGGACTGAGAAATATGCAGAACACAGAGCTCCATGAATAACCAAACAGATTGTCCTTGCAGGATGCTTTTTACAGCAGCTTGGGTAGTAAGTCAACAGAAGTTATGAGGCAGGTACCAATTAATGCTCTTAAGAGGAATATGGGTGGAATTAATAAACTATATGTATAAAAATAACAACTGAAATAAAAAATCTGGAAGTAGTGATAAACTAGGGAAAAGCTTTATCTGTGTAATTTAAACAGGTACATTAAAGGATTTAAATCTTCAAACATAATGGCCACAAGATTACTGACTGACATTTTGTCATTTGGCCCTGAGGTAAAGATTGTTTCACTAGTGGCAACAAACCATTGAAAACATATGGGAACTAGTGAGCAGTCATGAAGTTCCCATAAACTGAATGAACTAAAATTTAGCAGTCATACAGGACGTTAGCACCCTATTTATTGTCCATATGGGAGACCTAGAGAAAAATACTGTGTATTCAAAAGAGAAAGTATGGAACTTGGGAAACAGGAGCTGCCAAAATAACATCAAGCTGTTTGGATGTCCCAAGAGTCAGGAAGGCTCAGACTCTGTGGGGTAGTTTGGAAAATACATCCCAGCTGAGTCTTCAAATTACACTCACTTTCTCCTCTAATTAAGAAAGCCAAGTGTAACACAACAATAGATAAATTTAGGGCAGATGTTAAAAGGTAGGAAAAAATCATCATTAATTTGGCAAGGAAGTGAATGACCATCTGTACACTAAAAACAACATATTTCATTCATTTCAAGACCTGCAAAGTAAACACAGCATGCAGAACTTAGATGCTGCTGCCTTATAAATGTGAAAATATGCTGTGTTATATTAATATTTAATATCAAAATCAGAGACTATTTTGCCAATTAACACCCTCCTACTTAATCTATGACAAACATCTGAACAATCTTTATCTAAAGCTGTCCTGTTAACATCGTACTGCTAATGCATCAAATAGATAAAAGACAAAAAAAGCAAAACCCAGTTTGGGTGAGACTTAACAATTAAAATCACCAAATAATGCAATAGCCACTAATTGCTGTGAATCTTCCCATATATTGGATTTAATCAGAAATAAATTCTCAACAGGACAGGCACCATGAACTTTCAGTGATAATATGTCTATAAATGCCTGAGGTGATGACAGTTGTTCAGAGTCAAGGTGGCCTAAACATTTCAGATCCTTATTCTCTTTATAAAGCATCAAAACTCTGCCTGTTGGCTTGTTAGAAATTGGAAGTTATTCATATGAGAAGGTTGTCTATATCCAAAGCTATGTATTCTGATTTATTTCCATCAATCTGTCTATATTGTCATCTTAAAACTATCCTTTATTGAATTGACTCAAGTATCTTGCTCTAGGAAGATGGAATGGTTTCAGTATACTTATCAATGAAGTAGTCAATCTAATGTTTTGCCACATCTTACCTAGAATAACCATATAAAACTGTAATATTGACATTATCATGTAAGAAAAACACTTTTTGTTTCACAGATGGAGGTGACTGGAGAAAAGAAATCTTTCCAAGTGTAAGCAGTATTGATGTTGTGTTTAAAACCACAGGTACTAAGGAAATGAGAAAAGTCAGGAAATTCAGAAAGGGAGAGAGGAAGCTATGAAAAGAAAATTGGAGTATGTTTTTGTAACAAGTAGGCTCAGCCATGAGCAGTAGAAGCCAGTCTGGATAGAGAGAAGGAGGTGAAATGTGATGATTAGCTCTGATAGTGAATTACAGAAAGAATATTTGGATGCCTTGTAGGACATTGAATTAGTTTATGAGATCTTTCAAGATAACTGGAGAAAACAGGCAGGGCTGTGGTATGGATGAATTCATTTCATTTGAGTGGATGTGTGCTCTCTCGTGCTAAGAAAAGATATACTGGAATGAATAATTTTGCGAAGTATATGTGTGTCTGCACTTAGTTTAGAGAATATACAGAAGTGATAACTTCTTTGATTCTGATTTTCTTTGAATTGGTTTGTGTAAGCCTATGCAGCATATTGGAGAGCACTACTGATCATCTGAACTTTGAATAGGCAATGCTCTCAGCCATGGATCCCAAGGCTCCATGTCTGAGATGATGTGCAAGAGGTTGGGTTTGACACAGTGGCTAGTGGCAAGAAGACTTCAAAGAGTACAGGACTGTAGTGCCAGCTCCCAAACCAAGGCACTTGGAGGGTGTTGTGACAGGCAGGGACTCTGCAAGCCCAAGAATGATAATTCTTCCTGGACCTTTGCTGAACCTGCTTTCACAGTCTCATTGAGCAGCAACATCAGAGAAATATTGCACTGTTGTTGCTAATTCCTAATTCTGAAGCCATCTAGATATTATTTCATCTCCCAAAGCAGTAAAGTAGTTGTATTCTTTTCACCACCTGAATACTATTGTTAACAAGTCAACCTTACAGCTCTCCTGGTTATGAAAACATCAGGTTCTTTCTGCTGTTACCACTGCATCTTTATTGATAGCCTTTAAGGTAGGGGCCTGCACATCTGTGTATTCACATGCCCTAACTAATTGAAGATGAAATGCTTGAAATTCCTTTAAATCCCCATTACTCCAGTAAATCCATGCTTATTTAGGTGGCTAGAGATGTGACATAAAGCTAAGTGTGCAGCACTTAAAGGCTGCTGATGGTGGGGGGAAAAGAAGCAATGCTAAAAGAGTGGTTAACAGCACAGAATAAGCATGGATGTAGTTTCTAGGAGAATTATATGTAGAAGTCAGCTCCATAGTGTAAGTGTGAGCTTTGCTTATGTGTTGCAGGGAGGTTCATAACTGCGGATCTTTTTAACATTTCAACCACTGTATTTGCTGGGATGACAAAATACATCTCGCCTCGCCTCTTGTTGTTCTTGGTTATCCTGTATAGGAAAAGCCTTCACATTTATCAGAAAGAGAGCAATTGCCAATATGGTAAGAATTACCTTAAATCCCATATTTTAGCATTTTCTGTCTTTGGCTTTATAGCACATTTTTTCTGTGTCCACATAAATGATGAAGTTGAGCTGCTATTTCAAATGAAGAAAAATTTTCTTCTAAGAATTATTTCTTAGAACAGTTAAAGGCTTAGTCTCAATGAATCAAAAGAGCAACAACCTTATTTTTCATTCCATTCTCTTACTTGCTTTCTCTGCTGCTCCTCATTACCTAGATTGCTGAACTCTTATTTGATAATAGAAAGATCCATGACCTCACCCAAACAATTTTTGTTAACTCAAATCATTATCTTCTGACACAAAGAATGAAACACATCTGTCATTGCTCATATTCTGTGTCACCCTGCAAACATCTGATTATGATTTTATATTAAAAAAAACATTTCTCCAGTGCGTTTTTGACAGAGGCTATGAAGAATACTGGACAAAGCAGCAGAATTTAACTGCTTTTTACCCCCTTTTTATGGTAGTAAACAAAGACCAGTCGCTTAAAAACTGAAACAAGAAAATAATATAGGTGAGTCTCTTTTATTATAAAACTAATGTTAGAATGTCTGTAAAGATATTCTTATGTTGTTGTTTGTTGTGACAGAGAAGCGATTTAATTTACTACTGCCTACTTCATGTGAACAGATATGATGAAGTGGTATTCCCTGACCTTCTTTAAAATAAAGTTGATCTCTTTAATTTAAATGTAATTCATATCAGACTTAATTATTTCTTTTTAGTGTAACCTGCATATGAATTTCTAGAAAATTACTATTTTCTGAAGTAGGATGTTATTCCATATCATAGAATCACTAGGTTGGAAAGGACCTAGAAGATCATCTAGTCCAAAGTTCCTCCCATCACCATTATTACCACAAGCCACTACCATATATTCAGTTTCCTCAGACATCTTTATATTTTGCTTGTTTATTTACTCTGAGGCTGCTGCATTTCCCTCCTGTACATGCGCACTGATATTTTTCTCTCTTCACTTACTTCTGTCTTTCATTTAGTTTTGTATTTGCATTTTGTAAGTTCACAGCAATGGCAACATAATTATTTAAGAGGAGCTTGTGTTTCTCACTTGATATGCATACCTCTAATTTGGGAACAGAGCATCTAAAGCATATGTTCTGTGCCATGAATTTTTTTTGTTGTGACCTGTAGACAAGGATTTATGTGCTACATGTTCTTTTCCAAAAAATTGAATACCCTTTTTACTGTGGTCTCCAGGTATTTTTTGGTGAGGAGTCTTTTATCATCCCAGCAAATACAGTAGTTGAAATGTTACAAGATCCACAAAGTTATGAACCTCTCTGCAACTTGAGCAAATCCACATGCACATAAATTGTACTTTACCAAATGGTCCAAATACACACTACACACAAAAACACAGATTTTTATTTTGATCACTGAATTAAATTTTAGCTTTTCTTGCTATCAGTTAACTGACTACTTAGACAAGAGCTTTGTGACTTTGGTGACCACGTACTTCACCACATTAATGTGTACAAAAGACACAGCCCCAAAGATGGAAAAAAAGCAGAATTATCTACAAAATTATCTACTTTTGCTGTGAGAACTGCAGTAGGGTTGGTTTGTTCTTGCTCTCTTCATTCTCTCCTATTAAGATAGGGTGTTACATAGGTCGCTCTGAAAGTGATGCCTCCTATTTATTTCCACAGAAACTGTAATAGATACTAAGAGAACAGTAACGCTATTGGGTAGAAAAAATTCTCAGCTATAGAATTCTAGTTTTCAACATAGTGACCACCATTAGGCATGTATTTTCCTCAGCAATAAACAAGAGCCAATGTGCTGTGCTTGTCAAAACCTGCACCAATAGAGGTGACCCACTGTTGCTGTTGCCACTACAGAAATGCATCCACTGTGTTCTCAGCCGCTGTTTCAGTTCCATAAATATTTAGCAAGTGTCGATGAATGTCAATGGTGCCATTTTTCTGCATGGAAAAATTCAGTAACACCCCTTTGCTTCAGATACATACCCATGTCAGACACCATGCTGTCAGACTGCCCCTCTACTGCCATTTGTCATGTCAGCAACATGTAATGGGATATTGGTGGGAAGATTCAGCCTCTACCACCAACATCTGCCTCAGATATTGTGAAACATAATAAAATATTATATATAACATATTGGGAAACATAATAAAATAGGAGACATTATTTTTGGAGCAGCCCTTTTACAGTTGATGCTTGCAAAATGAGTCAAATGACAGTTTTTTCTGTATGTCATCCTACCTTTTTGCAGCTCTATGGAATACTTCACACCAGCCATCAGGCTGGTGCTGTGGCTGAGAGTATAAGCAGTTTTATAGGTTTTCTGTGGACTTTTATTACAACTGTGACACTAGATTGATGGACTATTTCCATCTTGTTCTCTGTCAATTGTACATTGAAAGGAGAAGTGACAGTGTGATGGATGCATGATAGTGCCACAGTAGGGAGAGAGCTACTGTAATAACAATGGTTTAAACCCTGAAGTGCCTTTAACCTCATGCAGTTGCCTTTAATTTATTTTAATCTATAACCTAACAAAATCTAACAACACAGAATAGAAAGGTGGGGAGGACAGCGGGCTTCTAAAGAAATGTGAAAAAAGATGACAGTCATTCTTGGAGGTCCAATTAGGGCAATTCTCTGCTTTAAAAGAAGAAGTCCTCCAGGAAGCTTTCAAAAGAGAGAGTATTGTTATGCTCTAGACAAAGTCAAAGGTTAGCCTGGCTAGAAAGATGTACTTTCCACTGAGGGATAAGGGGAAGAAGGGCTTGCTCTTTCACAGCAGGGAATACCCAGGTCTTGCCTGAGGAACAGGATGAACTTGCTAGGGAGCAGGTTTTTGGAGGCTGTGTCAAAAGGAATGCTCTCTGAGACAAGCCAGAGTTTCTTTTGAACACATAAAGGTTTAAGGTTTATTTACTGTTTCAAAGAACTAGCAGTGTCTTCTCTAGAGAGATGAAAGTAAAAGGGAATACTTGCAGTCCTGTTTTAACCTTTAAAATGCCATCAGTGATTTTATTAAACTGATGTCTTATTTCTTCAGCACAAAGGGAGAGGTTTAGAGTCTGGGGCAGATGCCAAGATGTTCTATACAATCTTGTATGTGCTTCAACTGTATTGCTGTCTGGATGGTGACAAAGTGTTTAGTGGGATGGTGATGTGGAGGGGCTCACTGCCTGCAGAAGGTCTCTAGTGCAGATGTTCAGCTCTCAGCTTCATATCTACTGTTATCCCACCATTGGTGTTTGGTAGAACAAGAACCAGAATGAAATCTGTGAAATTAGCAATAGCTTGCTAAGAAGACCTCAAGGGCTCATATCTAACCAGCTGCATTAAGGCCCTGTGTTTGTTACAGTTCAGAGCACACTGTTCTTAGGTGTGATCCTAAAAGTTTGTTTCTAGAACTAAGCAAATGCTACAAGACCATGCCCCTTGAATTTTTAAACTGAGTTTGTTCTATTTATTGTTTCTTTTGCTGCTCTTACGATAGGGCAGACGTGCTTAGCTCATTATGACTAAGTATGTAGAAGCCCTACATATAAGATGAAATTCACATCCAGAGACTTTGAATAGTATTGACAAAAGAGGGAATTGATGTTGAAACAATGTGATGTTGAAGTGAGATCTTGAAGTCATGTGAGGATCATTAGCCTTTGATAGCACAGTTAATAAAGGAGCAGAGGGTAATGAATCTTAGACTCTCAGAGCTGATGACATGGAAAACAAAGATAAGGTGTACAGCTGCTAAACTAGTGTGAATCCTTAAATCCTTAAGGTTTTTGTTTTTTTGTTTTTTTCTTTCTGGACAGAAATTACTCAAGAGGCCATTTTTTGACCCTGAGAACTACCATAAGTCATTTCAGTTTCAGTAGGCCTTGTCACAGGGTTTAGGATTTTACTTGATAATGAAGATTTTCATGTATATACAGTTTGAGGATTAGAATAAAGCTATTCCCCCAAGCAAGTATTTTCACTCATCTGGACAGCTTCTCTTATTCCTGCTTCTTTAATTTACATATAATACCTTTGATATTGTGACAAAATACAGTAGGATGCTGTGATCCATTTTAAATGAAATTTCATAAAAGAGATATAGTCTTTCACTTTTCCAGAACTTATTTGTGCTATTTTTTCTATATGGAATGCTATACTATTTACTGAACAATTATCAACATGTTTTGTGTCAATATTCACAACAACAGAAAGTTAATGGGAAGAGAATAATGGAGGTGCACAGTCATTATAGAGAGAGAGAAGCAGATAATAAAAATTATCTCAATTAACAGATGATAAGGGAATATGGGGAAACCTCTAGTCTAATAATGTATTAAAACCAACAGAATTTTAATACTTATTTAGCTGGCCTAATCTTAAGTGGGCTTGTGTAGCACCGCAGAAGTCAGTAGCAATATTACAGTGTACATTAGCTGAGAAATTGAACCAGTGTTCATAAAGTAAGGAAGGATTTAATATAATCTTAGTTCATCATAATCTGAATTCAGCGGGTACAAATTTTAATGGATAGGATAAAAACAACCCTATAGGAAATACTCTCTTGTTGAGAAACTACATATTCTTTTCATCCACTCTTCTTACGTTCCCAAGGGCTATTGTGAAGCCTGTAAATCCCATAGTAGCACCTGCAATATCAAATGTAACTCAGCTGTTGATATAAATCTTCTCACTTCTTTTGGATTTATCTTTTGGATATTTAAGATTTATCTTCAGCATTTTAATTTCATGTGTGTTACAATGATAAACAATGCTCAGCTGATGGAATACTGATACAAATTAACACTAATTCAGCATTTTTTGTCCTGAGAGAATTTCTTCTCTTCTTCTTCTTCTTCTTTTTTTTTTTTTTTAAGTTCAGCTGTTTCATGAACATTTCTATTTTTAAATTATTGATAAAGAAAATCTGAGATAAGATTGTTTATGCTCTACTGGGGGATATACTTGCCTTTGACTGTTCCTATATAGTACTGATGTCTCATTTGTATGAAAGTCTGGGTCTCCTTGCATTTTATGGATGTCTGGCATTCACATTAGATAATGTAAGCTCTGTCGTAATTAGGCTGAATAAGCTTAAAAATAATCAATCAGGAGATAGTATACTTGAGAAGTCTAAATCATCCATATACAGTATTGTTCAAAAAGAGCCAATAGAGGAGTTGAGTTAGCTGTAAAAAAAAGACTCAAGGGAATCATTGCCTACCACTTTTCAACACAGAGATTTTACCACTGTTATTAAGGCTCTGTGGACATTGAGAGAAAAAGTTTAGTTGCCAAACTTTATTTTTGTTTAAATTTGTGTTTAATAATCTCAGACACAGTGACCTCCTAAGTGACATATTATTAAGATGAGTTTTTATCAGAAATTAATTGAGTTGCTTTTTCTTTAGCAAGATTCTATGTAATAAAAATGGAAGCATTGAGAGTATCAAAGAGATTGAGATACTTAAGTTCTTAAAGGAATACTGTCTTTTTTGTAACAGAAGGATAGACTCTAGAGACTTATATTTTGAATAGAAAACTGAGGGTCTTGCATATATTAAGGAATTTAGTGTGGTGTAGGACAGACTGAGTCAAATCTGTTTGGCAAGGGGAGAGATGTTTACTATATATGTAAATTGAGTACTTTAGTTTTGTTCAAAAAACAAGAAGATCATTAATGAAATATAAGATATAGCTATCAAGGACAGACCTAGAACCATTTATAGTGTAAATTCTGTTGGCACTGTTTTTCTTGTTCGTATGCCAAACAAGGTAGCTGGATGCCCTAGTGACCTGCCTTCTTAACATACATTCTTGATTCATTTTCTTGTGGTTTTCAGTTATCACAATAGTAGGGTGAAAAAAAAATGAGTCAAAACCTTTTCCTTTTTATAAGCAGAATCTGAATATTTAAAGAGCTTTTCCCTAAAACAATTACAGTTCAAAGTTTTGTAATGATGTATTTTCCTCTTTGTGTTTTCCACTTTACCTCCAAAGAGCAAGAATAAAGAATCTCTTTTTTCACTGAGGACTTGCAAAATGTTTGAGATAAAAAAAACAAAACAAAACAAAAAAAATACAAGTTGTTCAAACTATTTCTCCACATGCTCTAAATCCTCTAAAAAATACACTATTTTTTTAGATTTCTGCTCTACATTTAGATGTCAGGTTTTGGCCACGGGAAGAGAAGGCAGCAGAAGAAAATACTTACAAAATTCTCATGTGGTATAGATACTAGAAAAGAAATCAGAGAAGGTTAGAAAAGAATGGGGCATTCTGTGAAAGCAAAGGTAAAGAATGCATTCTGTAGTGTTGTGGAATTCCCATAACTGTAAATAGGCTTTTGTCTTAAAAAGCCCTCTGGCTGACGCAGAGCTCAATAGCAAAAAGACATGCTGAATTTGCCTAAAAGCTCCCCCAAATTTGTAATTACATCACTTAGTTATTACTGTTTGGTGTTCTCTGACTCCACAAATCACAATGAAATTAATAGAAAAGAAATTGCCTGCTCAAGAATATAAATAGCCTCTAATTTCTGAAAAGATTTTTAAGGCATGGCCTATAAACTGTTCTGTTGCATTATCTAGAAATTATGTTGTTAGATTGCAGATTTCTTGAAAAAGTCTCATCCCAATTAATAAATGCAACAGAATACACAAATTTTAACAACTCCTGACTTTTTGGAGCTACAGTGAATTTAAAGACTTTTTGCAAGTAACGTATTTAACTTTGAGCTGGAACTCATTTGATAACAGAATCACTAAGAAACAATAAACATCAAACATTCCTATCTTTTGAAGTAGTTTTTCATAACAGTGGCATTTTAAGAGAACACAGTTGAACTTCAAATATACTTTAGAGTAAGCAAATACACAGGAAATGTCACCCAAATACTAAACACATAGAGCATCTCCAGACTGTACAGACATTCAGTGTTCATATTATTTATTTTTGAATTGAAAGGATTTTTTGAAAGTGAACTGTATTTTTTCCTTGTAAATACAAAGTTCCCAAGTCATAACAAAACTTGCTTTATAGGTAAGAATTTGCAACTTGAACTTCCTCCACAAATGTTTGTCATATATCTTGCAAGGCTAAAAATCCTATTTGGTGTTTGTAGGTGAAATCCTGTCAGAAATGTGAGAAGTCAAATGCTATGATTCTAATTTTAAACTTCCCCACTCAAATACACTTTTACTTGACTTTACTCAAAGTTTATGCAAAGGTTCTGGCTTAAGCTGTGATGTGTTAAATTTTATAAGTGTTGATTTCATTTTGCTGGAAAGTGTGAAAATTGGAATTAGCATTAGAAATTATTCAGTAGTTAGCAGTGAAGAGACACGAAGTGCTGATCAAATCCTGCTGGCCTTAACATAAAAATACAGTATCTTCTGCCATGTGTTAACTATACAGCAAGATAACCATTGTTTTACAGGTGCCTTATTACGCTGCAGTGATTAAGACTATTTGTATTGTAGTTATAAGACTTATGTTGGAGTGAGAGAAGTAAAAATTGTGCAATTTGATAATGTTGCGTTTGTGATATCATTTTTTTAAGCAGAAGCGTAACACACTGCTATGATATTCTTTAAAATCCATTGTTGTTCAAAATAGCCAAATAAGGTAAGTGGTTTGTTATCACCAGCATAAATGTTTATACCTAATGATGACAAATGTATAAGGAGTGCAGAGTGACTGTAATTCTAACTGCTATCCACAAGCATGTCAGCAGTTCCCTTATCTCTTGAAGGGCCCTAACAAATGACTCCTGCTGGCTGAGAACCTTAAGCTGTTTACTCTCCTCTAATTGGCCATTTCTAAGACATTCCTCACCAAAGGGATCTGGCCCAAATCCTGCCTCTTGGTAAAGGAAACATTTTCTGTTTTGGCTCCATTCATCATATATATATGAAAACATATTGAATTGTCTTATAATCCACATGATATTAAGGGCTAAACTTAAGGGAAAGGCACATCCTGTGCATTGAGGCAAGCATTAACATTTGTTTCCTGGGTTCTCTTTGAAACCATGAGCAAAGACTCCATGAATGCCTGCTACTAATGGGTATCAAGTGAGGATTTGATAAAAAGCTCTTAAAAGGAAAGGGCAGTTGTTTACTCAGCCAGGCAATTAACCGTATGCAATTTTTTCTTCTAACATTTTTGTTGCTCTAATTCATGTTCTGAGCAGAAAAATGATCTCTGATCAAAATTAAATCATTATCTCAGTACTGAATAGTGTCAGCAAATAAAGCATGCTGCTTCACTTGAAATGTGTAACAGTGTGATAAGGATCATTAATTCAAATGGGTCAGTTCTTTAAAGCCATCAATTTTAAAATGCTGACTTTATTACGAAAATGTAGTACTATGAATCTGATCTATTCTGGGGAAAAGTAGATGGACAGTTTGTTTCACACATGCATCATATCATGGCACATCATGAGATTCATATCATCTATACATTTATTACATTCTATCCTTTTGACTTTTCCAGAACTGTTGCATGTTGCAAATCTACTTCATCCATCAGCAAATGTCTGCTTTGAAACTGCTTTTTTCAGTAAACTAGGAGTGGAGCTAGACAACATTTTTCAACTCTAGCATTTCCAATTAGAAATAAAGTTTTGGCTCCACCAAAATATTAATTAAAATTATGTTATTTTCACAAAATTTCTCATTTAGAAATTATATATATATATATATATATATATAAATCTTATATAACATTTTTATTTTTATATTAATTTAAAATATTTCAAATTCTGTTTTAAAAAGCTTTTCAAGACCTGATCACACTGGTATAGGTAATGAGATTGTCATTCCTGGAAAATTTGAGGAATTAATTCTGTCATGGGCATGAGCAAATGAAAGACACTGGATGAATAGAGTTCGGGAGGTTTTGCTCTTCCAATAACCTCTCAGTCTTTTTAAACATATGTTTCAGAAGGAGATATTAAGAGGATTGATTATAAAATTTTATGTAATATCTAAAGTTTCTGTATGTGAACTCAGATGCTAACAGAAAATGTTAATAATTGCATGACTGCATTTAGGACATGAATTTCTTATGCAAAGAGATGAATAATGTTTGAATTGTTAAGATGATGAATTTTTTAGACCTCCAACATTGTTCTAAACTCTATTTGTGTCTGTCGTGCTGCCAGCATACAAGGAAATCCTATATCCTCTGTGTTTCACTGTACTTTTACAGGGCAAAAAAAAAACACCACTGTAGTGTTTTAGAAAGAAAGCTGGTTTTAGCTAAGTGTTTGCTGTCCAGTCCTCTGCAGCAGTGCTAAATTAAGCTCTTTCATATTTATTTTATTTTAGTTCATCCTATATGTATGCAAATTGATGTCTCTTACACTAAGTTATACTATTAGGAAAAATATTTTTATGGTTGAAAATTTAATCAAATATCCACCAGTTCTACAACACCCAATCAATTGCCAGTAGAATGACTCCAAAATATCTTAGTGACAGAAAAAATTCCTGCTGTACTGTCTTCAGTTTTTCCCTAAAACACTTCATTATTCATAGTAGTGTATGGACTGCATATAGAACTTGGCTTACGCGTGCTCCTTCTGCACTTAGGTCTCTAGTGAGCTGTTAAAATGGTCTTAGCACATTCACAAGGCTTTTCATTACAGTCTAGTTCTGTAATAGAAATGATTCATCAATATCATGATCAAATGACAGGGCACGTAGAACCTGCCTCTGTTTAACCAATCTATGCCATGTGTAGAACTTTTATCTGCTTGAGACATCTTGAATAAGTTTGTGTTGGGGCATGCTGCATTTTTCTTTCCAGTTTTTCAGACGTTCTCTCTCTTTTACAAGGCTGCAGAAATAGTAACAGGTTTTTCTCTCTTTTCTGAAATGATGCTGGACACATTTTACTTTCTTGCTGTTGGATCTTAAGCACATGGAGGTTAAATGTGCATCCAAAGTTATCATTTACTGTATTAAGTTGATTGCCTTTGTCAGTCATGCCTATACCCTGTTTGCTGATATGCATTTGATTATTTGTATTGACATTTATGGTCTACTTCATATTAATGACTTATGATTACTTTCTAATTGTAATTTCTAATTACTTTCCAATCTACTTTCTAATAGATTGCTATTTGTGAGTTTGTCCTCCAAAGGTACTATTTTTATGACTGTTGGTTTTGCAGATTCCTGTGCTTGCTGTAGAAATCATGACTAATGATTGAAAATTATATATAAACTGATAAACTGTCAGTGACAGATATACATTACATGTGCTAGCAGCAGTCCAGATGTCGTTGTTATAGGATACCATTTCCCCTTTCACAGTCCTTAATTGATATTTAGCTTTGTTTCCTCAGTCTTTTCAAACTCTTCAGAATTACTGGGACAGAATTATTTTGAGACTGCAGGCTGGATTTTTGTTGTTGCATGTTCTCTTCTAAAAAGATTTTATTCATGTTGGAGTTCTATAAAATAATGTAATTTTTCATTATCAGGACAGGTGTATTTTGACAGCCTGATGAAAATAGTTCAGCTTCACAGTACTGTGGTAGTGATGATTTATTTATTCATCTATTTTTAATTTCTTAAAATTTACTCTGGAAAAGGTATGAGGCCTGTGAAGAGAGAAATAAATCCAGACTCATTCAAAAGGCCTTAGTTAATATTTTGACAAATACCTTTCTTTTAACTTCTATTTCTTTGTCCTCTCTGGTGCTTAAGATTAGGGAAGTTGTTCTGCTGGGATAGGTACTGTCATAAAGCATAGAAACAGTCTTTTTCCTACCCATTTCTTCCAGAGGCATTAGGAATTACTTGGGAATATCAGTTAATTGCGCATTTAATTGTACCAAACAAAACCTGATTCTCTCTCAATATGCAAGCTGTAAATAGTACCTGAATGTCATATCCAATAAGAAAATTTATGATACAAGTGAAAAATATTATCTGTTTATACAAATCATGGCCAAATACGAAGTACTGTTTACTAAAAAGAGGGCTTTGTATGAATTAAAAGAATTTGGTAGTAATCTTCTGTTGTGACTTCTGTGTCACAATGCTTAATGTGTATACCTGGTTCCACTGTTTCAAAAGAAGTGATTCTCTTTTCTGACAATGAAAATAACAAAAGGCTTTCCAATCATGAAGAAGATGAATTGGCTCTGATTTATATGAGACTTCATTGCCTTTTCAGTCTGAAAAAACATCACACCGATGAAATTGCAAGATAATACACCCATGATTTAGTACAGTAGCAGTTTATTCTGTACTCAAAAGAGGTCGGTAATTTATTTGTACTTTTTTTTTTAATGTCTTATACTATTGGCTTCTGGTCAAGTTGAGTTATAGCTGTCTTTGAAAATTGGGTTGCATTTAGGTGCCTAAATAGTGTACCTAAAAAGTTTGGAAATCATTCCGTTTTCAGTGTTACTGTAAGTGTGGGGAAACCAGCTTTGGTTTGTAGAGAGACACAATCTCATACAGCAGGACAACATCAAAGCACACTCTATTTGCTATAAGATTCATTAAAGAAGCAGAAATTGTAGGATTAAGGTTGACACCTACTTCCTGCTGGCAAGGGAGCTCAATGAGACTAGAATAGAAAGGTCCTCAGCATAGTAAATCAACAGATGGTTTGAAATTTGGTCCTCTTCTGATTTTCCTAGCAATGAAATTCACAAGGGAGGCTACAGGACGTGCTCTGGGGAGAACAAACTGACAGGCATCCTACAAATAAACAACAGCTTCTTCAGCTAGTGTTCCAATGGAAAAGGCAAACCTCACTGGATGTTTTAAATCATGCAAACTCTTAAAAAGATTCTAGAGTCAGATTTTTCTCATTTGATTACTTTGCTCATAGAAGATTGTTACTATTCTTTTTGTTTAGGAATGTATGTGTATATATATCCATTAAAAGTGTACTGTAAACCTGGTCATGCCAAAAATAAGGTGTGCCACTTATATTCTTCTTCAGTATTATACAAGATGTATACTACTGAGGAGAGATATAGTGGTAAAAGATATCCTAATGTTATTTAACTGCAAAGTTGATTGGAAAACATTCTAAGCAAGTCAATTCTTGCAGTCCACTTCAATAACGCATTTGAGATACAGGCAAGCAAGCATTGGAGGGACAATAATAACTTCTTCAGAGCAGCAGAAGCTGCAAAGAAAGCATATTCAAACAGCCTGACAACAAAAGCTGTATATTCTGCATCTCAACAGAGTCCTTTTTTTAGTATTTAGACCAGGCACTGAGAGAAGATTAACTTGAATTTAATGGTTTCATTTCTAAATATACTTTTAAATATTTTACTAGCACCTTCATTATACTGCTGTCTGTAGGGCAGACACATCAGAAGATAAAACTCTATCAGTTTTCACATTCTAAAGCATGACTGGAAAAATAGGTGGTTATGTTTTGATTTGGTATTTTCTATAGTCAAAGCAGATAGCAACAGAAGTGTAAACTCACTATGTGCTCGTAGATTTATCTTGAATGCTACCATGAATTTACCCGAGAGAGTCATCCTCCAAGAGTTTTATAGTTTTTTTACAAGAGAATGCATTTTTAAAAGATGGTGGGGGGAAAAAAAAGAATATGAATAATCTTTCCTACACTGCCTATTGTTGTGATATCCAATTGTCTTTGCAGGCTAAACAGAAGGAAGAAACACAGTATGAGATGTGGAGAAAATCAGAAAGTTTATAAGGATGCATTTTGAAATGCAACCATTGTGCTTGAAATGGAGACCTGATGGTCTGTAACACAACTAAAAGAACAGTTCAGAAAATGAAGTGGGGAAAAATCAAGTATACTGTTCTTACCATACATTTTGGTAGTTTCCCATTGAACAGTAAAGAGGAGCACTGGGATTAGACTTAAAAAAAAAAAAAAATTACACAAGGGGATAGACCTACCTCAGCTACTTCAGTGTGATTCACTGATTTAGGCACAGCTATATGTGTCATGTAATGATGAAATGTTGCGACAGCCGAGATTGTTCACTTAGTGAAGTCAATTCCTTAGTAATCTTTAGTGGTATTGAAATAAAGTGTTAAAGAATTAGTTAGCTGACTGTGAAAAAAACATGAATAGGTCTCTCAAATTACCTAATGGAAAGCTAAGGACATTAGCTCCCAACAAGGGAGTATTAAAGGCCTTGTGCTGCATTCATTGACATAAATGGAATGACTATGAATCAAGCTCTACTACAGAAGATAAACAGGTTTCTGACAAATACATTTGAAAGGAATCTGCTGTCATGCATTTCAGGCTTCTCTAAAGCAGGAAGAGTTCAAGTAAGCGTAGTCTGCCAGGCTTAGTGCTACTTTTATTAATCACTGCACTGTAATAATTAAAGATCATGAGTAGCGTGCATAGAAATTTAAGAGTAAAATGAGTTTTTTACTCTTAAAAAGCTTAGCGCTTAATTGAATATTAAATCTCTCCAATACATTGTAGCAATTAGGCTTCTTGTAATTTCCTACTTCTGAAGGATTTGCTTAGTAGAAAGTGGGACACTATATATGAACCAGAATTCTTAACTTGCAGGGGTTTGCATCATACAGAAACTTTTTTTTTTTTTTTTTTTTTCCCCTTTTTCTTATTTTTCCGCCCTTTTTTCCTCCCTTTTTTCCTTCCTGGTGAAAGAAACAGGTTTTCATCTGGGGGCTGAAAGGCAAGTGTTGCTCTTGAGTCACTGAACAAGTAGATTAGAACCATTCATTAATGAATGGTTTCAGTGCTTTCAATTGATAAAATTAGGAACTTGGCTCTGCCAGCTGAAAACTCAGGGAGAATAAAATATTGTCTGGAGTCATGGAAACTAATAAATCCTCCCATGACAATATTTAACAGGTTGGCAGAGGGGATAAAATTACCTTTCATAAAAATGCTGTGCAGATGGTAAAGCTATGGGAATTAAGGCAGGATCAAAATTCTCTAAAAATATCAAATCAAGGAAGTCATTGTACAGGCTGGTTAAGTTTTTGTGGAAATTGCTTCTGCCTTATGGTTCTCCAATGATTTGTTCAGATATTTTGATATTTTGGTTAGCTGACAAATCATCTAGTGATTTTGAACATTTGCTGTTTTGGTACTTTGAATTAAAAACACACATTTTAGGAGTTAGCTCTTTAGAACATACAAAATACTTGATTTATATTAGTGTTATGCTACTGTTATGCATGAAGTATTTAAAGGAAACTCAGCAGCTAGGAGATTTTTGGAACGTACCTTCTGAGTAATTAGACGCATATTCTGACCCCTGACTCTGCTTGGATGGAAAAAATTCAAAGACAGAGGCCACATTCTTCAGCAGTAGTCTTTTCTTAAGTCACTTAGGAGATATTTCTGTCATTTCTGTACCAAGAGTGTGAGGGGCAAGGGCAAAGGCTTTAGCTTCTATCAAGAATGCTTGTTCCACTGAATAAGATATCCTTGATAAATCTCGATCCTAATCTATACTAGTTTTCTTGCATAGTCATCTTAATTGTAATTGCATGGTTAGAGCACTTATTTGAACATAAACAAGATCTGTGAAGTATTAACTAATTTGAGGCTGTGGCACTCTGTAAAACATAGGTGCACAGGAAATTGTTTTAGAGTAACATGGGAACTTATGTTAAACTGGGACTTCATTGCTACTGTGTCCTAAAATATTATTATCTTCTTCCTCAGTGGCAGCTTTACACCTTTCACTCAGTTTCAACAGTTTTCTGTTGATTGGCAGAAAAAAGAATTGGAACATTTGAGGGTATTTTATGTGTAACTTTACAGGACAAATGAAGTACAACTGCACACCCAATCTATGTTCTTTTGATTCTGCACTCTTTTTCTTATCTTTCTTCAATATTTATCTAAATATACTTCCAAAAGAATGTTGTGCCTTTTTATAAGACCAAATATATATTGACATTTGATTTAGGATGAAGTCAGTTCCAAATATAAACAATTTGGAACCGTTAAGATGCTTGGAGGCATTTTCATTACATTGCTTTAAAATTTGGGCCATGCAAAGGTCAGCAGAGAGCAATAATAGGAAAACAAAAGAGAAGTTTATTTCAAGGAAAGCAAAATAAAATTAGTACCTTTCTTTGTAATACATGACTTTGCAGAGGGTCTGATTAAAAAAAAAAAAAAAAAAAAAAAAGGAATTTTTGAAAAAACATTGCCCATTCTACCAAAATGTCGCATAATAATATGAAATACTTGTACAAAGCAAAGTTTTCATGATTTATGGTGTTTACTTTTTTCATATCTCAGCTCCACAAAGGAGTCTATGCAGTTACTCTTGGGTTTAAAGTTGGCTCTTACTTAGTAAAAACAGTCTATCAACTAATAAAGCTAAAATGTTTGACTTACAGACCCTCCCGGAGAAAGATTTTGTTTGTTAAAAAGGAACTTTTCCACTTCCATTAGAAAAATCATAGTAATATTTGCTGTTTATTTTAGGTTTATACAGCTGGCCTCAGTTTCACTATCAAATATTTGCACTTTTAAGATAAAAATTGCTGGTTTCTGTCAGCACTGCACATACCAATGAAGGAAAACAAGAACAGTAGTGGAAGGGGAGGACTTTGATCTTTTGCATTTTTCTCTCCAACTGCTGGTGGCGATTTTTGACCCTGATGTGTTAAAAAGGTCAAATAATCTGCTGCTAAGTTCATTCCAGGTGTCCTCATATTGACAACAGATTTGTTTTATGTGGCACTGAAAATGGAGAGGCAAAAGATGTTTGGTCTGAGGTAATGCAGGGGAGAGAGAGTGAGGAAAAAGATATTTGAGTGGGCAGCATAGCTAGAACAATAGTTCTAGCTATGCACAAGGAGCACAAAAGGAATTGGTAATAGCTGCTTTGTGGGGCAGTGGCAAATTCCCTGTGAAATAGGAAATAAGTTTCATGAATGTAACTTATCTAATAAATGCCAAATATTTTTCTTAATGGTATTCCAGACTTTTTGCAAACTAAGCCTGTTTATTGTAAAGAAGAGAAAACATACCTAGTAAAACCTAGTAAGTGCCCATGTAACTGCCTCACTGGTTGAAGCCAATGAAACTACTCATTGCCAACTTCAGAATACTTCTAAAATACCACAGAGTTGCTCAGTTGTAATCCTAGAGTATTTTTCCTTACAACATAGAAATATCATTGTTGTAATTTTTTTAAAAATAAGTTCTATATATAAGTTCTATATAGAAGTTTGTATGTAATAAAACCGAGTGATGTTGTTAAGGACCTATTCTTCATATATCAAAGTGTCTTTGAACCTTCATTGTGGTGCTTTTTCCAGTGCAGAAAGTTGACTAAAATGTGTGTAGTAGTAGCAAGTACATGGGTAATTCTGCTGAAGCCTGTGCACTTTAGCAGGACTGAATTCAGAGTGAAATACATGCTGGAGAATACCCAAAGGCAAGGCAGATGAAAAAATAAAGGAAGAATTGTTATTATACTCATTTTAGTCATAGCAAGCAGATACATAGAGGTTAAACCACTTGCCTCAGGCCGTAATGAAAGACTGTGAAATAGTCAGGAACTCAACCCAATATCTTTTATCAATCTAGATTTAAGCATGAGATAGCTGTCTTTTTGGGCAAAATTGTCTTATGTAATTTTTGACAATGTCAGAGTAGGATATTTGCTTGCTGTAAAGGCTCATGAGTTACATCCTGCTCTGGTGGAAATGTTTATGAACTCAGTACTCCTCAGAAAAGGTTATTTAGTATCTAACTGAAATAATTAAGCTAGAGTAATAACTAAAAAGAAATGACTTAAAGTGAAGGAACTGTGGGTATGTTGAATTACACTTGTCTGTGCGTACATAAAAGGAGGCAGCTTTCCAGTTTTAGTTTTTTATTTTCTTTAGATTTATTAATTTCAAGCACTGAAATATAAATATGGCTTGTGTAGTGTGATTTTATAATAATGCAAATCATACTGCTCACAGTCTTATTTACTTACTTGTTCGTCTAATGTTTATCAATAAGACACAAAGTTACCTAACACTTAGTAAAGAGGAAAAAAAAAAAAAGCAAAAAAAGAATGAACTCAGAAATCCTTTGAAGTGTAAAAATGAAGCAGGAAGAGAGAGAAGGAAATCTTGTTTGTAAGATCACTAATCCAACTTGTATCCATTTTGGAGCTTGATACTCAAGCTGCTGCTCGCTGTTTTCCTCTTTGTTACCTGTAAAATACTGTAATTTTTTTTTTCTTTTTTTCTATCTGCATCACTGCTGTGATGATTCTTGCTGATGCATTGATGGGGTGTTTTCAAGGAAAAATGACTTTCTCATGCTGAAGACCATCTATGCATATAATTAGATGGACACTGCTTTTCTTTCAGGAGAAACCAAAGGAAAATAAATCTTTTCTGGTGTACCAAGCAGTTAGTTACATCTCCTTCAAATTCTGCCTGTGTACATCATGTTATGAATGTTTTATTAGCAATGAGAAAGAAAAGGGAAGATAGGCAGTGATGTGTCCTGAAAAGTTATGTTGTCACTAAACACTTCAGAAGTTCACATTCCTTAAATATACCTATTGTGTATTATGTTTATTTAATATGGCCTAAAAATGTTTCTCCTTCTCTCCTTTAGAAAAAACTAAAAAATGTCTATGCTCAGCCTTTTGTTCTAGCACAATGGGTATATACTCTCTGCTTTCCTAATTTTGAAAACTAGAGATCAAGTAAGCAGCGTGAGCAGATACTCACCAATCCAGTTATTTAAAACAAAGGACTTTATTTGTTACTAATGAGCCCAATTAAGAATTAAAATTAAAGCTATCCTTGAAAAGTCTGACTTTGAATGAAAAACAAAATTGTTCTTACCTTCATGTTTGGTTAATAAATGCATACAATAGATTTTCCTTTAAAGGAAGGCCCATCATGTTAGACAAATTTTCACTTTCGACATAAGGAAGTGAAAGGCTTTCAAAGTCAGTGATGCTGTTAGCAGTTTCTGTTTATCTATTACGATCTTTTGTTAAGTACTTCATCATATGAACAGAAACATTTTGCTTCTTGACAAATCTAAGTAAATTTTCTTGCCAGCTTTTCTGAAGCCAGAACATTGATATTTAACTGTGATATGTTTTTATTCATTTATTTATTTATTTTCTGGGAAATGAATGTGAACTAGGGCTATATTTGTGACATTTAAAAATTCCTACTGAAATTATTAATGAACGGGTTTTAGGCAGTCTTTCCAGACTTTTTAGCATTAAAAGTTGTTCAGATTCAGAGTGAATATTTGTGGGAGAGGAATCAAAGTGAACTAAATATGGAAAAATGAATTAAGAGAAGTTGAAATTGTCTGTCACATTAACCTTTCACATTTAAAATACTTCAAATTTTTTCTCCTTAAAAAAAGAAGTATATTGTAGTCCATTGCAATAGTTTTACCAAACTCTAGCAGTAGCACAGTTTGTTGGTTTGCCTGTGCTTTTCTTTTTTGTTTCTTTTTTTTTTTTTTTTAACTTGCCATTCCTTACATATATTAACACTGGTAGAATTTTTAGGACGTGGGAGACCATAAAATAGATCACTGTCTCTCTCAACACACTAAGTGCTTGAGTGAAAAATAGAGATCAGTTCCAGCTGCCTGTAAATAATGGAACATGGAGCTTCGATCTTTGTCTTTTTCAGTAATTTTTTTGTCCCTAAACTGCGTTTGTTTGAGTTCAATTTCCTGTAATCCCATACTATGTAGGAGGGTTTTTGACTCCTACAGAGAAAATGAAGCCAGACAACCTGCTCTCTTGAATTAGCTTTGTATTGAGGTCCTGTTTAATATCATTTCTAGAAATACCTTTCTTTGCTTAAAATTGAAACTGAATCTCTGATACCAGTGTTTGACAGTGGGAACTGTGGTCTTCTTTGCTTATTGTGTCTTTGCCTTAAACTGGAGTGGAAATACTCCAGATATGACTTTAATGGGAGTGATGTTAATTAGATCAGACCACAGTAAATGTGCGGATGCATTAAGAAAGGAGAATGCTTTTCTGTAATTGCTCTATATTCGGCAGTTTTCAGTATGTTCAAAAAATGGCTTAGACTGATGGGAGCTGATGAGATTCTGAGCAATGTAATTATATACTTTTGCGATTTAGCACAACCAAAAAAAAATGTTTATCTGTTTTTTCTAGTCTATATTAATATGCTGTAGAAGTAAATAAAAGTCCCTGCAGCAGTGAAAAGCATAATCATTCTGACTGTTTATTCTGCAAATCCCATTCACTTAAAGAGCAGGCAGTCTTGTCTTGAGTAGCAACACTAAACAGATGCTTTTGTTGTAATAGCCATAGAATTTGGACTGTAAAAATTGTATTTTTAAAAGCAATGCAGCAATTTTGGCATAACAAACTTTGTATTGCTTTCCATGCTTGTGTATTCTTGGACAAGAGCGGTACAATCATTAAATGTACTCTCTTGCAAGGGTGTAGGTGGTATCTTCTCTGAGCCTTCTCTGAATAGTGAGACTTACGTGTAACCTTATGGGCCTGCCCCCATTTTGGAATCACTGCTGTAATTGCTATGACTGATCCTATCAAGCGCAACACACAGTGATATATATCATTATTCTTTTTGTCAGGCTTATATTATTATTATTTAGGTAATGGTCAATAAACTCATAATAAACATGGCATTTTCAGAGCTTGATCTAAAAGCAACTTTACAGACTTATTCAAGAACTCTTGCAAGCTAAATGGAAAAAAAAAATCACTCAAACATCATCTTCTATAAATAATTACAACTGTCATTTTGAAATTCACTGACAAATACAAATAATGTAGAAGAAATGTAGAAAAGCTCCCTACGCCTCACAGGTGTACTGCAGTGATCAGGAAAAGCTTAGTAGCTTGGAACTTTCTAATGTAACTCCATCCACAAATTTCCTGAACAAGTTGTGTTGAGCCACATGGATAGAAGAGGGGAAAAAGACCACTTCAAGAAATATTTTTCCCCTAAACTTTGTGTGATCCAAAAGATATATATATTTTTTTGCATTCCAGATGCTAAGCAGTGCCCTTCGTTTCCTTTCTCACAGTCCATAGGGAAAAAAGAGTGTTCCTCATGACAGATGATAAAGTTTTTGAAGACATTTGCCCAGGCAGCCCCATTGATGTGCCCGTGGGAATAGGGAGCAGTCTATGCTTGACAGAGGATGGCTAGAAATGCTCATTATAATTTTCTGAAGCGCTGGCTGAAAATAAAAATTAAGTAGAGACGATTTTAAAGCTAGACCACCTATGTCTACCTATAAAAGGTAACTCAGTAGAGTTTTTATGTCTGTTAAAGGCTCCTCCTTATCCCTTGGCATCCGTTTCATGAAGGAAACGAGTTCCACTTACTCAGATCAAGCTTCCTGAATCTCAGCTGACCATTCACATTTGACTAAAAGTGAGCTGACTTTCATAGGTTTAGAGCACCTGCACCTTGCATTAACTTCACTGGGAGGCCTTTGTACACACTATTTGGGATAAATGCATCCTCTGGGATTTTGTCATCTGAAGGAATATGTTTTTATTCCAAACAGAAGGCACAGTGCTTACAGGCATGGCCAAGTGGTCTGTCTATCTGTGGTCTCATCATATAATTTCAAGGGTTGCTTCTGTTCAATAAATGGTAATGATGAATCTAAAGAGAGAAATGGTATCCCTAAAGTATTTTTTTCTTTTCCAGTCAGACATATTTTTATGTAGGTGTTTTCTTAAAGCATCTTCGTGTTCTACAGGAACTTATTCTCTAGATGTGCTTCCAAACTTTCTGTGCTGGAGGAAGGAAAACCTGCAGATTTTTGCAGCAGTTCAGTCTTCTTAATACTGTCACAACCAAATCACATTGCCTGCTTATCACAATTTCACTCCGCGCAGCACTTTTGGCATTTTCCCAATGCAATGCCTTAGCTAACCTGTTCATATTATTATGCCTTCTCTGTGGCTCACTTTAATTTGCAGATAATATTCTATCCATTTTGTAGACTCTTCTCTTTGAATTTGGAAAATTAAACAGACTTTCAAATACAGCATGATTAGCATTGGCAGCAACCCTGTACATTCAACTAAAGTGAAAATTGTTAAATTAACAATGACTAATAGTTATTGCCACATCTGGGGAAGATTTTAAGTCTTTTACAGTGACTTTTTAGTAGCATGGTGTTGTCTGTTCTCAGCTGTCAAGGTATTTAGCAAGGGATTTTCCAATATAACTCTAAATTATTGTACTAGTGAAACAAGATTACCATGCAGGGAGAGTAGCAGGGAAGTCTGTTTCACATACAAGAGGCTATGAAAAATCTACCATATTTAGAGTTGAACAAAAAGTTGCAGTCAGAGAGAAAAGAGGATAGTTAATATCTCTCTACTAAACAGCCATCAGAAGACAATAGGTACACCAACTCTCCTGCATGCTAAAAGCAGAAATTACATATACTTTGACAAGTGCCATCCTGTGCTCTCTGAATTTGGCTTCACTTCAAATACCTGTTAATTTTGGTTCTGAACAACAAGGACATTAAGATTAACTTGTTCTATCTGGAGGTTAGGAGTAAGAATTCTCATACTCCATGCATTCTCTTTATTTGTGTTACCATGACAGGATTTTGAGGATTGAGTCACATTACACAGTATCTTTTTTCATTTATAGGGTTCTCAGGTTTAAAATCTCAATATTGTCTCTGAATTAATTTTATGTGACTTTTAGGAGAGAACAAGCAGCAATTTTTGTTGTATAAGAGAATCAGCAAGGTGTGTTAGGATAATTCATGAATGAGACCGCTGCGTTGAATGAGGCTTCAGTCAAAGGCCATAGCTGCAAGAAATGCACCAGCTCTGTGAACCAACTTATCTTGAATATGCTTCACTGATGTCCATGCAGAGAATAATTTGATTGGATGCTCTAGACATAATTTCTGTTCTTACAGGGTGTTAAATTATAATTTCAATACATTTTGAAAAAGAGAGGTCTTAAAACAGGCTGGTATGGTAGTTTTCTGTTTTGTAGGAGCAGTCATTATCAATAGTGTTCTGATTTTTTAAAGAATCCACAGCACTACTGACATGAAGGGATCAGTATCAGATGGACAGATGATGAGGTTTTGACAATTGTTTTTATATCAACACTTCTTTAAAGCAAGGGAGGGATGTTCATTTTCCTTGCTAAAGCTTGAATAAACCACTTGTTGCAGATTGCATATTGATCTGTACTTTAGCATTATCCATTGTTAATTTTTTGAGGTGAGGGAAGACCTATCTACATCTCTCTATCTGTTCTGCTACAGTGCAAGAACGTAGGTATGCCAACATGTTGCTGCAGTTTCTCTTCTACTTCATAAGAAAATGTGTGGACTTCTAAGTAGCAGAATATAAACTGTGCTGCAAAGAAGCTGGCAGTGGGTACTTGAATGCTACAGAGTCTGTCTAGGAGGAACCAGGAGCCAAAATCTACCCATTATGCAAGCTATGTGTGGGAAGGGTGCAATGGAATGCAGACCCACTTCAGGGAGCTGCATCTTCCACCTGCTGAGATCCTGTAATTTCAAAACACTTCAGAGTATCTGCAGGTCTTATGAAATGGAGTCTCAGTCCTACTCTTTCTACATTACAAATGGCTATACAAAAAAATGAAAAAAAAAAATAGTAGTAAGCAATGGCTGATGATGGTATTAGATTCTTTATTTGTGGTTCTAACGTACTAAATAGATTTACTAATTTTCATAGGGAAAAGTCTGGTATTGCTTCATCTAGTGTATAAAAAACCATATGAGATGGACTATTGATTGAAGGCAAGGTGAGGAAAATTGAGATGGAAGTGATACTGGGTTGGTGATAGGCCCTATTTTCATAAAAGAAGTCAAAAGTAGTCTAATCACTGGGAGAATTTAGTGAGGCAGAATGCTTCACACTGCTAAGCTGAGGCAGGAAGCTTTGAAACTGAATAACAAATAGGTGGAATAAATAAAGAGAGCTAGTGCTGCAGAGTGGGAGCTCTGCTCGCTCCCCAGGAAATCTCTGGTAAGACAAAAAGCTATGGAAGTGAACTTTGGAAAATGTGTGATGGATGGAAATACCTGGAAAATGTGACTGCTCTAAAATTTCTATTTTATCTTAGTAGCTAGAAGAAGAATTAGATCAATAATGTACTAACTGTTGATTTGAAGGCTAGTGATATTTTAAATAATTTTTGAGAGGATTTCAGACTAAAATTACGTTGTCTCTATAATTTCAGCAGTTTGTTAAGGATTGAGATGTAAATCAACAAAAGAATGAAAGAAAGCAAAATATTACTGACATCAGTGATGTACAGGCTTAGAATCTCTATGGAGATGGTGAATGGTTATACTGAATGAAGTTAAAATTTTAAAGGGAATGAGGCAAGAATGACAATTTATGATCACTAGTTGCCAGACTAAAGAATGAACAATCCACTATAGAAAATTTTTATTTTATTTTATTTTATTTTATTTTATTTTATTTTATTTTATTTTATTTTATTATTTTACTTTACCTTATAAAATATTTGAGTTGGAAAGCTTCTGAAAAGGAAAAAGAAAAAAGCAGAAATCCCTGAAACACAGGCAGCTGCAGCAACAAGAGGAGATCAACATATTTTCCATTTTCTACAACTAAATGTTTTTGAGTAAATTATGTCAAGATCTGGAATGGCTGAAAGCCAGCATCAAATAATATAGAATGCATCGAATTCCATGCATCAAATAGTATAGAATGAACACTGTGAGACTGAAACCAGTACATTATAAATTAGGAAGTCTTTCTGTCTAACAGTGTAATAGGAATCTATAAAGTGTTTCCATATGATTTTTTTCACTAAAGATAAAAATCTCCTCAAGTTTGAAAGGAAAATATTTGGCGTAGCTTATTGATGTTTATCTAATTTTGAGTTGCTTGACTAAATATTATATGGATGTACATGTGAAGTGTAAGATTTAGAAGCTTTCTTGTTTATTTTTTCCATAAGTAAAATCTTAATGAAATAAAGATTAAAAACTTGACATGATGTTGAGAAACCTGTGGGACTTCTCAGATACACAAAATGCAGCATATGTGTAAGCTTTTATTTTATATAAGGATTTTGCATCTCAGTCCTTTTATCTGGGTCAAAATATGTACTCAAACTCAAGTTTTTAGAAACAAAACAAAACATTATCATATGAGTCATTTTTTAAAAAGTGTTGTTACTGAAATGATCATGATGGCTAGAAAAACAAATGTAACTGATTCACATGTTTTTTCAAGATGCAACATCCTTACAATAATGAGAGAATTTGACAGGAAGAAAAAGGTCTATAATACACAGCTAGCTTCAGCAGGATGTGGAGAAGCTACCAATACACCATTATTAACTACCATCAGATGCGCAGCTTTTCAAAAAATGCAACTACTTGTAAGTAGGTAGCTAAGTGTATGGAAGTTAATGACCTGCACAGTATTACTCATCTGTGTGAAGAATGTATTTTTCAGTTTATCAACTAAACAAAAAAATAATAATAACAAGTAAAACCAAAATAAATTATTTAGGTGATGAACTTTTCTGCTGATATTTCAGTAACGTCCCAACACAATGTGAGAAGCATAGAATTTCTGTCTCTTTCCTTTCTTGCGTAAGCTAAAGAGAGAATTGAATTTCCTTTGTCCTAGAGGAGGAGACTAAGCCTGGATAATGGATAAGAAGGGATGAAGCCTAGCTCTGGATTTTCCAGAGAAAATTGGGTCAAACTCATCATCTTCAGTGCAAGTAAAATAAATCTCATTTTAAATTAAGCATTTTTTCATGCAGCTACCATCTTCACGTAAGCAGGATCTGTAATAGTCAGTCCATCCTTAAAATGGAAAAGGAAAAAAAGATGAAATTAGTCCAACCTGTGTTTTCTAGGACTCCAAGCTATTTTTAGGCTTGGTAGTCAGATGCCATCTGGTTCATGTTGGCATTCCAGGATTTGTAACGTTAATGTCATTTTGTCATCTTATTATTTTTTTTGGGGGGGGAAATGATGGATAGAAAAGGGAAGCAAGTGTTTTTAAGAGCTTCTCTTTGCCATGTTTTTGCCAGGCTGAACATTTTCAGAGTTAAAATGACCTTCAGTTCTCAAGCCATTTGATTTCAGGTTGTTCATTTTTCATATTCTCCAATACAATTGTCTAAGTACATTGATCTGAAACATTTGCACCAGTCAGCAAGAGAAAACTTCTGAATTGATATCTCTGCTGTCTCTGCATCACAGCTCATTCAAACATGTGTATTTGCAAAGAGCAAACTGTCTCACAGACAGTAGTCCTAAAATTACACTCCCTCCTCAGAGTAGGGACACAAGGATGTGTGGTTGGGACATCTGGTAGAATTCAGTTTTTGTAGAAGATAACTGTCAGAAACTATTTTACTTTATTTTTCATATATACATAATCAGAAAAAAATGGCCAATAATGGAAGTGAACTCTGGAAAAAAAAAAAGTGCAGAACTATTTGATCTCATCTTCTTCCTCTGAAGTGAAAATCTCTTGGGAGATGGTTGTCACACTATTTTTTAGAAACCTGCCAGTTGCAAGGCTTTTGAAACTCTCATAGATAAGCTGTTCCAATGCTTAAATGTCCAGGGCTTGACTATGAGAAAGATTTCCTAATATATTAAGTCCCCACTGCTGTCACTGAGTACTCATAATTCCTCAGGGATGCATGGAGAAAATCAGCCATTATACTTCTCACTACAATATTTTATATATTTGAAGAATTTACAGTGTACTTTTCAGATTTTACTTTCTGAGTGGAACAGTTCATCTTTTTTTCATCCTTTCTTCAAAGCTTACAATTTCCAAACCTCTTAGCATTTTCGTTGTATTCCGGATTCTCGCTAATTTCTCCAGCTTTCCTATTGAGCACTCCAGCTGTGACACTGTAGAAGAGGGCGGAATTACTGCTTGTACTTTTAGGTGGCATCCTAGAAAATTTTGCTTTTCTGACAACACCTGCATATTATTAATTTCTTATTATTTATTACTTATTCTTATAAGTGAAATTATTATTAATTTCACTTATTTTGGTGCTGTGTTGTAACTTCAAAATCTCTTTTCAGTCCTGCTGCCAACCCAGCTATTCCCAAGTATAAATTTGTATGTTTCATACATGTTTTTTTCTAAATAAATTGGCTTATACTCATCTGATGCTGTTAAAACAAACACATAGACATACTAGAATAATATCTTGCTTATCCAAGCTACCCATAAAACATAACCTGATTCTTGCCTTTAAAGATCATTAATGTTTATTTACAGATAGTTGTTATTTTATTTATTAAATTTGTCACTATGCTCTGTTTTGCGTGCGCTCATGCATACTTTATGAATATAGAAATTAGTATCTCATTAACTTGGTAATTAGGCCAGTGAAAAACAGCTGTTTGTTCACTGTGCAGGGCAAGATTTCTACTGAAGTTCTTTACCTTTCATGCACAGTTGTTTAGAATCTCTAACACGGAAAAAAAGTATATGGAGTGTTTTCTTTGCCTTGGGTTAGTGATGAAACAATGCCTATTAGAGAGGAAATATTCAGAAGAACTAATATGTTATGCCTCTGGAGGGGGCACACAGTGTACATGGTAATGGGTATTTTTTAAAGATCAGAATAATGCTTGTACTCCAGCCCTGCAACACCTGCATAGAGATGAATTCAGCAGACTTGTGCTGATACACACAGTGCTCTGAAAAATCCTTCAACAAGGAGAAACTATTCCTACATATTTGAATTCATGGATCAGAGGAGTACACTGGGACCCACAAAATGATGAACTCACCCGTGCTGTCATCTCCCTGGAACAGCTGGTTGAATGTTGGTTGAATTAAACTCTTCACTTTGCAGTATTTGGTGATTATCAAATGAGGAGGGAGTCTTTGGATGTGGATGTGAATTCCTGTGCAGAGGAGCCGGGGTTACAGACAGGTCCTTTCCTTTCTGCCTTAGTGCCAGGTAGGGTGCAGAGCTCTCAGAGCAGGGAATGCAGGAAATACTTGCTTACAAGGCTACATAAATTAAATTAGCTTCTCACATAAAGCAATATGGGGAAAAGATCAACCTGTTCCCAGTCAGCCCCCATCTGCAAGCTTCCTTAATGGTTAAGAGCATATAACCAGTGTTTCAGGCAGAGAGGGATTTTATAATATGTTGTTCTTTATGATTTTTCATTATGAAAAATGGCACTGTTAGATAGGAATTAGGCATTACCCACATGAATTCTATTTGCTATAAAGTTTATCAGAATCAGGTAATTAGCTGGTTTTCTCATTAGTCACATTGCCAAACTATAATTGGTGTTTGGTGTTTTGTGCATTTTTAATGGCAATTTTTCTCATTGATTTCTCTGGCCTTTTAGTTTATTTTTAGAAAGAGAAAATGTGTCATTCTGGCTACTTTTTTTTTTTTTTTTTTTTTATTCTTGAGAAAACATAATGCCCCACAGTGGGAGAGTTTTCAGGTATTCATCAGCTATTCTTGAAAAACATATAATCACACCATGGCTGCTCTGAATCTCAGTAGATGAAAGTGGGGAAATAAATTGCAGAATGATTTAAGATGTGAGGAGTTGAGAAGAATACGTATATTTGAGTCCATTTTTTATAAATGATAGTTGTCTTTTCTGAGAAACTTTATCAATAGTACAGGAAAAGTCTTTGCTGAGTGATGTAGAATGCTTTTATTTAAAATAAAAACTGATTGAAAACTGTAGTTTTTCTAAATCCCAAAATGCTGCTCAGTATTTTCAAATACATACAGAATATAAAACATTTTCACTATTGGTATTATTATTTAAATTTTGGCACAAGTCAAATACTTGGCAAAGTGGACTTCCATTGCAAAACTATGTTTCTAAAGTGTCTGTACTCTGGCGCAATTGGCTGCTGTGTGTTTGACTTCTTTGAAATCAGTGGAGGTCTTAGGTATTGTGTTGTCTTTTTCTCCCTCAGTTTTTCCCATTTGCAAGTCTAATGGATAATTTTCTGGGGAGTCCTCAGGACTCTCCACATTCATCAGACTCTGAAGTTCAAGTGTGGAAAAGAGCCAAGCTTTGAGCAAAAAGAGAACACAGAGAACACAGAATTCAGTATTTTCTGCGGAATAAGGTCTGCTAGAATATTTCATGCAACATAAGGCTTTCATGGATTTCTGGGTCCTGCCTTAAATTACTGCTGAGGTTTAGGCTAAACAACAATGTTCAGTTCAGTTGCGAAGTCTGTAGCATGAATCTCAGGGGAATATGTTGTCAATTAGCAAATAATAGTGACCATGAATGGGGTTGGACAATAGGGCTTTGCTACTGTTACCTCTGACCTGTGGGTGAGTTCTGGGATTCACTGGCAAGACTTCAGAGGTTGTGAAAGACCTTGTAGTCCTCAGTAAAACAATTGGGAAACAGTGTTTTGCAGATTTTTCCTTCCTTTGACAGTTTAATTTTTGTTCATCAGAATATGGTTGAAACTGGTACTATTAAATGCAATCAAAATTTCCTCAAAATGTTCCACAGCATTTTAGTGCATTGTTTTTAGTCATATCATTCTGCTCTTTGTGCATTTTCCCCAATCACCCAAAATATGTGCATACAGATGTTCACAGAATGTTTATTTTAATGTTGAAAGCTCCTATTCTCCCAATAAACTCATTTAAAACTTGTTTTCTGAGAGTTGTTTATAATATAAAAAGCAAAAGAAAAGATGTTTTTAAATCATCTCTGTGACAAACTACAATTAAGTAACAATTCAAACAGTAGTTAGCTGAAAGTTTATATTGCATAAAATAATGAAAAATTATGAATTTAGAAGAGCATTGATATTTGCATAAAGATATGGAACATAGCAAATGAATTCTTTGTTAAGAGCTTCTTTCTCTGCTCTAATTAATATTGATATTGACTGACTATGTTGTAATTCGAATTGCTACATGTCTAACAGTTGATTACATGGAGCAGGAGATGGAGGGTTCATTTTTCTGAAAGCATAATTGTGTTGTAACTGTCAATGATTTTTCTGTATAAGAATCTCACATCTGTTATTTTCAGGTTATATTCTTATTTCCAAGGTAGTACTTAATTCCAAACTCAGAAACTTAAATTTCTAAGTACCTTGGTAGAAAATCTAACTTGTATTCCTGACTGTATGTAAATTAAATAAGTCTCTTAACTTGTATTGCCTATAGTGTATGTCTCATCATTACAAATTATATAGCCCAAAATAGTGAGATTAAGCAGCCTTCTTCCTTTCATGGTACTGATTCGTTTAAAGTGGATATGTTGGCCCAGCAGAGAAACTCCTATTTTAGTGGAATCGCAGGAGGGAAAAGGTCAGCAAATGTCCATCTACACTGGAGGATATTCTGGAAAATTCTAAGCCAGGATTGACAGAGTTTTCCTAGTTCTGGAAACTCACTAGTGCGATCTCCAAATTTAAGCTAGAGTGGGATGAGTGGAGTTTTAACTTGCCTGCTTTTTCTCCAAAGAAACTGTTGTGGACAGAATTCAGTGCAACTCTTTGTACCACTAATTCTTGATTCACAAGCAGCCAGAAGTTGAAAGAAAGAGGAAGGTAAATTTACAGCACTCTGTTCTATATCAAAAGCAAGGCTTGATTAATTCACATTTCACTATGAAATAGTGTACACTACAACTGATTTTAGCAAGACTTTAGTCCTTATGGTGTTTTCACCATGATCTACTGCATGTGAGCATAACTTTACTCTGATTTTTTCTTTCTTGTGTGTTGCAAAAGATGAGGTTGTGAAATCAGGATTCCTGCTTGTACTTGGTTGTTGATAGATCCGGGTTACTTCGCTATGGCCACTTGCTTTTAATTCAGCGTAATTAATGAAGGGGAAATCTAGTCATAGGAAATCAAGCTGAAATTAAAAACAAAAAACAAAAAATGACAAAATCTCACACAAGAAAAGACCTTACGAGCATTATATAGTCATCAGATTAGGAAATGAATCATGGTCCTGAGAAGAACACAGCAGATGAAAGAAGAGAAGATGTATGAGCTGCTAACGTCATTTTTTGGACACCTTGACTTTGAAGAAAGTACATAATTTATGTGTGATTATGAGGAAAGCTGTGAAATGCCTCTGCTGGAAGGAATGGGAAATCAGGATTTTTTCATTTCTGGTCTTTTTTCTGCGTTAGAAAGTGGCAGCTCACATTCCAGTGGGAGCACTGTGGTTTCTGCTACGAGATCTATAACCCCCCCAAAAAGTTTAAGGCTGTATGAAAGAACTTCGCAATTTCCTTTTGTTCTCTCAGTCCAAACTTATGTCCTGTGACATGATCCTGTACGCTGCTATGGGGGGAGACAAATATAAAAGGTGTTTTGCAAGGAAAAAAAGAGTTCAATTCTTTCTTTATATTGTGATTCCTTCATCTGATTATCCTCCATCCAAGTATGATCCTAAACATTTTATAAAATATTTTTTCTTACAATCCTTACTAGTTTGGCTATGTATATTTACATCCTACGCTACTGTCTACCCAATGGAATTTGATCAAGCTCCCAACTTTTGTTATAGGAATGACAGAGCAGGGTGGTGAGGCCTTGTGTATGACACTCTTCATATTAATCCTTTTTTCAGTAGTCTGCACATTTGGTTATTGAATGTTTTGCAGTGTGTTAACTTTAAGGTCTCTGCATGATTAAAGTGCTGGCAAAGTAGATGTGTCCTTGGATGTAAGTTTGAAAAAGAGCAAATGATGAATTTTCTAATTGTGAAGAAAATTCAATTTCAGAAAGTGTTGGGTAGCATTAGAGAAAATCCAGGTTAGTACCTTTGGCATGCTTTGCTTTTTTTTTAAAAAAAGGAGAAATTCCCTAAAGAAAGTAATTGCTTGGCACATATTTTTAGCAAGGATTGTCTCTCTATTTGCTGAGAAGGCATAATGGGGACTTGATTATTTGAAGTGCAAGAATATAAATAAAACTTTATTAATTCTGTAGGAAAAGTATGATCGCAGATCTTGTACAAAATAATGTATCCAGAAAATTATCATTCTACTTTTTAACAAATGACCAGTTGACAAGAAAGTCTTTTGAATAAAAAAAAATATGCAGCTATATTCAACAAATAAAATTTATTGTAGTGTTATTTCCTCATAAATATTAATCCATTGTCTTTGTACTTGCTAGGTTTGCACTGCATCCTGTGAGATATTAGAATGAGCTGCCAAGAACCTAGAAGACAGATCTTTCTAGAAAAAATATCTATAGGCCACAGAGCATATGGCAGCCTCCAAGGAAGACAAGATGTCTCAGATTGGTGGAGAACTCTTCCCTTGCAGACGACTTCTGTGGGAGATAAAGGGAAATGCCAGGTAAGAGGTGGTATGGCTGCCATGGGGAACTTGTTTCAGCACCATAATATGTTGCATACATGGGAAAAGAGGTTTTATTTTTAAGTTAACTGTATCAGGTTTGGATGGTCAAGTACTTGTGAAACACGTTGAATGATCTTGGAAGTGAATTAAGAGAATGCAATGGCAACCTTGAAATACTTTCCACAAAAGTTATTCTGTATTGGATACATGTTGTGAAGGAAGGCTGCGGTGGAAGAAAACAGCATATCCTCTCTTCCCTTAGCTGAATTCATTCTCAGGCAGTATTCATTTTCAGCAGCTGGTAAGCTACTCTTCTATACATAATTTTGAAAGAGCTTTAGAAACTTTCAAGGTGAAAGGTGTTAAGAATGAAAGAAGATTATTACTACTATTATTGTATCCCTATGTTCTTTGTTTGGAATTATCTTCTGGAGTTTTTTCTTTCTTTTCACAGTAATTTTCAGTCTCAAACCCTTACTTTCTCTGCTTAGGACTGAAGACTATTCTGTTTAGAGAAATGCTTACAGACTCACTATGAGAATTATATTAGCACTGGAATGTGCTATCATCAATGGAGAAAGTCAATACATTAAGGACGACTTGATTTCCCTAGTGAATTCTACTATCATTTATGTGAGATGTAATTAATTCATCACTGAAAATCTGTGCAGTGGAATAAGTAAAATTTACACCATGCTTTCCATAAGATAAGAGAATCTCAACTGCATGTGAGGTTTTGTTTTAGTTCTTCTGAGAATCAAAGTATACTCTTGAGTTTCCTAAGGATTCTCCATATAGTGAATCTAACCTTTGTAGCAACAGTAAGTAGTTTCTTTTGTGTATGAATACAGTTATTGGTATTCTTCCTAGAATATCCAAAAGAACTTGATAAACAAATGGATGTATTTACATGCTATATTCTGACGTAGATCTGCTCTTCAGCTGAGACATGTCTTTGCTCTAGAAGTGGAGAAACATACCAACTGACAGACAGGGTCGAGTAAGTAAAAATACCTGTAGGCCTGGCTTGTGCTTCTGCATATCGCTCATTTGTCCTGTGGCTGCCTTCCTGACTGAATCATAGGAGCACTGAATCTGTGAGGTTGGAAAAGAACTTTGATATCATCAAATTCAACCATCTGCCTTTAAGTCCACTCTAAACCAAGTCCCTATATGCCATATCCATGTATTAGTTAAATATTTCCAGGTATGGTGAGGTACTGTCCTGTTGTGCAATGATAACAGGTAGAAAGGCTTCACATTCTGATACTACTTTCATAATGAAAACAAAGTTGTCTGTCCTCCTATATTGAAAGATTTCTCTGGCTTGATGAGTGGCTGAGCAGCTAGCAACTGTTCAAGGAAGAGGGCGGTATTCTGTGTGTGGGAGAGTGGGATTATAGAATCATCATAGAATTTTTTGAGTTGGCAGGGACCATTAAAGTTTATCTAGTCCAACTCCCCTGCAGTGAAAATGGCATTTACAGCTAGATCGGATTGTTTAGGGCCCCGTCCAGCCTGACCTTGAATGTTTCTAGGGATGGGGCATCCACCACATTTCCAGGCAGTCTGTCTTAGTACTTCACTATCATTACTGTAAAAAACTTCTTCCCTTATAATCCAATCTAAATCTCCCTTCTTTTAATTTTAAACCATTTCCCCTTGTCTTTTCACAGTCGACCTTGCTGAATAGTCTGCCTCCTTTCTTATAGCCTTCCTAAAGGTACCTAAAAAGGTATCTAAAAAGGTTTCTAAAAAGGTATCTAAAGGTATCTATTAGGTATCTAAAGATACTGAAAGGCCTCTCTCAGTTCTCCCTGGAGGCTTCTCTTCTCTAGGCTGAGCAGCCCCAGCTCTCTCAGCCTGTTCTTATAGGAAGATGTTCCACCCTTGGATCATTTTTGTGATCTTCTCCTGGATGTGATGCAACAGGTCCACATCTCTCCCATACTGACGACTCCTCAACTAGACATAGACCAGAATATCTACCCTCACCAGTGCATGTCTACCCTACCATCCACCAGTACTCCCAAATCCTTTTCAGCAGGGTTGTGACCTATCCTTACATTCCCTGGCTCGTACTGATGGTGGGGTTGCCACAGCCCACGCGCAAGACCCTGCATTTGGATTTGTTGAACTTCATGAGGTTCATTTGGGCCTGCTGCTTGAGCCTGTCTAAGTCTCTCTGAATTACAACCTGTCCCTCAGGTGTGTTGACAACTGCTTGGTGTCATCTGTAGACTTGCTGAGGGTGCACTCAATCCCACTGTTGATATCACTGATAAAGATACTAAGGAGCACTGGTCCCAGTACTGACTCCTGAAGAACACAACTTGTCACTGACCACTGTCTAGACACTGAGCCATTGACAAAGGATGCAGAGGATTATTTCTATCACAGTAGTGACAGCTGTTTTTAGGGTGAGTAGAGAGGGTATCTCTATCTGTATGCACAGAAGCATGTCTGCCTTGCATTAAATGGTAATATGAATATATGAATTTGAATTGTGTTATTCTAATATTAATTAGAAATTTTTCTTCAGATGCTGATATTGTAGAAATAGTAGCTTGTTATTCTTTTAATCTTTTTTTTCTTCAAGATTTCTTTCTAAACTAAAAAAGTTATACACATGAAAAAATAGTAGCAACACCCATAGTAATAAAGTTTCTAAAGTTTCCTCCCTGACAGGGTAGCACTCAGGGAGTACTCAGTCACCATGAATTCATCTGGGTAGCAGCTGCTTGACCTGTTTAGTACTCACACGTCCGAACCAGTCACAGTAATGCTATCTCTTCTCCAGTCAAGTTTTCAGATTTAAAGGGGAAACTGATTATTGTAGGTTTTGTGAGATAGGAATTAGACAAGGATACAACTCTGTAGGAAATCAGTTTTGTGTATAGTAGATGAAAAGAGAGTTCATCTCATGGTCTCTCTCTTCCAGATGTTGGCATTTTAATTAAAATATGTTATGACATTCACAGTATAATAGCAGTGAAAGGCAGAAAGAGAATGGAAAGAAGAAACAAAACTAGGGAAAATAATATAGACAAAGGGAGAAAAGTGAGGAAAGGAGGAGGAATGTAATACCATAAAGAAAATATACTCTATAAAGTCCAATTTAAAAAAAAAAAATCTGAAACTTTTCAGTCAAAAACATGGATATAAAATCTTGCTTCAGTAATGTCATAATTACATAGTGGAGGTGGAGAAAAAAGGAATTTTTTGCATCTGTTTCAATTTATCTTCTGTACTGGATACAGCTGAGAAATCCCTTCAAAGGATCACTTTAGTTCATGGACAGCACATATGTATTCTGTTGCTCCAGACTATCAATAACTCTGTACTTCAATAAAAATATGTCTTCAGAGAATTGCTCAGTCCCCTCCATCTCCTTCCTCAGAGGGCTTTATTTCCTCCTTAACTCTCCTCCTATTTTACTTGGCAGTTTATGGACTGCTAGAAAGATGATGCCTAAGTTGTTTCCTTCCTGTTGTAGCCTTTCTGATCGAAAATTCATGGAAAAAAACGTAGGTGAGCAGAGTCATCTGCTTGAATACTAGCCTACTTGCCAGACCAGACAATATTGCTATAGTCAAGAACAATGGAAGTTTTGATACTGAAATTCACAGGAGGAAAACTGAATTTTTTCTAGACCTTAGATGTCTACACAGGGAGCTGAAGTTTTTCAATGCCATGCTGTACCAAACAGCAGTTAGGCATATAGTTTTCTTCAAGCCATTCTAAGGTAGATTCATCAGCTTAGCTCCTGTATTTATATAAAAGTTCAGATCTTCTCTGGAAGTCTACATGTTAATTTCCATGAGCCAAATAAGCTTCAGTAGTTGAAATCAAGATTGTTATACATAGGGCATTTCAGTAAGACTGAATTATTCTAGAGCTGATATCTTTACCTACTTAGTCCCATGGTAAATAACTGCCACTAAATACCTTTCCACCTCTTTTAAAAAGTGTAGAGGAAAAGAAGGAAAGACCATTAAAACTACCTTCAACCTGTTTCAGGCACAGGTGCTAGACAGATTAGGATCATCAAAATAGGTAAACTTAATTCAGAACAGTTCCTGATGGGGGCATCAGATTGACGCTCACAACTTATATTTCAAGTCTAAAGAGGGCCTTGTGTTGTCTACTATATACCATTAAGAAGGTATAGCTTCCTTGTGCAAGATTTTGTGTTGCTTGTATGCTTCACCCATCATAGTAACGGCATTACTGCTATTTGAAATGTAAGTAGCAAATAAATTTTTTTTTTTTTTTTTTTTTTTTTTTTTTTTTGCTTTTTCTCCTTCAGTGGAAGGTAGTCTTTTAAATGGCATTTAGAATGAAATATCTTTTTCTTTAAAAAATGAGAAGTTTAATTTGAGAATTAGTTAATGCTGATTTGTCTGCTTATGTTTGTGTCCAGTCCTCTTTCCTTGAAGACACGAAAGGACAAGTAGATGATAATAATGGAGGAACCACAAACAGAAATTAGGAAATGTATGTTCCAGCTTTTAAACTTAACCTTACTAATGGAAATGAGCAGCAGATCACATGCTCTCTTGTCTGCTGGAAATGACAAGCTATGCCAGCATGGAGCTTAGCTGCAATAATGAAGAAGAGCAATCAGTGTGAGATAGGAATCTTTGTTGGCTGAGCCAGATTTCCTTTTTAATAGAAGCCAGTGATGAAAAATAGAACAGCAGTGAGGAGTGGAGAAGAGAAGCAGGATGTAGGAAGCTAGGCTTAGATTGGTGAAGTTGGCTGTGCTTGCTCTCTTTTCTGCCTCAATTAGAAACCTCTCATGGGACTGCCCAATATTATTACTAAGGATCTCAGGTTGTCAGAAGGGGATAGATGGATAGACTGCAGAAAGTTGTGAAGGAGCTGAGGCTAAATGAAAGAGAAATATACCTTTCAAGCATATTTGGTGGAAAATGATATGATAGTATGTGCATGGAAGATTATTTCTAACAAATGGAGCAGTGAAATGGAGAACCTTGGATATGGGTAGCTGTGATAAATGAGCTGATAGGGAGATACTGTGTGTCTAAATAGAATGTAGGGAGAAAGTGGGAAAACCATGATTGAGACCTAGATGAAGCCCCAGAGAGTCTTGGAATTTGATGTTTGTGCGGTTGCTGGTGACCCAGTCTTCTGAAGTACGGGAGATGCAGCTGACTGCAGTCAGTAAGAATTATGTTACATAGAAAATTCAACACAAATGTTTATCTTTAAATATTGGTGAAATTAGGTGGAACAGATCAATAATGCTGTAGCTGCATTGTGAAGCACAGATACATCGTCTGGTTCTGATCTATTCCAGAAATCAATGTTTCTGTAAACTTAAAGTTGTGGTAACGTGTATTTTAATGAAACAGCTAAGATCTATCATTATTTTTGCTCCTCCCTAATAGTTTTCCAATGAATGTCGTTTCTAAATTGCTTGTTGTTGTCACTCTCATGTCTGATACCTTTGTGGTGGTAGGAATTTGGTGTGTGATTTATTAGATTAATTCAGATTGACACTAATTCCTAGGCTCTCATATTTTTCCTTCCAGCTTACAGAAAAGCTAGACAATGGGAAATCTTTTTAACTACTCAGTTAAATGTAGATACATGGTGTTAAACCATTTATATTTGTGGTGCCGCAAGAGACCTTTACTATTTTAGGAACAATTGTTTGCCTTCTGAGAAATACTTAGGAATAATTCTCCGTGGGGTTCTTTCTTGAGGACATGTATGTGACTTATATTTTGGGGTATTCTTAGCTGCCATCCTGTTTTAGCTCCAGTGTTTACAGTATTTTTCAGGGCTGTGGATTGCAGAGTACGTCAATAGCTGATGTTTAAAGAGATTGAGATCTTATACCTGCATTATAGCAGTTACTGACTAAAACAGCTGTCCAGAATATTTTATTTTTTTATTTAATCCAAAATCCGCAGTCTTTTGATAAATATTTTTAAGCATGCCTAAGTTTTCATTTCTGTTGGGAAAGATCACGTGTTAGAGACCTGTAATCTTTGTACTGAAAGATGTGGTGAAGCTTGTGAGCTTTCTCCCTCTGTAACTAAAGAGTCAAAAAGATCTGTTTTGTGAAATGACACTTTTGCCCAAAACTGTTGAAATATCGAAGTTTTTCTGTCTTGCGCAACTGTCAATGCAAAAGTTACTCATACAAATGTGGTTTAATAGAAGATCCAGAATTTTACTGTGTGAGCAATTTGTAACAGGTCAAATGAAGAGTGTAATTTTTCTTCTTGGTGACACTGTTATGAGGCATGGGAATTTTCTGCTAATGTGACAAGGAAGCTAACAAGAAAAATAATTGTGGTAGGAATAATTTCAGGATTAATTTAGGAATAAATTGCAGGGGAGGAAAAAAAAAAACAAACAACTTTTCTCTTTGCACAGCTTTTTCTGAGGCCCATAAGTTCTTGCTGCACCTCTGGTATCATACAGAATCTTTTGCATGTGGAAAACAAAGTTCAAGCTGAGTTGTATAAAGAGATTTTAAATCTATGCAGACTTAAGTAAAAATTAAAAAAAAAAAATCTACAAAAGTTATAAAAATTTATGGAAGTGCATTTTTTGAACCCCTACAACAACAAACCCTTTATTTTCAGAAAACCTGGAAGGACAGAATCTGCATGGGCTTACTTAGCTCTGTCCAGGCACTCTTCTGTTCAAACACTCTACTTGCTACATGGGCAATGCATGCATACCTTCTTGAAAAGTGGGCTTAAGCATTAGAATTAGCATTAGATTCACACAGCACCTAACAGGATGTAACATTTTTCCATCCAGGAGGGCTGTATGAACAGGCATAGTGACAATCTTCTTTTTGTTAGATACCATGTTCTCCTGAGCACTTCTCTTTTGTGTTCCTCTGCACTCCAGGAAGGGTAGGATCCTGTTAGACATCAGTGGGTGCTGTCATGCTACACAGTTACAGGAGCAACTATTTATTTAAAAATGTAGCACCTTTTGAGAAATAACTTTACTTTAAAACAGGGAGGATTTTAGTTTGCAAGTCATCACCACACTTGTGAATGAAGCAAATACTGAAAATCAAGAAAATATGATGGAAAAAGTGAACATTGGTAAATGACAAAACTTTATTCAATTACAGACAGGAAAAGCAAATGTTCTTCTGAAATAAAGTCCCAAAATGGGTCCTTCTGCAATACCAAAGACAGATTATGGTTTCTAAATGAATGTAAAATGGATTATATGTAAATACATCTGGCTTTGGTTATTACAGTAACATAGACAGTACTTAGGAAAAAGAACAAATGGGCAGCTCATAGGGATGGAATTTCTTTTTTTCTCTAAGAGATATTTTGTAGTTCAGTGTATTTGGTGACTGTGTTATATCAGCATTTTTTCTCAAAGAGTGTAGTGGGCTGGTGAGACAGTCTTTTTTCCTCGTTTACTTATAAGTACCAGTAAGCCTGTATCTTCTATAGCCTTTCAGGCTCTAGTAAGTTACGTGGACCGTGCCTTAAAGGAAAGATAAGATAAAGCTACCAATATTTATATTGCTTGATTTAAAAGTTACAACTCATAAATACCTGACTTGGCCTGGAGTGAGCCATCCAAGGAGCGGTTACCATCTGCCAGCTTGTTCTGCTGCATGAGGCAAGCAGGCTGTACTTGTGGGATGCATTGCCAGGGTGTCTTGTGGGGTTGTTACAATCCTGCAAGCTTTAGCATGGTACCATGTCAGCAGCCTGCAGGTCAGTGATGGTGCTTCCTCTTCTGTCCTGCTAATACCATGCAACACAATGTGTTTCTCTTTAGTCTCTGCATCTGTCCCATTCTGAAGAAAGTCTGTCCCTGCTCCAGTACTGACAGCTCCTTCTAAAAGCTGCTGCAAGATTGTTTGGCCTCGCAGAATAATCTATCTCTTGATGACGTGTGACCCCTCGATAGAAGCAGTGGCTTCATTCTTCACCCTGTCCCTGATGACCTGTGACTGCTCTGCTGATTCATCACAATATATTATATGAGACAATTGTTTTTATGTTTAAGCTAGTAATTAGCTTTCTCTTTTTCTGCTGTAAATCTGATTGATTTCAGTTTCAAATTCGCTATGCAGCCAAGACATTCCTCATGTGCTCTCCTGTGCTGCAGGAGAACTTATATTTATTTAAGGATGGATGGTGAGAAAAATGAATTGGACAAGGTGTTTATGAGGCACACCAGTCTAAAAAAAAAAAAAATGCAGTGTTTTACATTGTTTAAATATTGTTTGATTTACTACTCTATTTACAACATAACAGTTGAAAAACAACCTGACCCAACAACCCTGGGATTGTTTTTCATATAATTGTGAACAGTGCCTTTTGCTATATCTGGAGACTGTCTGGCTGTGAAGAGTGTTTCTCAGTGTGAAGTTTATAACCAGAAGATATTTGTGCAGAGAAAGCAGTATGGTGGCACAGGGTCCTGGAAGACAGCAGAGAGTTGTGTGGAAGAAGAAAAGGAAGAAGGGGCCAAAGGTGATATTTTCTTATCATTTATTATAAAAGTCCTCAGAAATCCTGAGTAGGGGGTTATCTGATTATGTCAGCAGCATGTTTATCCACTCTATAATATACTGCTTTACCAGGAGTAAAATTTAATTTTTTGTATGCTATCGGCCAAATACAAGGATGCATTCACCTGAGGTGTTGTGCTGCTCACTGTCTAGTCTCACAGTAACCAGTTATGCTAGCTCTGACAAACCTCCTCAGTCTTAGATTTCAGACTGTATTATGTAATTTGATGATGAGTTGTGAGAAGTTAACTTGGGATTGTGAGAGAAACCTTTGAACGAGACAACTGACTAACACTGCTTGTTACGTGATGTAACTGGACAGAACTATTTAATACCCTCAAAACACATATAATGGATATGCAGTTTCTCACTGCTCCAGAAAATTAAGTGTTTCGGTGTCAGCCAGCTTTGCCATGCTGCTTCCATGCTCAGGATGAGTCAGAAAGGGAAGAATCCATCTAGAAGGATTACAATTCCAGCTAGCGTTAGTAGCAATTGCCATAACAGATATTCAGACTAAGCAACATGAATAAGCCTAGATGGGTATGGGGCTGGGAATCTAATTCTAGCTTCTGGCACCTCATGTGCATGAGCCGTCAAATTAGGAGCTATCTCCTGCCTCCTTTCTGCAAGAAGTAGTTTGAAGGCTTATGACTTTGTCAGCCTGCAGGTGATGAGGAGACCTGGAAACTGGTTTGTGACCACTTGCTGGCAGGCAATCCTATCTATCTATTCCAAGGTGTTTAGCTCCGATTCTGGATATAAGGGAGAAAAGGAACAGATAGAGTTGTGCTTTATGAGCTGAGTACAGTGATGCATGGAGCTGGAATCTAAAAAAATTATCAGTTATCATTGTGATGGAAAGTGGTAGATGAACAAACTGCCTTTGGGAATGACTGGACTGGGTTGTATGTTATAAAGAGGCTGGCCTGAGGTAGAATTATTTCTTATGTATTATCAGCAAAGTATAGAATCTCTGACATTTAGAAGTCTGAAGGCAGGCACAACCAAACTCCATTACTCTTATTTTACCAGATTTGGTGGTTTTTTTGTTTATTTGTTTTGTTTCTTTTTTTCTTCTGTAAAGAAGGAAAGAAAAAGGTGATTTTGGCTCATCATGAAGATCGTCTCTTAAAGGATTTATGTGGTACACATTTTCTTGAGAATTAACAATAACAGAACTTCCACTGGAACTTTGTTCCTTTCTTAGAGGGAGGGAGGGGAATAGGGAGAAAGACATGTTGACACTTCTACAGGCAAATGGAGAGGATGAGGCAGAAAATATTTGGCTGTGAAAACAGTTGCAAAGCATGCTGTGGCACTCCATATCATGCATGCAGATTTGCTGTTGATGTATGTAGTGAAGGTGATGACGCTTGCTCTTTGAAAGGAAATCAGATATTTTTCAGGCTGGTGAAAGAATGAGGAAAGCCTGTGAAAAGGCAGGAATACCAGTAGTTGTTAATGCTGTATTTTAGGTGATATTTAAATCATTTTTCTTCTTGCTCTGCTCACAGAGCTGGAGACAGGAGTTAAGCCATCTGGTTTGTGCTTTTGTTTTTATCTTTTTCTAGCTTAGGTGGAGTTAGCATGCTGCAGTGTAAGGCATTCAGACTGTCATGCAGAGTTGTCGATTTCAGCATACCTTTTTACACCAGCTACATGTCACATGAGTTGTTTTATTGGATTTTTTTCCATATTCCTGATGGCTAGTGCAGATTGCAGCCAGTTCAATGTCTAGGTTCTTTTTTTTTTTTTTTTCTTTCCCAAAACATAGCAAAAATATCTTGCAGGATTCTTCTCAAGTGATCTTTAAATCAGCTATTTCCAACTCCTGCAGTTGTTTCAATTTCTGATCCCATCCCCAAGTATCTTTTATGTTCCTTTCTTCACTAGCTGAGCTTTGGCGAGAGTTGCTAATGTTTGTTCAAAAATCTCACCGGTTTTCTGCAAAACAGGATTTTTCAGTGGGAATTTCTATTGTGTCAATCTTATCCCACCTTTTAGCTACCTGAACTGGATTCGGATGAATCCAGCCTATGGTACCAATTGAATATATTTTCTATTTCACGGTCTGCAGTAAACTATTTCCCTTGCCTTGTCACTCAAATTGGGTAAAAATGAGTTCATAAAAACAAAAACGAACAACAACAACAACAAAACAAGCAAACAAACAAAAAAAAGCATATGCTTCCAGCATATGCTTTTCAAAGATGTGGATTCTATTGATTGTGATGATAATAGCACCAAATTAATGATTAAGTAAAAAACTTAGTTAATGCTTTACTGCCTTCATACTAGTAATGCAGGTATACTTTTGACATGTGAGTTGAATCTGCTGTTAAATCCAGGCTATTTCTGTTTGAGAATGACGAGTCTTGTCAATCAGTTCTGTTCTTCAAAATGTATTAAAAAAAACAACCTGTCCAAGGCCGAAGCTCACAACTCCTAGCCAGATATCCAAATAATTTTTGGTTTCTCATGGGCAGGCAGGAGAATAGAAAGAGACATTTCTAATAACAAAATGCCTCTACATGACTGTTTGCCTTTTTTTTTTTTTTTTTTTTTTCCTCAACATCTCATTTTTGCTAACATTTCAGTTACTTACTGTTCAAATCAGTATCTCAGCTCTCTTGCTTTGTGTAATATAACTTAGCACATGTAACAGCTACTTAATAGGAGCAGGGAAAAAAGAATAACTTCTGTTCACATAAATTAGACAGTTCTCTTTAACAAAAAGAGGAATTCAGTGTTCAGTTTTACAAATATGGTGACAATTATAAGTAATCACGAAACTTATTTGAAATGCTTACTGAGTAGTAGACATCTTCATATTCATTGCCTTTATTGTGTCTAGTCCATGAATCAAAGTAGACTTTCAGTGCTGTCTTTTCTGCCTGGTTCATTATCTACAGATTGTAGCGTATCAAGATAATGTGCTTACTTTCATGTAAAGTATAAAGAAATCAAACTCCAAGCTGTTTACATTTTGTTGATTTAAAAATGTGGCCCACTTCTTAATTTTTCCTCTATTTTCCTATCATCTTTTATAACACTTAATAAGGATTTCTGATAAACAGCGTTCCTAGGTGATATTGTCAGAAACAGCTGATGAAAAATGTTACCAAATTTTTCATTGGAATTACTTTAGCTGGATTGTAAGAAAAACACTTATGCAAGGACCAGCTTTTGAGGATATTTCTTGGACTACTTGGGTGTCTGGAAATCTTTTTTATTTTTTTTCCCCTACCGATATGTTGTGGTGATGTAGTAGTCAACAAAAGAGTTAATCCTCATCTGCAAATAGAAGCATATGCACCCTTTAATAGAGATAAAAGTTTGTGTTGGCAGTGCCTACTGCGTTTGCTGGGTCTAGTGTGGCAGAAATCTCAAAGAATCCAGCAAGTTAGTGAGCCATGAACCCCCATCTCTCTCCTCTCTCTGCTCTCATACTGTCAATCCTTAATCAAGCTGTGCTTCTTCAAGTGTTTTCTCATTTGATGTTCTAGGACTTTCTCCCCACTTTATATCAAGCTAACTGGTCTGTGGTTTCCTGTTATGTCTCCAGGCACTTTTAAAATAACTTTGTTATGTTAGCCACTTTCCAGTCTCCAGGGGTCTCTTCTAAACTAAATGAACTTTTGAATGTGTCTGCTAATTCCTTAGTTTCTCCCCTTACTTCCTTAACACATTTGGCTATTTGTTGGGCCATGGTTTTTGAGAAGGTCTAACAATTTTAATAACTTCCCCAGCAGTGCAGGGGGGGAAAAAAATCTTCCTCCTTCAGAAGCAAACTTCTGAACTCTTCACAGGAGAGACAAACACAGCACATACTTCACTTTAATTTTGTTTGTACATCATAATATTAAAAAGGATTTGCACTTCCATACCATTGATCCTTTCCCCCCGCATTGTAAATCTATTGCATGCAAGGAAGAAAAGGCTGAAGTAGGATAGCTTAACACATTTCATTGCTCCTTTTGCTGTTAATTGTGATTTACCTCACTGTACGTGAGAAATGCTACTTTGGAGTTGTTGGTAGCACCTCTGTCACCCAGTTGTGTCCCTGATCAGGCCTCTGGCAACCTGGTGGCCCTGTCTCAGAGAGCACCAGCTTGGCTGTGATGTGGCTGCCCAGCCCCTCTCAGTGATCCACTGGGACAAGGCCAGGATCTGTGTGGAAGGGGCACTCTGTGGGGTGGCCTGTCCAATCAACTGATGCAGATTTTTATCCTGTTAAACTTTTTTTTTTTTTTTTTTTTTTTTTTTTAATTTAAGCCCTTGAATATTCTTCCTTGGATTTTCTGCTGTCATTATTTAGCTGTACTTCTCATGAACAATGTTGTCTTCATTTTATTTGTCAGAATTATAATGTAAAAAGTTAGCTGCCTGTGAATATACTGGCATAAGACCCACTGTTGCAGGTTCTTGCAATAAACAGCTGGGTCATTTTGGGATTGAAATGTGGGGGAAGCAACATTTTGAGAAAAACATAACTGATGAGAAGAAATAAGTACAATCTGTCAGTAATTCAAAGGAAATCTGTTTTACTGAGATCCACTTTGATGCAAGGCAAAATATACGTTCTCATGTGGTCAAGATATTCTTAACTATGGTTTGTATTCTATAACTTACTTCTCATACCTGTTGCTGATACTCATATGATTATACTTTTCTAATATAACAACATTAATTCTTTCAAGAACATGTCAAACATCCTAACTCATAAAAGAAATGAGGGAATAAAACTACATCTTCATATTCAATTTGAAGAGGATTCTATGTAAAATGGAAAGAAGAAACAAGTACCAGAAAGGCGAGCAAATAATGAAATAGTGTGTAAAGAGAAGTCATTCCCAGTAAATACCAATATGGATTTCAACTCCAAAATATGCAAAAAATATTTTTTTAAGAATAAGGATTTTGAAAAGCAGGAACTTCCTGCAATACTGCAGAAAATAAAAACATGGTGTGATAATGAGCAGAAGGTCTTGTGTAATTATTCAGTGAGCACCAGGAACGGACACAATCCTTTGAGTTTCAGTCAGCATACCAAAAAACTCTCCATCACAGAAGGAGCATGTTGGTCATTCCTGACTGTGGTACAGCTACACCTAGAGAAGTAGTTAGGTTATGAGAAATGCAGTGTATGAAAAATACTAAAAAATTAGAAGTGACATATTCCCCTCGTGTCATGCGTTTGCGTATCAGAGGAGACTACTGGGTATGTCTAAGAACTGAAGCTGCTTAGATTTCTTATTCAGGCCCTGAGAAATCTTATGTTTTAAGTTGTAAAATAATAAAATTCTTTGACCTAAACAGGGCTGAGTATAACATAATTTTTCTTTTTTCTTTTTTTTTTTTTTTCTCTACTAAAAGGTGCCACAAGTGCCTTACTTCCTGCAGCCACTCAACTCTGGAGTGGTACCTGTTCTTGGACTGCTGACTGCAGCCCAAAGCCCCGTGCTCCTGCTCTGTGCTCAGTGTGTGTCAGCTCCTCTTGCAACACCTGGAGTATCTTTTTGCTGTGATGGCAGGATGCAACTCTTGCCTTCACTCTATTGTGAGATGTCCTGCACTGTCACCCTGCTGTCTCTGCTTCACAGCCAGTAGCTCTTGGGCCTCCACAGCTCTGGCAGCAGGCCCAGCATGGGCTCCAGCTGGGTTAATTTTTATGATTTGTCTGTCTGCATTACATGATAGTTCTTTGAGCAGGGATATGGCCTCTAAGCTGCCAAGTAAAAAGCCCTGACATTCCCATTTAAGCACACTTTACAGGGTTTCAGGCAAAAGGAGGCTGAGGTCTGGCTGCTATAAATTACAAGATAACAGTTTCTAGTAACTTCATATGTATCACCACAACCCAGAAGAACACAATTTATCGCTTTACCTAAACAAGCTGAGAATTGACCTTTAACTTTGAAAGGAAAAGATGCTTAAAAAAATTAACCAGTTACATTGTTTCAGATCAGTGAAGAATTTACCTTCTTTTAGTACGCACAACTGAATTATTTCTTTACTTCCTATGCTTTGATTTCTTGATTTCCCAACTTAGGAGCCTGATCAAAACTGAGGTGTGCAGGCCTGGAGATGCTGCCTCTAACAATCAGGTGTCCATCTGAACCAAAAATGAAACTCAATACCATTGCTAGCTAAAGGTCTTGGATCAGTTCACAAGGTGAGGAACTTTGCTGGAGATGGAAACGCAGTGTATCAGCTGGGGAAAATGTTATTTGATAGTTCTTGATGATTGTTTTTCTTCTGCTCATCTTTTCCACTTGATGAATTTGTTAATCTTTGCCAGCTTTCCTAGAAAGCAACCAAACACTACAAAAAAGGTTTTTCCCAGAGTAAAGAGTTAGAAGAGAAAAATGCGTACAATTAATCCAAGCAGCAAATGAAAGGCTTAAATTAGTATCTACCCAATCTGAAATTAAAATATGAACATTTAAATTGCTATTTGACAGAATAGATAGGAGGGATAGAGGAAAAAAGTGTGGTTGATAAGTAGGGAAACTTGTCACTTGAGAATGCCAGTTATTTTCAGCAGAAATCTTGCATGTTTGATTTGTGTTTAAATATAATGCAATTCTGTGGATGAGGCTGATATATCCAGGATGAACAAGGGATAAAGAAGGAGAGACTGTGTGGAGGGCATGAGAACAAGTGAAGAGTGGAATAAGTATAGCTATAAAGTGTAGCTATGTGAGGGAGAACATAATTTGGACTTTCTGGACATGTTAAACTGAGTTTTAAAGTATCCGTGAAGTGTGAATCATTACTAGAACAGCTGAAAGAAGTTAGTGGCTATTCCCTTCAATGTACAGCTCCTCAACTCAGGTACTGCAATGCATGGATGCTCCTGGTACCCTTACTGTGAAGTCAGCTAATCCAGCTTACATCATGGGCTTTAGTTAAGACTGTAATTTTTTTGGTAATATTGTAATAATTGGTTGGATTTCAGAATTTCCTTTCAATTATCAAGACAGTATGAAGTTGTGCACTGAAGTCTTTCAGAGACAGACATTTTAGGCATGGTGCCTTCTATTAATTCATTTTAGCATTGAAAGATTGGTAGTATAGTTTTAATGTTGCTCAAGAGTACAAACTACTGAAGGTTTTTCAGTGACAATATTTTGTTTCTGACTTAAGAATACTGTATCAGGGATGAGTACAAATGAAAGCAGAGTAAAATTACAAGCTATCTTGTAATTGAAATGAACTTGACCTGTAGATTTTTACTTAATTTGTACAAATATTTCCTATATTCTTCTGATAAAACTTTACTACTTATGTACTATGAAGTTTGAGGGTTTTTTTAGCCACGTGTCTTCCAAACTTTGTTCTCATCATGAAACTGTAGATGTTTACCCATGTTATTAATTTTGTTTGGCTTAATTCCTTAAACGAGCTCCAGAACAGCTTTTGAAACTCAGTCCCAGCTCCAGGAAAATGAATACTTCCTTTGTAATCCCCCTGTCCTTCAAATCTGAGAAGTAACTGAAATCTCTCCTGGGCAATTGACTGGCTTTTTTACATACCTCCCTTATCTACGTAAACATTTCCTGATTTGCTTTCTTCTTTATCCCTTGAGGTCAATAACAGTTTTCTATGATCTCTCTATTTTAAAACTGTCTATTTCCTTCATCCCTCCCTTTCAAAATTGTGAGTAGAATTAATAAATATTTTCTTTACCATTCATTTTTCACTCCTTTCCATTTTTATTTTTATACTGTAACTTGTTCTTCCACTCATACAACCACGTTTTTTTTTTTTCTGTTGGAGTTGGTCAGATGTTACTTTTCACTTGTGTAACTTGCAAGAGAAATTCCTTTCACTTTTTTTACTGAATCTATCATTGCTTTTTTTTGTCTTTTTTTTTTGCCTTTGAATGTTAAAGAGAATTAATGGAAAGAAATCATGAGGCATTCACAGAAACCATCAGATTAATTTGTTCTCCATAGGCATTTTTAATGGATTGAGATTTATGTTGTTCCACACCTAATATGGGCAAATTCCACGTGACTTTGAATTTTTAATATTGAATTGCATAATTGCTTGTGATCAAGCTATAGATGGTAGTGGTCTGACAACAGCAACGAATAAGAGTTACGTGCTGTATGTGAAGCATTTCTGAATTGACAGAGAAATATTCTGACAAAGATAAATTTATGAGTTACTAGAACAGTCAGTGCTTTGTTTAGGGTTTGTCATTCTTCTGGAAGCTGTAATTTCTTTAAGTTCAGCTGGCTCTGAGCAGATGCTTGCACACAACTCCACCTGCAGCTCCCACCAGTGAAACTGAGTTCTCACTTCCTGCTTTTCTCGCTCCTTGCTTTTTGTACATGGCTGCAACTTGGATGCCAAAGGGGTACAGGAGAACACAAAATCTTGTGGCCAGTCTCCAGCTTCCCCCACTCCTAACAGCAGCAGCATTTCAGTGGTACTGCTGGCCAGATCCATGCTGCAGGGGCAGTCCCACATGGAGTGCTGAGGATGGAGAATTCTTGGGCTAACTCCAGTGCTTCTGTGCTGCTGCTGCCAGCCCATGTGCTTTTGGGGCATCATTCAGGCAGCTAATGCACTAGATTAAAATAGATTACAGTTAGCTTGTTCTCTAACAAGCTGTAATTATTATTTGCATATCATGTTAATGGGTAAAACAATGAAGTACCTTCCCTCTTTCAGAATTGTTGGTTGAAAACTAAAGAAAGACCATATGTAAATAGTTGTTATGAGTCTCGTATACTTCCTCCAAAAATAAAATGGGCAAGACATTTAGATATATTGATATTTATCAAAAACTCCAGTTGTTAGTTATAGATTTAAGAAATACAATTAGAAAGGTATTAAAGGTCGTTCTGAACTTCTTATGTGTATTGAGCTTTAAGGCAACACAGTTGATAGCTTTTCCAGTAGCGTATTGGACTAGAAGACGAGCTGGGATGAGGACAGTGCTTGGAGCTGTGGTCTGATTTTTGTTGATGTTCACAGCTGTGCTATATGGCTATAAATGCGGACAGATCTGAACATGTGCTTCACACCTGTCTCATTCAGGTGTGAATAACTGCAAAAGATGTGAGGAACTGTGAATCAGGATCCAAGAACTTGTGTGCAGACATTTGTCAGGTACCTTTCACAGATTGCATTACCATCTGAAGAATCCCCCCTAGCATTCTTTAAGGTTAACCCACTAACCCACTACATAATTACTTCTAGTAGTTCTTGTGTTTATAGAGATAATTTTCACTGGAAAAAACTTTTGTGATCTTCTGTGAACATCTATGATTTACTTGCCCATTCAGTTAACAATAGCAGGAATTTTATTTGCAACATTTTTATGCAGGTAGGAAATAATACTGTACGTGAGGAGAACCAGAAGTAATCCACTCATCACTCATGAGCTTTGTATTTGTTCTTGTGCATATATGCAGTTTTTGTGTATGTTTCTTTTTGTTCTTGTTTTATGCCCAATTGTTTGAAAACTGTTGGGTTACTGATGGTGGGAAGCAATGTATTTTTAAGGTTTGCTCCAATTTGTGTTGGACAGACTTCCCATTTCTGTTAGAGATTCTAGAAAGTTATCTGGTTGAGAAAGATCCAAAATCAAACAGTAGCTCAACCACAGGGTGCTGAGACTGCCTGCTTCAGGGCAGGCAGGGAAGAGAAGAGGTTAAATATGCATTCAAACTTCAAGTGATACTTAATAGCTTTCATGCGAAAAGCTGCAAGATTGATTCTGTAATTTTTTATTTGTATTTTGTGAGATGTACCCTTATTTCACTGTAATAAAACTGAGAGTTGTTTCAATATAAACTGCTTAAATTTGCAGACTCTACATTTTATTGTAAAGTGAGCTATTTCTTCTGCTGCCATTCAGTTTTGCATCAAACATGGAATAACTAGAGGAAAATGTTGTGAATATAAGGCTGAAGTTCTGATTTATTCAGTCATTAACAAAAAAGCCTCATGCCATTTCAATGATAATAGAATGAAAATCCAACTGGTGTTTTCTTTCTCAAATTTGTTTTCCACAGAGATTGCTGCTCTTAGGCAAACACCTATTTAAACCTTTGAAATGTGTGATCGTAACTTCGTACTGCTTTAGTAGCCTAGATTTGTTAATGTTTCATCCCTCCTTGCAACAGTATTACCATCTAAGTTTTGGTAATATTAAAAGCATTTGTGTAGCAAGCACTAGGAAAACATCTTGATGGGAAAGATATTACAGGTATGAAATAAGGTTTAGGATTTTTTATTATTATCGCCAAAGCTTTTCTTTGCTGCTTCTTTTTAGCCTGTTAATAAAAGTACTGGATATAAATCTTATGAGATACAGCAGTAGGTGGTTAAAAATACTGCAATGTGTTGGTTCTACATGCAATTAAGTAAAAAGGAATGCAAACGTTCAAACTGCAGCAGTGGATTAGTTAACCTTGAGAAAGAGCTCTGATTATTGAAAGCAAAAACAATCAACACTTTAAGCTTAGTGTAATAATGAATGCTGATTAACCTGTGAAATATAAGTCTTTCAAGAGCTGTTATGCTTAAGAGTAGTCTAAATAGGATTGACCTGGATATGGTGTGACATATGAAGGCTCATTTTTGTTATTATTATTCTTTTCTTTTTCCCATGCAACAGGCTTGCAATATGTATCTTTGTGTGTGTGTGTGTGTGTATCTTTTGCTGTGTGCTGCTGCTTTTTTTTTTTTTTTGTGCACTGCTGCCAGGGATCCTGCCATCAGCCAGGCTATTTTCTCCAGGGGAAATAGGTTGTTGAAAACTCAATTTTGTGTATGCTGAGATCTTTCAGTTCTTGTGTTCTATGCAGTACTCTTGCTTTATTAGTGTTACCACAACTCATTACTATGTGTACCTCATGTCTTAGCAAGGAGAACCTCAGCCCCTTGCCTATGCACAATGTGCAGCTGGTCAGCTTGGTAACTTGTTACATCTGGCTTCAAGTGTTGCAGAGCTGATGCCACTGGGCTATGTGGAAGCTGGTGGGCATTGAGAACCTCCCAGAGTTGGTAAAAACCCAGTCTATGCCCCTCTGAGCCAGGACTCACAGGCGCATGGCTCCAGAAGGCTACAATGAAGGGGATGGTTTGTGGTTTGTTTGTTTTTGAGAGAGAGAAGGAGGTAACGTTTTGAAACAAAGCAGGGAAGAGGACACTCAGCATCACAAACCACCACTGACATTTTAGGTGACTGTGCATGCTCTTTAGGATGGAATGATAACAGCTATCTTCTAAATCCCACCTGCTCCCCTCCTCCAACTTCCCATGGGGAGTCTCAGCTATGGATTTATTTATTTATTTTTATAGCTGCATTTGTACTGTATATTATTATTACGAAAGTCCCATATTTTGAATAAACCTCTGCCTACAAAACACTAGAATTTTTATTTATTTTTCTGTGATTCTCTTTCAAGTGCCGTAAATCATATTTTGGTGTTCATTTACCTTTGCATTCTTTTTTGAGCCACTGGCACTGAAACTGATGGATGGGAATCAAATGAAGTGTGCTAAGTGTTTCTGCAGTAGGCTTTCATCTCCCTACATTCTGTGGTATGATTTATCCTGGTAATACATCATCTGCCTCTTTTTCTTTTGGTTATTTTATTTAGTGTTGTCACAAATGATATTGTTTGACCATCTACCATGAGCACTAAGCAGTTGTAAATTAATGAAATAAATGGAATCTATGGAACTCATCTGTTCCAAATTTGATTAGAGATGCCAGTGTTGTACCAAGCCATTTACTACTGATGAACCTCATTTGTTAAGGACACAGTTTTGTAGAGTCTTAGCTAACTACAGTAAATTGTTATGCGTAGTATTTTCAATGATTTTAATAAAGGTTAAACGTGGCTATTTATATCTCAATCATGATGGGTGTTTCATGTTTCTAAAATGGTTGTTTCTAGCTATATTTCTAATTGTTTTTTTTTCTGAGTCATCGGAATATATCTTTGGAAGCACCCCTCTTCGTGTCTCCCCAAAATGGGGTTCCTTGTGAGTGGGTAAAACTCACACTTAGTAGGAGTTTTACCTACTCACACTACTAGAAGAATTACTAACTAGGATTCAGTGTTCTACATCACGGGGCTGGAGATTCTCTTTTTATATACTACAACCTTTTGTGTGTAAAGTTTTTACTTTTTGTTCTCTTGTTGTGGCATTTGAGTATCGTGTGATGATAGTATATTGAAATGCACGCTCGAGCCAAACCCTACAACGCAAGTATTTGGGATATTGGGGCTTACAGAGTTGGTAAGGAAACAGCAAAAGCTGTCATTTATCTGGAATGTAGTTTGTGTATAAGGAAAAAAAAAACAACTAAAACCTTACAAAAACACCTACATCACTGGTGAACTCAGATAAAGAAAGTGAATAGGGCAGTATGGTATTTTAATGGTACATAAAACATCTGATATGTATTGAGACTTATGTCCTGGCAGTAGGAGCTGAACAAAGGTTAAAAGTGACTCACAGAAATTCTGAAATGTGTATGCTGGCAAGTGGCTGAGTTAGATATAAAATGCCTAAATGGTCTGGACTAGCAATCACATTGAACAAAAAGCAGAAAGGTTAGTTGAAGGAATATATTGCAGAAACAGACAGGGAAAAAGTAGGGAAAGATTGTGGAAACAATAATAGTTGAGAAGAGAAGAACAGAATTGAGGCAAAGAGTAGTTTAAGGCAGGTAAATAAAATTTTCCTTGGGCACACAGATGACAAATAGAAACAGAATTAAGGGCATCTAAAGTAAACTTGGTTTGGATTTGTTTTCTTTTTTGCAGTATTCATTGACAAAGGATGGTGATGAAAATTTGGTGTTCTGTATCAGTGATTCATAAGCCCACTTCATGATCAGCTGTAATGAAGGTCTGCTAGAGTAATGATAATTCACCAAGATAATCATTGTGTAAAGGCAAGATGAAAACAGAGTGGTCTATCTGAACAAATATATCATCAATGGCTAAAACTATTCAGGTTTCTTTTTCTTTTATAATCTTTTTATTTTTTCTGAGTCATTTTTCTCCTGTTAAATTCTCCTGTTAAATTCTGTGGTAGGCATCTGCGTTTCCTCTGGGCTAGTTTGGATATGTTGTCCAAAAACACTGCCTTATTGTAGTTATAATGTTATTTTCTCCTATCTAAATGTGTGTTAAATGAACTGGGGAGAACATGTAGGTTGTAAATAGCACATGCAAATAAAACTGCATTCAGCACAGTTGCCTAATGGAATATTAAGAGGAATTATATGTGGAACTCATTTTAATAATGTTTCATCATTTAAAAAAAAAAAGCATGAAAATTTATGAATTGCAAAAAGCTATAATTTTTGCTTCCTAAAGAATTATAAAGGAAGTTTTCTTTATTTCTTTCTTTCAACTATCTTAATATTATTTTCTTGAATTCAAAGGCAAAAATAAAACTGTTTTTCTCATAGCTGTGTAAGACTGATGTTATCTAAAGAAAACTGAGTCTTCCAGTTTTACATTTCATCAGAAAAATTTAGGAACAAGAAGTAGCTAAAACTTTTTGTGAATGAGGTAACAAGTAGAATTAGAAGTGCTTGCTCTTTGACAGCATTAATCACTTTGTTTTACGGATCACGATTATATTTAAAAAAAAAAAATATTTTTCATCAATGTATTAATATATAAGAATTAAGCAACAAATAAGGTACAATCTCTTTTTGTAATTTGTAATCATTTGATGATGAATCGTAACTTGATGAAGGATTGCTGTTCAGCAGAATTCCTGCTTGATAATGTACTTGGCACAGTATGTGTGTGTACATATAGGTTTGTGTGTGCATGCATCTGCATACCCAGACTGGAGATTATGTATACCTGTATATTTAGATATAGAAAGTGTTTGTGTAATCTACTCTGAAATAGCAGAAAACATTTCAACTGGAATGGTGAAATCTGTGGTTCTGATTCCTGTACTGGTACATCCTGAAATACAGTCTGTGCCTCAGGCAGGGACTACATGTTTCTGTTTGATGAGACTTAATGATAGATTGAAGTTAAAGCACTAGAAAGGTGGGACCAGCTTTTCTTAACTGCCCCCTCTCCATATACCCTACCCTGATCCATACTGAAGTCACTGAATAAGGAATTACAACGTGGTAACTTTAGGCACAATGAATGCTGTCTCAAAAGACAACAATTTCTCTTTTTATGAAGACTGACTCCAGCCCCACAACCCCTTATGTTGGAGTGAGGTCTTTGCTATTTAAGGCAATAAGTTGGGCCAATATCACCAGACTGATCTTGAGTAGAATAGAAATGGTTTTAACAGATTTTAGCGTTTTTTAACGCTGTCTTTGTGACTATACAATGTTTTCCTCTGATATATTCTTCACAGGGCATTGTATTGAATCATACTGTTCAGATAATTCCTAAAAGAGAAGAATTTGGTTTCCGAGGTTTGAGATTTAGATTTTCTGAAAGTCATTTGACATACACGTGTAAGTTTAACAGCAACAACAACAAAAAAATAAAAGCAACACATTTAACATGTAAACCTGGTTCATGAACCTTACATGAAAAATTAATGCAACCTCCTAACAAATATGCAACATTTAAAAGCACTGACTACCACATTTCACCTTGCTGAAAACAGTTAGAGAATTATAACTCTTGCTCAGCATGCTAGCACAAAGGCACAATTTTCTTTACTGAAGTCTTTTGCATAACACCCCAGAGACAACTCTAATACAGTCTCTGCCACCTATGGTTCACATCAAGATGGAGGTCAAGGTGTAGAACTGTTTAACTTAAATCCCTACTCCAAGTTATTAACTAGGAAGGAAAAAGGAGGAAACATTCAACAGAGATCTGTTCTACTTGACCAACATAAAATGACTTGGTACTCATAAATATTGATAGGTAAAACAGAAAATGACAACATCTTACATGTCATTAGAGTATTTTAGCAGAGCTTTAGTTCCTTCTTGTAACCTGGATGAAATCACAATATTTAAGGAAAAAAAGAAGCTGGAGATATTGCAAAAGGGAATGTGTGTTAAGACAGTGTATTGGTAGCTACAGATATGGGTCTACTAGGATTTCTATATTAAACTCTTAATTTCACAGGTTTCTTTATGTGAATATTAAACAAATTCCCTGCTGGGAGTTTTTATGTGTAGTGGTTCAGTACCTGTCCCCTTGCATTGCTTACACTTTGTAATTACTTTATTTGCTATTTTGTTATTGTGTCACACAGCTTCTCTTTACTCCACTGTATAACTGAATAAGTACAGAATTAAAAGAGAAGGGTGGATAATGGAGTATGGTGGTATGGTGAAGGGAAACACGAGCAATTTTTTCTTCCTTAGAAATCATGCTGTTGTATTCATGCTTGTTCATGCTGTAAATGAATAAAACCCAACTTGCAGAGGGGAAGCATCACAACTTTTGTTACTTTCCAAACCTCTTCCTCTCTCATTTGATTTTCCCAAGCAAACAGTAATGAGAAAAAAACAGAAATTTTAAATGTAATTCTGTGTAGCCATAATGATGGCACTGCCTAGAATGGAAGCTAGGATAATACTTTCCAATTTAACTATATTGCAGTATACCAAAGAATTGGACATGATAAGTGGCCCAGCTGCAACTTAAGTGCTACTGCTAAGCAATTTCCACTTCAAAACTAGCTTGTTTATGAAAAGTTCAGTGCCTCTAAAGAATCAATTAGAAGTTCTTGTATGCAACAGTCTGCTTGTACATTCACCTTCAGTGAAATGTTTGATTAACAGCGTATTCTCTTAAACATGGCTATAATATCATATTTGAGTTCTTTGTATGGCAGGTTTACTGGCGAAACAGTTTTCAGTGTAACACCTGGGCAGTTCATATTAAGGAGGATTTACGCATGAAGGCAGAAGTCAGCTGCTGATTTGGAGAAACACAAGTTTGCTTAGAAGAAAGTTGTTCCAGTATTTCTTTGTTTCATCCATATTACATAATACTGAAATAGAATAGCCTAGACTACTGAGCACTGCTTTTGAGATGTAGGGAAAAAAGCTCCTAAAACTTAAGCATAAAACTGTTTCCTTGTGGAAGAGCGAAGTTAGTCACATTTGTGGGAAGACGAGAGGATGTGTGTGGTTTTTGTACAGATATGTAGCACGTGCAAGGAAAGGCCTTGGTGGAAGATCAGCAGTGAGAATCTGAGTGATTGGTGGGATGATTTGATTTTATTTGAAATGTGAGCACTTTTCTGATTCTTTGGGAATGTCCTGAAGCTGTAGGTCATGAGCACTGTACTGCAGTTTCCTACTTGTCCTAGTAAATGCTTTGATGCACAAATTCTCCTCTGCCTTTCTGTACATGGGGAGCCTGACAGACACTTGCTACTACCACGTTTCCCTAAAGGAAAAGGAGAATAGGTGATTTGGGATAGAAACTCCATTTGATGTTAAGGGGTAAGATTGAATGACAAAGCCTTGCTATAACCCCTGATTAATATTGGTAGTTTTAGTTTGTTTTTAGGATGTGGTAGTTTTTTGAAACTTATGAATATCACTTCTCTTAAGTGGTGCAGCAGCCAAGGAAGCTTATTTTCTAGGGCTTTGGCACAGACAGAATAGGAAAACTATGACAGATTTGCTGTCCTTATAACTTTCTAATGTAAAAATTGCTGTGTTACTTGAAAGATGGACTATTCTGCCCCATTACTGGGGCATTTATCTGCCAAAATGAGCTAGGAACAATGAATCCCATGTGAATTAAAATTAATTCTGCTCTTTCAGTCATTGGATGCAGACCAAACAGATTGTTTTTTCTGTGTTCATCACTGCATGCTCTTCCGTGGTATCTCCAATGTGATCATATCAAAACTTGATGCCTATAAACACAGTAAACTAGGCTTTTCTCTGGACATCTATACCAATGTAAATATAACTCTACTGATCTGTTTACTTAGGTGATACAGAAACTGTCATTCTGGGCTAGAATTATCCCATGGGCCATGAACAGTGAGAGGTTCATAAGCATTAGTCTCAGCCAGAGACTAATCAATTTTTCATTTTTATTCTACTTTATTGAACTTGGCAAATTTATACAGTTCATAGGATGGCTTGGGTTGGAAAGTACCTCAAAGATCAACTAGCTTAACCCCCTGCCTTGGGCGGGTTTCCTGATCACTAGATCAGACATTTGATCAAGCTGACTATGGTCCTGTCCAACTGGGCCTTGAACCTCTCCAGACAAGGAGCATTCACAACTTTACTGGCAGCCTATGCCAATTCCTTACCTCCCTCTGAGTCAAAAATTTTCCCCAACATCTAATTTAATTCTCACTTTCAGTTTAAAACTTCCCCCCTTGTCCAATCTGCCTGTGTAAAACATTGATTTCTTTCTGCTCCTTTTAAATATTGGAAAGATACAATATGGTTTCTACAGAGCCATCTCTTTTCCACACTGAACAAGCCTCTCAGCCTGTCTTCGTTGGAGAAATGCTCCAGCACTTTGAGCATCTTCTTTCTTCCTCTGGACCCATTCCAGAAAGCTCCATGTCTTTCTTGTGCTGGGGGCCCAAGGCCTGGAGTCAGTATCCATGTGGGCCTCACCAGGGCAGAGTAAAGGATGACAATTTCCTCCCTCACCCTACTAGCCACCCCTCTTTTGGGGGTGCAGCACATTTAAATGATTGAAATAAAATTCCAACCTACAGCCCAGTTCTTTCAGGACTTGTGCATATATTTGTGTACACAGGGAGGGAGTTTCACTGAGATGAATGGCTTTTCTCACAGTGCAGAAACCTAAGCACATCTAAGTCTTTGCAGAATCAGGGCTTCAGTGTCTTTCCACTCCTGAGACGTAATTACAAACTTGCATTTGCTGTTGAAAGCTCACTTAGTGAAGTCAAACTAAATGAACACATGCTGCTAGCGCCTAAAGGAACACAGTTGTCTAGTTAGAGATGTTTTTGTCCATCCTTAGGCAGCAACAACTATAGGTAGGAGCTGTGCATGCCGCTGATTTCACTGCTTTATAATTTTGTAAGCAGATGGGCGAGGAGATGGATTATTTGCAGTCTTACTCTGGACATTATGAAGGTCGCTTTAACTGTTCAAGCTACATGTTTGTAAAGTGTACATGTATTAGGATGCATGTTGTGTAAATTGCATGCAAAAATTAAGGAAAATCATACTGAATGGCTGCAAATGTTAATTGGCTAGGATTATTTTTCTAAAGAAGCTGTGATTTAACTGCCATGACAGATTGCCTTTAAAATATTTGGGATGATACATCAGGTCAGTTGCCTCAATCATGTAATGAGTCATGATTTATACTCTGATGTTATTTTGTCAGTATTTTAAATGTACTGATAATGTAACTGTTTCACTTATTAAATTTTAACCTTTTTTTTTTTTCTTTTTTTTTTTTTCTGGTCTTGCTTAAAAATAATAACATGAGGATACATCACTATTTTTATTTTATTCAATTCTTCCCTTTAACTCTGCCTCTGGTCTCTTGCAGAGCAGTGTGCACGTAACTAATGTGTCAGGTAAATACTGTCTCAAGATCCAAATTAGTATAGAATTTCAACTTGTACAGAATGTCTTTACAAAAGACATGATAATTTCTGTTGCATGTATAAATGCCTTTGCAGTGAAGAAGAGTGAACTGCTCTCATCATGATCAGTAGATGACTGCATATTTAGAAAACAAAAGAAGCATACAGGATAGAGAAAAATGAATGAGCTGTATCCCATCTGTTTGTCCTTTTGCTACGTGTGGTAATGGTCACTTATCTGACTACCTGTGGATATGAAAATGCATTTGAAATGATGAAGAACTCTATTTGATGGTAATGACAACAACCTGTGACATTTCTAACCTTACCAGCAGGTTAGAAACTATGTGTTCTCTCCCATTAAGAATTTTACCTCTTGACACATCTATTTAGTTCTGTTTGTAAGAGAAAATCACATTAGTATGACCTAAAACCACAAATGAAGACTATCTTCTCCCAAATAATCTGCAGGTGTTTAAGTATTTATGAGCCACCTGTAGAGGATATGAGGTAGTTATCAATTTAATAACATCGAATGTTCCTTGCAACCCTTTGTAAGCACCAAAGCATATACGCATTAATACTGAATGAAAACAATTGATGGATAGTAAAATACTGAATACTCAATGTTACTCTCTCTCTCTTTTCTCTTTTGAGTTCTTAAAAGTGTCTCAAAGAGGTCAGAAATAAGCAGGCTTTATGGATCTCCAATCTGGAATAAGTGTGTAAGATATTTCACTCAGTGTCATCTAATATTTTGCAGGAGTAATGTTATTCTCTTTATATGCAGAGCTACAATGTGGATGTATTTTTAAAGCTTACAGTGTTTTTCATTTAAGTGTTTCGATAGACTCACAAACAACACTTATCCACATCCTCTGGATATGCAGAGTTAATTTTGATCATGTTGTTCTTTCATTTTTTTTCCCTATTGTTTTCACTTTCAAAGACTAAGAAGTATTGCTTGATAACAAAGGCAGAAGTTAATATTGTTGTATTTAATATCCTTTCAGTGCTGACAATGTAAAGACTGCAATCCAGATGAAATTACTGTTGATACTAGTGAATAAGTTATTCATAGTTTTGCAGCAGTTATGCTTCCAACTTGAATGCATCATGTTTTGTTTGCTTTAAATCTTTGGATGTAAATTACCAGCTATTTTAATCTAAGAATATGTCAGAAACAGAACTATAGAATAGTCTGGTTTACTGCAGCTTTGTCAAACTTACCAGTGTTCAGCCTATTTTCTAAAATTACATGGGTCAAATAGCAAGAAGATTGTTTAGAATATATACAGAAAAACATATTGGGAGATCTAATTTAGTTTCTGACCACTAATGACAAGTGGGGTCTGTAGTTCACCGAAATACCGTTACAGTTGTCCTTAGCAATCAGTCTTTATTTTTCCATAGCAAAAAATGTAATGGATTTAGGGCTTTACTTCACAATCCTATAAATTCTCTTATATCCAGGAAGACACTGATCATGGTAACCATAAGACATTTTTTCAGTGCATTGTTAAGGTTGAATTTACATTAATGTGCATCAGATTTCTTACACTCCATATTTAGTAATAAGCAGCCTGGAATTTAAGTGGGAGGAGAAATGGAAAAATAGACAGCTCAAATTGTTTTGTTCAAGTTCTTACTGTTGGATTTTTTTCCTACATTTTTTACTCTGGCAACCCTGACATGAGAGTACCTAAGTTAGCTCATAAGCTATTTGTGGACTAGATTGTAGTCTTCCATGCTCCCAGCTTTGAATGCAGATAACTGCAGATGGCAAACAACTGAGTTTATATTAAAGTAACTGTTTAAATTTTTTCTCTTGACCTGTTGTCCTCCAATAGATAAAAATGTCCTGGGGAAAAAAAGGTATCAAAGATCTGAAACTCTTATGAAAGAGATTTGCTTGTGTAGTATCATACCATCATATCACAGTTTTGCAAATCTTGCTAGTATAAGCGTTCCCTAATTTCTGAAATAAATATGCCTTAAAATGCAGAAATATGACTTAAGGAATGAAGAAAATTTATTATTTTACTATATTTTAGCATGTATCTGCCAAAAATTAACTAGAAACAAAAACAAATGATTGAATGATAGAAATTCTTTATAACTTGAAATTGTTATTGGTGACCTGATGAAATTTACCATCTCACACAGAAAAATACAGAAAGTCTATGGAGGGGTTTGATACAGAATATGATTCTAACATCTAAATTGTATCTACAGTATAGAGGGTATACAGGGTATCCTATTTAAAAGGCAGAAGAATTAATAAATAAAGTGGATCATTTTCTTTGGTTTTTATTTTTTACAGTTTTTTTCTATATCCTTAAAAAATTTTACTAACATATACAAATAAAATTAATAAAAGAATGGTTGAGCAAATGCAAGAATAAATGATACTTTTTATTTATGCATGGATATAAAACTGCAATAGGAATGTTAAAGGAAAAAAGCAGTACAAGCTCTTTGCAAAAGAAACGTTTATTTTGCACCATGAATTGTTTGCCTTGATGTGTAACTGGTAAGTTTTCTATGGACATATTTGCTGCTGAATCAAATTGGTGTCTTATAAATGGAAGGAGCTTAATGTATGATTGCTAGAAAGATCAGCTGTTCTATTGAGGGGGTTAGAATGTAAATTTGTAATGTTAATTTGTAAATGTTTTTTTTTTTCCTGCATATACTTATGTTTTATATATATTTTAATTTTTTTCATAAATTCATATCAAATTCTTTGTGTGTGTATATGAATGCATGCGTACATAATCCATTGGAGTAGGATGTGCGTAAGATTTATTTTGGCCTTTCAGAGAACTACCACGCTTCTGCAGGCAAAACAGAAATTTAGAATTTAGATTCATGATATTTAGTTATGCCTTAGTTCAGCAAAGTATTTACACATGTACTTTACTTCACTGGCTGCAGTAGAACCAAATTTAAATAGTTAAGTGCTTTGTAGAATAGAACCAGAGTTTCTTTAAATGCCAACTTACCAGGCAAATGTCAAAGTAAAAATGCTACCAGGACAAACAATAAACAGTGCAAAAATAATGTATTTCTTTATTGAAATAATAGCATGGAGTATTACGCAGTTGAAAAGGAGAAAATAATAATTAGAGTAGTACTTTAGCTAGAAAGGATATAAAAAAGGTTAAGATGCTATATAAGCATCAAACTAGGTATATTTGAAATTGTTAGTGCTATAAACTGAAGTGTTTTACAAGTTCTGTAATAGCTCCCTGTAAAAAGAACTCGCCTTAATTGTAAATAATCACTCCTGTGTTACGAGTCGCTGCCCATTGCTAATAACTGGTGAGGCTTTGTGATACTTCAATCTGCTTTTGCTTCAAGTCCAGAATACAAACGCGTTGCTGAGTTACTGTAGGGTAACCTAGGGAGTAATTAGCAGCCTGCCAGCTGCTCTGACCCCAGTGCCTATGCTGTGCATGATTTTGCCCACCTGTATTTGTAAGGTAGCTCCACTTTCATTAAGGGGGTACAGATACTCACCAAGGTTTACTTGAAGAGTAACACCATGTATATTGGCAAATCAGCTGTGAGCTATTAGTTAAAGTTATAGTTTGCCTTATATTGACGCTTTGGTTTATTCACGTTCTTGAGTCATTTACTGTCTTGTTTACGTCTTAATAAATGATAAATTGATTATTGTTTTTTTCTCTAATTCAAAGAATAATCTTAAATGCATGCATTTAGGTGTTTAGATGAATTTTTTATATGGTAGAAAGTGCATATAGCTAGTGAATGTGGTGAATATAGTAACATACTGTCAGCAGGGGGCTTACTATGAAGATGTAAATAAAATGAATATTTGTAAGCAATAAACATTAATTACTAATTAATAGTGCTTATGTTCCAATATAGCGTTGCTCCTAACAGGTCCCATCCTGCATGACGCGGTTGTTGAATGAGCATTTCTACTGGAAAACCCCTAGTGGGAATTCACTAGAGAAAATACTTTCATCTGTGATATATATGCACAGCTTTTTTGCTCCAACTTGAACCAAACAGAATTTTTAAGTTTGAGCTTCTTTCTCAAAGTCTGTTACAACTGAACTGATTTCTTTGATTCAAGGTATTCTGCATGCAAGTGTATGAACAAATTGCTGATTGGTTACTGTCTAAAGCACACTTGTAGAAAAAAATATAATACGAGAATATATCCTCTGAGTGTACTTGTGTTGTGTGCTTATGTCATCTGTGTATCATAGACAGGTCTATCATTCTGTGGCTTTAGCAACAGAGCTGAGACTGTTTGCAATTTTGGGGTTATGAGGAGCAGTAAGGTGACTAAAAGAGGGGACTTCAATATTACCTTATCATTTTCCTGGTCCTTATTGCTAGATCTAAGGTGGTACTTAGGTACCATGATATATCTATTAGTTTCAAGACTTCTGTTACTCTACAGAATGTAATCTTTTGTCAATTAAACAAAAATAATTATTAAAAAGAAAGAAAAAAAATACGTATCTTTTATTTTTTCAGATTTTTGGACTTGTGATGTACTAAGAGAACCAAATTCAAATATATGGTTTATGGGATTATCTGCTAGCTCATAGCTCCTCTTAATCAGGGGGCAAATTTCATACTCTTTCTATGGCTATGCAGAACATGAGTGCAGGTTAATTGTGGTGCCCTATTTCCATCCTGCAGTATGAAGAAAGGGATTTTGCTCTGAGAAGGTCTAGTGTTGATTTTGTCTCTTTGCCAAAGTAAATTTCAGCAATGTGAAGTTATGGCAAGAAGCCAGCAAGACCACAAGAAGACGCATTCAGGTTAAGAAAAGGAGCTAAAACTGCTAAGGGGTCCAAGAATATCCATTTGAAACTGAAAAAGTTTGGTGACCAACTGAAATTAAAATAAATTAAAATCTAAACATTGTGTTTTCACCCAGTAAAAGGAGCCATATTAGGCATATAGACATGGCACAGAAGAAAAGAGATAAAACTCTGACTATTATATAGGAGAGTTGAAAAATACCTCCTCCAACACTGCTTGATATCTGGCAAGTTTTAGAAATCCTGTAACGTGTCTTTGAATTTTTTTTATCAAAAGCAAGAGCATGCCTGCCAAGCTGTTTTCTTCCCAAAGCTCTCACAGCTCTACCTTTTTCCAAACCTTTGTACTTTGATTAATACTTGCTTATTTCTGGTAAAGTACTAAGGATCATAATTCAATAAAGATGGCATTTACTGCCATCTGTCTTGACAGTCTTTGAATAGAAAATGTGAAAGGTGAAAGGTTTACTGGTAGGGCTTATTGCCTCAAGCATACAGATGGAATAAGAAGCACTAGGTATGGTACACATTTATCCAAAGAAAAAATGATCATCTTATATTCCCCATCTATTCCCCATTTTCTCCATCCCAGCTGTACTTTCTCTAGGTTTTTTTGGGTTTTTTTGTCTGTTTGTTTTGTTTTGCTTTGTTTTGTTGTTGTTTTTAACCAAAGCACCTTTATCTAGAGCAAAACATGGCAATGTCACACCTTCAAATGCCATAGAAGCTCCTTGTCAGAACAAGTGCAGTAATTAGGACTTGCCCAGCACTTGAAGATTTCACCATGATTCCAAACTGCTCAAACACTGATTACTCAGTAGAAAGTAAGGAAATACTACATATACATATTGCTTTAATGGCTATTCTGATAGATGAGATCAACATCTCTGTAATATATAATTGTCTCTCTTTTGGCAATTCATTGAAAGTGATGGGTGTTCTTCATTTCGTATGTGTTTTTGTGTTGGCTTTTTTTTTTTTTTTAATGTTACTTGTTTTGGTTTGTTGTTGTTTTTAATTAAACCATGCGTATCTTCCTTATCCATAAAATCTTTCTCTCCAAATTGGAAAGATGTGAATTTGATGGATGGACTATGTGATGGATGAGGAATTGGTTATGAGGTCATACGCAGACAATGGTGATCAATGCCTTAATGTCCAGATGGAGGTTGGTGACAAGTGATGTTCTTCAGGGGTCAGTACTGGAATCAGTGCTTTTCAACATCTTGATCATAATGGTGCAGTAGAGTACAGTCACCTCAGCAAGTCTGCAGATAATACCAAGCTGTGTGGTGCAGTCAACGTGTGTGAGGAATGGGATGTTATTCAGAGATACCTGGATAGGCTCAAACAGTGGGCCCAGGTGAACATCATGAGTTCAATAAATCCAAATTCAGGCTCTTGCACCTTGATTGTGGCAACCCTCACTATCAGTACTAGCTGGGGCCAAAAGGATAGAGGACAGCCCTGATGAGAAGGACTTGATGGTACTGGTAGATGGGAGCTGGACATAAGCCAGTAATGTGCCCTCACAGTCCAGAAAGCCAACCATATCCTGGGTTACATCAAAAGTCACATGGTCAGCAGGTTGAGGGAGGTGATCCTGCCCCTCTGCTCTGCGTTGGTGACACCTCACTGTTTAGTCCAGAGAAGTGAAGGCTCCAGGGAGAAATGATAGTGACTTCAGTATCTGAAGAGGGGCTATACGAAAGAGGGGAATAGACTCTTTAGCAGGGTCTGTTGTGACAGGACAAGAGGAAGTGGTTTCAAATTAGAAGAGGGAAGATTTAGATTGGACTTAAGGAAAAAAGATTTTTACAATAAGGCAACAGGATCAAAGAGATGTTGGATGCCTTGTCCCTGGAGACATTTAAAGTCAGGCTGGATCAGACTCTGTGTAACCTGATCTACATGGAGGTATCCCTGTTGACTGCAGGGGAGTTGGACTTAGATGATCTTTAAAGGTTCCTTCCAACTCAGATGATTCTATGATGATTTATTGGTAAATGTCACTGCAACTGAGTTTTAGAATCCTTACTCTAACAGAGAAGGATTGTGAATGCTGTAATAATTAGCCTAATAAGTATTATGGTATAGTGTATATGGAAATAGTGTTATTGCTTAGGTGAGCTGTGTTTATTAATTTTTTGATATTTAATGACTAATGAAATTTAAAGACTTAATTTTCTTCTGTGCTTCGGTACCACCTGTTTTATGTATTAGTCTGGTCTTGTGGAAAATAGTGTTTTTTTTTTAATAAAATGTTTTTCATACAGTTTAAGGCAGCATTAAGATGACTTACTTATCATCTTATATCATCTTATTTTGAGATATAGATATATCTTTGCTTTCTAGTGCACTCTCCAGCAGCAGATCGAAGTTAAATCAAAGGTCATATAGTGAATCTTGAGTAGCGATTTGTTTATTTATTTGTGAAACTCCCAATTAGGCTTCATTTTCTTGTCACTAAAAGTAATCATCAGTCCAAGATATCTAAGGGGCCTTTTACTGGTGCCTCTTCTGAATCTCAGTGCTATGAGAATACTCAGAAGAAATCTTATCCTAAAATCAGATCCCTCTTTGAGGGCATATTTAACCATTTAGTCTCACAAACTAAGGAAAACATATTTTGCACAGTGATCTGCCTTTGCAAAACAAATTGCAGGCTCGGATAATAGCATGTTGATGTAATGTGGAATCACCATCCTCTTTTGCCACTTTAAATGCAGTTTAATCTGTTGTGGGAATGGGGCTGAAGTACTTTTAGGCCATTGGATGGCAGATTCTAATACGTGTGCTAGATGATGCCTCTCTGTCGTACAGCTGACAACTCCAGTTAAAAGATAATACAAAGGAGAGGAATACTTATGCAGTGCAGTGGTTATGATGTGGTATGTTGTGCTATATGGAAGAGTGGAATTGTTAAAGCTGTTTATCATCTCTCAGTAACTCTTGACTGTTTTATTGCTTTGTGATCTTTGAAGGTTAGCTTTCTAAGGCTACAAGTCAAAAGCTGCTTTAGAACAGGGTGAAGAAAAGACAGACTTCTGCACTACATTAGTCTTCTTTTCTGAGTAGCTTGTGTGTCTTGAATTTTGGATCAGATCTAGACAATTATTAAATTACAAAGGCTTTTCTGGTTAGAATAGGCAATGTACAAACCATATACAGCTAAGTTTAGACCATGTTGAGGCCTGGTGTAAGTGCAACTCTGCTAATGTCAGTGGAGTTCCATCTGCTTGCAATAGGTCTTAATATAATTTTCATAATGCAAGAAACGTTATGGATGTACAGAGTGCTGCATGGTAGCAATAAATAACGTAATTCACTCACACAAAATGTCTTCCTTCTGAAGATCCTAAAGTGCTTGGCAAACCTGATATTCTTCTTGTGGGAGGGAAAAGAATTTAAATGGCTACCCAGATATGTTCCTTTAACCATTTGGGAATAGGAAGGATTGTACACTATGAGGAGGGTAGGTGTAAGGGGGGTATGTTATTCACTTTTAAAAAGTAATCATATATTTAGACATTAATGGTATAATTTTATATAACCAAGAGCTTGAAATTTACTGTCCTGACCAAATATATTTTGGAAAGATGATCTGTGGTATACATCAGTTTGCAAACAGCATGAATATGTTAGCCTTTGCTGCTTTATCCTCTGCCAAAAATGTAGAAACGATAGCATCTGTTTCCAGTACGCACGCTATCCAAGTCATTAAAAACTCACAAGAGTTGGGAAAGAAGTTCTGAAAGCTTTCACATGTCTGCTTTTGCTAGGAAAGTCACTGTCTTGTATCCCTGTTTTGAGGTGGTATTCCTTACTTTTGATCCTAAACTTCAGGTGGCAGTGAGTGAGACCTGGAAAGGGGAGACTGAAATTTATGAAGTGACAGATCTTAAATACAAATAAGTAATGAGTGCAAAATTCAGTAAGTGCTGCTTAATCAATATATCTATTTATGTATGTATGTATGTATTTATTCTTTTTTTGGTTTATTTATTTGTTTATTTATTTAAATTCAGTGAGCTATGAAAAACACTTTAAAAATGTGGCTAGCTGGAGCTAGGTTAACAGAATTTGGTTAGATCTCAATACTGTGGATGTTGGATGTAAATGGAGAGTTGTTCTCTCCAGTGCTGAAACCTCTATTACACATTGGATTCAGAACTTATTAAGGTTTGAAAATGGTTTATTTTTTTCTGGACAGTATGCTAGTACCTCTTAAGAGCCTTCTAAATTAACCAATGTACATTTCCCTCTCTCCTTTTCTTGCCCAAGCACCCTTTATATGCCAGTGTTATAGACAGAAGGAACTCTGTGTACAGAACTGACCAAACCATAGGAAATAGTGGTCTCTTAGCTGTCTTTTTTAAATTATTTTTTTTAAGCCATATTGCTTCTGCACAATACAAGAAATTGGAAAATACAGAGGAACTAAATCCAAAGTAACATCCATTTGTTTCATTTTCACATCTCTGTCAGAAATTATGTGTTCTGCTGTTGCAGAGTCTGGTCTGTTACTTGCTGATGTCAATAACAACACAGATTTCTGAACAGATAGAACAGTCTCCTTTTTTGTGGTCTAAAGCATGAATTTAACGATTTTAAATGTCAAAGAAACACACCACTGACGCTTGTGCAATTAAATGTACAATAAACATTTTAGAGTTGTCTCAGTAGAAAGGGAATTCTGAGGTTACTGAAAAATAGCTACAAATACAACCAAAGTGTAAAAATACTTGAGAGTCTGAGACACAAATCTGAATCAAAAATAGCATTATACAAAGTTGAAATTATCAGCCAAACATGGGAGAGCCTAAGGATCTGTAAGTATTAACTTATGTGTTTATTTTGCTTTTGATCTGCTTGTATTTTATACCCAGAGCAAAGTTTGGACCCCAAATTTTATTATCCTTAACGGTATTTCATCCTGCCTTTTTCCAAAATTGACAGAACTTGTAGTTATATTTAAACATTCAACTTTGTACCCTTTTACAGCTCTGTCTCTGAAAGTTCCTATTAAAAAGAGTTTAGATGGACTTGCTAATTTTGTTATATTAACCTTTCTTTTACAAACTGTGTTTTCATGGAGTAACAGAACAATTGATTTTCCACAACAGTTAACAAGAGTTTCCTTGCCAAAAAAAAAAAAAAAGGAAATCGGCTTCAAAATCTTTTTTGCACAGCAATATGGCCTAGAATGTGTAGATATGCTTACTGTTAGAGTCTGTATTCAACATTTTGAGCAAGTATATTTTGTCACGTCTGAAACAACTTCTGGTGTGAGGGTTTAAAGCTCCCACCATGTCTGGGGCTGAGCTCATTTCCGTATAGTGTGAGAAATTCATTGTTTTTTCAGTTCCAATCTTATGAGTAAGAGGAAAATACCACAAGACTGCTTGTGTTTCTTAGTGCAAAGCAGCAGCAGTATGTTGTGTTATATGAATATGTGGCCTCAGGGCTTCCAGACTTTGTAGTCAATTAAAAAGTTTTAAATTAAGTTCTGTCCCTATCTGTGACGATGCATGAGTATCTCTAAATATTCAAAGAAAAATATTTTTCAGATAAGTCACAATTTTTGTACATTTATTCTTTATGTATTCTATAACTTACAGGAAAACACTGGTTACTAGCGTGGGAATAAATATATTTTCTGTGTCTTGATGTCTGATGTTATGAGATAGAGATATAGGAAAGATATGGTGTTGATTTAGTAGCAGTTCTCCAACAGGAACTTCTCGTTATTTCCTGGATTATATAGCAAGCTTGTCTGTATTTCAAATAACACCAGATTAGGAATGAGTACTTTGTTCAAGTACTGCGTTCAGTTTTGGGCACCTCCGTACAGAAAGGACATTGAGGTGCTGGAGCAGGTCCAAAAAAAGGCAACAAGGCCTGTGAAGGGCTTGGAGAATATGTCCTATAAGGAGAGATTGAAGGGAACTGGGGCTATTTAGTCTGGGGAAAAGAAGGCTGAGGGGAGACCTTATTGCTCTCTTCCAATAACTGAAAGGTGCTTACAGTGAGAGTAGGGTTGATCTCTTCTCACTGGTGACAGGTGACAGAATGAGGGGAAATGGCCTTAAGTAGTACCAGAGTAAGTTTAGGTTGAGTATCAGGAAAAACTTTTTTTACAGAAAGGATTGTAAAGCACTGGAATAGGCTCCCTGGGGAGGTGGTTGAGTCACCATACCTGGATGTGTTTAAAAACTGCTTGGATGTGGTTCTCAGGGACATAATTTAGTGAGGGTTGTTAGGGGAATATGGTTAGGTTGTAGTTGGACTCAATGATCTTTAAGGTCTTTTGCAACCTGAGCAATTCTATGATTCTATGATTTTGGGGCTCTTAACAGTAAGATGTGGGAAGAAGCTGGCTTGAATTTTGGCATCCTTGTGCCTTTTGAGATTTTTTTGCCATGAAAACTGGTTATATGTGTTTGTCATCCAAATGTCGTACAGCAAAGCAGGAGCCATCAGTCTGGCAGTGAGGACTCATTCTTCCCTCCTCATCTCAAGGCATCTTTAAACAATATCATGATACAGTGTTTGCTACTATGTTTGGAAACACTGTAATGAGAAGAAACAGAGCTGGTAAACTTTTAATTGTACCGTAGAATCCATGGGGTTAATAATCCCTAGATATCCAATTATGTGATAATGCATTCATAATGAATAGACTTGCCCATTTAGAATGAATAAAATGTCTGAAGATGTTGTACTAATGAAATTAAAAACAACAGACTATTTACCTGTTTTCTTAGCTAGAACACTGAAAGGATATTAGCTCGTGGGTTTCAGAACTGTTATTATATGCAGTGTATACGCACTCTTGCACAGTTTATACTGCATTTCTACCTGTGGAGATTATGTACAGACATTTCCTTGGGTTCATGGCAAAGCAACTTTTGTTGTGCATATTTCCAGTGGGAAAATTTAGTTCACTTTTTGTGCAGTTCTAAATCTTTTAAATAGTTATGACAGAGGCAATATAGCATTGGGTAGAAATATGAAGCAATTGAGCAACCGACATAACTTGTTCAATGGCTTAGGTAATCGGTACAATATTTTATGATATATAAATATGGTGAAAGATGGAGCAGGACCTCTGCTTTTCACAGTGAGAGACTTTGCCCATGGACAGCAGCAAAGAATGTCTGTTGCAAAGAAGTGTTTCAGAAATGTAAAAAATGGAGTATGTAGGCATAATTCAGCAAATTTGTCTTCAACTTATAAATAGCTTCTAGAGCCTGGAAATGGTAAAATAACAACAGAAAATAGGTTTTCCTGCTATTTGAAGTTGTCATTATGAGAACATGTTTCTATCTTCCGAAACAGTAAGAAAAAATAAATTTTGTTTTTCACATTGAGAATTTAGCATCAACAAGGTGTATGTAAAATAATCAGCTAAGGTGCAGAAAATGTGTAAGTGGTTTTTCATAAAACACCAGACATGCCCATGACTAATTTGTGTGAAACACTGTGTGTGTCTGGTATGATGATGTAGTAGTCTCAGAGACAGCAAGCAACGTGGCAGTTACTATGGTAACAAGATGTTTTTCATTGAAGAGCCATTAAAATGGTGGCATATGAATAACATATGTACATTGTCCAGTGATTGTAAGCACATGATTCCACTCCCCTTCCCCCTTTTTTCCTCACCTCCTTCCCCAAATTATGCTATGTTTTTGACGTCACGTGATTGGCCTACATCATTTTTAGCATTCGCTTCTTTGAAACTGAACTACTCACAGATCTGATGTTGGGCAATGAGAGGTGGCTTAATAATGTACTTGTTTAGGGAAATAACTAATTGACCAGAGACGGAAGGAAGTAAAGCACGTGAGATTCATTCCTAAACTGCTAAGCACGAGACTCATTCAAGACTTACTCAGCACAGAGTATAAGCTTCAAAATGCAGAAGTTTGTCCCAGTGCATTCTTAAATGCTTTATTCAGCTTAACTTTAAGCAGAATAATGCTATGAATCTCAATTAAGTAATTTATTTCAGTAAACCTTATCGAGTGTTTAAAAGTTTTCCTGATATGGGGCTTGGCAGTTCAGATTTTAGTAAGATCAAGACTATGTATTTGTAGAGAACAAACATTACAGAGGCCGTTCCATCTTTTCTGCCAGTTTAGAGATTTTAGCAGAGCTAAGTCAGTGAAAAAGATAGATTGGTATTTCCTCTATGGTGCAATCAGCAAGCAAGACAAATGTCTCTCTTTTCCTGCTTTCCTACTGTCCAGATTCATGCAATGAGAAAGATGTGACTTGTATACCTAAGACAGAACATTTATAATTTATAGGAGAAATATCCAAAGGTGTATAACTTAACGAAACTAAATGAAAATTTCTTTACATTTCCATGATGTGCATTCACTAAAATAGTCATTGCTCAGTTGGGCAAAGTGGTTAGTGTGTTGAAAGTACTTCCTTGGTGTATGCAAAGTTTTTTGCTACCTAAACCAGGAATAAAATATACTGTGAGGCAGGAGGTTCATTTCAGCATTATTACACAATTGCCAAGGAAATAATAAAAAAACAAAAACTCCACAGAACTACAAAGAACCACTAAGTACTGGAGGAACTGTTTTAATAAGAGTGATATCCTAATTCTTCATCAAGTTATTCTATAAGGGGACTGAACTAACTGAAGAATGTATTTGCTGAGAATAGCATCCCCTGGATTAGAAAGTCATTAGCAGGAATTTTTGCTGTGCCATAATGTAAACTTGGGCAAGCACCTGCACCATGGAGGTGTATTCTTAGATGTGGGTGTAGCGAACCTAATTTGTAAACCCATATACTGTACTGTACTGACCCCTCTACAATTTAATAACAAATTTACCCTTTGTCTGCAAAAGATAAAAATTTCTTCAGAAATTGAAGGAGAATGTCAGCAGGAACCGAAATTCAGTAAAAAGAAGCACAATCCTTGGACTTGGTAGTGTGTGTAGACAAATACCAACATTCTACTTTCTCTGTTTCACTTGCTACTACACACACATACAAAAAAACTTGTAGTTAGTATATAATTATATATTTCCAAATATTCATTTTTCAAAGAAAAAACCTTCTGCAGCATAACTGAACAATATAAAAGCTTGCACTGGCAGTAGGAACATTCAGTATTGTAAAACAGCTTCAGATTAGCAAAATTCTGCTTTCAATTATTCCAAATTACTTCAGTGCAGGAGAGAATGAAAATGAAAGAAAGAAAAGAACTGTGGTGAAATCGTGTACGTGTGATCCTAGGAAGGTGGCATCTGGATTTTCTGCTTGCTGCTTTTATTACATAAGAAAATAAAGAATTAATGATCATTTGCAGTAGCAAAGAGGGTTTAACCACTGTTAGTGAGGGGTACAGAATTACTGAAGGACAGCCCTCACTAAATATACCATTGTGTTTTCCTGTTCTATGTGAGAAATTCAAGCTAATCTAAATAATAATCCAACATGGAATTGACATGAAATGGCTGATCAGGTTCATTGATTCAAGGGCAGAAATATCAGCATTTATTTCAAAGTATTCATATATAAAAAAGTAGTTTCTATTTAAAATGATATTCTTAGCAATAGTTTTGTTTTTAAGTTTTAAGAAGAGAATTGTAGGAAACTTCTGTGACAGTGTATGATAAATATGGACAAATACGGAATTTCTATGATGATTCTATGTGTACACTCTCAAAGTATTAAAAATCTCAGAGCATTATTAAGATTGTAAATTCAGTGGTTTATGCTGGAATACAAGAGTTGGAGGACAATCTTATCTGTCTACCTATGTATTAGAACAGTGTTTTTAACAACTTGGTGATCCTATTTTTCCCTAAAGTTCCTCCTTTGGATAATTCCACAAATTTAGCTCTACTAATCATAAAATCATGGACTAAGGAAATCAACTAAAGCTGAACAACTTTTTATTCATCTTTTCACAGGGATTTGGATAAATTTCACTAATCTCAGTCTCGGGGGAAAATCTGGGTGGACTGACGCATGTTAGAGGTATGTTTCACTTTCTTTTAGATGAACAAGTCAACCTCTGTGACAGAAGGGTAAGGAGAGTACAGGTGAACTGGGTTAAGTCTTGAATGTGTCACAGCTTTCTTTTGTGACAGTGGGTAATTCAGCCACCTTCAGTCTCTATCTGTTAAATAGATGATAGGGATTAGGAAATATTAGTAGTTTCATTATGCAATATGTACTTTAGTATGATGAAAGAGGAATCATCAAATGGTGGAATTACACTGTGCCAATGTTTTTTTTGTGGTTTTTTTTTTTTTTTGCAATGACATACAATAGAAAATAGAAAGCAAAGTATTCAATTAGAACATGTTAGGGAACATGGCTTCATAAACCTTTGTGAAACATAGCAGTGATTAAAAAAGTACTTTTTTATTGATGACAAAGGAAAATTTTTCTGAAGAAAATATTTCACAACTATGATGGTAAGATTTGTGCAAATCATGTTCCAGTTAACTCAGCCTCTATCTCAGCTCAGCAGCTATAAGATCCCAAATTACTTATTTCCAAATACTATGTTTTTAGGTCAAAATAAGCACTAATATAAAGCAGAAATAGATGTAGAAGATGCAAATTACCAAAATAAAAATAAAAAATATTGATAACAAAAGGCAAAACTAACCACAGAATAAGTAACTAGCTACTAGCTAGTAGTATAACAGTTACCTGGAGCAGCTGAAGATGGGTGAATATTGTACAGGTACAGTGTGCTCTTGTTCCTCCACCAGACGAGACCTCTCTCAACTGGCCTAGGCCCTTAGGCTCTGTGCTGACAATTGCAGCTGATGGAATTTAGCTTGCATCCTGAATGTACATGTGAGCAGGCCTTAGTGTACGTTCAGTATTGAAACAGGAGAAGACCATGTAGAGGAGGTAGCAAAGTGGTGGTGTTCCATAGGGGTTCAACTGTGGCTTCCTTCCCCTCTATCCTTCTATTCCTTCCCCTCTTGGCTCTGTTTCCTCCATGGGTACTGTTTCTGTGTGCACCTTTTCTGTGTCCACTGTGCTTCTGTATTGATGCTTCTGTATTGATGCTTCTTAATGGAGGCATGTTTCTTAAATAAGCATGGGCTGGTGGCATTCGCTTATGGAAATTGGTTGATGAGTGGTACTGTATGTGAAATGATGTGGCTGAGCTGCTCATACCCTTTGAATGGGTTACAGGTGCCCATTTATACACTGGACAGGTTTTTCCTTTTGTGGTTTGTGGAGGTGTTTTATCGTTTTTAACAAAAGTAAGTAGGAGCTTGATATCAGTCATTTCTCAGTTGTTGCCATGTAATCCTGCTACAGTTGTAAGTACATATTCATAATCATTTCTCTAGTTAATGGCAAAACTGTCCCAGAATTCTGCTGCTGATTTCACATTTTTGCTCAGGGGCTTTCTTTCTAAAGTCTCATTTGTATTAATCCTTCTAACTTGTTTAAAGGAATACTGTATAAATAATTTCCCTTCCTTCCACAAGCTTTCTCTTATGACTAATTTCTAGAGAAAAGATTGAAAGAAAACCACAAAAAAGCTATTATTTTCTTGTTGAGGGAAGTTTGTCATCTATTTGGAAATATGGAAAGTATGATGTGTATTCTTTTCCAATAGCTAGCACTAAAAGTTTTATGTTGATGGTGATTTTTTTAGCTTGTGGAAGAAATACATAAGCTCCATAGAATTTATTTGTCTTGGGAACTAATGCAGTTTGTGTGAGAAGAGCTTTCATTTGCCTATCTATCCTCTAAAGATATTGCATCCAGATTCAGCTTCATGATGCAACGAGTAAACAAATGTTTTTTGTTTTTGACGTGTTAACTTCAATATAAGCACCTATGACTTATTTGTATAACTAATACAAGACATGAAAGTTAAAAGCTGTACATAATAACACACCTGTGCTTTAGGTGTCTGTGGTGGATGAGAAAAAGGGAGTGATACCTAGTAGGAACTACATTATATACAAACTTAACAAAGCCCAGTGCATATACTATGACAATCTATGAATAAAAAAAAAATGTAAGTAAGATGTTTGAATAGGATGCTATCCTTCAACCTAAGATATAAAAAGAAAAGAACTTCAAGGCAGGAAAGATGTTTCTCTGTGGCATGGCTCTGCTTAATGGAGTCATTTAAATTCAACTTCAGCTTCATTTATTACAGTAATTTTAGACTGATGAAAGAAATGTATCTTTTTTATAAAAGTTTTCTGCTGGTGGTTATGGAAAAAAATGATACACTGTTTATATAAATAGTATTTAACTTTTTATTTTCTTTAATCCTTTTACTTCTTTGTTTCTAACAGAAATGTATCGTGTACCAGGTTTTTGTGGTCTAAATTAGCTGCATGCTCCTTGTAATGCAAAACAGTAGGCAGTGATCCATGCAGGCTTCCATTTATAATATTAATACAAGCCATGTTCCATGCTAATACATCTCATTAATATTAAAGCGTGAAGTGTAAGACTGGTGAGTGCTTTATCATTTGCAATTACACCTAACAGCTAATTCAGTGGAGGGCTTTCAGAAGGGAAGAAGTATGTATATGTAAGAAGGGGAGTAACAGTTTTCTTAATGCTGGTTGATTTAAATTGAAGTATTTAATACTGTGAAAACTCAATAAATAGAAGAAATCTTGTCACCAGACAACTTTCCTTTAATTGATCTTTTAAAAATAAAATCTTACTCTCCTTAGAAAAGAGACAAATGACAGTGTAACCCATAGAATTGAAGACAATTCTTATCAATAATTCTACCATTTAGGATTATTTGAAGTTTAGTCTGTGCAAGGTAAGAATTTTTTCTTTTCTGAAATGCACAGCACCATGCTCAAGTCATAGAAAGTGAATGTAATCAACCTGCAACAGAAGTCCCCAAGTCGTATTGTTAAACTACTGGTGTACCAAATCTATTGGGGGAAAAAAAAGGAGGATTGTGAAGCACCTTTCTGTTGTTGTTTACATAAGGTCATGAAAAGTGTTGTATAGTTTTGCAGTGACCAGGGACTATGGTGGTCATTGTTCTATGGTGGTCATTTGTTATGGTGGACTGATTTGGACTTGTCTGCTTGGGAAACTTAACAGACATAAGCTAACATAAAGATTTCTGTCCTTTTATTTACACCTATATAATTTTCCATGAATGTGCATTATTCCCTTTGTGAGTGTGACAATGACTTTAATGGGAAATATGTGTGCTTTTGGAAGAGAACACAGAGCTAAAATAAAGCTTTGATCAGATACCCTGTAAATAAGAATAAAGGTAAAACTTTCCTAGCTAGAGGACCATACTGTTAAGGTTCAAGATGCTTATACTTTCAGGAATAAAGGAAAATTAGAACAGAATAATTATTAACTTTTGTCTCCCACTCATCTACGAGGCTGATCCATGGAGCTTATGGATGAAAAATTGAGCATGAGCTAGCAGTGTGTTCTTGTGGCTTGGAAGGCAAATGGTATCCTGGCTCCATCAGAAGAGAGATGGCCAGCAGGGACAGGGAGGTGATTATCCCTCTCTACTCTGCTCTTGTGAGGCCCCATCTGGAGTACTGTGTCCAGGTCTGGAGCCCCCAGTACAAGAAAGACAGAGAGCTGTTGGAAAGGATCCAGAGAAGGGCCACAAAGAATATCAGGGGACTGGAACACCTCCCCTACAAAGACAGGCAGAGGGAGCTGGGCTTGTTCAGGCTGGAGAAAAGAAGGCTGCAGGGTGACCTCATTGCAGCCTTTCAGTACCTAAAGGGAGCCTAAAAACAGGAGGGGAATCAACTCTTTGAAAGGGTAGATAACAGCAGGACAAGGGGAAATGGTTTTAAGTTGAGGGAGGGAAGACTTAGGTTGAATGTCAGGGGGAAGTTCTTTACTATGAGGGTGGTGAGGTACTGGAACAGGCTGCCTAGAGAGGTTATGGGTGCCCCGTCCCTAGAGGTGTTCAAGGCCAGGTTGGATGGGGCCCTGGTCAGCCTGGTCTAGTATTAGATGTGGAGGTTTGTAGCCCTGTTTGTGGCAGGGGGGTTGGAGATTCATGATCCTTGAGGTCCCTTTCAACCCAGGCCATTCTGTGATTCTGTGCTCCAAAAATAATCTCTCCTATTTCATCTTGTTGGCTCATGACATTAAAGGGAGATGTTGGTTGTATAGCAGTAGAAGTGGAACCCTCATAACAGTATTCCATTAAATTTTGTTGTTGTGCAACATGGCAGCAGAGGGGCAGTCTGACAAATATTGTGTCTGACATGGAAGCATTTAGTTCGTTCATGTGGAAAAAATTACACCCACTGGCATTCACTGACACTTGATGAACGTTTATAGAGACCAAAAAGTGAATGTGAGTGCAGTGAGGTGGTGGGTGGTGCATGTCAGCAGTGGCAACAGTGATGTGAAATACAAACCACATTCCAGACTGCCATGAACATGCTGTCACACCACAGAATGAAGAGTGTCTCAATCAGCTCATCCACACAAATTGGCTAATGGTGGTGACTATGTTCAAATACAGTGCTCTGTAAAAAAGAATTTGCTCTGTCAAATAGTGTTCTTGTGCCCTCTGTACCTGTTGTAGTTTCCATGGAAATAAATGGGAGGCATTTCTTTCAGAGACCTAAGTACATTTCAAGACATTCTGTTCTGTGATGCTAATTGTGTTAGTGACTACTTCAACTTGAGTCTCTTCTTCAAAGTAGGCCTTTAGTGGAAAAGGATGACTGGTGCTCAGAACAAGGCTTTGAAAGCAAGGCAGTTATCTCTGTTTCTGGCTTTGCTTCTAATGTTTTGTGATGCCTTTTACAAGACTTAAAACTTCCAGTTGAAATGAACTGTATGTGTAATTAGAGGGAAAAAATGCATTTACTCTGAGGATTTGCGTATGGCTTTTTGGATAAGGAACCTGTATGTGTATATATATTATACTGTATGTTTATGAATCATAGACAAAAACAGTTGCTGAACACTGATGTCTATAGAGAGCAAAACACAATGGAATAGAAGTAGCCTTACTGTCAACAGTTTTGAGGAGGATTGTGTATCGTTTCCAATATTGTGAGTAATCTTAGGTTATTTATGTGGATAAAAGTGAAGATATCTTACCTCCTACCTCTTTCCTCTGTATTTCTCCATCCCCTGCGATTGTCTGGCTTCATACTCTGCATTTTTTTCCCCTTACTTTGTTTTCTGTTCTTTCCTTTTTGTCATGGCAGTCTGCATTTTATTCCACCTCAGGACTCTCTACTGATCTTCATTCATGCACTATTCCCCACATGCACAAGTCTTCCTGATCTGAGAAGAAACAACCTGTTACAGCTCAGAGATCATTTATTCTGGCAGTAAGAACCAGAGGCTATATGGGAACAAACTATGTAGGATAGAAATCATTCTTTCTCTAGCCCTACTTACACTGGCTGTTTCAAAGCAGTTCTTATATATTGGCCAATATTCGCCCATTTCGTAATGGCTGAAAAAACCTAATGACTTTGATGTCAAGTGCTACTTATGAGGGTACAGGGGTGTCTGTACTTCCTTTTCTCTTGCAAGTCTTCCACTGTAGTGTTGTTGAACAATGTTTTTCAAATACTCAACTGTCTCAGGTTTTGACAGTTAAAAAGTTAGATAACTGGTAAGGTACAATACCAAAGTCCAACCAAACAAGAAAAACCTAAAAGGGACAGAGTGACAGAAAATATTTTTCCACTATTACAATAAGAAAACAAACAAATGCTCAGAAGCTTCAAAATGTTGGAAAGAAATGGAAAGCTGTAACCTAGCTCATTTGGAGGCTTTGAAATAGAAGAGTTTTGTAAATCTGAATGGTGGTGCAGCCTCATCTGGAATATTGTGTGCAGTTTTTGGCTCTGCAATTTATAAAAGATGTTAAGAAACTTGAATGGGCCTGGAGGAAGGTAGCAAAGACGGTTAAAGTCTGGAAGACCCTAGGAGGAAAAAATGAGGATGCTGAGTTTGTTAAGCTTGGAGAAAAGGAGTTGACTTCATAGCTCTCTATGTCTTCCTGAGGAAGAGAAGTGGAGAGGGAGGTGCTTCCTCATCTTTTCTCCCTAGTATCTAGTGATAGAATCTGTGGAAATGACTCAAAGCTGCATGGTGAAGGTTCAGACTAGGCATAAGGAAAAACTTCTCTAGCAAGAGGAACAGATTTCCTAGAGAGGCAGTGGTTGCCTCCTGCTACACTGTTTAAGATGTGTTTGGCTAATGCTTATATAATTTTAATTATATTTTATATTTTATATTAATTTATTTAATTTTGAGTCACTCCAAAGTAGTCTGACAGTTGGACTTGATGATTTTTCTAGGTCACTTTGAACTGAAACAATTCAATTCAACACAGTTAAATAGAAATCAGATTTAAAAGTTAGGAAATGGTAAAATCATGTAAACTTCAGAAAGTGAAATATTTTTTTTCCTCTCTGTCTCACATCAATCTGTAAAAACTGTCTTGCTTTAAGAAAGGGGAAAGGAGCAGAGTGATCAAGAAAGAGCGGTGCTGAGAAGGTGATAGCTTAAGTTAACAAAATGCTGTAACTTGCTTGTGTTGCTGTGCATTGGAGAAGGGTTGGAAAAGCTATTTAGGAATAAAGAGAAGAAATGATTTTCCAAGAATAATTTCAGAATTCATGAAGGAGGAAGTGAGTTAAGTCAACAACGCTCAAAAAGACAGAATTTGTACCTTTGGAAATCTTTATCTAGGCACTCTGCCTTTCTAACCCCTTTCTGTTGGAAGCCACAATCATTCACAGTGACTAGGCCACACAGATAGGAAAGGTAAAAAAATCTCTTTGGAAAGGAAAAGACAGACCTCTCAAAAAAGAAGTCCTTCACTTGTCAAATTAGTATCTTTAATGTAAGTGGATAGAGACTAATGAAAGGTTAAGCCTGTAAATTACAATCTAACAAATAAGTTCAGTGAAGACAGATGTCTTTTTATCCTAATAAAAGTAATATTGACAAAATATTATTATCTTGGAGAGATCATGACCAAGCTGTGAATCCCTCAGCAGCGTGCTCTCCCGCTGTTCTGCTGAGCTGGGTACTCTTGCTTCTCTTGAAGGATTGACAAGCAACTCTTCATTGATTGCTGTACTTTGAGAGGTCTTTGATACATCGAATCTTCAGGAATGTATACTATGTAGATCTCTCAAGAAATAATGTCTCTATTTATTTTCATAAAAACTACAATGGGTACAAAGAGCACAAGAACACTATTTGATAATGCAAATTCTCAGGCAGAAAAAATTTTTCAACATGGTATGTGTGCTGTGCTTGTCAAAATTGCAGCAGTGGAGGTGACCTACTGTTACCACTGCTGGAACATACCACCCACTGCCTCACTGTGCTGATATCCACTGTTTGATCCCCACAAATGTTCAGCAAGCATTAGTGAATGTCAGTGGCTGCCAATTTTTCCTCAAGGTGAAGTTCAGTGATGCACCTTTGTTTCATATTCACTTCCATGTCAGATAAGTAAGACTGGAGTTTGGGTTCTTTCTCTCACGTTTTCTGTCTTGTCTTGTTCTTCTGAATGTATATTTTTATGATTTTGTTTATTTTTTTTGCTAGGCAGGAGTCTCTGAGAGCTGCAAGTGTGTAAAAGCAGTGTAGCAATGGAAAGTTAGCAAGGTGTGTGCCATGATTCAGTTTACTGCATTTTTCTTCATAGTTTCCTCTAAATCTCTTTCAGGATCTCTTTTTATGTGTATAGTTTTTCTTTCGGCCTTCCAGGTTTCATTCTTGCAAATTCTTCCCACATTGCACACTGTTTGTTACTGAGGTCAGTTCCACTAGTGCTGCCCTTACATCAAGAAGAATGTAATAAGATTTTTGCTTTCAAGTTCTTTTGCTCTTACTTACTGTTGGTAAGGTGCTCTTTTAATAATTGGAAGTAATAAAAATTAAGTTGTTCAGGTGGGAAAGACTGGTCTCAAAATATTACACTCCATTTGATTATTTAATTTCATCATGTACCACCAACTGCTTGCACATGATGTTTTCTCTTAAATTTTGCTTTTGTTGCTGTTCAAAAATCTCAGGCAAATCAAGAAACTTCCTTTTCAATCTGTAGAAGAGTTATCATGAATATTCTTTTCTTCCACTTTTAGTAGGACATGGGCATAATAAATATGTTGTGCAAGTGTTATACTTCAAATTTTTCAGCAGATCAGAATATTTAGTAATTTGTTGTCACATCAGGAAGTCTTAATTTGAGTGCCTTATTGTCCCATATGTTTAGTAGCAATTTGATACTAGAAAGAGGAAATTGTTGCAGTCCCTATTTTTCACGGTTTGTTTGAATGAATAATTAACACTCACACATGATTAATTTAAAATATTTAATAAAAAAGCATTTCAGTACCTCTCATGTAACATCCTGTATCACTTTCACAGTGTGCTGCATATAAGAAATAAAGAATTATAGAATCATTAAAGTTGGAAAAGACCTCAAAGAACATCAAGTCCAACTTTCAACTCATCACTGCCATGCCCACGCACTGTGTCCCTAAGTGCTCCCACTGCACATTCCTTGAGCAGCTCCAAGGACAGTGACTCCACCACCTCCCTGGGCAGCCTGTGCCAATTCCTCACCACTTCTTCAGAGAATAAATTTTTCATGTATATATATATATACATGTATATATATTATATTACATATTATATATACATATTATATACATATTATAATATATACATATTATATATGTATATTATGTATATATATATTTTTTCATGTATATATATATATATATATTTTTTTTAGGAAGAAAAGATTGATGGAGTTATTTCAGGAGCATCAGATGATCCAGTAGATTTCCAGATGGGTGACCAATGTTTAGCTTTGTTGCTGAATAGATGTTCACTCTATGTCATTTCATAGGTTTGTGCCCCAGGTTTTTCATGTGATGCATCTAACTATTTTGAGATTACAGAAAAAAAACTGTAAGAATTCAGTGAATTGAGTGTTACCAGTTTGAACCTGGGGGATTGAAGCTTCTAGAATTCTATACATTTTAGAAAATAAGGTTTGAAGCTGGTGAACCATAAGAAGAGATGGAGTATTGCTTAGCAAGCACGTAGGGGGTCTGGTTTTCTTCACTTCTTGTGGAGAATAGTTCTCCACAAACAAAGACAAGAGAATAATTGAGAGAGAGTACGAAGGCATAGAAAAGAGGAAGAAAAATTGCACATCTGTATGGAAGATGCAGCTTTATTGGTATTTTTTGTGTGCTGCCTGAGAGAAACCCAGGAGGCGGCCCATCAGCTCCACCTATCTCAGAAGCTCTTATCTCCTTTCTTGGATGTACAATTGCAGAAGTCAGAGGAAGTAGCATCTCAAAACTTTTCTTAGAAGGTAGTATTATACCTTGTCCTTCTATTATTGATAAGTACTTCCTGGAATCTTATTCATCACAGAATTTCTGGGCAAGAAAAATGCACGTTGATATTACAAAATCTGAAGCTGTAACAGTCTGAGTCACTATAACACACTCTAGTTTCCACACTAAATTGTCTGTTTTGTTTTTGTTTTTTTTTTTCTCGTTGAGAGGCATATAGCAACTTGCAGCATTGATCAAAGCTGCATTTTAGTACAGTGCTGTTTGCTGTGTGGAATATATTTACTTGACAATAGCTACTGGTTAGCTGGGTGAGGTTTTAATCAGACATGGAAAAGAACAAGCTGCAATTTTATTTTCTTATATTAGTCTTCTCATAATCTTTTCCCTCCTCATGTCACTGAAACTTGTTTTTAATTGATCATATTAAGTTGGGTATTAAGCTCAATTTTTTTTTTTTTTAGAAGGGCGTTCTATGTTCAAGCCAATGTAATTTCCCCTAAGCCCCTTCTTGCTTCTGGATTGTAAGCAGCAGGTTAGTCTGTTTAGAGAAACTTCTTCCATTGTTTTGGCTGCAATTTTTGAATAAACATGTTATTTTAAAATATCTTTGAAATTTTTGAATAGACTGTAACAAGAAACATAATGTTAGCCAAGGTTAGAGGCTTTTGGCCAGTTACATGCAATTTGTCTTTTTTCTTTCCTGCTGACCTTGAATTTGAGTCTTGTTTCCCATTCACTGTGGGCAGGGCAGAGTCCCATGTTGAAAATAGTGTGTAAATAATTTTTGGTTTTGGTTCTGAGAAGACTTTCAAAATGCAAGGCTGATCCAAAGCTCTTAAGATCTTCAAGAGCCTTTCCGTTTATTTCAATCAGTTTAGGAGCAGGCACTGTACATAGTGTGGAGAGGGTATCTATGCTGTTGCTGCTGGAAAGTCTCACAAGGCCAAGTAGTCCATGGAGAACTAAGTTTTGCTCTCAGACTGAGTGTGACCAGAATCTCTGGGAAATTTTCTGAATGAATTCTAAGCAGCCTCTGCTAATGGCTTGTAAACAGAAACTACCCACCCTTAAATCTCTGGTAATGTAAATGTAACGAGTACAACTGTCATATTATTATAAAAAAGGCTGCATCAAATAATTGCAGTAAGGTTTTATGAGGGTCAGATATGACAATGGTAAATACAAAGTCAGAAGGAAGAGTTTTTACCACTAATATCAGCAAGAACAAGTATGAATCCCAAGTAAAAATCTTTTTTTTTTTTTTTTGGTGAAAATTCCGTATTGAATGAAGCCAACATACATTGTATTCTGGTTAAAGTGCAGTTTTCTTTCCTTTCTGGTAAGTTTTCGTAGTGTATGTTTATAATATGGCTTTTTCTTCTGATAACATTTAAAGAGGGACTGCAATGCTCCATGTTTTATGGAGTACCATTTTTTTTTCCCTGATGTGTGGCAAAGTTTTGCGTGAGTCTCAATAAAAGATTTCTAAAAGGCAAAGTACATTTTCACTCATAGTACTTTTTTTTTTTTCCTGTGCTGTCTGTTTATACAGCATGGAATTTTTTAAAGTACATTATATAAATATTTATGCAAATGTTGATTTATTATTCAGTAATCAATCTTTGTTGGATACATTATAGCGTAATCAGTTGTATGTTAAAAGCATTTAATTTCATGCCTAATTAACATAATATAAATTGAGAAGAGAAAATTAAATTATTATGGACAGTTTGCAAATGTAATACATAGTGTTCTTCAGTAATTGCATGAATATTGGATGTAATGTGATGTGTTATTTCCACTCTCTTTTGTGCTCATTCTTTACTGATAGAGTGGAATGAATGGGCTCTGAGGGACATGTACTGTACTGCCCTTAAACAGCATCAGATTCCCATTAACATCAAAACAAACTGTGTGTAGACCCAGAGAACAGTATATGGCCCAGTGTGTGTAAATTACATCAGCTCTGTGCAGGCATCTGGAATTTTGAAACACATCTACCTTTTGAGGAGCAATTTCCTGTAACTTGATTATTTTGGCAAATAGCTGAGTAGTTTAGGCCCAATCCTCCGCTTTGTTCCATCAGGGCAAAATTCCCACTGACTTCAATGAGAACAGGACAAGATGCCAAAAAACTTAGAGGTAGTTTGTGGACTTTGGCTATGCCTAATTTGACAGTGCTGTGAATTTTGCAAAAATTCCTGCAATGTAGTACTGTTGCCTTGTTTTTGCTATCTTTGCCCTTTACATAATAAATTCTTGTTTTCTGTAAAGAGGGTAATGATTTCTTGAGCAACTGCAGACATTATATATTGGTTCATAATATTTTCTTTGAGATCCCTGAGTCCCTGGGAATTTGAGGCCAGCTGTTTGCATTGCATTTACAGTGCTTAGGACCTAAGATTGCTGACTACTTTGAAGACTGCTAGTAGAAGCTTGACTTTTGTCTAATTAAATGTAGTTTATAATGGAAAATTTGATACAGTATATAGAACTGGGGTCAATAAATGAAGGGTAGAATGTAACTGCTTAGTTCTTTCAGCTGAACCGTGGAAATTGGCTCCAAACTGAATTATTACCAGTTAGTTGAATAAATGAGTAATCTTCGTTGTTTAGAGATAAATAATAATACGTATTACTGAAGTCCACTGACAAATAAATCATTTAATGATTGAGATTATATAAACATCTATGTAGGGGAGGAAAAAGAAAAAGCTTGAAAAGGAATGCTCTTTTCAGACGATAACAGGAGAGTTTTGTAAACTACTTAAAGCTGTGATAAAATCCTACTTGACTGGCCCACGAGCAGATGTGACAAGTTGAATTTATTTCCTCTCTTACCAGGAAGCTTTGCAGGAAACTCTTAACATATGGTGCTTTTCACTTCCATCTAGAGTTATAAATGTTATTGGAAAAGGATGTTCCCAGGAGCAGCAAGTTTCTGACGTTTCTGCCAAATGGACTCCAAATGATCCTTCTGTGGTTCTGTATTCCCCGAGTTCTTAGGAGCTGGCAGCCAAGAATCTCTGATCTAAACACAACTCACTAATTTAATTATTTTAGTATAGATCTGTGAAAGGCTCTTGCAGACCAGTGACTTTGCATCTGTATTTTATCTAGCTAGGCAGGAAGCACAAGTTAGGAAAGTATAAATATTTTGTTTCTTAACTGCTTTTTGCTTGAAAACTTGAAACCATTTCACACACAAAACAGTCAAACAAGTGTGAATACAGATGAACAGGAAATAAAAAAAGTAACACAAACTTCTATTTGCTTTATATTTTGAATATCTGTATTTCCTAGGCAGACCAAGTGGCATGCACATTCTGTAGGTAGATGTGGTAACAAAAATTACAGCACAGCATTCTAATGTTGCACTTGTGTGCTCCCTACTCAAATCTGAGAAGGGTAAATTAGTTGCTTATACGGGGAGTAAGTAATTGAGTCTGTTGAATCTGGATTCCACAAACGCAAAAAGTTCAGAAGAAGACCCAAAGTATATGTAGGACACTTTGCTTAACTATACTTAATGTAGTTTCAGCATATTTCACTTTAAAAATGTAGTCATTTAATTTTTTAATCTTTTCTTTTGGAAGATAAGCTACTGGCTAGAAAATAACATTTATTTTTAGATTATGAGCGTTTGTCTCTGTTGCTCACTGAAGGAGAGTTGAGCGTGTCATTAAATGGAAGACTTGAAGGAAAAGGCGAGATGTGTTTCAGGCAGGACCTGTTTTGGAATGGCATAAAAAGGATGAGGAATAGGAGCTGGACCTGGTAACTGAGCAAACCAAGAACAAACCTCCAGCTGCTACCAGAGTCTGGTCCACGATTGTTGCAGGTGTTTGCTGTGACCATGAGCAAAGCTCTGGGGTAAGGCCACGGAAATTTTTAGTCAGTCAGTTCAGTGGTGGATAAAAATTTAGGCAGAAAATAATGCTGACAGGAGAGCTTTGAAGTTCCTTGGATATGGACATTTTTCCATGAAAGTGACAAAATAAAATTAAGCTTGACACAGATATAGTATTTGATGAAAGAATTTTGAATTAAAATCCAGCTTTAGCTTGGGTGTAACATTGTGATACAGCTTTTAGAAGAGGTGAGATCCAGAGGTCCACTGGATTGCTCTGACTCTACTATTAGTAAGCTTAAGTTATGTGACAAGGAAAGTGGGGATCCTGTGAGAAATATGGAAAAAATAGTGGAGCTAAGTGCCAAACACCTTTTCAAACAAAACAAGAAATAGAAGTCCATGCACCAAATATAATATTGTTTGATCTACAGTCATAACACTTAAGTCCAAGGATTTGAAGAATAAATTCCAGAAGAATGTTTTTAGTTTATGGAGGATAGAAATAAAAAATGGTAGTAAGTAGTTTTGTTGAAATTTGTGCTTGTGCTCTATAGACCAGGAAGATATAGAATTGCTAGAAGACAGAAGATAAAGTGAGGATTAACACTAAAAACTTTAATATCAGGAACAACTGTGGAATATGACTGTTCAGAGTAAAGAATGTGTGTATATATATGTGTATATGTATGTAAGAAAACATACTGAGAAAAGGCACACTGGAAAAATCAGTACTTTTTTGTCAAGAGGCGAGCTATCTGGAGAGGGGAAGAACTGGATGGGAATCTGAAACTGGGATAAAAATGATAAAAATCATTTTTACTCTTTCTGTGTGTCTAGGCATGGCTTTGAAATGCTTTTCTGCTTCCTCAAGGTACCCAATGTCTGAAAGCTGTGATGGGTAAAAAACCAAAAATATTAACCACAAAGGATAAGATTCTGATAGTTAATAGTTAATACTGCAGTGCTTTATCCTGCCTTTGTTTGGGTAATCTCAGATGCTGGAGTGCACCCAGGCTATTCTCATGAGCAATGGGTGCCTGCTTAGTGTTGGGTGTCTGGATGCCATGTACCAGAATGAGAGTTCTTCGCTCTTTGCTGAGAGATAACTGAGTCCAGTTTGGTCCTTACTTTTCTGATCCCCACATCATTCACAAAAGTATGTAATGGCCATAATAGCATTAAGTGCTATTTATCACATTAATTTATAGCTTATAAGTCTTATTTATCACATTAATTTATAGCTTATAAGTCTAGTGCCAGGCTTAAGTATTACATATCTTTTTAAACTAAAGATTATTTTGGCTCTTAAATGCTGAGATATTTACTATCATCGTTGACATGACATAATAATATTCCTTAACGTTTTAACTATCCTAAATATCAGTAACTGAACACTTGATTTAGATTCTGTAAGTTAAATAAACACTAACTCAAGAGAAAACAACTATTTAGTCAAATTTTGTTCTCATTTGCATCTGTGCAACTTCACTGATTTCACTGCAGTACATCCGGAGACGCAATTTGGACAGTAATTTAGCAAATCTTCTTATGTGTAGTGGAGCTGTTAAACCTCAGTAAAAAATATTTTAATAATCAATTGCTATTTAATTAACATGCAATTGCTGTCTTAGTAAATCTAAATTAAATCCCCATTTTAGCCACTTAATTCAAAGCGTGAATTAACATTCCCCATTGATAAGTTGTATTATAATAGGCTTTCAACCCTGAGTTGAAGAAAAAATCAATTGTAACATTAGGTTGAATTCAGTAGAAAATTCATAATATATTTCTAATTCAATGCAAATTCCTTCTTGCACCTTGTCTTGGCGCACTGTATATCTTTTGATCACGTCATCACTTTAAGGGTACAGATTGCATTTCCTGTTTCCAGTTTTCACAAGGAGGACTGTGTTATCTCTTCATCTCCCGCAAAATTCAGGTATACTATAAAAAAGATGGGTGAATCTGAATTTGAGTGCTCTTCCACCTCCCTTTTTCTACTGTTCATGCATCAGCTTGATAAGGAGATGGCTTAACAGGGTGCTTTTGGAATGTGAGCTCTGGTTTGGGCTGTCCCTCTGCTTTCACAACAACCAAGATTTGTGGCTGCCTTTGAAGAATTACATTATAAGGTTATTGCCATATGAGGGCAGCAACATAAGACCACAGGAGTCAATTTCATACATGAATACAACAAGCGCCAGAACCAACTTTGAGGGTAATTTAGGAGTAAAGGAGATCTGATGAGGATTGGTGAAGGGAGAAAGAGACCATGATGTGAGACACAGATGAGAAAGAAAAGGAAATGTATCTAAACAGACAGAAACGTATGATGTATGAAAGGAACAAGAGTAAGATACTAGTGGATTTTTTGAGAATAAAAGACCTGGATGAATTTGCAGACGAGACTTAGAACTGGTGAATGGATAGTGAGTGCTGGAGTGTCGTGTGCTTTACTTCACCAATGGAGTATTGACTGACCACAGTTACTGTGTCCTATCCACCCCTGTGGATTTCAACCAATTCCTGAGTAATGTTTGGGAGTCACATATTTCAGCTGCAGCCAATACTTTCTGCTAAATCTGTCTCTCATAATGATGTCTCAGCAGGACTGGGCCTCATTCTTCTGTCAATGATAGGAGCAAATCCAATCGAAGAAAATTGGAGCCAATTGGTGTTTCCATTATGCAGTGGCAGGAGAATTGAACTCATTGTCACTAAGGATATATCAGTACTTCCTATTAATGTCAGTTTTCAGTTTTATAACATTTTGTTAAAAGTTCCCTCGGGCTGTATTCACTACACAGATTTTCAGAGAAGGAAGACATTTTATATTGAGAGCTCATTTGGTTTATTGTTAGAGGATGCTTGTGTGCAGAACTTAAATGGATATTACTTTCAACAAGTGAAGACATTGCCTTCTTTATTGTAGCCACTGGTCTGCAAATGGAAAAAAATTTCACTGGATTGCTTTATAGGTTTCTCGACCAATTAGGTAAATTTTTTTTTTGCTAAGCTCAATACTTGGCAACAGAGTTATACTTTACATTTTATAATGTATGACTTTTTAAATATTATGTGTTCTGTATTCACACTTCCATGTTTTTCTAGACAAGTACTGTGTTTTGCCATTGGGTGTGAACATAGAACTTTTGCTAATAATTAAAGGTTAAAAGGACAATTTCAAACATTATAATGGATTTTTGTTTGGTGTTTTTCCCTTTATTATTCTGATTGAATCTTTAACTGTATTATATAGTTTCATTTGTATAAGCTTGGCTGCATTACTTTGCCACTTTTTTTTTTTAATATCTGTCTTGATTGCTGTCAATGTTACTATTGCTTACACTGTTTATTTATGATGTCATTTTAGCTCAGGGCTAGCATGGTGTAGTCATTCTGCCTTAAGCATCATTTTTCCCTGTGGCATGAAGATGTACATAGAGAACAGTGCGAACTACAGATTGGAACTGTTGCTGACATTCTGTTTAGCAACAATAAAAATAAGCTTAAAAATGCTCTCATGGTGAATTCTTTCAGGTGTTATTCTCTCTCAAAATTCCTGATGTAAATCAGGAGTATTACTTTTTTTTTCTAATTACATAAGGTAAGGAGAATCTGTTGTCAAGAACAGCAGTCTATCCAGAAATTCAAAGGAATTGTGCCATATTGTGAGTTGCCCAGAAATATAATTGCTGGAAATGTTCTTTGTTGTCTGTGATTTTTACCCATGTTTGAATGTATTTGACATACTGAAGAGTCCTGTTCTTGGGAAACGCAAGTCCAGCCGAGGACATGGTGCACAAGTGAAATGAAGCATTGTTGTTTGTCTTTATCTGTCTTAAAATATTGAGATAATAGGCTATAATGTCTGATAAAACAATAGCAGTGGAATTTGTGGAATGTTTCACGTGTTTATATGTGAAAAACCATCAGTTCAACTCTTTGTAGTTATATCCATGTAATTCTCCTTGTTTCCTGCTTGTGGCAGAAGTCAGCTTTCAGAAGCTGATTCTTTACTTTCTGTGACACATTTCACTGTGTTTTGATAGCATTCCTTAGAAATTGAGAGATCTGTTGCAGTGAATACAAAATTCCATTACAGATTATGAAACTGGGAGGAGAATCTGATAAATGAGGATGTTGCACATTCAGAGGTACCTTAATAGGCTGGAGAAATGAACCAACCTTGTGAAGTTCAACAGTGGTGAATGCAAATTTTGCACATGGGAAGGAATTCCCACCTTTCAGTCTGGGTCTGAGCAGCTGGAAGCCTTTGTGTCAAAAACCTGAAATGATTTCTAATGGACACCAAGTTGTCCATCAGCCAGTGATGTACTCTTATGGCTAAGATGGCTAATGGTCTCCTATGTCACTTTCAGTTAGCGTCGTTGGCATATAGAAGGACATAATCCTTCCCTCCCTCTGTTAGACTTTTAGAGACGTATCTAGAGTTCTGAGTTCAGTTCTGGGCTCTACACTGCAGAAGTTAGTCCAGCAAAGAGCTGCAAAGATTATTGAGTCTAGAAAGTGTCATGTAAGAAGTTGGATCAGCTGGGATTGCTCAGCCTGGAAAAGAGAAGGCTCAAAAAGAGAAACCTGAAAAAGAGAGGAGAGGCGGGTTTATCAATGTATATACACTTGATGGGGTTCATTGAAGATAATGGAGCTTCTCTTTTCAGTAAAGTGCACTGAAACAAGAGACAGCGATTACAAACTGAAATGCAGGAAAGCCTATGCAAACATTTAAAAACAAACAAACAATGCTACTTTTTTTTTTTTTTTTACTGTGGAGTTGATTAAACATCAGAACAAGTTGCCTGGTGAGGTTGAGAAGTCTCCACTCTTAATAAAAATAATGAATTAAAATGATTTAATTAATTAATTAATTTAAATTAAAATAAATTAATAGAAATAAAGCTTTAAAGTACATGACCCTGAGCAATCTGCTCTGGTTGACCCTACTTCTAGCTGGCAGTGTTGAACCAGATCATCACCAAAGGTTGCTGATGAATCAGTGGTTATGTAAATCTCTCACCAGTTTCCAAGATCAGTTTTGGACCAGGTTTTTACAAAATATGTAAGAATTGCCTATGTGCAGTGTAGATTTCAGTTCTCTGTCCTGGACAGTCAGAGTTACCCATATATATGATAGACATAGTAACACAATAAAGGCATGTTCATTTTAGTATGAAATAATCTTTTCTCCTCATATTCTTGCTGAGAGCTTTGCAGATTTCTTGAATGTTGACCTTTTGCAAAAATATTATCTTAAACTTACACATCTTATGAACATACTCTCGATGCTTTTACTTGGTGGTACCGTTGCAAGATGACTATTTACTTATAAATCCCATTTGAGGAATATGAGCCCTGTAACCTCTTCTGCTAGAATTTGTAGTCTCATTTACACCATTCTGTGATTATTTTTTCCCTTGCCATAGTGCTAGAATAACTTCACACACCAGTCTTTGTTCTACTTCTGCAAAGGTTTAAATTCCTCATTCTCACTTCCAACAGGTTTTGGTTGATCTGAAGCATTAAGTTATTAATACATAACATATTTTTTTCTTCTTCTGTTTGACTCTGTTTACTAGTAAGTTGGGTTTTTTGTTGTTGTTGTTTGTTTGTTTGTTGTTTTTTGTCTTTTGATGAGTGTTTACTGTAAATGTGTAGTTCTGCAGGTTTCTTTATTTTAATACTTTGTGAATTTCTGATGTACAAATTGAAGCTGTTTGTTTAGTTTTGACCAAGCAGAGTCCAAATACAACATATTTTAGTGCATTCCATTGAATATGCAGAATCCTGAGAAGTAGATCTTTTTTCAGTGCAAATACTTGTCTTCATAAACTCAGGATCTGTTTTACATGAACGTTTTCTGATACATCTTTTAAGTTCACAAACATTCTTCTTCCTAGACTTGTTTGTTAAAATATTGAAGTGGTAAACAAAAAAGTTTAAGCATAATAATTTTAAAATGTGAAATCATTTTTTTGTAGACACGTTTGTTCCTTGTTTGCTCAGTTCTAATTTGGACTCTCTACCACTAAGAAGTGAGCTGGACCCCTAACTCATTTTAAACAGATTACTGAACAAATGCTAATGACTTTTGGTCATTATCAGCATGGGCTAAATTCATGCTGGTTTTCATCAGATGAAAGACTGTGTCACACTATGATTCCCTTGAGCCATGCAGTCCCTCAGCTATCAGCAGCACTTTAATTTTCTCTTAGAGACAGTATAATGTGAGCACTCAGCCTGGTTCACTCAGAAAATGTGGTAATTTTTCATACTTTCAAACACAGATGTTCTACCAAGTTTCGTCCAGAGAGGCTAAATCTACATTTTAAAGCAAGGACACTCTAGATGTTACTTTTGAAATAACATACAATGTAGCACAAAGAAATGAATGAATATAATTGTGTAACGAAAGTTATAAATCGGACCCAGGAGACAAGAATAACAAAACAAAAGTGAAAAATCACCTTTTAATTACAGTGGTGAAGCCTCTGAGATTGTGAAAATATTCATTTGTATAATTCTGGTTTATACAGTCATTACAGGGGAACCTGCTTACCACGTTTCTTGGATATAATCTTGCAGATGTCAAAAAGATTTGTTATTTTTAATCTCAAAGACTAGATGATATAATTCTAGTAATTGTCACAAATGCATTTTGCCAGCAGAAATAATGATTCAACATCTTTAAAGTAAAAAATACAAAGAAATGTATATATTTTTAAAAGGTCATTCTTAAATCTGCTGCTCCATTTTTTTCATTATCAGAGCATCTTTCTTTATTTGTTAGATTTGGTTTATTATTAGTACAGTAGATCTTAAAAGTGCAAGTTCCTGGTCTCAAAATAAAATTTGAAAATTTGCTGAAGAGTTGTATGCTGTTACCATTTTTGTTTATCTGAAGCTATGCAGATGTATGCTAAGAATTGCTAGGCTGTTTGTATGACACAAAGCAGAGGTACATTGCCATTGATCAATTCACCATTGCCTTATCACCTCTAGGATAAGCAGTGGGCACAGTGGTTGCAGAAAGCAAGGTTTGTTTTTGTTTTTGTTTGAACAAATGGAGACATTAAGTAAAACCAGCAAGTAAGAACAAACCTGAAATAAGAATGTTTTGGGTCTTGAGTAGGCCTGCAGATAATGAATATGCCTACCAGCTTAGGGAGTTGTGTTTAAATATTATGAATTTTACTGACTGATGTAGACAGGCTTAATAGGGAAATTTGGCTCTTTAAGTTCAGGTCTCCTCCCTATCCTACATAAAGTCACTGCTAAGCTTGTCATAATTCTTTGTAGATTCAACTCTGCAATGTTCCCAGCACTTAGAAAAAGATTATTCTCTTCTTCCTCATGTGCAACTTTCCTTGAGAAAAACATTTAATATATTTGCTCTTCATTCAAGTAGATTTTATCTTGCCCTATATAGAAATACCTTGAGACATCAGCAAAGGATATCAATGTACTATATAACAAGAACATATCAGTTTAATGTAGTGCTTGTTGAATATATGAGTTGAGAACTAGTAGATCTGATTCAGTTTCTCAAAAGAAAATGATTCAAGGTAGTGGGCCATGACATTCTCTGCAGGAATAGCAGCAGATGAGGGGAATGTATGTATTCCCATTTAACTCCTGAGATCCTTAGCTCAGTGAGTTTAGTCTGCATGCTCTCCATAAAGGCTGGGGAATGCAATGGAAGCTGATGTTTCACACAACCTGGAGAACCCGGTGGGCTTCACTTTACAATCTTTCATTTTCTCTACTCGTCCCTCATGGCACTGCAGATACCTTCTTCAGAAACATTGTGCCTTTCTCTGGCTAACGTGGTCATCACAGCATCCCTGAGTATTTAGTCCAAGCCAGAGACCCTTTAACAGCAGAGAGACAGTATATGAAGCTTTACCAGGCTCACACTATTTTCTATAAGTATAAAAAAACCTAATTAACATCTGATGTATATGTAGAGAAGCATGTAATGGAATAAGATGTTTAGCAGTGTCTTAAGGCTAGAATCATGTACAAGTTATAGTGGTACTTTGGCACTAAGGAAACACATAGAAGCTTATGTGTGGTTTGGGGTAAGACTGGATTGGTTTTAAGGAAAAACCTAAAGATTAAGGGAAAGCTGGAGGGTGTAATTAGTCACGATGGATGCCATGTTGGGTGAATGTATGTAACGTATCTAGTTATTCTCCTCTTCTACTCCTTGTACTGAACTTCACTGAAGCGTGTAGGTAAAGATGAAATTACATCTTGTTATTTGAAAAACAAAAATGATGAAATGTGAAGATCTCTATTGCTTATGGTAATTCTTTTGAGATTGATTTTCAAAATTGTTTTAGAATAATTTTTGGCTGCAGGTACATGTAATAAGTGAGGAAAAATATCAGAGCATTTGGTTAGACAATAAATAGATATATTTTCACTGAATGCAAGTGGTAAAGTAAGGAGGATCAAACATCTCTGGTGAGACTTTTACTCCACCAAAGTCATTACTGTAACTTCATTGGCTTCACCAAGACCGTACTCTGCATCCGCTGTATTTCCTATTCAATTATGCAAGGTCCATCACACATAAAAGGTGCCTGCTAACTTAAAATATTAAAACATTAGTGGATTTTAGATATCCTTTAAGAAAAATAAAATTGGAATATGTTATGGATTAGTCTTGCTTTGTGAAAGTATTGTCCTTTTCAGTTTTAATATTAGATTTTTTAGTTTGCTTCCAAAAACATAAAAATAAAATAAAAAAGAAACAAATAAAACTATTGAGCTATCTGACGATGTACTTTTTAGTACAGAAGGTATAATTATATGTTCATTAGTATCTGTTACATTTCTTATATTTTATTCTTTTCAGAAAATATAGAAAAATCTAGGTGTTTTTTAATTTTTTTTTAAAGTAAATTGCATTATTTAAAAGTATAAATTTGCTTAAGCCTCAATGGGTTGCTCTGACTTTTAAGGCTATTACTTTTCCAGGCAATAATGATACTGCAAAGATATTTCATTTAAAAAATATTTAAATAAACTTTCTTCATCCAAAAATGAGATGCAGCATATTTACATTTTTATTTGATGAAGTCTGTTCCTGCTATCTTTGTTCTTAATTTGGTCTCAAAAGAATTAGTAGTAAGAGGAAAAATAGTCTGTAAATATGTATGAAATCAAATTTAGAGGGTAGGCTAAAAGGTATTGACTGCCAGCAGTGCTAAACGGCAGGAGGCAAAATTTCCTCCATAGTTTTCTTCTTGGCTGGAAACACATTGCCTTCCATCTAGATTATTTAATCCTCAAAATGCACATCAAAGCTTCTCATCAGGTGGTGTATGTCTTTATAGGCAGTTGAATGTCAAAGATCTAGCTTAAAGATTTTTTGAAAAATGTAAAACATAATAGATACCAGATAATAACACAGCAGTGAAGTTTCTGTACTATTCCTTCCAGCAAAGTACCACTATCACATGTTGTGGCTAATCTCTGTGGCAAAAGGAAGAGCAAATTTCTAATGTGAATTTGTGACATCTGTCCAACAGATAGAAATAAAATGATTGAGGCATGTTGCTAGATTAATATTAGTTCTCTCTTCATATGCATGGCTTGCAAGAACATAGGCTATGAGTTATCTCACTCTTCCAGTGGAAAAACATATGTAAAATATGTATGAGACACTTTCCTCTTATATATTCCTAACAGGATGCAGACTTTAGCACTGTCCTTCTTTCCAGAACTAATTTAATTCCATTTCTGGAGAGAGATGATTACTTGTCATGATTACATCAGTCTCATTCTTGATTGCATCATATCTCATTCTTAGCAACGATCTTTAAAATCTTCTAAATTTTTTTTTTGTAGTTCTGAATTAGAATTTTTCCGTGACACAAATATGTAAAATAGTTAGTATAAGAAGATTGAAGAATTGTAGGAGCAGAAGGAAGTGTTTTGCTTTTTCTTGCCACAGGACTAGGACACTGCAAGAGCCAAAACAGAACCAGAAGAAATAAAAGCCAGTGACAGTTTTAAAAAGAACAATCTTCATTCTACAATTTCTTGTTCTTTCTTTTTACATTAAAATCTCCATTCTTTTCATATTTGTTTAAATATTGGTGATACAGTATTTCCTATAGGTGGCTCAGCTGTGACACAGAAATAAGTTATCTGTCCTGAATTCTTAAACATTTTTATTAAATAATATTTTAACTCAGTTTCTTTTCTAAACACAATGTCTCAGTTTCATTTTAAGAACTAAAGACTTGCAAAACCATGAATGTTTTTCGTTCTTCAGTGATTTTAACATGTAAAAATCAATCCATTACTTATAGTGGTAACACATATATGCTGAACCAAAAACATGCTAAACACGCTGCTTAAACAGGTTGATTATATTAAGCACAGTAAGCATCCTTTTCCTGCACATCCCTAGACTTTGCATCGCAGGTCATTTTAAGTATGTGTTTCTGGTCTCTGTAGCACTGTATGGTTCTTGAAGCCCATTGAAATTTACATTTTAGTGAGGTTTGGAGAAGAGAAAAAGAAAATTATTTCTAGTTTGTTTCGATATGAATGTTAAAGCTGTTTCACTGTCCCATTGTCAAGACCAGTCTGGACACTTTTCTGTGTGATCTATTGTAGAGAACCTGATCTAGCAGGAGTTTAGTCTTGATGATCTCCAGAGGTCCCTTCCAACCCCTATGATTCTTTGATTCTGTGACTGTAAATTTTTTTGGTTGATACAGATTTTCATCTAAGGTATCAGCATTTCCCTCTGTGTATGGTATGTAAAACTCACTCTCCTGTGATAGAAATTCTTTAGTCTCAGGATTTCCCTTCACAGAGTTTTCTAAAGGCCTCTCCCAAAACTCACAAATACCAACATATATGGGCCACAAATAAAAAAGAGGAAGGAACACAATGCCATTGTGTCTATGTCAATAGTTAAAGTCACAGATTCAAAGTCTGGAGTGTCTGTAAGATTCAGCTCAGGTACCAAGTGCCTGAAAGAGGTCCAGACCACATAATCCCATGGGTTTTGGGCTTAGTAGGACATGCCTCCATTGCCACCATGCAGCCTACTCCTCCTTTTTTTTCCATATTTCCTTTGATAGTCTGAGTTTCAGGTATACCCAATGTATGTGAATGTAAAGAGTGGAAGCAAGGAGATGAGATCACTGAATAGGTGAACCAGCCAAACAAACAAAAAACCACAAACCCTCCACAAACTTGTATTATACACTTCTTCCACGTGAGGCTGGTGGCTGTAGTGATGTTGGATTTGAAGGGCAATTTTTGCTCAAGAGATTGCACAGGTTGGAATGAGCAAGGAAGCTTAATTACTTTCTAATTACAGGAAAACTCACAGAGAACAGCCTGGCAAGGTGTTACATTTTCAAATACCCAGGAAAAAAAAATCATCTCTCTTAGGTCTAGTGTATTATACTTTTCAGGAACAACAAACTTATCAGGTTTCCCTCACCACTTTATGAGGGAAGGGAAACAGACAATGTGAGAATTATATGAGAGACCAGCTAACAGTTACTTTGTTTAAAGAAGTTGCTAGAGCAAATTCTGATCTAAATCAATAGCTGCACCTATCAACAATAAAACATTACGTAATTAAATTTATTTTATTGTGCAGTTGCAAATATCTGTCTACAATTCAGAACAGAGCTCTTGTTTCTTGTATTTATGTTCTCAGCTTTTTTGGAGGTATGTAATTGCTTAGTCATAAAAGTCGCTTGTTTAGAAAAGAACTCTTTTTATCTTGCTCACTAAGTTCTATATCACTAATAAGAATAAATTTAGAGATTCGTCAGAATAAATTTAGAACTTATAGAAGTTCATGATAGATTTTTTTTTTCTGTGAAAAATCATGATCAAGTTACCAGGTGCAAAGCCCTGAAACAATGGAAAGGAAGAGAATTTTCTAGAAATTCATGTTGATTCCAGTGGCCTCTGAATTTTATTATTTATTTATTTAGTGGTTCCATCTTGTGTGAGCAGATTTTATATCAATTCTGTTTATTCTGGAGACAGAAACTTGATGTCAGGTTATCTCTGGTCAGCAGAGATTTGTCAGGAGACAAATCAGGTTAGCAAAGTTTGTCAGGAGAGATTTCAACAATGAAGGCGTCTGTAACTCATCAGAATATATGTTGAGCTTTTCTGATAAAAGAGGCAAGTGTATATCAAGAAAAATCTGGAGTTTTCCTTGATTTCCCCTAGAAACAAGTAACCTAGCTCCCTTAGGTTAGTTTCCAAAAACCTTCTGTGCATAGCAGAGAGAAGGCTTCTCTAGATTCTGGCTGTCTGTAACACACAGCAACATAAGATTGCCTATTTCTTCCCATGTGTGAAACAGATTGAGTGACATCCATTAATAAAGTTCATACTGAGGCTTGAACAGACAGCTCACTGTGACAAAAGGAAATTTCTAAAATGAAAATTCACAAATGATATAATTGATTGGGAATCTAGCTTTACAAGCAGTTTAACACCAGTAGTCTGTGAACCCATGTGGGGAGGTGAAGAATAACACCTAGATACCTAGAAGATCATAACTGTGCATATAAACAAACAATCCAGTTGCTTAAGGGTTATAGAAATTTAAATGCAAATAGTGCTTGGTAATGATACCCTCCAGACTGACATTGTAGTCATTTTCTGGAGGATGCAGCATTGTAAACTTAGTTTTTGCTGCTGGTTTCCTTAGAAACTGGAACAAGATATTGTTCAGGACACAAAATAATATCCTGTTTCAGTGACTGAGGATCTTGAACTAAAAAGTACTTGATTTTGCACAAGACACTGGATTGTCATGTACTCTTTCTAGGAAATAGAACAAAACATATATAAGATTAAGTGGTTTAAAATCTGTCATTTTAATTGTAGTGATCTCAATGTGTAAGTCCTAAAACAATTGAAACTTAGTTTTTAGACCATTAAAGGGGTCATTTCACTAGCAGTGCTTAAGAATTTTAAATGCTTTACTAATCACATCTAATCACTGCCTAAACACACCCAGTATTTTATTCTTTATCAAGTAATGCATTTTAATGTGCACCTTGGCCATGAACGGATGCATTTAATGTATTTAGGAAGTGAATGTATTTAGGAAGTGAAAGCACATCACAGATAAATGAAAAATTTTGCTTGAAATATGTGATAAATACAGATTAAGAGCTACAGAGAAATGCAAATACATCTACAGGGAGGACGTTAAGGTCATTTCAAGATTTTGTTCATAAGAAGCTACCGCATTCTTGGATGAAACACATCTTAAGAATATTTAGCAAAGTTGTAATATGGGTGGACACTTTTGCCCTTATTTAGCTGTGTATTTAAATATTAAAAAATTCAATATGGATTTGTAGAACATTTCCAAATTTGAATACCCAAATCAAATGGACACTGGGTTGTGTTTACATGACCTTAATTTGGACAACTTGACCTTAATTTGGAAAAAGACTACATTTTCTAGTAGAATTTAGAAGTGAAGCCTACTTTATATTCCTCCAGATGGCAAATTGTAGCAACTACCTTTATTGACTACATGGAGAACCTTTGAGATTAGACTTGATTTTTGACTTTGTTACACAAATGTGTTTCTTACCTTGTGTTCCTTTGTCTTTGGTACTTCAAACAATATTAGCTGGTATTTCTTCATCATGGATAAAAATATGTTTCAGGTTGTAGGTCAACTAGTCACTAATATGTATTTAAAATAGCTTTGAGCAAAGAATGTATCAGCTCAAATCTAGGTGAGTGAAAAACAGCCACTGCCACCCCGAGGAGTCAGTCAGGAGCATAAGGTGCTCTAAAATTGTGTAAGAGAGTAATACAAGTCACCTAAGTCAGTTTTAACAGCATAATGTCTCACACTTTCCAGAGAGGAGCATGGGAATGTGGCTGTAACAGACCTGCTGTTTGCTGTGATATTATTACTACAGATGCTATTATAAATTTCCCTACATTATGATGATTTGACAATAAACTCTCCTTTGGTGTAATGTAACTGGTGATTTCATTTCCTACATTAGAATTTTCCTCATTGCTGTACAGTGTAGATGAGGAATCCCATACATGCAAAGAACTACAAAAACGAAAACAACAACAACAAAAGAAAAAATAGCATGAAATTATTTTTTTTTCTTTTTGAGTTTTCTTCTGTGAATAGGTTAGTATTTTGAGTTGAGAAGCTCTAGCTTTTTATTTCTACATTAACTTATTTCTTTAAAAATATGAACACTCACTTTTTGAAAATTGTCAGTTCCTGTGCTTGCATTCAGAAAACAAGTTGTGGTTTTTTGTTTGTTTGTTTTGTTTTCATGTTATTTTTAGTAATAAAATATCTTGTGCATTCATTCTATCTTTTTATGTATCCTACCAGAGGTGCTACTAGTAAGTACACTACTAGTAAGTTCACTAGTAAGTCAACCCCTTCCTAGTTGACCTTAAGAGAAATTTGTTAAAAGATTGCTTTTTTTAAATATATATGTGTATATATATAGACAAAATAATACATTTATGTTTTGTTCTTGATAAAACAGATAAAAGACAGTTATTATTGGCAAAATGAAATTCCTTGCTTCATATAAATCTGTTTATCTTTGTGTTTTTGTGGAAATCATTGTTTTATGGATCTTAAATACAGAAGAAAGATTATTGACAATTCTTTCTGCAAAATATGATTTATAAAATGCACTTCCCTACATTTTCCTTTAATACATCAGAATTTATCTTTTGTATATGTGAACACGCTTTCATGTCAGCTTGGAACAGTTTTTCTTTTCCCCTCTCTCCACCCTACCATATGTCGCTTGCATTTTTTCTTTCTCTCTCTTTTTTTTTCTTTCTTTTTAAATCTCAAGTGTTCTCTACACCTGAAATTTTTTTGTCCAGCAGTTTCTTACACAGATATTGCAGAAGAATCAATAAGCTAAAACCACACCATTTTACACTTAGTGTTTGGGTATTAATGTTATGGCAAAGGAAAGTTAAAACACTAATGAATTCAAATATTTTTTACATCAATTGTGTAAATACAATTATTAATGATGAGCTATGCTCACTATTCAGGACATGCAATGTAGCATTTTCCTAATTATACTTACCATCATGGGAAGATACGACTGCAGAGGAAGATTAAACTATTTGTATTTATGCAGTATTGCTTTATAGCATTAACCTGAAAACTCAGTTTTGCAATATTGAATACAAGAATCTAGAATAACCTGAAGAATTTATTTACAGCAGTAGCAGCCTGTGGTAGTGTTGAGTAGGAATGGCAAACTCAACTCATTCTGAATCAGCAGTCATTTTAGCTGCCTCTCTCATCTGTAATTTCACTGTTGATTGGGTAACTTAAAATACAAGCAAAAATGCTGCTTAATATTATGGCTTTATCTAAAACTCTGCAAGTAGACAAAAAGCCAGAAAAAAAACAACAACAACAAAAAAAACAATAAAACCTACCCAAACAACTACCAAAAACAAACTCGCAAGCAGGGTTTTGTTTTCAGTTATTCATGTTTTATTAAAATAAACAAGTAGTTTGCAAGAGGTGGAACTAATGAAACCTGGTGTGCTGTAGCTCTGCTTCTAGTGACAGGATTCTGTGAAGAATAATAAGGTGCAAGCTCAAACTGAAGATTTCCCTGAAATTAGGACATGCGTGCCCTGGAATCTCCAATGAGTATAAGGAGATGAGCTCATATTGCAGTCTCTCCCAGAGCAGACACCGTAATTGTTGTGGATTTCATTTCCTTATTTATTTGTTTATTTAAGAGCAGCCTACTCGCACTGCACTTAGAGGAGCTCAGTATCTATATTGGTACATCAGATTTTTTAGAAATAGGAAAACAGATTGAGAAGTTACTGGGGCGGAAAAACGGAGTGAACAGGGGAGAGCACTCTTTTGCATTTGCATGGTTGTGAAACGATATGCCTATAGTGATGAAGTGAGATGGTGTTTCCTTGGGTCAATAGGTCTTTGTAGGATAACCATTCCAGAAATATCAGAGTTGGAATTGTCCCTCTTTGACTTTCTTTGAATAGTCACTGAATACTGGAGTTGAAGGGAAGGTTGATGAGTTTTAATGGGGCTGTAATTGCTGCTAGCCAGTTGGAGGATTGCTCCACTTTGTCATCCCCATTGCTCTGTACTAGCAGACACTGGCACTGTTTATCTCCCATGCTATTTAGAATAAAGCTTTGAGAAATTTCTCATTAAGAAAGAAGGAGCCCTGCTATCCCCAGTGCCATTCATTCGTTGTGTGCTGGCTGTGCCAGGGAGTTGTGAATGTGGAGAAATGGTTCCAGCAGAGCTTGGTGAGAATGCCTGTTTGATTTGATGGTTAAGACTACTAAATATTTATCTTGTTGCTTATTCTAAATCCTGATATTTACTATACACAAAAGCAGTATTTTCTGTAAAAACCGAAACAGCTTGTACTTGACTTTTTATAGAAAGACATTTAAACTCAATGTACTTTACTACCTGTTTGTTTGTTTTTTCTCAGCAAACAGATTCAGATGGGAGGAAAAACATCTAAGACAGTAGATGGATATAAAGTAAAAAATGTGATATGTATTTGGACCCAGCTATTTGCTTCCGTTGTTTAAGGGGGAGGGGTTCTTTGTTTCTGCAGTTTTTTTTTGTTTGGTTGGTTTTTGTTTTTCTAAAAGCATTTTATGTCTGTTTAAAAAGCTGCCAAAGCCACATTCTGACTTTCTTATTTGTTTCAAGTTTGCTTTATGCTAAAAGCAGCCTCAGTGTTTTTAGTACCATGAATTCACCAACTGAATATTCAGAGAAATTAGTGCAAAGACAAAGAAGAAAGGGAAGGAAAGCCAGAATAAGAACAATATTTTCAAATTATATAAAAAAATAATATGGCCAGACCATCGAAGTGCTTAAAAGCCTACAAAATGTAAAAAGCAAAGCATTAGGTTTGCATACTTTGGCACATACTTTAGGACAAGGGCTGAACTTGCAGTTGCTGTACACTGAACAGATTTCCACATATTTTGTTCATATCTTTCTTCAGATATTTTTGCACATATATTGTTTGCTTGTGATTCACAGTCATTGTCTTCTTTCTTGTTATTGTAATTTTTTTGTTTTGTTTTGTTCTTCCTTGTATCTAGATGGCAAGTTGTTTGGTTGTTTTAATTTTGGACTTCCTGAAGTTAAAACATCAGGGCCCATTAAAAAAAAAAAAGTATGCCAAGATTTTCATTCAATTCTTATATTTTAAATAGAGATGCTATTTGGCTGGTACAACCCTGTATTCTGCTTTTATAAGATGTCCCATCAGAGGGTTACAACATCTGATAAAATGCTCCTGCATAACACCAGGTCTTCTCCAGTGTTCATACATTTCTTCTGATGTACAGCCGTGGACATTTTTTTTTACTGTGTCTGCATCCTGTACTCTACTTACTGAGAAAATATTATTTTAAATTTGCAAATGAGTGTACTGTTAATCCTAAAAAGAGCTCTGAAAACTTAATGGAATAACTAAATAGCTACAAAATTTGCGATTCTCTATCTGAAAAAAATTAGACATGTCAATACTTGCAAAGAGTAATATGATCAAAGAAATAGGTGGCTTGCAATAACCCATCTTGTGTTTTGTCTATTTCTCTATTCCCTACATAAGCATGTCCTGTAAATCTCAGCAGATTTTAAATTGGAAATTCTTAATGAGTTGTTACTACTTATGTCTTCTATATTGCTTGATGGTGTAGAATAGCTGCTGGAAAAAGAAACTTGATGATGAGTAAGGTATTAAATTGTGAGAGTTGTGTAGGATGATGTAATTCTCCTGAATGGCGGAAGTCACTGTGAATCGGAAGCTCCTATTCGTGATAAAGGGGGACTGGCAAACCTTGTCTGTCTTCCCAGACAAGATAGTTTTAGAAATGAATTACAGTGCATCAGCTGGTTCTGGTGAATAATGTAACGGTGTTTTTAAAGTAGTTTCGATAGGGCCTACATTTTCAGAAAACATTTTGTATAAAATGATGTAATATGAGGTGAAAAGAATGTTCCTTTTTTCATGTTTTAAGTATGGCATAAGTACAGAACAGAGTTCAGGTTGCACTTAACCATTAACAGAAGTTTGGTTTTGGTTGCAGTTATTAAAAGCTTCTTGCAGGGTTCTCTCTACTTGAAGGAGTTCATGTATCAAAGCCTTAAACAGTGCTTTAAAGTCATTTTTGTCTGCTAATTTTATTTAGTTAGAAGATTTCTTGCCAGAAAAGAGCATTTCAGTAGTTCTACATTGATACTGGAAAACTGTGTTAAGCCTTCTGCATGAGTATGGAGAGTTTCACTCAGGCTGCAGAAAACTATCTGCTTTCTTTGTTATGTCCCTGAATGCTTTTCTAATTAAGCCTGCAGGGTTCTTTTCTTGTAGGAGGTAAGATAGAAGGTTCAGAGAATTGATAAACATGCATCATCTTCAATTCTCTGTTTCCTATTGGCTTTAGATATTTTAACACCTCCTATAATATTTTAATACAGACTCTTTTCCCCTGAAGTTATATACTGTTTTCAATATGGCTTTTTATTAATTGCTTTCATAGATCTATTCTGCACAAATAAAAAAGAGAAGTAGCTTCAAATATATCTCCGAGTTCCTAACTATATCTTCTGATGTAGTGCTGGTATGATGATTTCTTTTTTGGCCCCAGGGCTATACTGCTTTCCTCAGCTCCCTGTTTTTCCCCATTGTTACTACATAATACTATGCAGTTCTGCTATCTACCAAGCAGTTGCTATACAAGCTACATCTACCTCTACTGAAGTTTTATGCTCAGTCTGAAAAACAGCTTGTTTGTGCATTTGTCATTGCATATGTTACGTCTTCCCTAATCTTTCAAAGTCATTCACCTATGTAACTGTTGAGCAGGCTGTGGAAATGCAAATACATCCTTGCTGTCCCTAAGGACTTCCTTTGCATTCTGATAGACACTGCCTTTAACAGGCTGTTCTTCCCAATTTCAGTACATTTTCTTGATTTCAATCCTTGCTTTCAGAGCTAGGCCTTCTCCCCTTCTTTTTCCATAGTATCTGCAGCTCTGGTCTCCCGCAAAAAAAGTATCTTATTGCCATTTCAGAAATGCTTCCTCTTACTCCTTTTAAAATACTGTAAAGTTTTACTGATTTTCCAATCAGGTAAATTTTCCTTATTTATAACAGAGAGTCTCACATCTCTTGTTTTCCTTTACTCTGTATCTTCCTTTTTCAACAGCCTTGTTGGAACAAACCACTTACAGCAGATTATATTGTCTTTCATTTCAACATAGTTTATCTGCTTCACTTGGCCTTTCTCAATCTGCACATGACTATCATAACACAAAGTGAAATCCTCTACATACTCCGTGATAAATCAAGCTAATTTAACACCTCAAACGGACAAAACTTGAATTTCCTGCCTCAATTCCAGAAGAAAAGCCCAGATGAGATCAGGTTAAGTAGCTGCTTGCTAGCAGGAAGACTGCTGCAAATCCAAACCTAAAAAAAGGTGAGGTCTGCTCAACAGGAGACAAGTGATGTCCTTTGTCTCAGCCATGACACACCATCTATCTTATGGAAAACCAGTACTCCTTATTCTTAAGCTGCAAGTTCAGTATGATTTGACGATTTTGGATATTCTCTTCTTTTTTCAAGACAATTTCCATTTTTCTAGGTAGTTTTCAAAATGAGATTTTTATTTATTCATTTTTAATGACAAAGTAGGGAAAAACATTTGATTTTGATGGCTGTTGGTTGCTATGTATGTAGCCATCCATTCCCTTGCTTGTAGTACCCAAGATTAAATTTCATGGGTGATTTTAAATTTTTTAGTCATGTGCAACATTTTATATTTGGAATGTATAATATATATAATTATATAATATGTACATAATGTTATATTTCTGTATATGATATATATGAAGAAGACTTGCCATTTTCTTTGTGTCTTTTAATTCTGTTCAGCTAAAATTTGCAACCCTGTAAGATGGCTGAAATAAAAGGGTGAAATCTCAATGAGGTGAACAGGGAATTATATGAATAACTCCTAATATTAATAATGGGAGTTGTGTTCATTTTTCCTGTGTACTCTTGAAAATTGTATCCCCGAAGAAGTTGACAACAAATATGCTTTCCCTGTTTAAGTTGCAAAGCACACTAACATCAAGGTCACTTGCTCCATTTGACGGAAATAAAAAAGCACCATATAAAATATGGATAAAGTGTCAATCAAAACTGGTTTTTACAGTATATGCTATGGTAATATGAGTCATATTGCTTTTTTATTTTTAAACACAACTAGATACGGTAGTTTGGCAGCACTGTTTCTACAAAGGCAGTGCCTTCAAACTCTTTCATAGCAAGACTGGAAATCCTGCCAGACAAAAATAAAAAAATAAAATAAAATAAAGAAAGAATGTTATGTTATTGAAAACCTTTCTTCCCTTATAGGCCCATTTTGACAGGAAATCTTTGAGAGGCAGCAGCAATGAAGTGCCCAGAGATTTCATCTGTCTTCTTTTGCTTCAGGAAATGCTGAGCACAGGATCCCCTATTAGGCAAAATACATGAAGTACCAAATCCCCTTAACAATCATCTATAGTCTACTCTTAGGTTGACAGCTTTCTGTGTCCCAGTCTGTCAAACGAGACCTGTTACTGGGACTTGTGTTACTGGGACCAAAGTTTTCAACAATACTTTGAGGGAGAAAAAAATACGTATTGTCAGTGTTTACAAGTCATTTAATCCAATCAGTTTTGTATGGACTTAATCAGAATAAAATTTATTGTACTTGATAGGTGCTAGTTCACAGTGACTTTTCTTTTGCTCCATAGCCCTAACATAAAAATACATTTTGAAAGTATTGTCTCCATTGGGTGAGTCAAATTCAGCAATTAATAGCTACTGTATTTTAACACTCAATAGTATTTTTGTTTGTTTCTGTTAGATGCCAAATCTAAAATTTAAATAGTATTTCAAGAATGAAAATGACAGCTTGCAGTAATTCTGCAGGTGTCCAAACAGATGTACCTCCAGAAATAATTAGACAAAATATGTACAGATTGCAAGAAATATAAAAAATTGTTATCAAATTTTCATGAAGAGATACTCGATGTGTATGTTCCAACACTTTTGCTACTGTAAAACTATTAGTTACAAAAAAAGACTTTTGTACACTTATAGAAAATGAATGTACTTGAATTGTAAACTGGATTTAAGCCCTCCTAAAATCTCGTCTTTGAATGCAGAGTAGGAAAATTGAAAAGTAATAAGAACAAATATGTGAGAAAGTTCAAAATACAGATTCTGCTCTATTATTTAGCACAGTGGATTCACTGACTTTTCTTTTTATGATTTCTACTGAGATGAGTGAAAAGAGAATGGGAAACAGAGTATCTGTATTTCCAATCAACTGTATAACTTTCAGTGACTATGGACATAAAGATGGGACAGAAACCAGGTTTTTGAAATTTCTCTTGCTTGAAATGGGCATGATGAATATGCCTTTGCAGCTCCTAAAGAAAATGCCTTCTAGGAGTAAACTTAGATGTTAAACATTCTGCCCTTCTTTTCATCTTATAGTTCATTTCAGAAGTTGACTTCATTTCAGAAGTTTACTAAATGAAAGGTGAATGCCACAGATTGTGGAATGCTGGCCAGTGAGTTAGTAAAGGCTAGCAAACAACAATGCTAAAAATAGAACAAAATAAGGTAGGTATCTTCCTACATTTCCTAAATTGTTAAATCTCTACTGTTTAAAATAAACAAGCTGCCCTGAATATAAGGATTGGAAATTGGGACTTCTTCTCACCATTAAAATATAACCACTTTTCTTCAACTGTTCAAATTTAAAATCCTGTTCTTTCAGTTCTCTGTTTATGGCCTACGTAATCTCAATTTCTTTTCCCAGTACAGTTATGCAGCTTGCAGATGTCTCACCATCAAGAAGAGTATGGTGTAATGTGTGTCTTTGGAGAAACAGAAGATGTGATTCTGAGTAAGCAGAAGGAATTTAATCTGGATTTCCAGTTATCTGGGCAAGATCTCTAAACAACAGGAATCACATCAAATAGTTTGCACACCCTCTTCCTACAGTACTTATCTAGCAAGAAGTTGTGCTTCCATTCCTACTCTACTTATGGAGCATATTAATACATATGGAGCAAATCAAAGACCACAGTTAACAAAAGTTTGTGAAAAGCAACCTACACCATAGGTTCCCCCCCTCTTCTTTTCCTCCCACTCCAACAGTTTTTTAAAAGAAAAATCATTCTTGACAGAGTTCTAGTAAATTTGGAGTGTACACAGGCATGATCTTGCTGTAAAATACGGGGAATAAGATTTGTTCTTAAACTCTTCATTAGGACTGAATCCCACTGAGCTGAATTAAATGAGGAGTTTGCTACTGTCCATGGAGGTCACTGAAACCATGCATATGGTACAGGAATTTCCTCAGTGGAGTAGCAAAAGAGATGACATGGCATGATTTCAGAAGTTTTGGAGGAAGTGAGGGCCTTCCCTCACTAGGGAGGGAAGGGAGAGCACTATCTTTTCTCCCTTATCTTTCTTTTCCTTCCGCACTTGGATTATGGGTAGTACAGATTTGTTAGTCATTCGGTTTTACTCCAGCCCATTTCATACAGCATATCTCTTGGATTATTATTATTTTTTCAGTTCCTGTTATCTTAAACTGTGGGACATCTGACATAGTGCTTGGTAGGTGACTCCACAATTTAATCAGCGCCAGCTTCAAATTATTTATTTATTTATTTATTTATTAGTGCTGTGATGTGTTTTTGTTTTGTTTGGAATTTCACTTATTTAAGACTCAAAATCAGAAACAATCCCACTTCCTGCTTTTATTACTATTACTTTGTGAATATGTTAATCTTTCAGGCATCTTTTTAATAAGTTCTTTCACAAATACACCTCTTATCTGTTTGACTTCACCCTAGTAACAAAACCAGAGAGTGTTACTCCTTCGCTATGGCAGTATTTATGGTCTTAGTTCTGTCAGTGGAGCAAGCTGCTATCCAGATTGTTCTGTGCAGGAAGTTTCCCATTTCCTCATTCTTCCTTCCTTGTTTAAATATGTAAAATTAAGTACTATAAAAAACATTAAATGCGAAGTTTCATATTATCTTCCATCACAGTATGTTTGTTTGTCTAAGAGTCTTGGCTTGAGTACTTTAGCTTTTACTTTCTTTTCTTTTTATCTCTTTTCATATGTACCATAGTTCCTTTTTCTCCAGTCGATTCATTTTTAAGGAAACCCTTTAATGTGATGTGTTTATAAGTTTCCATTGTATCTTCTATTTTATTTAAACATTTTAAGTCAGATGTTTGGAATAGCTGAAAAACAATAATAATGTAAATTTACTGTTCAGATTGCACATTGCCAAAAATGACATTTGTACTTCCTTTTTCGTTGTGTCCTGTGATGGGATGCATCATTTTTGTGCCATCATAAAAACTGTGGGAAAGTTTTCAAACAGTGGAAAATCTAAACAAAGGGGTATTTGACATTTCCCTCTCCCATCCTCTAGTTCCTGGAGATATGTCTGCAATGCTGTTGAAACTGTAGAGATATGAAACAAATCTTATGGCAGATGCTATCATTCCTAGCTGAGTTGAGTCATTTTCAGCCTACTAACTTAAATGGTTTTTGGATTGGACCCTGAATATGTCATCTCTGAGATGTGAAATGGTTCTTCACAACATTCAAAGACAAGTATTGCAAACAGAATAGTTTTCATACAGAATCTTTCTTTTCTCATTACAGTGAATTTAGCTAAACTGTCAGAAAATGTGAGGTCTGGTTTTTTCGCCATTATTACCTTTTTTTACCATCTCTCCTTTCTGCAACACCAAGCGTTTTGCTAAAATTTTATATACTTTCACTAATATTTTGACCTCAGCAAACATCAGCTGTCATCTCATTATTTCCAGATAATGCACTACTTATAGAAAACTCCTCTTGTACTCTGAAATAGACTTGCAAATACATGTTAGAGGGGGAGTTTTGCTGTAGTCCTCAACAATTCTAGCAGATGAAATATTCTATCGAGTTGGTGTCCATGTAAACAAAGTTTACAGATGCCTACTGTTCCTAACTGATATTAAAATGAATGTGTTACCATAAGAGTATTGATGTTGTTCATTCAGCTGCAGATTTCTTTGCATAAGTGGAAGCCTTTGTCACAGCACTCTCTAGTCAGATATTTAGTCTTCCTTCAGTCCTACATCTCTCTTGCCACACTATGCAGGATATCCGTGTGGCAGAAGCCTAAATAGTGAAATGCTTTCTGATGAAACATTGTACTAACACAATGCTTATGGCACAAAATCAGCTTTGAGGTAGGTGAGCATGGCTTGAAAACGCACAAGACTTCACTCAGTGCTGTGCATATATAATAACACATTTTCTGTGCAAAAGCAGCTGGCAGATGGATAATCTAGGAGGATAATGCAGATGTAGAAATAGAAGACAAAATATTTCTCTATTTCTTAGTCTTATGAAAAATGATTTACGGTCTCTGAGATTATGAAGAAAATGTTTCGTTTGCAATAGAGAGATGAGATTTTACTGCTTCTCGTTAAAAGCTGGAGGAAAAAGAATGAAATGAATCAATATATGCAGAATGAATGAATGAATTTTTAGTTGTCTCATCAGTGACTGAGAAAGGAGTGAAACTATGTTGTGAAACAACACTGCTTTAATTCAAAGAATAAATAGTGTTCTCAAAACAACAAATTCTGACAGGAAATTATGAAATTTTGTTTTTAGATTCACATCAATTGGGCTGAATGAGTGGGTTATTTATAAAGCACCGCATCCACTGACTTTAGATGTTTTCATTTTCTGCAACAAGCTGGCGTACAAAAATAGTATGACATAATGAAATACTGGCAATTCTGTCTCCTGTTGTCTTCTGCTATCCTGATGCAAATTTTATTCTTTCACTTTTTCTACTTTTTTTTTTTTCATGGTACAGGCCTCTTTTAATTCACTTAATGTAAGATCTGATTAGCCACCTCCAAGAGTTTTGTCACTGATTTCAGTGAGATGGGATTTAACCCTTGTTTCTGTTACTCAGGTCAGAGATTTTTGTCTTCTGCCTAATTTCCCTCTTTGGAGAGCAGGCCTATTGTGATTTAGAATCGTTAGGCCTTTTTCCCTCCTGCTTCATTCTGTAGATGATTGCCTGTAACTTGTTGGTGTTACAGCTGAGGATTTACTGACTTTGTCATTTCTACCCTTCCATTGTTCCTGTTCAGTATTTCATCTGTGGAAAATTGACTTGAATAAAAATGTTCTGTTTTTGCTGCTTCCTAATTGAGTTAGGTGTTGGAATCCATCAGTTAACATAGAATATTAGGTAAAGATATTTTAGTATTTTGATGCATTAAGATTGTTAGCTCAGCATAGAAAGAAAGAATGACAAGATTTCTCATCCTTACAGGATAACTTCCAGATGTAATATATCACATACAAGAAAAAAAAAAAAAAGTATCTGTACTAAAGAAATACTCATTAGTTCCTTATCAGTCTGGCACTTAAGTAGCTTGGGGGGCCATTGCATGTGATGTAGAAAGGCTGTCTTCTCAATGCTGTGTTTAGTACCATTCTTGAATTTTTTATAACTTTTAAACTTGTATTTTGTGACAGTTGAAACTTGTAATCTGTAGAGATTCTGATGTTCTGAGCCTGGTTTTTGAGTAGAAGTTCTTAGGATGAGACATTGTTTCACAAGGAACTTGTGAAATACCCAGCATTTCTTTTTTTGTCTTTTTTTTCTACTAAAAAAATTTAAAATAGAACTTGTTTCTGAAGCACAACTGAGTGAATATTTGAGACTCTTAAGACATAAGCACTATACCAACGTACAGGAGAGAGTTTAAAAGAGAAGAATTGGAGTGTACATGTCATTCAATCTGAATGACAGAAACCACTTACATATGTCTTATTCTGTCCTCTTTGTGAGAGAATTAACAGGATCTCTTTAAAATTTTCCAGCTTCCTAAAGGAGTTCAATGTAGCCTGTTTTTCTGTTACTACATAGATGTGGCCTCCCTCAGAGCTGTATGCTGTATTTTAAAAGCTGCATTATATTGATGTTCAAACACTTACATCTCAAAAGGTATTTTGATTCCTTTCATTTCTATATATTGATTTCTAGAAATTGAAATCGTTTTAAATAGAAGGGTGTTTCTGTCTCTCAGTTGAAGCTCTTTACATGTAGTCTTTGAATCTTAAATATACCAATACTCTTATTATTTTAGAGGCTAAATCCAAAGAGGTTTGCACATTTCACTTTGTTTAAATTCATTGTGTTAATGCCACTTCAATCCTAAAGCTGTGGCTCACTGTGGTGCGTTAGTTTCTGCTACTGAACACTGGAGTTCTGATGCCATTAGGTTGCTTATTCCTTTCTCCCACAATGAATGGAGAGAGGATACAATATCTTGCCTACTCTACAGCTAGGGCTGGGTTCATTACAAGTTCATAGAACACAAAATTCCCTGAGGACTGGTTTCCTCCCTTCTTCTCCTGTATCCTTTGAAAGATAGTAGCCTCATCTGTGATATGCAGGACACCCATGTTCAAAACCCTTCTTTGCTCTAGCTGGACAAGGACTACTATTAATAACTTAACTGATTACTTTATATTCAGCTGTTGAAGATGCCCACTGTGAAACTACAGTCCTGAATTCAATTGCCTCCTTCACATGTGGTGTGAAAGGTATTTTAATCAAGATCTTTCAGGAAATGTTCTACCTATTACATTTCAGAGCATAAAAAGAGAGGTGGTGGGTTTTTTTTCTTTTTCTTTTTTCTCTTTTTTTCTTTGTCAACCTTTTCCTCCTTCCCCCATCTCTAACTGTGAGGGGAAAAAAAGAAAAAATGCATCCTAGCTGCAATGCATACGTCTCACAAGTAATCATTATTGCAAACTCTGTATTAAATCATGAATTTCTAATCTGAAGTTAATGATATAATTTGTGGAGATCATACTCTCTTTTCCACATTTGCCATCATTTGGTTAAGGTGCTATCTTTGCAAGGTATGTCATGCTTATTTTAGGTTTTCTTTTACGTTTTGTGGATACTGGGTCAATTCTTAATGCTTAACTCTTCACATACCACCAGTACTTAAGTGTTATCATACCTAGATCGTGCTTTTTAAGAAAAATACTGCATGAACATTAGCTAGAATGAAAGAATAACCACGCAGAAACTCATCAGTCAGGTGCTGAATATGGAATGATTAAATCCCAAATCTATTTTTCTAGCTAAATGTTTTGAATGCAAATGGAAAATTCTTTGTTGTCTAACTCAGAATATAGCAGATAATAAAAACTACAAATGCAGGTCCATGAGAGTAGATGAAAGGCTATTATTGCCACTTGCATGTATTTTGAAAGTTTGATATTTGATAACTTGATATGTAATCAAGCTGTCTCTTTCCACACAGTACGTTCCTAGAAGTCTTTCAATATAGATCTATTCCTGTTTAAAAGGTGGTGGTGTTTGTTGCTTTGGAAAACATCCTTCTTCAGAATATCTATTAAACATATAGCTCATCTCCATTATGAAATGTTATATATTTATCAAGAAGGCTCGTAAGTAGCATAATATGTGGATTGCTAATTGTGCCTATAATCTCATTATACAGGGACAATTTGTACGTAATATCTTTAAAATGTATGTAAGTTTTATATCAGAACAAAATGCTATAAAATTGCAAATACAAAATTACCACTGCCCCTGTAATTCCATGAGATCCACAAATAGATATGCACTTCAAATGCAAACCTTGCCCACAAGAAGCTTGCAGATCTTCCTGATGACTAGCACACATAGTACTCTAGTATGAGGGCTGTATAGTTGAGTCTCTCAGAAAGACTGAAAATGCTCATCCCTTATCCCACCCTTTGCCTTGACATAGCCAAAGTGCTCTAGTCCTCTTCTGTTCTCCAAGTGGGGTCAAAAATAGCTGAACTGGTCATGGAGAACATCTCAGAGAGCTTATTTTCAGGGTCTTCTTACAGTACACCAATGTGCTGTCATTTTATAATTAAACTTGCTTTATAGGTGGGTTAACTCCACTCTTGAAAATTACCACCACTTATCAAACCTTTCTGCTGTTTTAAGTCACTGCTGCCATGGCACAAAATGGAAATTGAATAAAGATCCTTCCATTAATACTCAAGGGCACAAATTACAGCACAAGAAGTTCCATGTGAACACAAGAAAAAAGTCTTTATTTTGAGGCTGACAGAACTGGAACAGGTTGGCCAGAGAAATTGTAGAATCTCCTCTGGAGATATTCAAAACCTGCCTGGATGCTTTCCTGTGTAACCTACTGAAGGGAATCTGTTTTAGCAGGGGGTTGACTTGATCTCCAGAGGTCCCTTTCAGGCCCTACAATTCTGTGATTCTATAAATTTCACATACAAAGAGTGAAAGGGAAAAGCAAATATAAACCAACCTTGAAAAGATATGTGATATAAATAAGCAGTTTCTTTGCTGGGCTTTGTTGGTCTTGCTAAGAGTAAGAAACCAAAATATTCAACCACTTAGCTTGCAGTTGAGCACATCAGGCCTTTTTTTTTTTTTTTTTTTTTTTTTTCCATTACTAAAAGAAAGAAATGCCAGTGAAAGAAATGCCAGTGAAATTAGGTTTTTGTTTTTGTTTTTGTTTTAATTTATTTTTGTCTTTCTTAAATTTATGCATACTTTACACCAAATTTGCAAAGGAAATGACAGAATTAGCTTCTCAAAGACTTTTCCATGCACTGAAATATTAGAGATGGTAAAAATTAAAAAGCTCAGCTTAAGTCACTTAAAACCACAAGTAGTGTATTACCATAAGTCTGCAATTTTGAAGTGAAGAAAGAGGTGTTGGGTTTTTTTATTTATTTATTTATTTATTTATTTATTTATTTATTTGTGAAGAAACACAACAGCTATGAATCTGTTTTACCTGACTGTTTCTTTGATAGCTTTCCTGTAAGGAGATAGTCATTGTCCCTGCTTGTTATTATAAATAACATCTGTCTAGCACATAGATAATGGTATAGCATATTAAAGACTAAAGATTAAGCATTCATTAAAAAATGAATCATCTTCATTGTAGTTTCTTTCAGTAGAACAGCTCTTTTCTCTACAAACCCAAATAATCTCTTTGATGAATAGGACAGAAAGTGTCTTAATGAAGTAACTCCCTTCATGGTTATTTCACTAGGAATTCATCTGCTGTATTATTCTATTTTATGTTCACTTCCCAGTCAGATCTTGCTTTGCAATTTGCCCGTTCATGCAGCAACATCTCTTTGAGTGATGCTACTACAGACAAGACTTCTCTCACTCTCTTTTTTCTCAAAAGCATTGTATAATCCTTTTCCATAATATGACTTTTCTTAGTTGACTTCTATTCCTGTGCTATCACCTACCTGTCTAGTCTTACTTTTCTTGATATACAAAATGTCACAATTCATTAGAAATATCAGTGTGGAAATATTCAAGTATTCAATGTCTCTTTATTCATTCCTGCTTTTACTTTCTAAAACTTTTATTAGATAAAATTTTATGTTATGACAGCAGAGAAACATTTACTGATAATATTCTGCTGGGAACCCTAGAAATCTTGTAACAGTCCACTTTGCAGAGGACTCCACAAAGTGGAACATTTTGGGACTACAATGCTTGGAAACATACTAGAAAGCATTAAAAAAAAATTGTGTTTGGCTGGAGGTCCAATCCAAGGAAGATTTTTTTATTTATTAATCTGATTGATTGAGATTTTTAAATATTTGAAATGTTTGATCATAAATTCTTGTTTCCAAATGATAAATTCAATAATATAGAGTTTTTAATAGATACATATAGTTTGAAGGACTGCCTATAATTGAAAGTGTTGCCCTGGAAGTACGATACAATCATTTATTTCTTACCACAGAAGGTGACACTGTAGACATTGTTATTGTCACAGACTTAAAGTTCTAAAATGAACATTGAATGGAAAGTACTTAAATCCTCAGCTAGTCTCTTTGCTTAATAGAAATAGATCAGGAAACAGCATACATAGAGCAGATGCCCTATATTGCAACCAGGGCAATATATGCTGTCATTTAGAATAAGTCTCCTCTATTACTGATAAAATATTTGAAGGGGAGAGGCCACGCAACTGGTGATGCATGGGAGTTGGGCTTGGTGATTCTCATGGTTCCTTCCAACTTGGGATATTCTATGATTCTATAAGATATCACCTATTACTCTCAAAAATATTGTTTGCACTTAAGAATCCTATCAAATTCTTTAGATTTCTTCTAGGAGAGCAGAAAACACATAGAGCTGTAAGTATGGTGCTTGGAAGCAAAAGTCAGGAAAATCTTGCTTGTTTAAGATCATTAAGTGACCATGGCAGAAGAAAACTTCAGGTTTTAATGTATTCCAAGTATGAAATGGTTGTGATTGCTTAAATTATCTGTGAGGAAAAAAAGAAAGTAGGATGTTTAAAAGTGAGAAAAAATCCTATTTAGCTTTTATTCAGATTTGTTTGGTTGTAGAGTGACTAAAGAAATATAAATTGAAAAAAATCCCATTAAATTTCTAGGTTTCTAGGTTTCTAGGCCAGGAGAGACAGGGTAAGAAGTACCATAAATTTGGGGTTTGACACTTCAAAAGGTACTGAAACTTTAGAGTGTGGGCAATGTGAAATAATTCAGAAATTCCAGTAATCTCTCAGCCATATTTTATTTGAGCACCATTTTGTTCTTGCTCAAGTACAATTGGACACATGAATAAATGAGAAAGGAGTATAATGTATTAGCTTATTTTCTACCATATGTGTACCATGAACATGAGATTGCCCATGAATGTGTAAGCTGCAGAGACATACTGATGACAGCAATGACTGTGGGAATGAGAACTGTCAAGATTAGAGACAGTTAGACATAAGTTCAGAGGTATGTCTTTGTTTTTCATAAATTCAGCAGTGTTGAGATCTAGGATTCTGCTTTGTGACCAACTCCAGAGTAGAAGGGGTGTCATGAACTGTAACAGAAGACAAAACAAAACAAACAAAAAAAACAAACTTGAGAATCTGCTACTTCATTAGTAGTTAAAATATTTAGTTTCCCACGCTTCCTGTCTCCCCTCCCTTCCACATCTCCAGTGTTTTGGGGCCTTGACTAAACTAAATGCATTCTTTCACATGACCATCACAACAGCATCTGATTGCCTTGATGTCTTCCCTTCAGCTGAGAAAGAGAACAAGTGTTTTCTTCAGTTCACTGCTGTGATGCTTGGCAGGAGATGCTGTATTTACAAGGACTGTAGTTTGTGATAGGAATGAATGGGGAGATGAAATCTGTTGAGAAGTCATCTGTCACACACCTAGCAGATCATTAAGGGCTTTTTTTGTTAGTTTTTTTTTTTTTTTCTGCCTGTGAAAATTATAGGAAATTATATTTCACTGTACTAATATGGCTAATTGTTTTAAGTACAGGATACATAGGATGAGAGAGGAACATCATTCTGTGACAGTGCTAAAACCTGGAGCTGCAAGCAGCCCTAGTTGTTGCTGTAAGATTTGCAATTCCACTCTGGAGGGGACAAATTTTCTCTCTCCTCCCATTTAGGTAAATGTTGTAGCAATTACATAGGTTTTCACAGATCACAGAATCACAGAATCACCCGGGTTGGAAGGGACCCCAAGGATCATGTAGTTCCAACCCCCCTGCCTAGCAGGGCCACCAAACATACACATGTGTGTATGCCAAAGCATACTTTACTGTGTGCCAAAGCACAGTTAGCGTTTCCATGTGGTTTTGTCTTCATTTTCTTCATACTAATATTTTTCTCTTATTTCATTTTTATTATAAGTAGATCTAGTATCTTTGTCAGTAGTTAAGATCGCCTAAGAGTTTCCTTTATGAGAACTTGTTTCAATTGCATGTATATGTGCTAGCACATAAGAGTTCAGTTTGAAATGTTTTATAGAAGCTTCTATCTCAGAGTTCTAGTGACCAAAAGCTGCTTCTAACAATACCACTAACAACGTTAGGGGAAGAGATTTTTAGTTGCTCCTGAGACTCACATAGGAAGATAAGTTTCAGCCTACTTTGGAAGAAACATACAAAATAATGCTAATTTTGAGTAAAGGAACACTTTCTTCAATCAAAAAATTAGTATTCACTGAGATTTCACTCTGAAAAAAAAGCAAGTTCATAAATGTCTTGTAGAGACATCTTGAGGAATCTAGCTGTTAGTTCACTGAAGTTTTCCTATAAATAGTGGGTGTTTGTCTTATTAAATATCATCAGTACTAACTGTACCTTGAATGTGCCAGTTCCTCTTTTGAGAATAGACACAACCCAATAATGAGGAAAAAAATCATACAAGTTACTCTGATAGTGGCTTCCTCTAATTTTATCAAAATGTTCTAATTTTTAAGGTTTTATCACCTTTTGAAATGTTTTTGCATTTTGATATATACTAGGAATAGGCTAAGTCAAGGTCTGAATGTGAATACTGAGTTTGCAATTAATGTTTTCCATTACAAATTGTCTACTGAAAATCTAATTTTCAAGAATAAATGCCTGCTCCACTGGAAAGCAAAGTATGTATTCAGTTTTTGTTCACTGAGCTTTCCAAACTGGGCCAGGTGGCCAATTTACATGGGTGTTGTAGGTTCTAGCCCAGATGTTGGAATAGGACAGTTTGTGTGTACAGCAGCACAGATGCCAATTGAGAAAAAGGACTCTGGAGACTCTGTAAATGTGGCAGAAGATATCAAAATATTTGCTTAAGTTGCCCTTTATATGGATAATTTGTGGAGAATTGTATTTGTTTGCTCCCAGTCATTGAAACCTGCTTTCTTCATGGGAAGATATGTGCACTCGAAAATACACAGTTTTGTTTTCCTTGGATTTTTTCCTATTTCTTTTTTTAAGTACTTCCACACAGGGATAAGCTGCTTCCTCAGTATTGGCTGATCTTGGTTTACCTATTTATTTTGCATCTTGGAAATAACAGAGACCACGCTTACTTTCCTGTATTCTCTGGGAATTAAAGTAATTTATTTTTTATATAAAAGACCTTACCTTTCTGCCTGTACTGCTGAAGCAGACTGAAGAGGCCTTGTATCCTTTATCTCATTCTAAGACAAAAATCCAATGACTTAAATAGAGAATGCATGCAGCACACATTTACTTTTACATGATATAGAACTCCAATGACTTTACTGAAGCTTTGCATCAGATCTTTGCTCAGTACTGCAATTTGTATTACACTACTGTAAAAAATTTAGCTTTGTATTGGGTTCTAATTGAAAACTATTCATGTCAGTGCAGTGTCTCCTGTTGACTTGAGTGAATTTTGAAATCAAGCCATGAAGAATAGATGGCATTTTTATGTTGCAGTGATGTGCCACATACTAAACACGTTTTTCACATTTGTGAGCCTGAAGAAAAATATTAAATAGGAGCTGTGTTCTGGGAGGGACTGTATTTGGACCTGTAATAGGGTAGCTATTAACTACCTTGCTCGTTTAAAAGATAATCAGTGTACATTGTCTACCTTTCTGCTAAGTCTAACTATAGCTAAAATAATCTACTGTTTTAAGTTTAGTACAAAGTATGTCTTTGAAACATGTTCTCTAAATACTTAGAAGTATTTTGTCTGCTAAAGCTGCCATATAGGTTCCCTCTTTTATGGTTTTATTGCATATATCATAAAAGATCTACTGTTGCTCATGTTTATGTTCAAGTGTGGCCACTAACCTTGCTTCACTTTCACAGATTTGTTCATCTCGTGAGACACTTTACATGCTGTAAACTGGAAAAAAAGATACACAATTAAAACTTGTTAAAGATAATTAAACTGAAGTGAAGGAAAAAAACCTGCCTCACTGCTTTGTTCATAATAATAGTCTCTGAACTATAATTAAATTCTTCCTTCCAATAATTGTATACATACAAAGGAGTTTTCCAGATAGCAAAACAATACAATGATTAAAAATGATTAAGAAGCTGATTCCAAAAGCAAAGATGAGCCAAGGAGGTTGGAAGGATTTTAGGTGCCTCTAAATATACTGTGCCAGCTGGGTACCAGATGGTGTTTGGCTACTTGCACCCACTAACTGAAAATATCAGAGGAACAACTACACTATTGCCAGAATCAGTTCCCCTCCCTTAAATAAAAGTGGCACTCTCGGGAATGACTTGGCGATGCAGAAAAATGTCCTGACAGTGAGTTCTATTATATAGTGGAATAGTCTCCCAAAGGCAGAAGTAGAAGCCAAATTGCTTGGCATCTTAGAGGGACTGGAAATGGTAGAAAACTTGCCATAGAGACATGCTGCTCCAATGGGGTGGTGGTCTATTCTGTTACATAAAATCTTTAAGGTAAGATTCTTAAATTCTGTAAAAGCTTGGAATTAGGGGAATTAGATGAGAATATCACCGCTTTCATGAAAGTAGTATTAGAATATCAAGCTGTAACATTCATATTATGCTAACTGGTATGGGGCATCAAGGAAAGACTAGAGAATCAATGTTGGCTAAAGATAATTTTTGTCTGACTTGCCTCTAATAAAAAAATCAATCAGTCATTTCATGATCTTGGTAGCTGTGTGCTGCTTTAAAAGAAATTTTGCACTAGGGTAATTCATATTCTTTCCTTCCAAAATGTTGTCAGTGCATCTTGCAGAAACAGTAAGCATCACCAATATGTTATACTAGACGTGCAGACATCATCAGGTTTTGTGGGTAATGAAAAAATTCTTGTAATTTGTTCCTCTTATCTGTGATCAAAAGATAATTAGAAAGAAAGGAAAGATAATTAAAAAGAAATTAACTTAACTTCAAACTCCCATTTCTGTTGACTGTTTGAGAGTTAAGCCAGAAATAGGAAGCACATTGCTGCATGTAGCAGTTTGCTAGCAAGAAATCATCTCCAAATTGTTAGAAGTGTGATTACATTAATTGTGTCCAAACTGAAAGGTTAAAGAAATCAGAAGTACTGTGTTACAGAATACAAAAAAGGGAATAATCAAATTAACTAATGAAGGTTCCAGCCTGTATGGATGTTGTTGGAACTTGTTGTTTCAGACTCCCTGGATCATTATGTCCAAGGAAAGTGTAGCAGGAACAAAAGGAAAATATTTCTGTTTTCTGTTTTGTCATTATTTATTTATTCATTTAAATGAATGAAAAACCTTGGGGACCTAAAGCCTCCAATGTCATTTGAAAACAGCATTTTCAGTTTAAGCCCCAGCTGCAGACTCTTTTGTCTTTGAACTAAATGCAGCTGGGGCTGAAGGCACCCTTGGCAGAACGAAAAAACAGTTGTTTTCAGTTATTTGATTCTGCTTATTTCCTCACTGCCACTACAGATTTTTATTTTTTTATTTTATTTTTTTTTACCTGTAAGTAGAATTTAAGTCTAGTGTTTAAACCATGCATCTGCATGTTTTGAGTGGCATTCTGGTAGGCTGCATGGAGGGGGTATAGCCTTCTCTACCTTTCAAAACCTTTGAAGTATTCCCACAGGAGCTCTTCTCAGTACCAGAAAATCTGGAGTTTTGAAAACTCAGTCAGTCAGCTAATAGACCAGTGTTCGTTTCTAATGATAGGCAGCAGGAAGAAGTTTGGTGGAGTCATTTTCAATCATGTTACTACTCCTCGCTCAAAGAATGATCCTCAGTCTCGTTAGTTCAGAGCAGGACAAAACCACAAAATGGCTAAAGTCCAGATTTGGTATTCATGTTTAGTCTAATTATTTTTTTATAGATTATTTAAATTCCAGTAACACCCTTCTTCTTTGTTGTTGTATATTTGCCAACCTACACTTACTGGAAAGGTTCTGCTCAGGACAGTTTGTACATTTCGTAAGGGTCTGCAGTGCTTTAGATTTTGCCACACTTTGATTTAAACTCTGTGACCATAGGAAGTGAAAGGTGATGATAAAAAGAAATTGTTCATCCACAATCCAAGTTTCATCAGCTTTTCCCAAAGCCAGATAGCCAGGGGTATGATAAACTAGTAACACATCAATGAGTTTATTTTGAACTAGCAATTTAAAAAATTATTTCCCATTCACAGTAGGAGCAAATGTTAACTGTGTCCTGCTACTAACACCCCACTATTGTCACCTTGTTGAAAATGTTAGATGGAGTTTTGGTAGGAGACTGTTGAAGCCATAGCAATATGAAGAATAAATATTCAATGAAAATATTCAAGTTCTAATTCCTATTCAGGGACAGGGCGATGTAGAGAACACAAGCCAAATGCAAGCCCTGGCCATCTGAGATTATTCTTTTTCTGAGGAGGGTGCCAGTGTAATACGGAGCTGACAGAGGTGGCTTCCTATAAAATCTCTCTTCAGTCTCTGCAGGATCGGGTGGAGGAATGACAAAAATATTGTTCTTGTTCCTGGCTTTGGAAAGTCTCTGAGAATCCCCCAAAATTAAGAAGCAAAATCTGGGGCATCCTTGAATATATTCTGAACGCGTACCAGCAAAAAAAAAAGCTTTTTCTTTCATTCTCTTGTTTAGTAAGCTGAGAAAATGCACCCTAAATCATTTTTTTATTTAACTCGCCACTTATCCAATCTGCCATGTGTTTACTATAAAATGTACATAAACATCAGTGTACAAACAAGGTGCACAGTGTGAAGTCAGAGATGGACACCTCTAAATCACTTATATGCAAGCAGATGTGTGCATTTGCACACACTTGTTTGGAAATATGCGTGCCTTTGTTTACTTATTCTTCAAAGTGAGACTGTCCTCTCACACAGGTCTGAAGGAGAAAAGCTGCTTTGCAGTAACTCTGCTGACTTCTGTAAAGACTGAACTTGGCATTCAGCTTTTGTGAAGTTACATCAGGGCAGAACACATCCTTTGCTGTTCCACTTTACAGACAGAGAAATTTGTTATTTTAGAGAAGTGTATTGACTCTATGTGTCCAATTTTCTTCCTGAAGTACTACTTTTCTCAGAAACAGAATTTTTCTGAGTTTCTTTTTTATTTGTGCATAGAAAGATAAAAAGAAGATAATCATCATTACCCTTTTTTATGTGTAATAGTGATCAGTCTCTTAGAAATCAAAAGTCAGTGGAACATTTGTTGTATATTCATGACTGAAATAATATCATTGTATATTTCTACAAAATGAAGTTCACTTTCTCTGTAGCTTATTCAGAAGTGGTATTTTTCTTTCTTTCTTTCTTTCCTTTTTTTTTCTGACAGCATGCACATGCAACATGCATGAAATAGTATTGTAAACTTTGGGAGTTCACGAATCAGAGTTGACCCATCTCAGTGAACAGCTTTTGTCTTTTGAGCTTGTGTGTACTGCACATCCTTTCAGAACACAGTCCCAAATCGTAATGATGTCCCAAATCACAGGATTAATGTGTCTATGAACAGACCTCTTATGCCTCCAGAATGAAATACTCCTTGCTAATTTCTCTTCAAGACACCAGCTTAATTGCATTTTAAACAAATGGGCTGCTTTGCTGGCCAACTTTTAAATGAGATAACAGCAATGTTCACTCTCCAGCAGTGATGAGTGCTTTGCAGTAGATTCAAAACTCTGTTCAATAACAGGTTTAATCTCACACCAGCAGATTTACTGCAGAATAAACTGCCACTGAGCTCATAATTAGTAAAACAAAAAACCCAACCTACTAAATATTATTTTCCAAAGCAGCAGGCTATGTTTTAGTGGAAATTTTTAGTCCTATTCTTTGTGTGTTTTATTGATTTTATGTATGATATTGGGAATTCATGCTATGATTTAAGATAATGGTCTTTATTGATCACTTAAGCAGTTGTTTAGCTACATAGTAACAAAATGATGCTCCCATTCACGGAAATGTGATGCTGACAGCGGGGAGACCACAGTGCTTCCCTTCTTAATGTTTATTTCTTTTTTCCAGAAGCATATTCACTGCTGGAAAACAGCAACTGCAAACATTTGTGCTTTAGAAACAATCTTCCCATAATTTTCTTTGTTGCAGCTATTAGTGGCCAATTGTGATTCAGTGATACCCAGTTCAACAAACAGATGTTCCAAAGTATATTCTCTGTAGCATGAAAACAAATATTAACGAGGTAATTTGAACTATTGAAGAGAAGAAAATAGTGACTACAGAATTTCTAATGTTTGAAGTCATGCCCTTCAGTGTTTTCTTCTATTTAATGGCTGTTAATTTTCAGAATCTGTGTTTAAACACCAGAGGGCAAGTTGTCAGGAGAGCTTCATCCCAGGTTCAGGTTTGTGTATACATGCTAAATTTATACTCAGGAAGCAGAAAGTTGGAGAATGTAATTGAAAAATTTGGTGTCATGATTTTAAATCAAAGTACAGCAAAACAAAACAAAAAACTCCCAAGTGATGAAAAGTAGTTGGAAGGATATATTTTTTTTAATTAAAAAGTAGAGTGCACTAGTCCAACATCTGAATTATAGGGTAATGATTACTATTGCATTTTCGCATTGCATATGTTCTATTGTGTTAGGTCGCAGTAATTATCAGTTTAAGTAATTTCAAAAGTTCTTAAAATTTATGAAAGGAACAGAATCTAGAATCATAGAGTCATAATGGCTTGGGCTGGTGGGGAGCTCAAAGATACCTAGTTCCAATCCCTGTTGTGGACAGGGGTTGTCACCATCGGACCAGGGCTCAGAGACCCATTCAGTGTGGCCTTGAACACCTCCAGGGATGGGGCATCCACAGTTTTTCTGGGTAGCCTGTGCCAGTGCCTCACCACTGCTGAGTAAAAAATTTCCCCCTAGTGTCTCCCCTCTCTTAGTTTAGAGTGATTTGCCTGTATCCTATCAACATCAGACCTTGTAAAGTCATCTACCCTTCTGCTTATAAGTTCTTGTCAAGTACTGGCCTTAGTCTGATTTCCCAGGAGCCTTCTCTTTTCCAAGCAGAAAAAGCCCAACTACCTCAAGTTTTTTCGTAAGAGAGATGCTTCAGTTCTCTGATAATCTTGGTGGCCTCTTCTGGACCCACTCCAGCAGCTCCATGTCTTTCTTGTGTTGGTTGCTCCAGGCCTGAACTCAGTACTCCAGATGGAGCCTCACAAAAATAGAATAGAGGGGGTCAATCACTTCCCTCACACAACTTGCATCTTTCGATACAGCCTGGGACACAGTCAGCCTTCAGGTTTGCAAGTGCATGCTCCTGGTACACATCCAGCTTTTTTTCTATCAGGACACCCAAGTCTTTCTCAGCAGGGCTATTCTCAATCAGTTCTTTTCCCAGTCTGTAAACACATCTGGGATTTCTCTGACCCAAGTGCAACACCTTGCACTTTGCCTTGTTGAACCTCTTTATGTTCATGCCCACTTCTCAAGCCTGGATTGGTTGACATTCCTTCCTTCTATTATATAAACTGCATCACACAGCTTGGTACCATCCATAAACTTGCTGAAGGTACATTCAATCCCACTGTCTGAAGATCCTCACATTGCTGAAGATGTTATAGAGCGCCAGTCCCAACACGGATCACTGAGGGACTCCACTCATTACCATCCTCTGGCTGTGACCATTTAGCCCATTCCTTATCAATCAAATAGTCCAGCATTCAAATCCGTATTTCTTCAATTTAGAGACAAGGATCTGGTGCAGAACCATGTCGAAGGCTTAGCAGAAATCCAACTTCAAGACATCAGTTGCCCTTCCTTGTCCACTGATGCTGTCACTCGACTGTAGAAAGACACCAGATTGGTCAGGCATGATCTGCCCTTGTAGAAACTATGCTGTCTGTCATGGATCACCTCCTCATCTCACATGGATCTTAACATGGCTTTCGGGATGATGTGCTCCATGATCTTCCAAGTCACAGAGGCAAAGCTTACAGGCCTATAATTCCCTGAGTCTTCCTTTCTCCATTTCTTAAAAATGTGAGTGGTGTTTCCATTTTTCCAGTCACCAGGAACCTCACCTGACAGCCATGACTTTTCAGATATGACAGAGAGTGGCAATCACATCAGGCAGTTCCTTCAGGACTCTGGGATGCATGTCATCCAGACCCATAGATTTGTACACATTCGGCCTCATAGATGGTCTCTGACTTGCCCTGTTCTTAAGTGGGAAGGATTTTGTTCCCCTGACACCCACCTTGTGGTTCAGGGACTTGAGAGGTGTGGAAAGCCTGAATGACAGTGAAAACAAGGCAAAGAATTAATTCTGCATGTCTATTGTTGTGATAGTGTGCATTATACACAGAACTGTGTTACCAAATAGAGCCTGTGTGGCTGTGCTTAAATAAGTATATAACAGTTGCTTTGGTTCTTATTCCAAATTTTGAAGAAGGTGTACACCTGAAGAATCAGTGCTCTCCCTTGGCTCTTACTGCCTATACTGGGGAGCCCATTTTTCCCTTTGAAGGAAATGAGTGCATGAATATATGATGCAAAAGTATGCCTAATTTGACATCCAGCTCACAGCTCCTTGAGCTCTCACCAGCCTTGAGTTTTGGTAGGCACTCAAGGAACTTCACAGAATGGGTTTGTTCCACAGTTTAGACATATTGAGATCCATCTTATGCCATATACAATGTGTCATTTCTTTGTTTGCCTTTCAGATTTCATAAAATTCTATTATGTCCTTACTAAGTTAAAGTAGGTATTGTTCAAGGCTACAAAAAATCCTGACATCTTACTCTATCTGAAATTCCTTTTCTGTTTCTATACAAGCAAGTTTTTGTAATCAAATAAGAAAGTATCAAAGGTACCATGAAGAAATATGAAGGATTCTAGCAAAGTTCTTCTCAAGGATGCAATTTGTCTCCTTGTTTGTCAATTACCATAGAAACAATGATCAGTGGCTGCAGAAGGTTGTCACACATTCAATATTTCTTGATACCATTTTTTTTTTTCCAAAAAGATTTTCACTTAGATATATGAGAGAGTGCAGATACCTCTCCTTGTCTGAATAGCCTCTCTGCAGCTGTAAATCTACTAATGTACTGTAAGTGCATTCATTAATTCTTATGCTTCTAGGTTCCAAATGGAATGGTGGCATTGACTTACCTAGCCTGACAAAATGGAAACATTTTTTGTGTCATTTTCTGTTTCCCTTTCTCTAATAACTTTTGTCTGAATAAATCCTGAAACCAGAGAGTAGAGATAAAGTGAATGTCAGGAAGGGGGATTACTAAGAGAGTGGAGAGAGTATGGTGTCTTTTTCCATTCAGAATAGCACTTCCAATTCTCATACTGAATCAATTAGTATCAATAAAGCCTTTTTTTTTTTCATGTAAAAATGAAAATGTATCCAACAGATTATCATCTCAGAGAATTCTGAGTAGAATAGATGTGTCGAATACAACAACTCAGTTCATCAAAATATCAGAGGATTATTAAAAAAAAAAAAAAAGAAAAATTTAAACATAATGAACAGTCTATGCTTCAGCCTTTTATATGTGTCCCTCACGAAAGACATTGAAAATTTTATGTCTTCACCCTGCACTGAAGTTTTATCTATAATGTTCTTGATTTGATTCTAGGCCTTCTGTGCTTTCCTGATGATTGCTGCTACAATAGAAGACTGATTTATAATAATCTTTTCTATATTTTGAACAAGAGACAAGGAATCCAAAATTCTGGTTTCATTTCTTGGCTTCTCCAGCACGGAGTTTCTCAATGCCTGTAATAATTTAAATGTTTGTAAAATAGAAATAAGAAGATATTTCCCTACTTAAGGGTTATGATGATAGACTTCTTATTGATGGAGAGTAAAAAAAAAAGATGTGTAAAAATCATGACAATATTATATAGATAGCTTTACTGATAATATACACTGCTTTTTCTTATACAAAGATGTTCTCTTTGTATATTATTTCTAAGAGCTAATGTTTTATATCAGATCTAGCACGTTGTACCTAAATAATATTCAGATTTCTCCATTCTCCGTCTAGGAAAATTTATGTTTTGGAATTATTTGTTCATTGCTCTTGTCAATGAAATGTATTTTTCTGGCAAACTCAATATTTTCAAGCTACAGTCCCAAAAATAAAAAATGCATTTTAATGTCTTTTTTTTTTTTTTTTTTTTGTCAGCAGTATTGCCACATCTGTGTTCTAGGCCTGCTGCAAATTGCTCCTCACTCTGAGGAAAAATACATTCAAGCTCAAGAGGAAATGATTTATATTGACTGGTGCTATTTAGTATATTTATGGGATATTCCAGATTTTTTAATACATCAAAACTCTTGATGCTTTTAGAAATGCCACTAAAAGATGTAATGTTTAAGAAAAGAACAGTGGAAGAGTGGTGGAAAGAAATTTTGAGAAAAGTATAGAGAGTTTCCCAAGAAATAAGAGAGACATTTACTGGAGGTATGGGAAATAAGAATAGGAATGGTGGGGAAGGTGAATGCCAGTGTTTTAAATAGAAGGTTTTAACTGAATCTAGAGAAGTGGAAAGTGCTGACAAAAGCTGAAGTGAATATTTTTATATAGAATATTCTCTGGTAATATTTCTAATAATAAAAATATGAGGAATGCAAATATGAATGATACAAAATGTGAACCGAAATTTTGTGTATATGATATGATAGTTCTATGGTCTTTTGTAAGAGACTGCTGCTTTTGAGTAATTTTAAGGACTATGCATGCTTATACATTATTATAAGCATTATTATTATACATTTTCTTCCTGTAGTAGGGCTGTAAATCTAATGTGTTTGCAATTCTGAAAACGAAAATTAAGTTAGTCCTATTTTTCTCTGAACTCTGACTTTGTCACCCTGATAGTTCCATTTTGGGCTTGCCTTCTCTCTGTACCCTGGAATTGAGGTACCACAAATATTTGTTCCGTTCTCTCAAAGAACACCTGAGAAGTCATGTGTTTTCTACGTGAACATTACTGAGGGTACCATTTCATCAGATATGATGCAAGCCTGTGCAAAAGCCCATTTAGTAGTTGCAAATTTTTGAACAAATTAATCAGTGGAAGACATTAATATTTATACTGTTTTCACAGCCCTGTAAAAATGTTAAATATATTATGCAAAGTCCATTAAGTATCAACAAATACTTAAAGCTACAGCTTTAACTTACCTATTGTTAATATTGTGTTTTATATGTTACAAATGAATTCCTTTTGTATATTCAAAAAAACGAGCACTTTTAGTTCATTCTTAGAGAAAAAATATCAAACATAATAGTTTTGAAATAAATCTATGACAGAAAAAGTGGTTTTGCAAAGGAAAACTTCATTTTGTTGCTAATTTTACCAAGAACTTTTCACTCTAGTTCAGTCATGTACACTCAAAATACAGAATGTTACATACACTCAAAATCAGAAAAAGCAACTGCAATGCTTCATGCTGAAATCTTTTGATAGATCGTTGATGAAGATATTTGCTAAGGATTTACATTGAATATTCTTCCTATTGTGTTATGTGATTCTGTGGATTGAAGCCTCCTCAGAGCTGCATTTTGCTTTGACCAAGAAATATATCTTACTTATGAAATTTTCAGTAGCTGAATTGGAAATAAGGCAAAAAAGCATCTCAGATGAAATGTTAGGAGACAGGACTCAGCAGCAGGAAATATATTAATGGCTGGTGGATAATTAGGAACCACTTCATGTCTCAGTGTCACTTTTGTCATGGGATTCATGCAATGAGCCTGGTAATACTTGCTCACAGTTGGATTTTAGTAGGTATTTTGCTACAGCTGCAGCTGCAACTGCTACAGAGTGCATGCATATGTGATACCATATATGCAGTGTGTATTTGGATTTGGCTGAAATGTTTTGCTTCTGTGTGAGTTTGGTGTTTCTCTTACTGTTTGCTATTTGCCATTTTGTAGTAGGTATGATTCCACCTTTCCTGCTCATTCTCAGATTTGCTCAGAACAGCCTTGGCTGATGGTATGAGAAGTTTCTAATTGTAGGGGGAAAGCTAGTTTTCCTGTACAGAAAGCAGTAATTGGAATATCAGTGTATGTGAATAAGGCTATTGATTATTTGCTATTATATTGCTCTTTATACAGCATTTCTTCTATTAGAAAAATATTCAGAATACAAAATGTGACTGATAAGGCAAAGGTTATGATAAATGTAGGGGAAAACATTTCTAGATCCACTTGGAATACTAAAAAGCTCCTGCTGTTTTAGGAGGAATACTGAAACAGGGATGGGTAAATTACTTAAGGCATATGTAATATACCAAATTTTCAAACAATAAGGTAGTATTTGCCTGTCCCATTTATGTCATTGAGCTTAACCCTGGGCTACATTAAAGAAACCTATACTTCAGTTTCTGAATAAATCTAGTGTATTTTGACATTCAGGCACATACACTTTTTTAGAAGAAAGAGTAGGTTAAAAATAAGAACCAAGATACTGGTATAGAGAACCTGAACTATCCCCAAAATAAAGCAGAAATGAACAGCAAAACTCCATAAGACTAAGTATATGTGTAAATCCTACCAAATGATGTAATAAATGTGATACTTAGGATGTTTAGGAAAGGTATAACAATAGAAATAACCTTGAATGGAATGTGAAGAGTACAAAGAGTCTGTGAGGTATTGAACACCTTACATTTCTCCATTCTGAATTCTTTCTGTAAATTTAAAGCTAACAATATACCAATACATCTTTGTTTGTTTTAATGTTATGTAAACTAAAGAAGCAGACACTTAAATATTCAATTCAAAGTGATGTTATAAAGGAAAGAAAATGTTTTACACTGCTCATCACTGGCTGCTGATGGTCTTGAATATCAGATACTTCTGGCAAACATTGATTGTCATCACTTAATCAAATTAAACAAAATCTGTTCTTGAAAACTGTGTTTTTAGTTTTTTTTAAGTTGTACAGAAGATTAATATAAATGAAGGACATACCAGGTTCTATTGTACAACAATATAAATGTTCCAGTGTGTACATGCAAATCACTTTAGTCAAGGATTTCTAGCTTAACTCAAAAACATCCTGTGGCATGAAAATTTCAAGGGAATTACCTCCTTAATTCTAACCAACTAAATACGTTATTTACTAGAAGTCGTAAGATTTCCTACATTTATTAGATGCTAAACTTGTTTTCTATAATAAAAATTTCCTACATTAAGGTAGATTGAATAGACATTTTAATATATTAGTGATCATTTTAGATAATAGGGAAGAAAAAAAAACCACTTTTCACATACGTAAGAATGCCTCTTTAGCCAAAAATTCATAAAAACTTCTGGTATGTAAAGTTATTGAGCATGCAAGGCTCTGTGGATGAAGAGCTCCCCAGGTATACATTGATGAGGGGACTGGAGCTGTTTGTGTCAATGGTTTGCAAATAATGGGTCTCTAGGAGAATTTTAAAATTGCAGTTTTCACTTCAGACTGTGGTGCTTTTTAGGATGAGCTGAGTTGCTATGAGGCTTGGCACTCTTCAGTGCACCTTAGGCAGCAGTTCTTATACTTCCATTGAGATTGTAACAGCTGGCCATTACAATCAATCAAGTGATATTTCAGGGATATTTTTTCTTCAATATTAAGGGAAAAAAAGAAAAAACAAAAGATATAACAATTGTAACTTGTTCCAAAAAGAAGACAGATTTTAAAGATTTACCTTTGACTCTGAAAACAGGCACTTGCCAGTAAATCACAAACTAATTGTGTTTCTATTTGTAACACTGCAGGTTTTTTTTTTTTAATTAATATATAAACACGCTCTCTCAACATCTTAGTACTAATTCTGTGTGGGTGTTAGTTGTGTGTTTCAACAGCCTTCTGCACATCTGAGTGCACTCAAGTGTAAAATGTATGTAAACTTCTGATCAGAACTTCATTTGCCAAATCGCTAAATATGATTTGGATTTTCCTTACTTTAAAACATACCTCCAAAGCAAAGAAAGGCATTGGAGAAGTGTGTGAAGAAAGCAGGATTCTGAAGGCTAGACAGGACAGGCATAGGCTTTCAATTTTGACCAAAAAGTAAAGTCTAGGAAAGCAATGCTATCTAACATAAATTTTCTGAATTCCTAAACTGGACTAGGAAGCCAAAGAGATATGATTTGCTTCCTTGAAAAATTCATCTAGAGACACAGCTTATGAATAAATCTTTCCACTCTTCACAGAGTAGAGTTTAAATAAGTTAAATTATTATTTTTGCATAGCACCTGTATCTTAATGCTTCAATGCTCTACATTTTCTAGAGTAGCTAATCCTATATGAACATAAACAGATACTCACTGAATAAACCCATGATTATTCTATGTGTAATAAAAAAAGTTATTAATGAAACATTTTATTGAGTATTGGCAATTTGCTTATCAGCAACAAAGAAACAAATCATGATTGCAATAGTTATAATCACAGTTCTTAATGCAAAGCACATCCTACCTGGGGAGTACCTAGGTAACTACATATTTAGCTATTTTGTTGCTTAATGTCTTCAGGGACATTTAACAACTAAAGCATCTGTATGTAAAAGATCAGAACAGAGAAAATTACAGAGAAGCTATAGTATGATGTAAAAACAGTGGTAGCAGCATGTTTATACAGATAGATGGCAATTTTAGTCAGCTGGGTGCGTATTCTACATGATGCCAAATTTCATCTTTCCATTTGTTCATGAAGTAATGCAATTGACAATAATTCACATGGAAGATAAGGAACAGTAGGTTCAAAAAGAAAAGCTAACCATTTAAACATCCCAGCATTAGCAACTGCTGCTCTTCAGGGTTAATTCTTTCAGTGTATAAACATGTGGTTTTTCCCAAAAATATAAACCAAGGGAACAAGAAAGTCTCAGTTAAAAGGTCAGTGAAAATGGCCTGTTGAAGCAGAGAGAATCCAAGCACTCTAAGAGGGTTACGTAAGGAGATCTGTTTCCTCCATTAGACAATAGTGGTCAGACTTTTGGTAAAACTGTATGTTTTTCCTCCACCATTAATTAAATGAATTTCTTGTCATTCCCTTTTCAGGACATCATGGATGACCTCCAGGGGGACCAGTCTCACCAGAAATCAGGTTATTGTTCTGACTTTGATTGAAAGCACTGAGAAAAGTTTAAGATCTTTTATTATTTGTGTGATTGAGGGAAAGAAACATGGAGAGAGGGGGACTGTGTCTTGGACCAAATGAGGTCTGGGACTTCATTTTTTGGAGGTTTAAAATTGATCAAAGCTCAGAAAGCTTTCAGGTGTACTTTTAGAATCAGTTCTGTCACCTCTGAAGTTTCATACTGAGCTCCACATCTCTATTTCTCACAAGAAATATTCCAAGTGATGAAGATGGTCTTACGAATACCATGATATTTCATTATTGTAAATAATTAAGTAGGACACAAAATAATTTTTTGCATATACTACATTTAAAGATTTTACAATGACTTTAAATGAAAATTGCTTCAGGGTGATCACTTACAGACTATCAATTTGCATAAAAAAAGAGAAAGTTATTACATATGGACAGTTTCTAAAATGTGCACTGTGTTGTAATAACGCATTCGTGGAAATATCTTCCACAGCATTATCTTTTGCTTACTTGATTTTAGGATAACTACTAAGTTATGGGGAAAGGAGGAAAAAATGTTCTCCACTCTCCATCTTAGTAAAAAAAATATATATATCTATTCATCTATCTATCTATATACATATATATTAATTATTAGTTCAAACAGCTCAGTTATCTCATATACAAACTCTGATTCAGATACTATCTCCAAAGTACTGAATTGAAATTCAAAAGGATGACACCTCTCAGCCATTTTCTACCATTTAATAATGAAACATTTGGTCATGATAACAATCTCCTCTAAATTAACAGAGTTGACTGATATAGCTGTATGAATGAAATAAATTGCATTATCAGATATTTGGTCCTGAGGTCTTTGTCTTAGATTCCATTTTCTGCCACCTTCTATTTCATATAAGACCAAATTCACCATCATCACTGCAGACCTCCTAGTTAAGTTTCATCTTAGTCTTGTACTTTGTTCTCAAGTAGCTCCTCTCAGATGACTGTTTGGACAGATAGGAAAACATTAAAAGCTCTTGTCAAAGCTCTTAACATCTTATATTTCTGTTGCCATAATAGTCTTCTTTCTGGCCTTGACAAGTATATCATGTCCAAGCGAATGCTGCAAGGAAGCCTATATGTCTTTTTTATCACATGAGTATATTGTAGTTTGTCCTCCCCTTCTGTTGTCAGCTGCTGCCTTCCATTATACTCTCATTGCCCACTTGTTAGATTTTCAATTAAGCACTTTTGTGCTTTCTTCTGTGTTGACCCAATACTTGAAACTTGCCACAAGCATTTAAAAGATGACCTCATTAAATTCTAGTCCTTAAAACTCTCCCTTGTTATAATGCCTATAAAAGAAATAAGAAGAAATGTCAGGCTGAGGTTATTTTGTGAATGTTGCCTTTCTTACTTTCATGCTTTCATTGTACACCTGTCACTGCTTACATCTCTCTGCTCTCTCCAGCCTGATGACTTGTTTTACACTTTCTGGGAAATGAGTGCTTTTGTCCTCTTGCATGGCATATATTCACTCTATAATTTGGGGTCTCACATTGTGGCAAAATAAAGATCTGTTTCAATAAGTAATTACGGTTAAGAATGGAGTTGTGAACAACTAGCTAGCTAGACTGGTTGAAGTTTTTACTTGCTTAGGCTTATCCATCTTGCGCAAAATTGGCATATGTGAGAGTATCTTAGTTTTTAACTGATCTTCCTTAGCTTTTAAACCTGTTTTATCTGTTTTGGATATTTAAAGCTAGATTTAAGCTTGAAACATACAATAACAACAAGATATAGAGTTTTTGGAGATGTTCCTTTTAGGTCTCTCTTTTCGGACAAAGTAGATTCCTCCCTGAGGAACCTTGCCATTAGTACACCTTGCAGTGGTTCCCTTTGAGTATGGGATTCTGTTCTGCAAGCCAGAGATACAGCAAATGAATGCTGTAACAGTTCTGTGCTGCTGCAGTAACTAGATTTTGGGTCTAGCAATAAAATCCTCAGCACTCCTCCTCCAGTTGATTCTTCAGGAATTGCTTGTTTTATTTGGTTTTTACATTTTTTTTCCTAGCACAAGGAAAACAACCTTCAGGAGCATAGACATTTCTAGGCCAATAAAGTTGCTACTGTATGAGACAGACGAGAGTCTTATACATAAGTCCACACTATTATAGCGTATTCACTATACAGGAACATATATTATTTTTGGCTGTGTGAAGGGTGGGTGCTGAGATGACACAGAACACAAAAAACAAGTTAAATAGTATTCTGTCAAACCTATAGATGTCCAATGCATGTACATCCTCAAAATTTTTGCTAGTAAAAAGTTTATTAGACTTAGGCATTAAGCCTCTAACTCTCTATCCTGATCCACTGATTGCTGTCTTTTCATTTTGCCAGTAATATTTGAGCTTACTTTAAACTCTACTGTAATTTGTGGGGACTCAAAGTGCTTTAAATTACTTACCTGACTGCACTTTGTGTGAAGAACTCCATCCTCTCAGCTATTTTAGATTAACAGTGAATTACAGTTCACTTCAATGCAATTAGGCCTAATGAGGTGCACATGGAGACTATTGGGCCACTATGTAACCACATTATATGGGCTTGCTAGTTGCTGTTTTAATCAATTGCTTTGACCTTTGATTGCACATAGCGCAAAGAAGTTCATTGCCCAGATACTTATTTACCTGAATACAGTGAGAGATGACAAAAATTAGCGTCTGATCAGGAAAATCAGGTTCTCTGAAAAAACTTTACAAAAGAAATCCCACTTGCAAAATATTGGTTAAAATGATTGGTCATATCATAGGAACAGTTAAATATTGCCATTAACGTTTTACTTTCATTTCTGCTATGACTTGATCTTGAACTTATGCTTTCTCTCATTGGCTGCTTAGGAACCAAAAGTTACATTTCATAAGAAACAATTTCTTTATATCAGGTTACATTGTGGTAATGGAAATCAAGCATGACCTCATGTAAGACTGTTGAAAATAGGCAGGCTTCCTATAAGACAGTTAGCTTTTTTTAACTGTATGCATTTCTGATTCTAATTTACAGAATTGAACTTTTACATCAAGTTGGTGTTACTGAAGGGAGAGAGTTAAATATGGTGTTAAAGCTATGAGAGATGAGTGGTTTGTTTCCAAGGGAAACGTTCCAAGCATAGCAAAATGAAAAATAATAGGACTATTTCTACAGGTTTTACACAGATATATGTATATTGCTTCCTACATAATCGCTGCTCTTTGTTCAGTTTCTTGAACTTTGCTTTGCATCTTATCATAAGCTCTTGTTTTTAAGATAACCCCACCAGGCAGCTAAGCACCACACAACCTGTTACTGAGTTTTATGTTTGTCTTAATGAAGGAAAAAGAAACAACAACAAAAAAGTAGTTTGGTACTTGTTAGAAATTGCAGGTAATTTTTAAGTTAATTAGAAATAAATACATAGCTTTCAGTAGGGCTTTGTGTTGTCTTTGTACCACAAAATGTGGATCTCCCCAAAGCAGCTGATAAGTTTACCTAATCAATATTTCCTCTTAAAATTAAAACCTTTGTAGTCATGTCTTTCAGTCTTTAAGAGCAAATATTTGCAAGTAATGTCTGAAAGAATTTTCATTAGTCATTTCAAGGAGTCTGAAATGGCTCCTTTTTATAAGTCTCTATGGTATGTTTGAAAATTATTGTCTTACGACTTTCAGAGCAGCTTCTGCACCACTCATGAAAGGGCATGAGTAAGATGTGTTACCTAACAGGAACCTTAGCATGAATTCCTGGTTATGAGTCACACTAAGAAACAATGCCTTGATCTTCCCTTGAAACTGCAAGCATGTAAACTTCCTTCTTCTTATTGTGCTTAGCTTCTAAATGAAAAAAGTATTTTTGTATTTTAATTAAATAATATCATAGAAAACCATAGTATATTACAACTCTGTGAAAGATGGCAAGGAAGCAGATAAGACTTCTGGTGATTAAATGAAATAACAAACATTTTATAGAAGGTGCCAGATTAGACAAAAGTCCATTTATTTCTCTATATGTGTGTGTATATATATACATACGTATAAATTATAGTAAACCTGTTTTATACTAACCTAAAAGTATTCAAACCCCTTGTATGTCTCTGACACATTAATGATTTTTCATATTCAAAACAAGTACTTAAATACATGGAAAATATATGGGAATACTATCAGTTAATAACAGATTTAAATATCAGTGGATTGTATGGCCTTCTGGTAATTGCTTAATGTATGAAGCACGTTGACATGCTTGCAGATGTTTTATACTGGTATCTTCCTGTCATACAGTCTTTCCTTTATTGTATATGGCTACTATATGAACAAATGTTACAGTTCAAAGAATTGTCTGCATCTAATGAAGTCTGTTTGATATTAAAATGAAAATGAAAAATCCTGAATTATATGGGAGAAAAATGCTTGTAGCCCAAGAAATAAGTATCCTCAGATCAATGTAAGCTACTTTGCAGTGAGTTAAAAAGCTGTTCCCTTAAGACATAATTTTGATTACAAATGTCTTTAATTATCTGTTCCTTGGATTTTTCACCTGTACTTCACAGTAACTGATATAGGTGACAGCACTAGAACTAGTCTTATCTAAAGTAGCTTTTCCTATGCAGTTGGAACATATTTTTATTTTGTATGTCTGGTACTTAAGGTTCTTCCATTGTTTTCATACCAAGAATTAAAGAGTGTGGAAAAGTAGAATAGATATTCCTTCTTTAAGGCCTAGGCTGAGATGTTAGCTTGTAAAGGACCTATATGTAAATATACAATGTGAAATGCACATGGGCTTGACTTGTATTTGAAATCCCTTCCTTTTTTTATTGCAAAGTTTGGTTGATATCAAAGGCCATCTGTTTCCTGCAGTGCAGAAACATTCAGACACTGAAAGAACAGAATTTTAATCTGTTCAGTAAACTACAATTTAAATGTTTGTTTCACGAATCTCAATAGTTTCAATACTGAAATTTTGAGTACAGTGATTTTCTGCTTGTTTGTATACTTACGGTCTGTTGTGATATATATCAAAGAAATGAAGCATGCCACAGTCATTCTGCAGTGGCATCATTTCAGAGTTTTTGAGGATACCCAAATCTCTAATATCATTTGAGGGAATGAGCTGAATCTGATATGAACCACATTTCTCTCAGTAGGAGCATGTTCTTAGTAGGTGAGTAGCATTCAAATGAAGTCCTTTATACAGGGTATATACAGCCTTGGTACCATAGCTAGCTGGCTTAGTCTAGATGTGTAAAATGTAGATCATCTTGAGAATCCAGATCATTAATTCTCAATTTCTCACATAACAGAGTGACTGTTGCCTTAGCCCTTGTATTTGAAATGCTCCTGTATTCAAGCATGCTTTGTTAAAGTTTGAACTTTCAAAGTTTAGAGGAAATATTTAATAATTTGAATATAATGTTAGTACACATAAACACTAGATTCCTGTTGTTTCGTTTAGCTGTGTGGGGCACTACTGATGGTATAACTTGAAAAATTGAGGTTTTGTTGTTTTGTTTTTTTTGGTAAACATTTTCATTACCTCCTTTCAACATATAGAGTATATGTTGAATAGTAACCAGGAATCATTTCAAAAGGGAAAAGTTTTAACAAAGTTATAAAATAATTGATAATTGCCAGGTCAACATTCTGTCTCAAAAGATTAAATCTTAAAGATGAAAGAATTCTAAAAAGCTGTGGCAAAATGTTTTGATTCCTTGAGTCTATGAGCCTCATGCTCTGTTACATCAAAAATTCTAATCCTGAATGAATAACTCTACCTTTATATTTGAATCTAATATAATTTAGATGCCATACAGAAGAAAAAAGTATTCAGCTGTAGTCCATATCAAAGGCGATTTAAATATCCACAAAGGAAGTATCAATTCTTAAAACATTTTTGTCATTATAAAAATACCCTCATACCTTTTCAGCTTTCAGCATGCTGATTATCCTTAAATAATAGCATTTTAACAATGCTGAACTGAAAGGTAGTGGTACAAATTTGCTAATGATTATATGTACTTTATTGGCAGACAGTTTTCTTAATTGTATTACTTATCTAGTTCTTGAAGCTAAACTAAACATTTTAAAATAAAATACTGTTCTCTTAGACACTGAGATAAAGTAATTTTACTTCATTTATATAAAATGTTACCTGTCAGTGTGCTTCTCCACAAATATTAAAACTTCTTACTTGTATGTAACATAAAATGTGTAATTAAATATTTTGGATAACAGATGGAAAATTTGCCTGAATCATTATTGTTTATTTGTTGTTCTGTTTGTTTGGGTTTTTTGTTTTGTTTTTGTTTTTTTTTCATGTGAAAATAATAATAAAGAATAATACTTCAGGAATGTTTGCAAAACAGCATTTTTGCTTTAAGCCCAATTAGAACAAAAAGCACAATAACACATTATAATATAAATCTGACTTGTAGTTTTCCTTCAGGAGACATTCAGTTTTTAGTTTTAAACAAGTCCCTTAGAAGCTTTAGGGTTCTTAGGATGCCTAGAGTCAATTTTGAACAGTTTTGCAACTTACTACAGGGAATCTTAGTTCAAATTCAACAAAGCACTGAAACAGGTAGTGCCTTGTAGAACTTAATTTCATTAAAGGATCATCGGTGTGAAACCTCGGTGAGAAGCATATAATAAAATATATTAACCTGAATACAGTAAATATGAAGAATAGGTCTCTCATTTTCGATTGCAAGAAAAAGTTGTACCTTTTCACATTATCAATAAGTATAACAATATGGACTGTGACAGAAAGCAAAATTACTAAAATACATTGCTGGACTATGAGATTATAAGATAAAAATTATTCTCTGTCAGAAGTTGCTAGTTGCAAATAAAGGTTCTAATTATGTGATTTTCAGTTGAGAGAAATTCTGCTAAACTTGGCTTTCATGGCTTCCTTCTCCAGAGATGTAGTTCCTTTAGTATTTCCAAACAAATTACTAACTACAGTAGGGGCAAAAAAATTTTGTTTTGTGGGTTTTTAGCATCAGATGCTGATGGTGTCTTGTTTACATTTCAATTTGATGCTTCTGATCCGTGACAAATAGTATGACAGCTTTTACGTTAGAAAACCACAAATGATGTTATTGGGTGCTCTCATGATGATTTAAGATAGGGGGAAAAAAAAAGAAAGTAAATTCCTGTCACATGCAGAGTAGAACCTCCTCAATACGTGATTCTAGATAGCCAGAGAGCATATTTTTGTTAATATTAAACAGTCCTACTGTTCTGTGAATGATGTTCCTTCAATATCATTCTCCATCCAAATTATATGAAAATATCACACTTCTTCAATTTGAAGGTTAAAGTTTTGGAGCTTATGTCATAATGGCAATATAGTTATACAATAGAAAAATGTTAAACTTAGAAAAAGTTTTGAATATAACTGATTTCATCAGGAGTTCCAAAAAAATGAACCAAAATTCATAAATACTATTTTTTTTTAAAGATTGTCAATGACTAGGTTACTATAGTGACACTAAGGCATATCATTACTTTTATGCTTATTATAGTATCTTTGTATATTAGTCATAATTAAAAAGCTTTCAGACACTTACTATTTGTAAAAACACTTTTCTTCTTGTTCACTGTATTGGTCAGCTTAGAAGTTAAAAAAGACATTATGATATAATTTAAAACTGTGATTTTAATTCTGTTCAGAGTCTTTTCACTTCAAGAGCCCGTAGTCACCTAAATTCTGCATTTAATTAACTCATTATAAATCTAATATTTCTAAATCACAGAATTTCAGGGGTTGGAAAGGAACTCTAGAGATCATTGCGTCCAATCCCCCCCCACCTACTTTTTGTTCCACTTTATTTAATCTGGTGAAGTGGGATTAACAATGAAATAAGTGGGTTTTTTACTTCCTATGCTTTGGGAGAATAGGAATAAAAATTGGCTTTTTTTTTTTTTTTAATAAATAAAATCCATACCTTTGTATTACTTGTACACTGTATTCCATTAACTTTGTATTCACTGTACAGCAAGCTTGTATCATTACTAAGAATACAAGAATACAAGAACAATGAGAATCACTTAACAATATGAACCTACGATCTTGGATTTGAAGGTATTTGTGTTGCATACTGCTAAGGAATCAGTATTTCAGTTTTCTTTTGAAAATGGTGCACTGGATTTGATTATTTTCTTTGGCATACTGTATCTAAGGGTTCTCGCCAAATGATTTTGAATATTTATAAAGTTAAATAAATCTTTAGGTTTACACACACTTTATCTGAAAAGATATTTCTAATAAATAATTTGTATGTTTCTGAAAGGAATAGACTGAAATTTTAGGATCAACCTGTTAATACTAATGACTTTCTCTGCCAGTGTATCAGAACATGTACATAAACAGGGCCACTCATATGTACAGCGGAAGGTATTGCTCTTGGCAAGCCTTAGCTGGAAAAATGATAACACTTATATCTCGTCACCACAGCACAGCGCTGTAAGGTCAAAACATTTGTTCCATGTTACTTTCCCTATCTTCTTCACTTTGACACAGTGCACTAAAAAGATATAGACCTGCTGTCACAATCCCAGTAGATCAAGTTGTTGAAGTCAAATTTTTTCAACCCCTTCAGGGCAGAAGCACTGTTCTGGCAGCCTTGCCAGAGAGCCAGATGAGCCCTCAGTACATCATATAGTCACTTTATTACTCTGTCTAGTGCTGATTGAATACATCAAGAGTAGAAAAGATTATTGTGCATAGTTACTTCACCATTTTTTCCTTCCCTAAGGAGATTTGGCAGAGTGGGTAGGGTTGTGTGCTGACAGTATTCACCATGCTGATTTGACAGTTCCTTTCTATATTGTGTGTTATCCTTTGCCTTTCTACAAGTCCTTAGTACAATGCCTCTCTCTTTCACCCATTTCAAAATTTGTTGATAAAGTATACCACATGGTAAATAATGTGAATGAAAATAATTAGTTTTCATAAGTGTTTTCTTACAGCTGTAGTTTAAGGCTAACCTTTCTTATAGTGCTAGTTAATGCCAGGTAGTTTGAATTTTTTTATCTTCATTTCTTGCCAGCTCTCCTGAGAACAATCTTGTGTCTTTCTTTTGGTAGGGGTTGGTAAGGCTATCTCTGTTACTTTCTTTCTAGTGGGCTGGAGGCCAGCATTTGGGAAGATTTTGTGCCCCTCCGTCCTTTGATGTTGTACACTAATTTTAGAGATCAAATTGCCCCTCATTCCAAGTCATAATCTGGCTTTAATTTACCTGAAAACATAAACATACTGGTATTTCCTTATCTTGAATATCAGTATGCTGCAGCATCTCTTGGAGTGAGAAAAATATTTTTCTAACATAAAATTTGGACAGCACATTCCATAATAGAATGGTTTCAGCTGGAGGGAACCATTAAAGTTCATCTAGTCCAACATCCTTGCCATTGTGAAATAGGTTTTGGTTTTTTTAGGTCCAGTTATTCAAAGCTTTGTCCAATACAACTAATATGAAAAGAATTAAACACATCTTCACTATCTCACAGAAGAAAAAGAAATTAAAAAAAGAAAAAGTAGGATTAACTTTAAGTAAATACAGAAATCTGTCCCACACTCACTTGCGCACTAAATTTCCATTCACAGTTTGAACTATTTTTACAGCAAGGATAACGTGGATATCCTAAGCAATATAACTTTTGAAATCTAATTTAATAGTAGATATCTTAAAACAAGAGGCAGTATTGGAATAAATCTTGGAAGTTTCTTTAGTCACTTGCTGGGCAACACATGTCATTTGTAAAAGATTACATCACAGTGAGAAGTTTATGGTGACCACACACTCTTGATAAAGTCCTCTTAACTTTCATTAAGTGAAAAAGCTTATGATAATTTAGTTTTGGTAATTTGCTTGTGTTTGAAGAAAGTACATGCTTATGATTTAACACCCTGTGATTCCTTGAGAGTGTTGAAGATGGGTTTATTGCATACATTTTTCCTATTTAAAAATAAAACCAAGCTGAAAAAACAATGTCCTTTTGCTCTCTTGATAATGGTGTAAATTACTATTTTACCAGAATTGCTGCTGCTAGGAATAATAGTGTAGAGATAATAAAGTTGATTATAAGGTATCTAATCCAGTCCAGAAGGTGTTAATTAGGTACTTCTTTTTCCCTCATTTCTTCCTGCAATCTTATGTATCCCAACCATTCATTCTTCTAGATGATAGAGCTGATGGGATTCACTTTAGAGATAGAGTTTTGTAAATAACACACAAATGTACAGCTTTTCAAGCCAAGAGGAAAATGACTTTTCTGAAACAAATCAACTCCTTACCTCTTGTCAGAAGTGAGAGGGAGCTGATAGGGGATGGCAAGAGGTCTCAGTTTTTTGTTTCAAAGAGAAATGATGAGATTTTTAATTTTTAAATCAAGAACAACAAAATAAAACAATTACATTTTTAACTGCTGTCCTAATAAGTCCTCATGATCTGCCATAACAGAAAGAAATCAAGTTTTGTTGATGCATGTTTTCATTTTATGATTGGTTTTAATGCCTTCAAATGCTTTACTTGGAAATTTGGTATCCAAGAAGATCTGTTATTGATTTATGAGGCTGGGGTGCAGAAATCTGAGTAATCCTAAGGACATATGACTCCACTAAAGATGACTTTATATTATTTTAAGTTTACTGACATATCTGATTTTGCTGAAGTAATCCAAAATCAAATCATGCCTATATTTAACATGTATAAGAATTTTTTAGTAGTTTTCATGTATGTGTTATTTGCAAATTTTTCTTACTATGATTGGTGACCAGTGAAAACTGGTCAAGATTTACACTGAATTGAAAGTAACCTATTGTTGTGTAGGTAATGTTTGCAAAAAGATTTCTCATTAAATCCAGTATATTAATAAAAAATATTAACAATGTTAGCAGAACTTAGAAATAATTGACCACTTCTAAGTGTGCTCTCACTGGAATTATTTTTTAATCAATAACCACGTCAACACACGTAAACCTTTACTATCAAGGCTTTAGGTTTTTGTAAAGCCGTTATAAAGAACCAGCTAAATGCACCATGCCTGAGTTAAAGGCACTAGACTGCAGAATCAGATGTGCTGCCTTTCTTTCTGTACATGCTTGTAGAAATGTAGAATGCTGATCTCTTGGAGTAGCTCATAATCCTACAGCATTTGAAGGTTTTGTGAACTCTACTGGGGAATAGTACCGATTTGGTTTTGATCATAGAATTGTATCTGTTTGGTGGGGTGAGACAACTAACTGCTTCAGTAATAAGATTATCATATAAAAGATGATCACCACACTAAAATAAATAATAAATGTATATATAAAAAAAAATAGCTGATGTTTTCTGAAGGGCAGATGTGTAACCAAAGTAGACAGAGAAACCTTTCTGGATACCACAATGTAGAAAAGGATGAAATTTGAGATGGTGTGATCTGTACTCTATTTTAGGGATCAGAAGTACATTATCCATCTATTTCCCATCTTATTCAACCTTCAAGAAATCTTAAAAGCTGCAGTGGAGTAATGAGTAGCATAGTAATAATAATAATGATAATTATGAAAACATAATTACACTAGTATGAACTATTAGTTGAAATAATTTTTTTAATGTAATAACCTCCTTTTTGTTGCAAGTGGCCACAGAAAGCTTGCTGATGTTCTCTGTATGTTTCTGTCTTTGTTACAGTGTCCACCTTTGGGGGGTGGTTGAATAAATAAATGTGCCTTCTTAATCATATACAGAATTGGGTGAGGAAACAATGAGGGGTACATTGTAAGATTCATACCAGTATGCATTACTTTTTAATTTTTGAGGAACCAGCCTATACAGAGTAAGCATGCTCAAATTAAAGTTACAGAAAGTAGTATAGAATATTTTTTTTTCTGTGAAAAGAAATGGTTCTCTACAGCCACATAACTTAAAAGACAAATAACAACATTACCTCTCAGTTTCATTTTGTAGGAAAGCAACATATTATGTGGAACACTTAATTTGTCAAAACATTCTGGCAGCTCTCATCAAAAGACCAATATAAACTTTGCTAGTTTGGCTCATTAGTTGAAAATTGGCTCAGAAAAGGTCATGGGGAATTAAAGGTTACAGAACCAATAATCAAAGCAATTAGCTATAACTTGAGTCTTCTGAGCTGCCTAAAAGAGAAAGCAGACCTGACCTTGTCAAAGAGAAGAAGGATATTAAAATTGCATATCAAGAAGAAGCACAGGCTAATAAACCTATGTAAAGCACTGCGGAATTTTTGTTGTTGTTGTTGTTTTGTTTTTTTTTCCCCATTTCCAAAGATGTTATTTTTGGACTAAGCTCCCTATATGTTTTTAAAATTTCTTATTCACTGTGAAGATTCATATGCTTTTTAGATTGTGATAGTAGAGGCATTAAAGTCTCAGGGTCTGATGCTTCTCAGGAGCTCTGTTGTAAACCAAAAATAACTTCACTGAACTTCCTTGAGTTACATCAGTTTAAAAGTGGTCTGAGAGTAGAAACAGGCTGTTAATGTCCAGATAGACTGATTAAAACAATCTGTACTATGCAATTGAAAATATATACTAAATATACCACGTTGTCAAATGCTTCTTAGTGCATGTGCACATCAAATTCTTCATTCCTGCAGCAATTAGCCACTTTTCTGGCTTTCATAGACTATCCAAAGTTGGAAGGGATCCCCAAGGATCATCAAGAACAACTCTTGGATCCACACAGGACCACCCAAAATTCAAACTATATTTCTGAAAGTATTATCCAGTCTCTGGCAGGCTTGGTGCCATGTTCCAGTGCCCCGCCTCCTCCCACTGAAGAGCTGTTTCCTAATACCCAGCCTGACACTCCCTTGATGCAGCTCCATGCCATTCCCTTCTGTCACTAGGTTTTGTCACTTTTATGGGAGAGAAGAGATCAGATCCTGTAGTTCTGTTCCTCTTGTGAGGAAGCTATAGGTGGCTATGAGTTTTCTCTTCAGCATCCTCTGCTCTGGACTGAACAAACCAAGAGAGCACAGCTGTTTCTTATACTCTATGCCATATTGCTGGTTTTGGGGAGATTTAGGTTAGATATTAGGAGAATGTTTTTCACTCAGAGGATGGAGACGCACTAGAACAGGTTGCCCAAGGAAGCTGTGGATGCCCCGTCCCTGGAGGCATTCAAGGCCAGGCTGCATGTGACTTTGGGCAGCCTGGTCTGATGGTTGGTGAGCCTCCCTGTGGCAGGGGTTTGAAAGTAGGTGATCTTTGAGGTCCATTCTAACCCAGGCTGTTCTATGATTCTATGATTCTGTGATGATTTATGAAGAGATCTGTAAGTTCTATTTGGAAAGCTGGTAAAACACACTTCAAAGATGAAGATAGCTTTCTATTCCCACCTTCCCTCACCCCAAAAGAGAAGAAAAAAAAAAAAAAACAGTAGAGAGGAATTCTTCACTTAGTAGAGTATGACAGTGTAGTAGCAAACTGCCTAGTTTGCTTACAGTTGCTTACAGTAATATAAGGAAATAAACTTGAAGTAAAAGACATCAGGCTTTTTTAGAAGATCAACTTTATTATATATTTTCTTGAAGAGTAATAAATACTATAATATAGTAATGAATCTTTTTGTTTTCAATGATTAAATTCCATCCAGCATTTCAAAATTCTGAAGTTTGAGAGGAGGCGTTCAGCAATTTCTGTACTCTTGGACTGTATGAAATTTGTGAATATATGTTGTTTATAGTATACAAAGGTAATATAGATTTATGCATTTATGTCACTTGAAAAATATCACTAGGGATCAGCTTCATTCCAAAAAAAACATAGGAAAGGAAGAAGTGTTAAAATCATTCAGTGAAATAGGAGTTATACTGTTGTTTTTTTTTACTGTCAAAAATATATATAGCTGCAAAAAATATTCATATGAGAATTAGTTATTTTTAAGGAAGTGGTATGTGTAACTGGGAGATAGAGGTCAGATTTCAGAAATGATAAAACAAAGTGAAAGGTAAAAGTGGTATACTATGTAATAAATTTGGATTTTTTTAGCTCCAAATATCAATTAAAGACAGATCACAGAATCACAGAATCACAGAATTGTAGGGGTTGGAAGGGACCTCCAGAGATCATCGAGTCCAACCCCCCTGCCAAAGCAGGTTCCCTACACCAGGTAGCACAGGTAGGCATCCAGGCAGGTCTTGAACATCTCCAGAGAAGGAGACTCCACCACCTCCCTGGGCAGCCTGTTCCAGTGCTCCGTCACCTCACTTTAAAGAAGTTCTTGCACATGTTTGTGCGGAACTTCCTATGCTGCAGTTTCCAGCCGTTTCCCCTTGTCCTGTCTCCACTCACCACTGAAAACAGTCCGGCCTCGCCATTCTGCCCCCCACACCTTAGATACTTATAGACCTGGATCAGGTTCCCTCTCAGTCTTCTTTTCTAATGGCTGAACAGACCCAGTTCACTCAGCCTTTCTTCATAGGGGAGATGCTCCAGGCCCTTCACCATCTTCGTGGCCCTCCGCTGGACTCTTTCCAAGAGATCCCTGTCTTTTTTGTACTGGGGAGCCCAGAACTGGACACAGTACTCCAGATGAGGCCTTACCAGGGCAGAGTAGAGGGGGAGGATCACCTCCCTCGACCTGCTGGCCACGCTCTTTTTAATGCATCCCAGGCTGCCATTGGCCCTCTTGGCCACAAATCTGCTTGTTTTGTTGACATAAATATCATTCCAGTTTTGCTACTGATTAAGAAAGAAACCCCACATAACAATTAGCTAAACACGGCAAAAGCCACTGTTTTGTGGAATTACACTGTGTTAGTAATTTCATCCACGAATGTTCTTGGTAGACATACAGTTTATTTATCTAAAGCATTTCCTTAGCCTTATCAAAACACCAATACAAAGGTGCTTGCATGAGATGCTGTAAACCTTCTGTATTAGGCTTTAATGTGTGAAGAAAAGTACAGTGGATTTTTTTAGTAACAGATATTAGTAACTGCTGGCTGGTGAGTATAGCCAAGAATAGCACTTAGGTGTTCAAATTTAAGCATTCAAAAATCAAGCATTCAGACTTTGTTGGGCTTCTCCTACAGTGAACAGCGACAGAGAAAAGACCCATCCAAGGACAGCTTCATGAACTGCCCGCTGGAGGTGATTCCTCTTCTGTTAATAAACACAGTTAATAAATTGTATGTTAGATCTCCAGATCTAATAGAACACAAGCATTTATTTGGAGTAGAATGGTCTTGTTACAGCTAGTATAATATCCAACATGTTCAGCTTCATAGAAATCATTAATGTAGAAAGGGATTTGATGAGAAATGCTGGTCAAATTACAAAAACATGCACCAGAATAGAACCTAAGTGTTAAGATCCCTTGTAAATAATACTGTACTATGATTATTTATCTCTAGCCTGTGAGTAACTTTATTAATTAAAAAATAATTATTTAGTACCTGTATTCACTTCTAAGGTCAAATAAGGATATCAAAATTTGAGAGAGGGAGGAGATATCTTGCAAAAATTACATCTTCCTTAAATTGAAAACTACTGAGCATTAGTTCTCTTTGGTTTTCCGATGGTGCGATTTTGCAAAATTAGAAAAGCAAATATATTTTAAGATTGAGTTAACTCATTGGTAAATTAGACACACTCTAAAACTGCATCATTGTAATTTGTTATATATGAAATACTGCACTGTAATCAATCCAGCAGGAGGTCAAGACAAATTTAAAAGGAAAATTTCAAGCAGCTTCCTGAATTAGCCTGATTTCTTCATATTTAACTGATTCCACAAAAGGGGGTGGGGAATTTAAAAAAAAAAAAAAAAGGAAGAGGAGGAAATATTATATAACTGTACGATAATGGAACGTGTCAGGATTTATAAATCTCATGTCTTGGTCTTTATTGATCAGAAGCTGATCATAGCAACTGAATTAATAAAAGTATAGTTTAAGCCATTCACAAATCATGCTTGGATATAAGTGAGAGTAGATTTTATTGATTTGTTGTGTCGACTCTGAGAGAAATACACCATATGTTCAACATATGAAAATAGCAGAAACAAAACTCAAAAGAAATTCCTCTACCCTATCAGCCAATAAAGTTTTAAGTTTATTAGTAAACTATTGAGTGGGGCTAATACAGCATACCCATAATATCCCGTTGTCTAAATGAACAACACAAAGAATGTTAAAATCTGTTAAGAATAGTGTTTTTCTGATAAACAACTTGTTTAAAACATAAAGTCTGTTTGCCAATATTTTAGTTTTTGATTTATTTTAAGTATATTTTCAATAGGAAAAAGCAATGAGAATTGTTTTCCTACGGATGTCTCTTATATGCATCATTCCTGCAATGAAAGCATAACATTCCAGTGGGAAAATAGTTGTAACCAGATTTGGTAGGCCTTCATCTTCTGAAAGTGTTTTCCAAACATGTTTTTAAGGCTCTTAGGAGTCTTCTGCATCATATCATGTCAACTTTTAGTCATAGGCCAAAGAACGTTTTGTTTCTTAGATTAAGATACCACACACAAAAAAAAAAAAATGTATTTGAGAAATCAAAGAAGTCATGCAGTGTAGATATATGGTATGAAAATTAAGACTTGATGCTGTTATACAGAATTTTAATGTGAGATCTGCGGTAGTTAGTAATGTATTATATTAAAAATATGTTTATGTTTATTTAATACCTAATCCTTAAGAATGGGGAGAATATGCACTTTGTTTATTTGATTTCTGGATTAGGAGTAATTGCCTTCTATGTTTATGTTAAACTCACACCCCAATACCATCACCAGGTGAAATTGATTTTCTCATCTTGCTTTTGTCAGATTTGATTTTGCAGAGATGTAGAACTTCACAGTTGTCATATTTAGACCTTTTTCCTGGTATTTGTATGTATGTTGGTAATAATTATTATCCTACTGGTCAATTCAATACAAGGTTTGAGAGTTTGTAAATGGTTTTAGAAACTGAGAGTTTTCTGAATTGCAAAACTGTTTAATCATAATAGGAGTGGTACAAAATAATGTAAGGAAAAGCTTACCACTTCCTTTAAGAACTTTTCCAATGTAACTTTTATTTGTTCCAGTTAATACTCAATCTACCTCTTTTCTTTTAGAGAATGGCTTTAAAATGTTTAAGATGGTCTGTATCCATTTGTTCAGTCAGTTCTATTGCTTTGGAAAAGAGCAGAAGAATGGGACTTCTCAGCATTAAGATTGTTTACTCCTATCTTTTCCTAAGTCAAAATTTGTTTTAGGTAGAACATTTCCTACTTGAGACCATTATATATTGATCTTCATTTTGTAACTGCCTTGCATCATTTGACCACTAACATAGCTTAATATAGACCAGCATTCTTGAACTTCTAAATGTTGTGGGTTAGCCTTGGCTAGCAGCCAAATAACCACCCAGTTGCTCATTCTCTCCTCTCTCCTATGGGAAGATGAGAAAATATAAGGAAGATGTGAACACTCATGAATCAAGATAATGACAGTTTAACTGCATAAACAAAAGCTATGTGTACAAGCAAGGCCAAAGAAGAGCAATGTATTTGCAACTCTCCATTGCCTTGTGAAGTTTAGCCACTTCCTAGAAAGCAGGGACTCAGCATGTCTAATATTCACTTGAGCGACAATCACAGACTTCCCTTTCTCCTCTTTTTCTTGAGCTTCAATTGCAGAGCACAACATCAGACTGTATGATGTCTCTCTTGGGTCAATTTTTTGTCAGCAATCCAGGCCAATCTTTTGCCTATCCATAGCCTGCTTACTAGTGGTGGAGAGAGAGAGAACACTGATGCTGTGCAAGCACTCTTCAACAGTATTTGAAAAATAATGCATTCTCACCACTTTTTTAGCCAGAAATCCAAATCACTGTACCATAGCACAGCTATGAAAAAAGTTAATGACATCACAACCACTATTACTGACCAATATTCTTCACAAAGATGAAAAAGAATACTGTGCATTGGTAAAGTATTTCATGTGATGAAATCTTTTCTGACTACTAGACTAGGCTTCTTGCATCAGAGAAAAAGCATGGCACGCCAGAGCAAGAGGAAAGTAAGTAGTGTGTCTATCAATAGATCTTGTACATCTTTTTTTCCTTCATTGTTGATGTGTCACATGGCTGTTTGAAAAGAAGTCTATGTTTGAGAATACTTACTGTTCAAGAAAGAATGTATTTAATTGTTAACAAATACGACAGTCATAAAAAGCAAGAAGAAAGGAGATAGGACAGGTTTTATACATTGGCTTTCAGTAACTACTGTGTTTGTTCTAAAAGTGCTTAGGTGTTTTTTAGTGTGAAATGTGCAATTATTGTGAAATTCATATTCTGTGTGAAATGGGTTAGGTTTGAAGGGTGCCAGTTGCATTTGTAATTATTTTTTATTTACTTTTTTAAAACACAACTAAAATATACTACTTAAGAGTTTAGAAAGCTATGTCACTACATAATACAAGAGAAGCAATGAAGAGCCTCTCAACAGATGTATGCTCAGAATACTCTTAACTTACAAATACAGAATTTTCAATAGTCATACCAATCTGAAACAGTATATATACATGTGTTGTTCTAAAGTCTACATCTGATAAACTTTTCATTAGTATACACCATAAAATACAGCCTATTAATCTAATATATTTGTAGAGTTGCAACAACACAATCAAGATTTGAAAGTGCGGTCATACAGAATGTGGATGTTCCTCTTGTGGTGGGTTAGTGGTTTAAACCACTAATCCAAGGACTTCAGCAAATATCACTATAACTTAGAAGTTGGTCTACCCTAACCAGCTGAATAGTGTTTCTCATTCAGTTCTTCAGGAACTGCTGTATTAGTCTAGTTAAGGTGTTATTCTCTGAAATACTGACATGACTTATCCTAATTTGAGAGTATTCAGAAGAACAAAGAAAAGGTGCTTGTTAAGAACTTTTAAATTGGACCCTATGTGTGTCTTTGCTATTAACGTAACAAAATTCTTTAGAGATAGAGGTCTTGATTTCTAGATCCTAAGCAGAATAATGATTTTTTTTTTCTCCCAAGGCAATAATAAATCCTTTCATTTCTCAAAATCTTCATTCATTAGAAACTATAATTCTGAGTGGAAATCAGCTTACTTGAAACATACTGCAGTTGTCAACTTAAACTAAAACAATGTCATTGTAAATTCCAAGCAGACTGTAGAAAAGCATATGGTTCTGCAAATATAATAAACCTTCTCTGCAGAAATCATACGCATAAAACAGATCTCCATCTCAAGTAGTAACAAGGATTATAAAGGTAGCCTGTGAATAGACATCCCTCAATTTAATGAAACAAGTTTCATTTAAAAACTGAAAGATTAAAGAAACTCAACAAAAAAAGTTTGCCAAAGTCATAGCATTTATGATTACAACTAGTTTCCAGAAGCAAAAATGATAGTCTTTTCCTACTGTGAGCTCACAACTCAAGCTATACCTTTTACTAATCTACAGACCCCCTCTAGAATGACTTTTGTGTACAGTTCTGCTAAGTATTAAAAGTCTAGTAATCTTCATAGGGACTGCTCAGATGAAGCAGTCAATATACAGAAGTTTACAGCTTCAGGACCTTACCTTTCTTCTCAAATGTTTCTCTTTCAAGTCTGTTCCCATCTTTTATAATTTATGTACATGAGGATTATTAAAATATAGTAAACAATGTACTGTAAGCCTTTTGGTTTTATGATAGCAAAATCAAATATTTGACATACACATGAAATTCTACCAGCAAAACCAAAAAACATTAATGACAGAAGCTAGATGAATAGAGACCTTCATATTTGTTTTGAAATGAAAAGGAAATTGATACTAACTGCAACAACAGTCTTGTAATTATTTTCAATATCTAGAGCTAGAGAAAGGGAAAAATTTATGACTGACTGTGTACAATAAGTAAAATATTCCTTTCTGGACAAACAGGAGTTATCAAGTTGAGGCATGTATATTTAACTTTAAATTATTACTCTTTGGTCCTTCATGGCAGACAGTACTTTGAGCGTACTTGTGTGCAGGTGTTTATGTACTTATAAATTTCCAGTATTTCATTAGTCTCTCTTTACTTCAAGAATTTTATTGTTTTTTGCTACCAACCTCCCAAAACATAGAATTCACATAGTAATTTTGTTTATTTTATTTTTAATATCAAGCAGATGTTTTTTTTTCACTATTTTCTGACACGTTTTAACTACTAACTGGCATTTTGTAGGACTGCAAAATTTCATGACAAAAATGTTTCCTTAAAATCTCTTTAGCAACCATAAAAAAGTAGGAGTCTGAATTGAAAATATGTGATTGAGTTTAACTCTTGGTTTCTATTTTGCAGACTGTTGTCATGTTAGTAAGTGATGATTTTGTATTTTATGCATTCCTAAATGATGATACAGGTATATTAAAGATTTGTTTATTTGATTAGTTTCTATTTTCTGGGATTAAAATAGAGAAAAACTCTTGTATCCTTTTCAGGATACTTATTCTTACCTTGATGTGAACTCCCAGGGAATGTGCTGCCCAGTCAGAGGAGACTGTCATTTTCTGTATCAATAGTGTGTATGAGATGATGGAGGAAATGTTTTATAAAGTTTCACAAATACATAATTTTACTACTTGACAACAGGGAATGAAAAGGAATTTGATTGTCAGGAACGTTATCTGCTGTAGAGAAAATAGCCAACTGATAACTGCCTAAAAATTGCTCAATTAAAGTTGAATGGCCAATGAACAGTTATGGTGGAATATATCTCGTTTTTGGACAAAGCATAAACATACGTGAATACTGTCAGCTCAGAGATTTACTATCTATTGTAGCCAAGAGAACTGGAAATTAAATCTGTCACTGAAGTTGCTAAGCTATACAACAGTAAAGCTGTCCTCACCTAATAAATTGTATAAAATGGAAGTGGAATGAAGTTTGAATCTCAAAATGGTCATTTCCTTTAGCATTATGATCTGACACTTTTGCAGTAGTTAGTTGGCCAATATCCATGCAAGGTGGAAAGGCCAAGAACTACCAGTATAAAACTGTCCTTACTTCCAATAATATCAGTTCCTGTCCAGACTCAGTATATGGCTTAGACTGGACACCTATGCTGTCACAGATTCAAGTGCTATGAACACAAAAATAGACATAATTATTTTTTTGTAAATTCGAGGAAAATATAAAAGAAAAGCTTATTTGAGAGGGTAATATGATTTATTTTTAAAAAGTAATAATTGTTTTCTTATGATTTTTTGATTTCAATTACTTATGAAAATTATTAATGCTAGTGATAAAATAGAAATGCATTCCTGTGGCAAATGTTAAGAATTATGAAAAGCCGTTCATTTTATGTCTTTTGTAGTTTCTTCTGAAAGTTTTGTAAATTCTATTCCCCCAGTTGTTTTGATTATAAAATAATATTGTCTTCTGATAAAGAGATGTTTAATTATATATTTTCTTTACAGATCTCTCTCTTTTTTTTTTTTGATCATGCAAAATGATCAATTCAGTAGTAGAAAAAAAAAAGAACTGCACTTACCATTTTTGCTCATTTTTAAGTTTTGATATTTGTCCTTTCTTTGCTCAAAGGTTCAATGGTGTCAGTTTGCAATCTCTCACATTACATTTTGGATTCCTAACTTTTCCCCACTGGGGAAATTCTTTCTGTATGGTAAAGATCCTTGAAGGTGATAAAGACATACTAAAAAATTAATGAGATAATTTTTTTACCATACAATTTACAGACGCTTTATTTTAAATCCCTAATATTTAGACAATCATGTGGGTTGCCAGGATAGTTATCAGTATAACACTTTGGATACAACAATATGTCTGGAATTTTTGAAGTCTGTACGAAAGAAAAAAATAAATTCTGTTACTTAAGGCATGTGAAGTAAGTGGTACATTACCTTTTTAATAAAAATTTAAAGCATTAATATAGAAGCTTGAATTTATGTTTGTTTTCTGTTATATGATATCTGCAACCTGAATACTCATATTAAAGCTGGCTAATTAGATCTGCTTACTCTTGATTTTTACTTTTGCTATGGAGTGATTTCACTGAAGGAATCTAGATGAGAAAGCCCCTTTCCACTAAGTTCAATCTTAAAAATATGAACATTTAAATTAGAGCATTGAGATTTCTTAAGCCTTTTAAATATACTCTTATTTCTGCATTGTTTCTTGGTAATTCTGGAGGGGGAGTCTCATGGAGAAACATTAAAGTGCAAACAACCAAGCAAACAAATTTTGAAATGACAAATCTGTCCAGAATATCTGTGGTCTAAATAAAATTTGTTTGTTGAGATAGTCTACTTCATTCAATGTTCTTCAATAGCATTTCCACAAATCAGCTTTCAGTTAATGTATGTGCCTCTTAAGGGAGCTTATTAATGGAAGCATCAGCTGGATTCACAAGTACAAACAGGCATTTTTAAGCAAACTCTAATATTGAATGGTACCTTTAGCTAACTTGGTTTTCGGTTAGGATTTTAAAATTACTTTTTTTCTTGTTTTAATTTCAATTAAAAAGACAGTGAAAGAGCTAGATTGTTAACTGGGATTTTACTGACCAGCAGCTCTAACCATAACCATACTGTGAATAATTCTTAACATGCTGAAAATACATCACTGTGCCCAGTGGATATTTGTTCACATCACACACAATTGAATGCTCTTGGCAATCTCTAGGTAAGAGAGACCAAGAACTGGAATACCAGGAGTGTTATAGGTCTAGACTGTCGCTCACTGGCCAAGTTTTATGGGGAAGTTTGCACAGTGCCTATGTTATGTTTGGCTCTATACAGTGTTGTCAGTCCTTCATTTTCATGAGCATGAAACTCATCCCAAATGTAAAATATATATTATGTGTGAATGTCTGTATTATATTTGATGGACATTTCCTAGTAGAGTGCCAAATATTGAAATACTTATATATACTAATATATACTTATATATACTAATATATATACTTATATATATTATATATATATCTATATAAGTATTTCAATATATATATACATTATATTGAAATATATTATAAATAATGTATTATATTATATATATAATATTATATTATAAATAATATAATTATTTATATGTTATTATATTTGTATATTATTATTTGCACAAGAAACTTATAAGTCCTTGTTGCTTTACGTAATTATTTGATGCCTGCCTGAAAATAGAATTGGGATTTTTGTGTGTTTGTCAGGAAGAGAAAATATTTATATGGATGCTGACAGTATTTCTGTTTATAGGAAAAAAGCCCTATTGAGCTTCCTTAAAATGCTTATTGTGGCATTTGCTCACACACTTACCACCTCTGGGGATTAATATGTCATTTCATTAAACTAATACAATGTTTGTATTAAAAGATGTGAACTCAATATGGTAACAACACATACCTGGATATTTTAATTAATCTATCTAAACTGGATATGCCACTCCAAGCTTATAATGATCAAGCTTTAAACTGCTCTTGGAATTCTCAGAATATTTCCTACCTATTTTCTAGGGGATGTTCTCCTTGTTTTCAGTGACCTGTTCGCTAACCTATTTGCTAGCTATTGTCATAGCAGACAACAAAAGGGAAAAATCTGTATTTTAACACAGTAACACAATGCATCAGAATTAATTGTAACAAATATACTCAGTATTTGCAGTGATTTACTAGTAATGATTTTAGCTGAAGTTCAAACAAGTTTGAATGAATGTTTTTGATATATTATGTGAATTGCTTGTTTATTTAAGGTTCTCCTTCTGGCAATGCAAATTTTACGTAGGTGAGAAAACTGTGAAGAGCACAGTTGTCACAGAATTTTAGAATTTTCAGAACTATTGAAGGCATACACACTTCAAGTATTTTCAAGGAGTTTTCAGACTTACCTTATTATACCTTTACATATTTATATAAGACATTCTTCTCACTATCCATTCCATTATTGCCAAGTCCATTTTACTCGTATCTGTTGCTTCTTATTCCGACTATTTCAATAGATTAAATGACTGTAGATACCACTCTTTCTTTATGTTATATGTTATTTCTGTTCATTTGTTTCCATTCTTTTTCTACTGAGTATAGGCTTAATTTCTTGTATTTTTTGAAGCAGCTGAAATCCTTAAGTCCTACTTGCTCCTAGATTTCCCTCATGCTAATCTTGTTAATTTTTAAAGCAATTAATACAATTTTCTTAGGTATAACTCGCAAGATCTACGTAGTCCACAAGATTTATTTAAAAAAATTATATGTATATGTATATGTATATGTATATGTATATGTATATGTATATGTATATGTATATGTATATGTATATGTATATGTATATGTATATGTATATGTATATGTATATGTATATGTATATGTATATGTATATGTATATGTATATGTATATGTATATGTATATGTATATGTATGTAGACAAGGAAGGAAAAAGTTTGCAAAATGGGTATATGATAATGTACTTCATTGCATTACCTTCTATAACTTATTAATTTTTCTACCCTGATTTTCAAATTAGGGTGATTTCTTTGTTAATATATCCTAAGGTCCTGCAATAAGGTCCTGATAATATGTTCTGAGTAATACCTGAAATACACTAGCATTTTCAAATTATAAGAGTATCAAAAAAACAAAGACCCACTTCACCTTTTTTTTCTAGGCAGTTATTTGTTGGTGTGCTATCCCAGCAGTTCTTAGCAAGGGATGTTTCTCTTACTCCAGTCTGAAAGTTCAATCTCTAATGTTTCTGCAAATATTTTTCAATGAGAAAGGTTCTAACATTGCTTATTCGTACTTTTATCACTTGGTGTTAGTATGAGACTTGAATGTGGACGCTGTGATTTTCCTAATTGCTCAGTTTGTAGAAGACCATCTGTAGCACTCTTCAGCTATAATTTTAGCCACCTTTCAATAATTTAAACAGGTTTTATTTAATTTGTATTTTTTGGAGTGTATTCAAAACAGGGATGATTGATCTTGTTAGGTAAAATATGTAATGAGGTGCATTCATTTAATTATGAAATCTAAGGGATGCAGCATATTGTTTAATGGAAAATCTGTAAAAGTAGCTAAATATGAAACAAATGATGATGGAAATCGTAGAATCGTTAGGATTGAAAAAGACCATTAAGATCATTTAGTCCAACTGTTGGCTCAAACCCACCATGCCCGCCAAACCATGTCACTCTCTGCCACATATGCTCTTTTCCTAAAAACCTCCAGTGATGTTGACTTTATCACTTCCCTGGGCAGCCTGTTTTAGTGCTATACTACTCTTTCTGAGAATAAATTTTTCCTAACTTCCCTTGACACAGCTTAGGGCCATTATCTGTCATCCTGTCGTTAGTTACCTGAGAGAAGAGGCCTATACCCACCTCACGACAACTTCCTTTCATGCTGTTGCAGAGAGTGATAAGGTCTCTTTTTAGCCTCCTCTTCTCCAGAATAAACAATCCCAGTTCCCTCAGCTGCTCCCCATAAGATCCATGTTTCAGATCATTCACCATCCTTGTTGTCCTTCTTTGGACATGCTCCAGGGCCTCAATGTCTTTCTTGTAGTGAAGGGCCCCAAACAGATCACAGTATTCGAATTATGGTCTCACCAATGCCAAGTACAGAGGAACGATTACCCCCTAGTCCTTCTGGCTATGCTATTTCTAACAGAAGTCAAGATGCCATTATCCTTCTTGTCCACCTGGGCACACTGCTTCCTACCCTCAAGCAGATCAACATTTCTTTCCAACCTTGTGTCATCTGCAGTCTTATTGAAGGTGCAGTCAGTCCTTTCATCAAGATCATCAATAAAAGTACTAAACAAGGTTGGCCCCAATACCTACCCCAGATAAAAGCCACCAGTGATCACTTGCCAGCTGGAGATGACTCAATTCTCCAGCACTCTATGGGCTCAGCCTTCCAGCCAGTGTTTTACCCTGTATAAGCCATGAGATTTTCCTTGGCCCACCTCTTGATGTTAACATGCTTGTAAAAATATTTTTTATTATATGTGGTGGCCAGATTAAGTTCTTTCTAGGTTTTTACCTTTCTAATTTTCCCCTCTGCATACCCTGGCAACATCTTTGTACTCTTTGTGAGTTGCCTAAACCTTCTTCCAGAGATGGTAAACTGTTTTTCCTGGAATCTCATCAAAAGCTCTCTATTGAGCCATGCTGATCTTCTTCCCCACTGGATCATCTTATGGCACGGAGGGACAGCCTGATTTTGTACCTTTAAGTTTTCCTTCTTGAGAAATATCCAGCCTTTCTGGATCCCTTTGCCCTTCAGGACTAACTCCAAACGAATTCTACCAATGTCCTTAACAATTCAAAATCTGCCCTCCAAGAAGTCCAAAGTAGAAGTTCTGCTAACCTCCCCTCCCCCCATGACAACAAGGATAGCAATTTCTTGACTTTTGCCAGTTGCTTCATCTCTGTCTCCCACGAGGATGTCAGCCTCATTGGCCCTCCCCCTGATCCTTTCTTGGATGCTGCGAGCTGTGGTCTAGAGATGCTCATCTTTTAACTTAAGCACAAAAAGCGCAATTTAATTTCCATTTTATTCTGAAGGAGCAATAATTTTCAACCTGATTGACAGGTTCTAAATGGTTGTCACTTGTAAAGTACATAACTATCACTTCCAGGTAGTTTTGTTTGAGTTATGTGAGCATTGTAGTTTCTTCTGAAAGTTCCACCAAAAAAAAAAAAAAAAAAAAAAAAAAAAAAAAGAAAAAGCTTTTTGCCTTAACAAAGAAACAACTTGTAACTCCATCATGGTGGGAAAAGGAAGGAGTAGGCGTTATCAAAAGAGAATAGGAGATATCAAGAAAACCAAATGAGGAGTTGGTGATAGCAAGAAAAACTTCTCTCTCAGTCAAGCACAGGAGAGGACAGTACTCCCTGCCGTACATTTTGGAGCCAGGCTCTGGGATAGTACCTCAGTTCCACTACAGGCAGAGTGTTCTGCTTCTAAATGGCACTGAACATAAGCATTACAACATCTTTCTATTTTACTTCTTTAATAACACTGGCCTTCATAGCCAAATGCTGGTGCAGGACACCAGATCCGTCTGGGATGAGATCACTGTCTCTTTACAGGCATTTCACCTGTTATTCTCCTTTTCATTGCTAATCCATAGTCTTATGAAGGCTCGCCACACTCAATTCTTATTTCATTGTCGTTTTAGTGATGGTTTACTACTCTCAGCCCTTTTTTCATTGTACCCAGCTCTTGACCAAGGCAAGACAGTGATAACCCTGTTAAAACTCAGATACTGTATTAGTGCATTAAGTCATTTTTCATGACTGAGCATCACGAAAGAAAATGTGAAGCAAGCCAGACATGTGAGAAGTGGATGAAGTCATCTTATGTATACTTCCATTCACATTAGAGAAGTACAGGAGTTGGTCACACCTTTAAACAAATTGGCAAGTATAAATAAGGAAACAAAAATGTGAATTACAAGCATCCTGTAGCACACTTCTTTGACAAATGGTTAAAAATGTATTTATAGCTGCATTTCTTGGTCCATGGTATAAAACTTAAGCATATTTCAAGATGATGTCTGCATGTATCACAAGACACTGCTATTGGTTCTGCCACTAAGCAGTGATCCTGTGATAAGTTAAATAAGTAAAATGAAACATGCTATTATGACACAAAATCACTTTTGGTAACTCATACTGGAGTAAATTCCTCAGTTTCTCATGGACAACCACAAGCATAACACCTTACTTCCCTGATGAAACTGCAAGAGCAGTGAAAAGATTATGGCATCTTGATTAAATTCACTAAAATAAATCATTTTGAAAAAGTGATCTCAACCAGTTCATTATACAATAAACAAACAAACAAACAAATAAACAAACAAACAAATAAATATAAACACTGTGATAGAGTGACCTCTCCTCTCTTCTTCAAGGATGAGTTAGATTGACAACAAGTCCTTGGCTGGGATAGCTATATATTCCTGTCAGCACGAACTAAACGCACCATATGTTGGTGTGCTTAATGTTTGATACTTACTGAAATATGATTTAGTTACTGAAATATTTCTGTTCTCCATCACAGAATTCGTCCTTGATCTGGCTGCATAATGTATTTAAAATTACTGGGTGAAATCTACTACTAAGCGCAACCTTGTCTAGGAAACCTGCTTTAGCAGTGGGGTTGCACTAGATGATCTCTAGAGGTCCCTTCCAACCCCTACAATTCTCTGAAAGTGGAGTTGTGAAGTTTCAGCAAGAGAATTAAAAGGGTTGTGTTATTGTTAAAGAGGCTTATTTTTTATTTTGCTTTGGATTTATTATCTACAAATTCTGTGTGAAAATGTGTTCTTCGATATGCCGATTTAAATTCAGTTTGAACTTACAGGACCTGTAAATGGGTGTCTGAGAATACATCCTCCTTTACACCATATGCCTGTAAGTTCAGACTGAAAGTTTATAAAGTTCTTTATTGAAAAAACTGTCAGATACTAGGTAGGATATTCAGAAGATCCTCTACCAGCTTCTTGTAGAATTTTTTGACAAATATAAATGTATTTCCATAAAAACAGAGAAAAGAAAAGTCACTATAGTAAATATTCAGTATATTGATTAATAAATGATTCAGGCAAAATTCAAAAGTGCTGTTTTCTGCTTTCAAGATGATATTGATGCCAATTAAATTATTCTCAATCTTTGGAAATAATACTTTATATTAAAAAAAAATAATAGGATCCTGACTTTACTTGAAGGGATTCTTAGATAAATAAATAGTCATATATTTGATGAAAAAAAAATCGATTTCTTTTTGTTTGTTTTCTTCAAAATACAACTTAACAAACATTGCCTAACACCAATTGGATATTTTAGGTAAAATACAGCCTTGAATATATTTTAAAACACTTGTATATGTTCCGCAAAACAGAAGTATAGCACAACTTTATTTTGAGTGATTTGTTTTTAAGATTAAAGTTTGTGTTCATGTTTGTGTGAAGAATCATGATTAGACCTTTCAACTCCTTTGCAGTGTTCCTAACTAAAAAATAAGAAGGAATGCAGGAAATTTCTCAATGCTTTTCACCTTCAGATATTAACATGGTCAATATCTGAAAAAATATCAATATTTTTTCTTCTTTTTTCTTTGTAGTCTATGAAAGAATTATAGAAAGAGACAAAGTAAAAGTCATATAGTCATTTTGTGGACATCGAAAGTAGTATAAGACAACTTGTATGATTTTTATGCTCATTTCATTGTTCTTATTTTGGGTTATATGAACACAGAGGTGAAACAGCAGAGGGAATTAAGCTGCAGGCACAGCAGACAAAACCCTGTGCAAGAAATGCTCCTGATAGGAACAATTAGGCAAATAATGAGCCATTTTCAAAATTTGCTTATGGAAATGGGAATCTCAGAATTTCCAGCACTAGGCAAAGGAAACTGTTGGTGTGAAAAGTAGAGAAAAAATGCTTTAATGTATTACAAGTATGAGACTTTCTTGGAAGTGAGAGTTTGTAGTATGCTTCTTTTCCTTCATAGCCTGCAATACACTGAAAGATTCAATCCTCCAACATTATATTCATACCAGGATGAGATGTCTTTATTATTACTTTTTTATCATGTAGGTAATCTATAGATAATATAGGGAGTAGAAGCTCACTTGAAGTTATTGATTGCAGAACTATGTGACACAGCTATTTTTTTTGGAAAGGTTGCTGACGGGATAAAGCAAACAAAAGAAGATGATGTCTTCATTTGATCCATGAAGTATTGAGGCACAGAAAAAACACACAGAACTCAGAATTTCAATCATGATGCTGAACAAATATATTTTCTGATTTCCCAGGATCAAGTAGTTTGGTTAAAAATATTTAAAATGTGGTGACTGACTCTTTAAAATTATGTCTTCTCCAAGGAAGCATATCATTTTCAATAATAAGTTTATAATGTGAATTTAGGAAAATCTCTCTGAGTTCTTCGTAAAGAAGTGAGCTTTAGTATCTAGACTATGCTATTTTGTGTATATAATAGAATAGAGAATGGCTTCGGTTGGAAAGAACCTTAAATATCACCTAGTTCTAACCCCCTGTCATGGACCGTCTTTTGATATAAAGCACTGGATCAGGTTGCCCAGGCCCCCTTCCAATCTGATGTTGAACATTTCCACAACTTATATGGACAACCTGTTCCAATGCCTCACCATCTTCTGAATAAATTTTTTCCCCTGAACTTCTAACCTAAATCTTCTCGCTCTTAGTTTAAAACCATTCCCCCTTTTCTATCACTATCAGGTCATTTATGAAGTTAGTCTTCCTCCTGATTATAAGCTCCTTTTATGTACTGGAAGGCCTCAGTGAGGTCTCCTTGGAGCCTCCTCTTCTCCAAGCTGGACAAGCCCAGCTCCCTCTACCTTTCTTCCCAAGAGAGGTGCTTCAATTCTCATAGCATCTTTGTGGCCGTCCTATGGACCTGTTCCAATAGCTCTACATCTTCCTTGTGCTGGGGGCTCCAGGTCTCAATGCAGCACACCAGATGGGTCCTCATGACAGCAGAGTAGAGGGAGATAGTCAATTCACAGTCATTCATATCTCCCTGCTTGGAGTCATCTGCAAACTTGCTGAGAGTGCACTTCATCCCACTGTCGCTGTCGCTTGTCATGGGTAAAGATCCTGAAGAGCAGCAGTTCCAGAAAAGACCCCTTGGGATGCTACTTGATACTAGCCTCCACCTGGACAAAGAGCCACTAACCACAACCCTCTGGCTGTGACTATCCCATCAATTCTTTATCAATTTAATAGTTCATCATTCAAATTAATGTCTCTCCAATTTAGTGGTAAGGATTTGGTGTGGGACCATGTCAAAGGCCTGCAGAAGTTCAAGCAGATGACATCAGTTCTCTTTCCTTCTACATATATAACAACAGTCTTTTAATTTTCATCCAGATCTGTTTTCTACTTAAATGAAAAAATGTGTACATCTTTATTGAATTATGGTTTTCTAGAGATTAAAATCATTTTTGAGTGATTACTTTTCAAAGCAGTGAATTTGAATGGATCTCTCATTCCCATGTCCAAATATTTTGAGGGTAGTGACTTTCTGTAGAATTTTTAAGAGAGATTAATATTATTTCATTTCCTGAGAGTTGATTATCTACACAACTGGTGTCCCTGTTGTGTCTAGCATGGATGATCAGAGTATCAGAGTTCAAATTTATCTAAACTTCTGAAGCTGTGGGGAAAGAGATTCCATCTGTGTATGAAACAGTTGTTTTTCAGGAATGAATGTCTCTATCTAGTCTGTTTTGTTCAAAATTGATTGAGGTAAAAATCTGTGTACCGTTATTTAGAGAAATCTGAACTGCACTTCCCAAAATTACTGAAGTTTTCTCAAGCTTAAAAAATGTGGTGTGTTGTGCAGCTGAACTTGAAAATGCTGCTGTGATGATGAAAAAAAGCCTATGTTTTGGTTTTAGATGTGCTAATCAATACACTTTTTTTTTTCATTTTATTATTATTATTTTTTAAGACATCCATTTCTCATTGCCTGTGAATTTGTTTTATTTCAGACTTTGGTAAGACACATATGAACAAACATCCCCTAGCCTGAATGTTTGAGAAGAAGGTTTGTGGTGGTGTTTTTTAATTCATAAACAGCAATATTCTGAAGTTAGAAAGAAAAAGGACTTAACTAAAAGAATATAAGTAATGTCATGGCAATGACTCATTTCTCTTGTCTAGTGCAGCAATTTTAACCCCTGGATTGCTTATCCTGGGAACCTGGTTATGAGATTTATTGTATTAATTTTTTGTGCATTTGTTTTTCATAGACTTCTGAGACAAGCTGTCTGATACTGCTGCATGCAGTCAGTACACTTGGAAGTTTTGAGCTTGTTTGTTTGTTTGATGTTGTTTTAGCATTAAATTCATTATATCCACAGCTAAAGGTTAACTATTACACATATGAGATAATGAGATAAAGTTAATTATCAACAAAAGCTGAATGGACATTTAAATTACATTCTTGCTTCCTGAGATAGGTTAGTCTACTCATAATATCCATAAAACTAAGATATCAATTGCAGTAGCTAAGATATCATTTACTTCTCTTTACAATTTAAGCCCAAATTTAGAAGAAAGATAATGAAAGAAGGGTGGTGTGAAGTTTGTATCTTTATCTATACCTGTTGAACATGCTTGAGACTATAAAAGTCAAGAACAAAATTTTAAGAAATGTTTATATTCTGACCAATACAGTAAAAGGGAACATAATATAAAAAATATGTACTGATACAGACTGTAATGAAAGATTTATGGGGAAAAGGTAAACAGAATATAATTCAAGCTTTCATAGTCATCTCATTAATTATTTCTTAGTTTAGCATTAAAGAGGTTCATAGCAGTAATGTGCCCTCACCGTTTATCAGACTGCTTTTAGAAGATGTTTAATAATTTTTGGTTCGGTCTTATTAGTAAGTATGTAATCAGTTATGTGTGTACATTTCTCATGCAAACAGTGATTTGTTGTTTCCTTACATAATGTGTATGTTAAATGAGTATGTGTTTGCTTGAAAAGGTGAATGGTTTTGAAGCTGTTCACCAGTTTGAGTTAAATTTTATTATTAAAATTACTTTGTAATTTTAAGTTTAAATTCGTACTTTAAAATGCCTCTTTCTACCTGTCACTGAAAGAACTCAAAGATCTTCGGACAGTCCTAGATTACACTCTTTGGTTTCTCTTCTTCAGTAGAAATATGTGCCTTAAAACCTACTGCCTCCAGAATTGTTCTCTCCTCCTTATGGTCCAGCAAGATTTATAAAAACATGAAAAGTAAAATTCTACTGTGTAACAGCATGTAAAAGTACCTCAAAGGGTTGTTTATTTGGTACTTCTCAAACACAAAGGATGTGAAAATCACTCCACCTCTAAGGAAAATATTGTCTTCTTGAAGAGAAAACTATTGCCTTTGTGGCACTATCTGTTTCGAGAAGAAGACATCAAAAGAAAAAGCAGTTACTACAATACATATCTCAACCTGACATCGGAATCTATAGCCATTAAGTGTGCTAGTACCTTTTCTTTTTGTAAGATGATGAGAATGGTGCCATTGACATTATAGCTGAACATAGAAAAGCTGCAATATAAAAAACTTAAATAATTTCCTTAAAAATGAACATGGAACTGTTTCTTCTGAAAGAGTTCTCTCATCAGAAGCTGAGAAAAGACAACTTCCCTCATTTGTCAGGCCAGTAGAAAATAATTTCTCTATATTCAAGAGTTTTAGAAGCCTTATTTTTATCTCAATTGTAAGGAAACTGCTTGTGAACTGATGTCTTCTATTTTCTTTTTATATCAAGTCAGTAAAATATTCTATCTGACTTTGATAAGCAGAGTAAACTTAAATTATCGCTCAATTTTGAATGCTTCATATTAGCTGACTGCGTTTAAATTACAGAAGTTTTATCGTGATATTTTTCACATTGTCAGTGGTCTGCTAAAATCAAAGCAAGTAAATCTAGCACTGCCACACAGAATGGAACAAAACAAATGTAAATATTGTTGTTGTAACTGTTACTTTCTATTTTTGTATTATGTCATGAGAATGACAGCTTGATATTTACCTAACAGGCACATAAGTCATTGTTCAGCAACAGCATATTATGGAACAGCTTGCAGATCCCAAAGCTTCTTTGTGAGGCAAGTTTTTGCCCTTTTGTATTGTTTGTTTTGTGTAGGGTTCTTTACACATGCCTAAGAATGAGATAAATCTGCTTTTGTTCTTTGTGAATAAAAGATGATCATACTCATGCAAAACATAATTAATGACTTAGGTTTGCATGAAGTATAAGCAGGATGCAACACTTGGAAAAGAACATCCTCTTCCTTGCAGCATTCCTGGATGACATGAGGTAGCAATGTAGCTGCACTGAATTCTTTCAGTAGGATTTAAAACCTCTGCTCTTCTCTTTCTTGTCTAATGCCCCTTTGAGCTTAAAACAAGCCCCCTGGACAATTAGCAGGAATTACCTCCAACTCAGTAGGCTTGCTAGGATTCTACCTTACTACAGCTATTTTCTTTTGAAACAGAAAAAGACAAGAAGATGTTCCACTAAAGATTTTATTCTTTCAACGTATTTAGACAGAGAATAAAACAAACCTACTTTTAGTCTGATACAGACTGGAGAAAAGAAAGAGACAATGTCACTGCTAGAATTCTCTCACTAATTGCCCAGAAAGTAAGAAAAAAACCAAGGCAGTTGCAGTTTAAAAGAATATATATATATATATCTCAGAAAGCTAATGAGGAGATTGAGAAATATTTTCTAATCATGAAGAATTCTTTCCCTCTGACATCTTCCAGGTTTTTTTTGCACAATAAGGGAGAGTCAAAAGGGACAGCTTGATATAAGGAAAACTATTCTGTAATTGTATTTATTGAAAAAATAAATACATTTTAGCACAGCAAAGGCTGCTAGACAGGATAACATTTATCATGCCATGATACTGTAATTTTTGCTGCCTTCTCATTTTGGAAGGCAAAATTCCACCAATATTAGAATATATTACAACTTCCACTATTCTTGAAATAGCACTTGCTGAATGCAGTGGAAGAGAATTTCTGAATAAATGAGAACTCCTAAACAAGTTATGTCAACATTTTCCTTTGGGGAAACGAATATAACAAGAGCAATAAAATAACCTCAGATACATATTGGGATGCTTATATCAGCTGTATTCAGTTTTCATACAGCAGTGAAAAACAATCTTCTGTCCAACAACTTCCCCTATTGTCAGTCTGCAGTGATGACAGCTACCACCAGCTGAAATCCTGTCTCTTCTTGTCCTGTCCTCATCTGGCTGACATTCCACACCAGTTGGTTTTCACAGGATTTATATAGAAGTTCAAATTAAAAAAAAACAGAGAACAGACAAAATTTCATCAATTTTAAGATTCCCCTTGAAGATAATAGAGATATACAGAACATCAGGCAAGAATTGAAATAGGCAGGTTTTACAGAGAAAACTCGAAGAGCTTTCCAGGCTTGCAAAATGAAGAACAGTGTCACTACCTATTAACGAGTCAACATTTGTATATTTGAAATATCAAACACTTCTATCTTTAGTCAGAATTCTTATTTATGTTTCGTCTCCCTTGTCTAATGAAATACTACCATTCAAATTCAACACTTTAATTGCACATAAAATTTTTGCTTAAACTCCAAAAAGCATATCATTTTCAAAAGTGCGTACTTATTTCTCAGAGGTTATGTAACACATTACCAAAGTAATGTAGAGAGATTTTAGTTATTTAATTGAAATAACTTTAAAAAGCTACATATTAGTCCAGGATCTTTGGTCAGTATTCTGTGGGATCTCTAAAGTACAATCTGTAATGGAAACAGAAAAAAGCAGTGGAAAATTGATTCATGAGTCAAAAAAGACCAGCATTTCCTTTTCTTGCCTTTCTTTAATTCCAGAATAGAATAAAGGGATGGATTTTACTTTATTATATAATGTCTACACTTGCAATAGTGGTTATTTAGGTTTAATGTCTGAAGCTAAAGTGTACAGTCAGTTTACTACCATTTATTTCTGAATGCCTAGAAACCTTTTAAACAATTTTTAATGAGCAATACTAAGCTTGGTCTTTGCAGTTTGTCACTGATTTCTTTGATCGCAGCATTGGGCCACCTTACTTATCATGGGCATTACATATACACAAACACTTATGTAGTAGTGCTAACTGCAATGAAATAATATGTGATCAGTTGTGCAACCACTTGATACATTAATTTATTATGCATCTTTGATTGCTTCACCTGCCCCCTTCCCATTAGTTCTTCTTTCCCAGGACTTCCAAACCTCAGAGCAGATTCGCACAGCTACCATTACAATAAAAAAATACCATAAACTTATATTTGGAATGCTGTTTTCCTCTTTCAGTAGAGAATTTCGTCTAAAGATACATGCACTTGGTGTATGAAAGATACATCCATTTGGTGTAAGAAACAGTCAAATGATAGCTTTCTTAGATATAAAAATGTCTCCTAAATCAGGATGATTCCACATTTTACAAACTGAAGTTTCAGAACCAGGAGGAGACCATTTCCATCTTCCTAATATCCAAGAAACCTTCTAACAGATGTACTACTGAGACATTGGTTTTCAATTCTGCAGTTCATAGCTGCTTGATTTAGGTTTCCTTGGCAATTAAAGAATAACTTTTGTAATGGGTTTATGATTTTTTAGTGAGGCAGCTATACAAACTGCCACAGAATCAGTTTGTATCACAGAAATCTATGTGTGTTTCTCAGTAGGAAATACATACTATTATAAATGAGCATAAATTACCAGAATAAATATTGTGGCAATTAAGAGATCATAATTCATTTGTTTGTATAGAGGTAAATGGACATTTGCTAGTGATTTTGGTTAAAATGTATGAGCAGATTAAGGTAGGAAGCAAACCTTTCTCTCTGTAATTGCAAAATCTTTTTGATGTAAGTCACTGTATTTGCTGCTTTCTTGTATTGTCTTTTTGTCTTCCATCTTCAAAGATAACAAGATCAGACTAGCTGTATATGAACTTTTTTTTTTCTGGTAACAAAGCCTGCTTTAGTGTGGACATCATTGTCTCATTGTTATTTGTGCTGTTTTTTTTTTTTAATATAAGAATCGTGTTTGGGGAATTTCTAAATTTTCTTGCATATTCTATCCATCTGAAATTTTTTCCATTTTAAGTCAAATTTAATGAGGTTCAATAAGGCCAAGTGCAGGGTGCTGCACTTGGGTCGTGGCAATCCCAGGTATTTATACAGACTGGGGGAAGATCTCCTTGAGAGCAGCCCTGCGGAGAAGGACTTGGGGGTTCTGGTGGACAAGAAGCTGGACATGAGCCAGCAGTGTGTGCTTGCAGCCTGGAAGGCCAACTGTGTTCTGGGCTGCATTAAAAAAGAGGTGGCCAGCAGGGAAAGGGAAGTGATTGTCCCACTCTACTTGGCTCTTGTGAGGCCTCATCTGGAGTACTTTGTCCAGACCTGGGGCCCCAAGCACAAGAAAGATGCAGAGCTCTTGGAGCAAGTCCAGAGGAGGACCAATAAGGTGATAAGAGAGCTGGAGCACCTCCCCTGTGAGGAAAGGTTGAGAGAACTGGGCTTGTTTAGCTTGGAGAAGAGAAGGCTCTGGGGAGATCTCATTGTGGCCTTCCAGTACTTAAAGGGAGTGTATAAACAGGAGGGGGAATGGCTGTTACGAGGGTGGATAGTGATAGGACAAGGGGAAATGGTTTTAAACTAAGACAAGGGAGGTTCAGGTTAGATATTAGGAGGAAGTTCTTCACACAGACGGTGGTGACACACTGGAACAGGTTGCCCAAGGAGGCTGTGAATGCTCCATCCCTGGAGGCATTCAAAGCCAGGCTGGATGTGGCTCCGGGCAGCCTGGTCTGATGGTTGGCGATCCTGCACATAGCAGGGGGGTTGAAACTAGATGATCACTATGGTCCTTTTCAACCCAGCCCTTTGGTTGCTGGCAAAGGATGAGTTGCTGTGTTGTTGCTGTAATTTCCCAGATAAATATTGAGCCAGCAGTGTGCCTTTGTAGCCATGAGGGCTAGTGGTTGCCTGGGGTGCATTAAAAAGTGTGTTAAGGGAGGTTAAGGGAGTTGTCCTCCTGTCCTCCCCATACAATGACTTTTTTAACAGAGGTGTAGACACATTTGTATTCCTTCTAAATAAATGTGTGGAGAAAATAATTATTTGGCTTTGACCAAGAAACTAGATCTTGAGGCTGCTAACTTTAAGTCATGACACTCTACGCTATAATCTTGTTTAAATAGAACACAGCAGTGAATCTTCTGGCTGTAGGATTGGGCTGGTAGGCTAAGGTTGCATACCTTTTGGAGTCCACCAGGCACGAAAGTACGTACACTGTAATTGAACATGGCAAAGATTTTTCAAGATTTAATTTGGTGGGTTTAAAATTCATGAGTTCCATGTTATTTGAAATAGACTGGCTAATAGCATTGAACATGAGGGAAATTGGGGATAAAGTACAATCAACAATGCATTTAAAAAGTAATGGACTTCTTCAGTTTGGTATTACGCAGAATCAGTTATCAACAGAAATGTTCATTACTAAAGTTAATAGTACTTACAATCCAGATCCATGTTTTTGTGTTTCTCTGTAGTATTTTGTGATCTTTAGACAAGTTTACCCTACTGTATTCTATTACATTAAATGTAAAGAGAGAAGATTAATTATATGGTATTCCAAGAGATATTTAAATATGGTATTTAAATAATAATTTAAAAGTTATTTATTTAATATAAGCTACTCAATTAACTTATGATGTTTGTACACAGATTTCTAAAAAAGTACTTTGCATTTCTTTTCATAAATTTAATATGATGAAACATAATAGTCAAGAGTGTTTAAGGAGAGCTGGAAAATGAGAATATTGGAATTGTAAAATTAAAAGAAGGTCAGTTATGATTTCAATTTCTTAAGCTTTGAATTAGGCTTACACTTCTCATTACTAGCAGATCTGTGAAGCTGGACCCAGACTCATCTCATTTACTGTGCACCGTACTGGAAAAATGCTCTGACACCCTTTCTTTTTTGTTCTCTACTTTATTATTTTTATGTTAATCCTATAAAAGTGGAAAGGAAGCAAGACAAGAGAATAAGCATTCCTAACAATCTTGATCTCAAATTTAAAATGTTATTCTAAGATATTCTGCAGATTCATTTGCTGTCTCAAGCAATTCAGGAATAGTGCTGTAAAAAAATGCAAATTATGTTTAATAAAGATTAATGCAAAGTTATGTATCCTTCTGCTAAAATATTAAATACAGCAAAACTGAAGGGCACAACATCTAGTGAATGGACTGTGAATTGCATGTTAAGTTAATGATAGTTCTTGTCTCAAATTCACTCTGCAGTATAAAACAGCAATGATGGTACATTGACTTTGAAGAGAGTATGATGAAGGTTCTGAAACAGGGTGAGATGTTTAATTGCATATGTACTGAAAGCAAATTTAACTATGAAGCTATGGGCCCTGAAGAAATGATTGACAATTTGAACTGTCACTTCTCAAAATCCTCATCAGAGGATTATACCCATATATGCTAATAGGCAAGAAAGAGAGGTTAGGCTGTTCTTAAAATGAATAAATGCCTATGAAAATAATAATAATTAAAAAAACAAAAAGCAAAAGTTTTATAATTGAAAACAGAAGCATTGGGGTAGATTTCTTCTTTGTCTTTCTTCTTATATTCACCTGTCAAAAGGAATAAAAGAAAATATTTTTTGTGTAGGTGCAGATAAAATTTTAGGTGAAATAATACATTTAGGCACATTTATCAAGTGAATTTCTACTGTATGATACAAACGAAAGAAATAATTTGTAAAGATAACAGCTTATTCTTTATCACAGAGTCAAATTTTTAAATAGGACTCACTTCAGCCTCAAAAAATTGTAGGGACTGCTTTTATTTTCAGGCTGACTTGTGCCAAAAAGATTCATCTTGAATGCAGGAAGTTGTGTGTTTATCTACCCATTTTTATATATAATTTGTGGGTATGAATCATTTTTGAAAATCTACATGCAGGAAAAAAAGTGGCATGCATAGATATTACAAATTGGTTTTGAAAAATACAATTCCCTTTTAGCATATCTCAGCTTTCAGGGGGGCTCAGAGAAACAGACAGACATTCCGTGTGTGGAAAGTGAAGATCTCACGTAAGATAAAATTACTGAAAGACAACTGAGTCTCTGTCTATGTTGCAACACCTTCATTGTAATCTGCCAGACATCTTATGTTCAGAATTGCCTTATTGACAGAAATAATCAACTTTTAAAGCTTTATTACGACATTTGGTAGTGAGGTAGCTGGATGATGAAGAATCAATAGTTTTTCAGTGAAACACAAAAAAAAGTTAGTAATGCATCCTAATGGCATGCAGAACTACATTGCTCTGAAAAGCCTATATTTAAAACACTTTTAAGTTAGATTTTCCACACTGGAAGTGTCAAACTGTCAAATTAGAAACTTTTATATCATAAATACATATTTAACTAGGGATTAGGATGCCATAACAGCAAGAAGTGGGAAACAGCCTGAAGTTTCTCTCCATCGCAGCTCACACTGTGGCCGCTCCCCACCCCATGCCATCATGGAGATGCTGAGTGGCCTGGCCTGACCCCAGGCACATATCCATCACTCAGCAACAAATATTGCTGCACAGTAGGTACTGTCACAGCTGAAACCAGAAAATGGGAAGGGCTCAGTACAGTGCCAATTGAAATTGTGGCAAATAGTTTTATGCATTTTGATACATTGGCTGAAGACAGGTCCTGTGGACAGTGAAAAATATCCAGTTGTGCTTTCTATTTTGATAAAGGAATTTGAGAACAGGTTTCAACATTGCCAAAAAAGTTATAAATTTTTTTGTATATTTGCAACTCCATTTTCAGTTATGATCAAAAGTTTGATCCTGTCTCTTACGTGACCTTTATAAAACCTCTTTTACTAGAGAAAAATGTCCCTCATTTTGTAACCATGCCTTATTCATGTCATTTGTGAACAGCTGCTTTCAGGGGTGAAGCACAAGAAGGGCAAAATTTTATCAAAAATCTCTGATGAGCACCTTAAAAACTCACTGGGAATTGCAGCCATTGCCATTAAACCAGGGATTGATGCATTAGTTTCACAAAAACAAGGTCAAAAATCCCACAAGTTTTGTGTTTTTTTCACTTTTCTTAAAAGAAAAAAAAAAAATTAGTTTTTTTAATCTATATACATTAACTACAGTATATATTTTATGAGGCTGCTCCAAAAGTAATGCCTTCTGTTTTATTAAACAATCCCATAACATCAAAGGTGAATGTTGGTGGAATGACAGTAGAGGCTGAACCTTCCCACCAATATGCTATTACATTTTGTTGCTGTGAGACAGATGGCAGCAGAGGGACAGTCTGAAAAAATGGCATCTGACATGGAAATACATCTGAAGCATTGGGGTGGAATTGAATTCCTATGTGCAGAAAAAATGGCACCCATTGAGGTTCACTGATGCTTGCTGAATCTCTGTGGAAACCAAACAGTGAGTTTGAGTCTAGTGAGGTGGTAGGTGGTGTATTTCAGTAATGGCTACTGTAGATCACCTCCTCTGGTATAGATTTTTACGAGCACAGCATGTAGGCTCTTCATCACTGGTGAAAATGCATAGCTAACAGTGATGACTACGTTGAAAAATAGTATTTTATCACTGAAAATTTGCTCTATCCAATAGTGTTATTATACTCTTTGTATCAGTAGTTGTTTCCATGGAAATAAATAGGAGGCTCTGAAAGCCTCCTATGAGGGATGAGGCATATGTGTATATGGTCCAAGACAATTCCTATACATTCAGTGTGGCTCAGGGAAGCCAAAAGGTTGAACACCTATGGTATATTCTGTCATGTAAAAGATACATGACACTTCCTAAATAATGAATGTAAAAAGATACTAGATCATTTGTATTTTAGGAAAGAAACTTTTGGATTCAGGAGATTTTGAGAAAAAAAGCTGTGCAATTGAAATAAACACCACTTTACTTTCTAATATCAAAAAGAAAATTTAGAATCAGATTCTCAAAGGAACAAGACAATATCTTGCCTAGCTGTTTGCATTTAAGGGCCCTCTGGAAAGGCCCTCATTCTACTCCATGAGAAATACACGTTATCTTCAAGGACTCCATTTTCTTCACCTGTATTATTTTAAGCCTCTGATTGACATTTATTACCCTGTATTTGTGTTGGCTTTACATAATGTTAAATACATGATATATTTTAATTCCCAACCACTCTTTGCACAATGTACATAGTACATTTACATCTCTGTAATGCTGTACATGACAACAAGAAAATTAAAAACATTCATTTCCTGTGCACCTTCTCTGAAATGGGAGGAACAGACACATGAAGATCATTATAGATCTTACTAATAGGGTAGCTGTAGCATAGGTGCTGTTAGATGCAAAAGAACGTCTGGCTACCTAATTAACCCCCCTTCATCATTGAGATATGAAGCAAAAAGTAAAATTAACAAATGATTGAAGTCAGGTTTGCCCTATTAGTCTCTCTTAGTATAGGTCAGATATGACTGAATAATTTTGAAAAACGCACTTTAGTTACTGCCAGTCTGGTTAAATAGGTTTGTAGTAGATCAACTATTTTTAATTAGACTTCTATGCTTTAATCCAAACTATTTCAGCATTAGCACCCATTATTGGTCCTGGTTGTAAACAGTTACTTCTGTTTCTGGCTCAATTTAAGATTTAAAAAAGAAGCACAATGGTAGTAAGCAATTCTAAGAGTAACTTTCACAATATAATCAAAACAAATTATACTTCCAATCAGCATATGCTATAAGATAAAACAAGCAGTTTTTTTCAAGTCCTCAAATAGAAGGATTTGTTGCTGATCTCAGATGCAAACAAACTGAGGCACAAGAGCTGCTCCAAAGCAAGGGAAAAGCAAAGGGGAACCAAGGAGCTAATGGGAAAAGCAGGCTGCCATTGCTGCCCCATGCATTCATCCAAAACCTGCAAGGGACTAGAAATGTATAATTGAGAGGTCGGTAAGCAGAGAAGTGTTAAATAAGCACATCGATTTGATCTGATAAGAGGGATCAATAGCAACAGGAGAAATCAGGATTAGTATAGGCTGAGAGACTCTTGTGGCTATAGTATGTCGTGTTCCTTAAAATCTCACAGCTGTTTACTCTTAGCTTTCTAACTGTGTTTGGCATTTGTTAAGATTTTCCATTAAGTAGGAGCCTCATCCTGTCTTCATAGTTACTAAACAAGGATAGAAATTAGATAATTAGATATTAAATGCAGTTTATTTTTTAAAAGAACCTAGATGTATCATTTCCCTTACAGCTAAAGGTGCTGTTAGGCTCTGTGTGTAGAAACAGGTAAAACTAATATAACAGCAATGTATTTATATATACACAGATATATTTTTTCAATGATATGTGTGAAATCAGTTGCTGATTCTGTGATTTGGAAACAAATCAAAATATAGGTCAAGACCTTGGGTAACTTGTTTACTTTCTTGAGCATACCTCAAGCAGAGTAACTTTTCTTCTAAGCTTGTATTTGCAAACTGCTCTGAATTTGCTTTCAGTTGGAAGTGACAGCCATTTTGTGTTCATTTCAGTGCAGTCTGTTATAGTTGAAGAGGTGATCTTTTCCTTTGTCTGTTAGGTCTTTATCCCCTCAGTTTTGGAAATGTGAATACAGAAACCTGAAAATATGTGTTTTCCTTTGTAAATGGCAAATATAATACTGGGTCTACTAATTCTGTCATCATTTTATTGCTAATAAAATGACCTTTATATTTCTGTGTAAGATAAAATGCTAAATGTGAGCATAGAGCTCTTTTTCGTTTTTATACATGTGTTTTACTTCTTGTTAAGAAGGAAACTTCTTAACAATTGGTTAAATTCTTTTTGGTACTAATTTGACTACCATTTATGGTAGTGGGAGGTAGGTAATACTCCACAGTGAGCACGTTGACTGTGAATTATGGTATATCCCAGCAAACAGAACAAAAATGTTTTATGAAAAATGTTTGTTCTTTAGAATCAGTTAGAAATCTTACAACTTTCATCTCTTTTAGTTATTAATGTATAGTTATAGTTATAATGTTAGTTATTAATGTATATTTGGTAACTTGTGTAATCTGGTTTGGACTCTTGCTAGTGTATTTATTACTCTATAGAAAAAAAAATAAGGATTTTATTGAAAAGCTGTAAAGGAGTACAACTTCCTGATTTTTGTATAAGTGCTCTTATTTTTCTTACTACAAACAAATAGAGAGATAAAGTGAATGGAAACCTGAAATAAGGCATCTTCCTTATTCTGGTATCATACAAGTAAGATAATTTTGAGTAAATGTGAAATTTAAACTTCTTACAAGAAAGAAGTTAAGAGTGTGCTTTCAAAGGTATTGAAGTTTTACTTTGAGACTTGTCTCAATTCTAAAATAGAATAAACTTGTGATTAGAGAAGTATCGTAAAGAATGAAAGTTTTTCTCCCACCTAGAATCTTATAGCTTATTATCTACAGCATCATATCATTATCTTTATGGTAGGAAATCTTTTATTTACTTACAGTTCTGTTCCTCCCAAGTGAGTGTGATACTCTGCAGGACTGGGTTTGTCACTGTCAGCTTCTAATTTAATCACATAACACACTAATTTATCCCTACAGTTGTTAAAATAAACCAAATTTAGAAAGACATTTTTTGCCTTGAATATTCTATTAAGCTTATCTCCTGATTTTATTCCTTAAAAACATGTTTCAAGCAGACAGTTGAAAATGAAGCTATCAATTTCATTTTTATTTAGGATTTAAAAATATGTTTTCTGCCTCGGAATGCAGTCTTATTTCTGTAACTCATGGTGATAGGCTAATACTCTGGAACAGATTGGATACTCAGAAATGTCAAGCATAATGGAAAAAAGAAAATTCAAAAGAGAGGAAGTTGACCAGAGGTGCTATAAAGGGTCTTATGCTCTACAGGTTCTTCTATAGCAGGTAGGAGCATCATGCTGGTCTCAGGACTCTATTCTGTGTCACTTTGCTGCCATTCATCAGAAATAAACCCTCAGATAAACAGCACAGTGTCAGTTCTTTTTGCCTGCCTAAGATAACAGGTTTTCTTTTTTTCTTTTTTTTTTTTTTTTTCTTTATTACTGGAGCTCTGCTGGAATTCTTTTCCTTCCTTCTTCTCTAACAGTCTAAAGTGTTAGAGGATCTAGTCTAAAAGTTATTAGAGTTTTGCAGTGGGGGGTACCACCTGTGTGTCCCTTCTTCTGGCAATGCCTCTGTCATGCAGTTGTTCAAAGGTTCTGAAATAATTTTTTTTTTCCCTACTCTCACATTACTTGTTGATCAGAGGAAAAAAAGGATTAGTTAATAGTAACTTCTGACATTGAAATTGGTATTTAAGTCTCACTTTAGTTGCAAAAGCAAGTTGTCAATCTGCATTTTGGAGAGTGGTTGTGAGTTTCTTGATAAGTAAATGTGCAGTTACACATGAAAATACTTCTAACAGCTGAGTTAAGAACTTAGCTAACCTCATTATCTAGAATTAGAAGAATGTAATATTCTGTGTTACTATATATAGCTGTGAGTCCTTGGTCCAGCTGGGCTCAGCTGTGTGTGTGAGAAAGATTTTTGTGCAGTTCATGCAGTAGGAAGCCTTGAGGAAGCTTTAATTTCTTGCATGCTTGAATATATTCACGTAATGGTATACAGTGTCATGCCTTTTGAAACAAAAATACTCTGCTTTTAGAAAAGGAACTGTAAAAGGTGGATTGTCATGAAGACTAAATCCATACAGATTCTAAATGCGTGCTTAATGAAGGTCACCAGGTCTAAAATCATGGCTTCATCATGTTTCTTCAGATTTCTATCTCCTGAAGACACATGGTCAGTCAGCTGGCCTGAGTTGGAACTGGAGTTTTGGGGACAGGCAGGCAGGAAGTTGATCACTAACTGTTGATATGGGGACAGAGGGATAATAACTGTATTGATTAGTAACAATTATGAGTAACGATACATACAAATTGAAACTACAGAGATAACTTGTTGACTTGTTAAAATATTGAAATATAGATATGTTTCCTAAAATGCAACATTTTTTACCTGTCTGAATAATCAAAAATTGCTGTAAAAGTGTGTTGTTACTTTGAGAAATTATTTAGAACAAGCATTATAAAATGAAAATGACTGTTTCACAATATATTGTTATTCAGTTTGTTTCTTTGTGTCTTGTTTTGTATTTAAGAAAGCACAATGCTTTCCTTTTAACAACTTTAGACATATATATACGATGAAGACTTTCATGTTGTTTTTTTCTTTTTTTTTTCCCTATGCTAACTTTACATGTCTCATTTCAGAAAAATTGCATTAGTCTAGTATCCTCAGCAATCACCTACATCTTTAAGAAATGCACACTGTGCTTAAATTAAATAGCCTTTTTTAATGAGACGGATCTTGTGTCTGGTCTTAGGTGGAAGTATGAGGTGGCTGAGAATATCTGCAGCAGTTTCATTAGTGTAGGCATTGACACAGTGTAAATTTTGTTTTATTTGAAGTTCTTGTTATCTGTAATTGTGAGGCTGTAGAGTTGATCTAAATGATCTGAGTAGTGAAGTGCAACAGCCTCCCTGACTAAAACTCATTCTGGATTGAACACAGGATATATCAAATTGCAGAAAGGTTTCAATATGTTACATGGTTAAACTTGCTGAACTTTTGTTCTTGCAATTATAAAACCTTTTTTCTACCTTTAACACACACATACTCGTGAAAAAATAGACATGCTATTAACTAAATCAGATGATCAGGAACTGAACAGAGTGATCAAATATGCATTATAACTGTGAAAGCAAAGCTTTAGATTGGCTTTTCAAACAAATTTTGGGTTGTGCTCAGAAAAGTGAAATTGTTTCAGTTTGCAGAAAAGCTCATGCTTTAACTAGTCTCTTCCCTTTCCTTACTTTTCTACGTTTTTAATGGGAAAGCAATTGCAGTGGACTGAAGGCATGTTAGAAGCTTCCACTCTGCAAAGGATAATGGGAATAAAGTAGGCTAATATGGTTATGTTAGGAACCAGAGTGGTTAAGTGAAATAGTTGAAGATCTGTGTGGATATAGCAATTTAACTAATTAGTAATTCTGGCACATATGGCAGATATGGTTTGTGTGTCATAATGTACATATCAATAGATAAATCGGTTGTTGGTTTGTTTTTATTTCAATTTTCCTAGTGGAGTAAAAGGCTCCTACACTGTTCCGGTCAGTTAACATTTGGTAGGTTAACCAATTCTATCAAGACAGGGAAACGAGATACTTGTAGTGATTTTTACAGTACGTGCACATAACCTGCTTTTCTGCTAATTGGGGACAGGAAAGGTAATCAGAATTCAAATTTGCCGAAACTCACTTTTGGGACTTGCACTTAAAAGCCCTAAAACTTCCATACGCATATACCGTTCTGCCTTTAAAATGGTTCGCAAGTTTAATCACCAGCTAGAATTGATTTTGCAGCTCAAATGGGACCAACACATGGCTGGAGCTTCTTGTTATATCTGTCTGGGAATAAAGGCACCATCTCTCCTACGGATGCTGATATTATTATTTTTTTTTTTCCGTAAGTGCATGCAGTTCAAACTGTTCTAAATAAGTATATGTGGTTGGCTCAGTTCCTCAGTCTTTGTGATAATGCAGCCATAACAAAACTGTCAGATGTGTGGAACTGATTATAAGAACAAAGTAGATTTCCTGTAACTTCTTGTCCTGTTACGATGCTTGTTTACTGTATCTACCATTTTTAAGTGGATGAACCTAATCTAAAATGGAACAGCCTTTCAGGAAAGAACAATCCACTGGAGATGCAGTAAACTTCGTTGGCTACAGCTGATAAGCCTTATTCTATTTGAGGTCATTATTAATTGTTCCTTGGGTGGATCACAGGAACAGTTGGAGACCTAGGTGATATCATTTATCAGTAACCCATTAACAGTTGGCTTGTCTAATATTCTTATATCTCTTTCACACTTTTCCCTTGAAGAACATAAGAGAATAATATTTGGTCAAACACTGATAAATCAATAACTTAATGCAGTTAGTTACACTTAGTGCAGTTAATATGAAGAGCTTGTAGAAGTTTCTTTGTATTTACTTCTTTATTCCCTCATCAGCTATTAAAGAACATTCTCATTTTCCACATGAAAGCCTCAGGAGCCATTTCACAGCACAGATGCAACAAACTGAACACCAGAAGATTGACTATACTATCTAGTATTGCTTGTTTGGCTCTGCATGTACGATTTAAATTTGCAAAAGCAAAAACAACTTAACTACATCCTAAAAGCTTCATATAGAAAGCCTGCTCAATCTCTTCTTTCTTAAATTACATATTCAGTGTAACTTCTTATAAATTAAATGTCATTTGGTTGTATTAGAATAATCAGGATAACTTCAGATTTTAATAAGCAAAGTTATTGTAGATTAAAACTATTGTGTGATGGCACAGTTAATGGAGATAATGGCATTCTAAGCACATAATCACATCCTAAATTTTTAGCTCTACTAAATAAATTTTGAAATTAAGGATTTAAATAGGTTAACTTAAATTCTTGAATTATTTGTCATGTCAAACTGTGGCTCATTTTTAAGGCTCACACAAAAAGTGGTTTACTTTAATTAAGCTTATTTTTAATGCAATGAAACACTACAAATGTAAACAATACATGAAAGCACTAAGAAACCAAGGGCAGGATTTTTGTGTTAGTGAATATATGACAGATTTCATCAGATGGACAAAAATAAAATATTTATTTCTGATAATCTCTATATTTAATACAATGGGTTGAAGATAGAGCAGTTGTTCACCCTTCCGAACTTCATTTTTTTTGAAATAATATCCTCACTTAAAGATTGTCCTCGTGTTGCCATTTCTTGGTCCTGCTCTCTGTGCGGGGATTTGTTTTAAATACAACAATATTACACTCATTTTTAAAAACACATTTTGCTTTCTGAATAGGACTGAAAAGCTGAAGTTATGTTCTCTAATGGCCAATCTGTATGTTTCCAGATTTTCCACGAATTTATCCATCTCCTTGAGCTACATGTTGTTCTAACCAGACCAAGGTTTCCTTTCTAAGTTAACAATTGTGACTGCTAACATCACAGTAGTGTTTTTGTTTCTGCTGTGCTACTTTGATATTGGCAGGAATCAGTTCAAAAGCATGCTATGAAGCCTTCATTAGGGGACTGTGATACTCAGACTCTGGGAATTCAGCCAGGGGGAATCAATTGGTGAAATATTCAAAGAGAAAAATGAACCACCTCTTTTATATTCACATATTCCAGAGGAGACTGCTGAGACAGAGCTAGAGAGACTGGCCCTAGACTTTGCAGTTATGTACAAAAAATTCTGTCTCATTTATCCTTAAGTCTTGAATGCTGTTTGTATTAGATTACACTCTAAAGATGATAAACTGTGATGTATTATGGTTTCATGCCAAGGCTTTGGAAACTTTGCTGTACATTTATGTACCTAATATAATGGAAGTAGGACATGTATGAGAGCAAGAATCCAGTATATTCACCTACCTGAATAAGACAGGTCTAAACAGAGAATGCTTCAGGTCACTGGGCCTGTGGAAGCATTCTGCATTGAAGGAGTAAAATGTGTATTTTGCAGGGTATTCCTGAGTACAAAGAATAGTAAGTATTAAAGGGGAAAAAAAATACACTGTAAAGCACATTGCCAGAAACTTGAAGATTATTCTATATAATTCAGGACACACATTTCATTGAATTATGCCTAAGTAACATCTTAGAAAGGATATAGTTGTAATCAAAGGATCAAGAAGTAATAATCCTGTGGCAATATTTTAACTGACTAAACAGCTTGCTGTAGCTAAACTTATTAGTAATTTGATAAGCATGCAGGTAACTAATTGTAGGTACTTAATTATGAAAAGTAAACATTAGAATTTGTCTCGTAGTTATCTTTTAAACTGAAGGGATTTCTCTCATTAACCTGGGACTAAGTAGAGGGGGAAAAACCTCTGTAATTCACTATCTGTATTTGCTTATAATTTGGTCTGATTTAATGTACTAAACACTGATACTGCATATGTTGAAAACAAGTTACTTAGAAACACTTCCTTGAAAAGCTGTATTAAATGCAGATCAAAGTTTCATGCTTCTCTAGGCACTCTTTTGCTTGTTTTTGCAGTCCACTAAGATCCAAGGTGCTCCAGTTTTTGCCCTGTGTTTAAAGCAGGAAATAACTACAGTTGGCTTTAGCCTAAGAACAAAGGTTATGCAGTTGTTGGGTTTTTTTGTTTGTTTCACCTCTCATTTATTTTCCCATCTAACAAAAATATCCGGGTAAATGCAGAAAAATAATAATGAATTACTGGGGGATGGGGATGGGGGGGGGGGGGGGGGGGGGGGGAGCTGGAGACTTATGATCCTTGATGTCCCTTCCAATCCGGGCCATTCTGTGATTCTCTGAAAGTCTGTATGTTATTAATTTGGTTCTGTAAAATCAATTCCCTTTGTCATTTTCCATGGTACCTGATGCCCCAAATGTGTCTGGGTCCCTATCACAGTATTCCAGGTCTTGTACCTAAAACCAAATAAATAGACCTTCGTTAAAGAAAATCTTTTCTTAAAGAAAAACCAGAAAAGAGTCAGGTTGTTGAACTCAAACTTTTTCCTTTCATCTTGTGTTTTCTGTTCTTGTTGGCTCTTGCTTCTTAGGGTTCTGCCCTACTGTCTGATTTGCTGATCTGGCATCTTCAAAGAGCCTCAACATAACAACATTCAAGTCATGGCCTGCTTGTCTAGCTCTTTACTAAAGACATTCTCAGCTGAAATTGGGGATTTGAACATTAAGGCTTTTCATAGGCTTGGCAGAATATCTTGTAGCCTAAATAAACTTATGAGCAACAGTAGGAAGAAGCGTTCTTGTTTAGCAGATGAGTTAGAGCTTCAGGTTGCTTGTTTGTGTTCACTATTGTTACAGCAAGGCACCAGTATCTTAATCCGCTGACCAGAAAGCTATACTTTCCTATGTAATTTTTCTTCAGTGTGCTTCTACAGTCAGTGGATATATGTGAAGGTCCAGATTAGAGAACATTAACCAGTTTCTTTCTGCCTCTACAAAAACAGCAGTATGATGCACATGGACAAAAAATAGGGAACAGAAAGTGAATATCCTAGAGTACAACATGCAAGCATAGGCATACAGGAAATATAGCAAAGCAAACAGACATTTGTGTGAAGGCAGCCCCTGTGTTTCGCTCCAATTTATAGGAGGGAAAGGAGGGAAGCAGGAATTCCTCAGTGTGAGGAATCTGATGTCAGACACCTCTTCTTCTACTTCAGCATGCAGGCATCACTTCGTGAGGAATCTGTTAGTCAGAAATCCTATCCTCATGGTTTTGGATTCCCCTTTTATCCTCCTTGTTCTCCTGCCTACGTGGCAAGGATGGGCCTTGAGCAAGAGTCATTGAGTACCCGCTGAGATGGCCATCATCCTGAGATAAGTCCACACAAAAGAGCACTCCACAGCTATTTAGCTGCAGCTCATCTCTCCTTGCCCCTGGCCTTGTCCATCTGTGTCCCCCATACAAAGGATTTCACAACCCTTGTGCAGGACTTGTCCATCAAAGTTCTCCAGAGAAAGGATTGCACAACCTTTGCCCAGGACTTGCCTATACTTGAACAAGTCCATCTGTGTCCCCAGCAAACTTTGAGACACTGATGTTAACAGAATAATATCTTACACCCTGGAAGGAGTACTCTAGAGAGTGGTTGTTTGAATGAAAAGCAAACGCATCAGAAGAGCTGTGACAATGCAGTGAATTCAGGATCTTCTTTCAGAAATGGGCTGTACTGTTTATTTTTCATACAAAATTCTATTATGTGGGTCAAGAGAATTTAGAGGACTTCAGTCCTTGTGGTAATGAAAAGGAACATAAGGTGGTCATTTTTTTTAGAGATGTTATCTGAAGCTCCTAAACTTTCCTTGATGAAATCTGGTTCTTTAAAGGCCTAAATCAATGTCTAATGAAAGGTTACAAAGGCTAATTCTGTGAGTTTTACATCTAGCTTGTGCATTTTCCGTTATTTCCATGCATTGCTACATAGCAATATGTAAATTTCTATGCCATAATTAAAATGTGAATTATTGTGGTTGGGAAAAGCAAGGAGGAGAGTTGCAAATCACAGATATAGTTCACAGCTGAATCAGATTAATAATTTTTTATTTGGGAAACTGTAGGCTCAGTTCAAAAAATCTCTAACTTTCCAAAGGTGGACATTCTTCGAGTTGTCTTCATCTTTAATGGAAATATCAAATTTTGATTTGTTTTAAAATATTGAACTTGTGTGGGGTGCACAGGGTAAATGTCAACATAAGATCTCTGTACTGTGTTATGGAGAGCCTCTCTGTGCCCACGCTTTAAGAACAGGGCTGAGAAACTCATCTACTGCCACCATATTTAGACTGTATAAATAGAAGCAGCAGTGTCTGAGTATCAGTATCAGTTTGCAGGGAAGCAAATACACTTTTCAGGGAGACACAGCAACATGTGAATGTTCAGTTCTGCTGTTGTTTGCCAAGAATGTAAATATTTTTATATAGTGATATGCAATACTATATCATTCTTGGATTCCTCCCCCATACATTTCACACAAAGAATGTACAGTTTTCAAGCACTCATACTACATACTGAGATGAACCCTAGTTTCCACATTTCAAGTACCCTCACTAAAGGGAGGTATAACTAAGTATTTTACACTGAGAAGCATCCTGTATTGATACTGGTGAGACTGATATATGAGACATACTAAATTCTGGTTTTTTTTTTATATCCGTCTTCCTGATAAGTGTTCAAACTGATGCAGTGACATATTGCTCTTCAAATCTTTTTATGATTTGAAAGAATGGATTGTAAACCTTTGAAACATTTGTGTATCTGGGGGAATGGAAAGTAATAGTATTGCTGTACTTACACCATTGTTAACTGTGGTGTAACAAGAACCTTCTGAATGGAGATGGTGAAAGCAACTAGGCAAGATAAGCATGAAGTCAGCGTTAAGAGATTATTTCATTGCCTGATATATTGCTTTATAGTAATGCAAAATAAGTAGAAGTCATGGCCCTTTAGAATAAGCTAAGTGTTCATGTTTTGACTTCTGCAGATGGATGATCTGTTGAGGTATGGAACTGAAAGAATCTATAGAGAAGCAAAACAGCAAAATATGTGGGCAGCAGTGTAAATGGAGAGGGAGAGCTAGCGAGTGTTTGATGTAGGAGGCCCAAGAATGTGCTGTGAATTATGTGTGGATGGTAAATGAGTACTGAATGGGTGACAGGACTTTAGGGAGTGCAAAAGCAGTCCCCAGACTTCCATTTGTGCCTAGAAGTTCCCCTCACCATTGCCATCTTCACATCATTCTGACTATGTTACTATGGAGCTGTTATTTAGTTGGGAGCATTTGTTCTTCTCTTTTATACCTGTTTCATAAAATGATGGGGATGGTGGTGGAAGTTAACGCTGTACATTTAGTTCAGCTTTGTGCTATGTGCTTAGAAAAGTAGCATGTCTACACAGGATGCCTTCTTCTGTGGTTTTCTTACCAGAGGTCCGTGGATAAGGAGTTAGTTATGTGATGCAATCTCATTTCATTGTTTGCTCTTCTTCAGTTGCATTAGAAGAAGCTATATTAAGTAAAATAGATTTTCTGTGTAAGAAATTGCTGTGGCTGCCCCAGGGATACTGAAGGACTGTGAATGGAAAAGATGATCATGTCGCTGATACAGAAAGGAGAAGACACGCACATATCTTTATTAAGATGTCATACAGAATATGGAGAAAGTTTTGGGACTGCTGTGCAATAATGAACTTGCTTTCACTAAATTTCTGAAAGCATCTATTTACTGAGGATATCAGTTGCAGCCCTCTGGAATTGAGGGTCAGACAGAGCTGATTATTGCCAGCTCAGAATTAGGATTCTCAATAACTTTGCAGCATTGCTGAGCGCCTGCTATTTAACCCTAAATGACATTTATTAAGTTTGCGCAGCCAGTGGACTGACGGACTCACTTCCTCATTATTAAATGTGTGTTTTTCTAATCTTGCATCATCACAGTGCTTTATTTAAAACTAAAATCAATATTCATGGTACAGAGGTATTTCCCCCCCCTACACTTTCATAAGTCTGAGTATTTAGTTTTTGAGCGCTTTCATTGCAGGCAGTGAGTCTAATAAATCTATGACAGTCTCAAGAAAGTTGTTTGAAGTTCTTTAAAATCTGAGAAATTGCCAAGGTTAGTACACTGTTTTTTCATCTTCCCAAAAGAGAACTTGTCCTGTAAATGAAAATAAACAATTTTACTATGCTGCAATGTATGATGTAATATTAAAGACAAAAGAAACAATACTGGTATTTTGATAACGTAAAAAGCACTTGTTACTGTACAATGTTATTATTAAGTAATTGCTGATTTTATTACTAGAATAATATCATCTGAAATCTCCATTAAATTATTTTTAAATGAAAATAAATGGGAAATTAAGTGCAATTCTTAGGTACAAATTATGCCAGTCATGTGTATTGCCCAAAGAATATTCTGTATCATGTGTGGCAATTTAAATCCTGCATGAAAGTCATAATGTCCTTTTGCAAAAAGCTCATTTATGAAGCAATCTGTAATATATATTGCTTTTGAATTATCCTAAAATTGTGATGAAAAAGAACAATGTTTCAGTCATCATGGTGTGTTTGTTTTTTTTTAATTTAAACCATTAGTATGGGAAACAATAAAGTCATTGGAGAATTCTTTGTGCTTAGGTTTAGAAGTTAGTGGAGGAAGTAAGTATTCTTTTATGCTGTATACACTGAAATTAATCACTAAAAATAAAATGAGAGAAATAGTGACATTTCACGTAGACAAAATGAAGACAGTTAGGCCTAGAAGACTCTGTAATGAATCAATCAAAATGGAGTTAGCAGATAGAAGGCTTAAAGGAATGTAATAAGACCATGCTAGAGATATCCTCAACAGGAAAGACTGGGGAAAGAAAGAAATGCTATGTGATAAGATAAGAAAGGTATGTATGGATAATAGCATTGTGATGATGGCTGATAACACCTCCACAATATTAATTTGAAAACCTTTGAGATATGATGGAAATAATAGCTGTTGCAAATTACTGTTTCCTGAATCCTATCAAGAACAGCCTTAAGCACAAGTCTAGCTGTAGCAAAGCTAGAGCAAATACCAACCTGATTAAATAAGAAATAGTTGATACATAAACGTTTTGCTAATCTGAGAATTAACCAATCACTACCAAAAGGACATGCATTATTTAATGGCTTTTGCTTCAAAAAGAAACTAATTGACACAGGGAAATGGATTGAATCAACCTTAGCACAGTGAATAAAACAGTAAGGAAATTATGCTCATAAAATTAGGTGTATGTAACCTGCAGAAGTAGTGTATATAGAAGAGAGTAAAGGAAAATAGGTATTCTAGAGGTGACACTGAGGAGAAATGAAGGTGGTAGCAAGTGAGGATAAGAAAAAGGAGGAAAGAACAGATGCCAGTACTTACCTTAGTGATCTAGAAACATTATACTCTACTATAAAAGATTTGTAAGGGATCAGTTGCAGAAGAGTGGTTAGGAAAGTCCTTGCTATTATTAGGTAAATTTTAAAGGTTTTTGGCAAAAAGTGGAGAAGGGTAGAAGTAAACAAATGTTCCAGAAGGTTGTAATACTTTTCTAGTGTCAATAAACCATGCGGTTTCTGGTGCTCTTCCCTGGGACATACGTTACTGAACTGTTATTTCCAGTACATAGGATCTGGCCTGGTACAGGAGATGATCTTATTGAAAACCTCACCATAAAATGTGCTGCTGGGAGGCAGGACATATCATGTTATTCCCGAATCTTGCACAACAGGAAAACACTGAAATAGTGGTGATGAGTTTATGGAAAAATAGTTGAGGAATACTGTGTACTCAAGAATGTTCTTAAAGTATGTAAAAAGTTGTCAGTATCTCTCTAATACGTGCTACTGTATATATACACACACACACATACATAGTTCCTTTTAATTATAGTAATTACAGGTAAGCTGGTGAGTTTCTAGCTATGGATCTTTATTTTTACTAGTAACAAAATCAGTATTTTCTTTCTCAAGTCTATTGGCTTCATTTCAACTTTCTTTAAAAGCATTTCACAAAAGCAAGTAGTAATTTTTAATCCCACTTTTCATCTGGGAAAAAGTGAGTCATGAATTAATTTTGTGAATCACAGAATATTCCTTGCAGGTACGCGTAAATTCAGAACACAGACCTCTGCATGGTCAACTCCCCTTCCTCTTCTCTGTTTTGTGAGATTATTTCACAGCTGACTTTGTGAATGCAGCTTGTAACAAAAAGTCCAATCTGGAAAATAATGGAGACTTGTTCTGGGTATGCAGAGACACATTGTGTCATGGAAGGGATGGTCTGTGCTAGTGAATTGCTCTGTGCAAGCGCAGCTGCTCAGTAAAGTGGCAGTGAGATGTTCTCTATAGCTCCGAGTTCTGTCTAGCAGATCCCCTCTAAACTTGTGAGCTCCTGTAGTGAGTCCATTCTGATGATGTTTGGCAGAAAGGCAAATGCTGCTGTGCTGACATGCATCTCTAACCACTTTATTGTGGGTCTGGTCTTCTTATGCTGATGTGCTTAGCTAAAATCAGCATGGGGGTGCATTGGACCCTGTTCAGCCTGCTGCTGTCTGTGGGGAGTGCTTTTTTTTCCCCCAGTTGTGTGTTTTCCTATAATATCATCTTATTTTCTGTCTCTGAAATCAGGTAGGAATTGGTGTAATGCCAAAATACCACAAGTTAGAAAAGGGCTGTAATGATGTATGTATAGATCTTTTATGTCTGTGCATAAATATATCCTATATATCTTTTAAGATAAGATACATCTTATATCTTTCTTTTATGACTGTGCATGTGTTGATGTATCCTCTCTCCACATTTGACATACTGACTTCAGAACCTTGTACTGCAGGAGGAGCTGTGGCCCACTGTCACCTTCTTTAAGCAGTCAGTCATTTTGTTGCAGTCACGTGTTTTGCTGGGTACCTAGAGCAGCAGCTTTTCAGTTTTAGCAGGGGGGAGTCTGATTGCAGGTAAGAGTTATTCTTCTGAAGGGGTGGCAGTTTGAGTAGTATGGCAGTGTAGTAGATCAGAAAATGCTAGGAAGTAAGATAGTTGATTCCATGTACAGTGCACATACACTATCAGCACTTCGCTGATGAAAAGTGATTGTTGCCTCCCTTATGAATCTGCACTCTCCTTTCAGAAGGAATGATGTTGGAAAAAAGACTGGATTTAATTTTCAGACATGCCAAATATCCAGTCTCTTTTAACTTCATGTTTTCCTAGGGCTGTTCAAAACTACTGAGTATTATGAATGAAGCTGTGTTGGGTGTTTCTTTTCAGTAGCATCTGAGATAGGCTGTCTTTACATATTCATATTGTCTCTACTTGTTCCCTTTAAGTTTGCAAATACGTCTATTCTAATATGCTAATTACAAGCACTAGTACTTTCTTTCATTGTTTAAAAAATGTGTATTTCCTTTACTAAGCTACTGTCGGATGATTAGTCTAATTCTTAAATGACATTCAATTCACAATGTAAGTGAACTACTTTGTAATCTTGGACAGAGCGCCCACATCTGTGCTTAATCTGTAGGCTATGTAACTAACATCCCATATTATCTATAATCTATAATATCTATGATAGTATGTGCTGAGACTGTAGATGTACTCCGTATGTGTACAGTAAAAGGAAACCAGTATGAAAGAAAATGTGTAGGGCCTTTTCTATTCTGCACGTCATCCTCACTGAATTTAGTGCAAAATTATTCTCCTTTGAACTGAAGCTAACTCACCGTTTTAAGAGAAATGCTCCTGAACATATCTGGCTATGAACAACAGCAGCATTAGTTTGTCATGCAGAACAAAGAAATAACTGATGTATTGTTGCCCCAGCCTGCAGTGCTTGCCAGAGCTGAGTGCAGCAGTCCTGTGAGAGGTGGGAAGTATGATTTTTTGTTTTGTTTTGTTTTTATCACTGTTCTTTCTTAGTCAAAGCACTTAGACATTTATCCTTAGTATTTGTATTCATTTTTATTGCTGATCAGATTTCCACTGCTCTTCCAAATCTATTTTTAGGAACAGTTACAGAAATTGTTATTTTATTCTTAATGTGTTAACATAAATCCTAATAATGTAAATAAAAAGAAAGTTGAGCTTAATGTGACTGACTTCCTGCTTTATAAAAGTTTGAATATTCAATCAGGAAGAGGAACAACTCTGCTAGTGATCGCATGTCATAAACAGCATATTAAATACTGCAATAAATACTTAAGTGAGAAGGGTTTGAAAACAACTTATGTTAAAATGTAGCTGCATAAGATATTAATTCATCCTTTTATAATTCTCCTAGGTAACTTGGATAAGTGGTTTGCCTCAATGGTTAATAGCCTTGATCTTCTATTTCAAATATTTTCCCCAGGTAACCACGCCTAATTCTCTGCAGTGCTTTGATCTCTTTTCCAAAGTTGACCAGTGTTATTTATTTCAGTGTCGGTGAAAAGTAGTAATAATCCTCGATATATCAACCACTATGACGTGAAAAGCAGGTGATAAAAGGTTTAAGCAGAAGATGTGTTCTCTGCAACTGTTGTGGTAAAGACATTCATATAGTGACTGTTGCGATCTCCTTTGGAGGGACACATTGCAGAAGCGGAAGCTTGCTTTTTACTCTCAAAGCTATTTAAAAACAAAAAGCGTAGCCGATTAAAATAGAATCTTCACTTTGTTATACAGATCTGGGTCTTTGTAGAGGCAGCTGTTGCGTTCAGATGGTTACTAAGGGTAATTTTACCCAGAAATGATTTTGAAATTAGAATTTAAAGAACTCTGTAGCTAAAGGAGAGGATATACTATTTTTTTTGCAAAGCAGTTTAATAAAAATCAACCCACTAGTATTTATTAAAAGTAATTTGACAATAAATAGTGTACCAGAGACTAAAAATAAAACACTTTGTACACCAGACCTGCTATGTTAAATTCTGCCTATTTCAAATTTGTGTCTTCCTTTTGAGTGTGTATTGCATCCTGAAACAGGGATTTTGATTGAGGTCCTCTATTTCTTTGCAAAAAGTACAGAAAGGAATACAAAACAGAAATGTAAAACATGAGCATCGACAAACCTAAACCCAACTATTTAGTTTATCTAATATTATGTACTTAAGTCTATGTGTGGACATAATAGAAAAGGACCTTATGATAAAATGAGACATATTTGCAGAATTTTTTTCTACGAAGGACAGGTTATGTAGTCAGAATTGTTTTATTATATTTGCTTACAAATGAAAATAGTAGTGCTGTGTCAAAGGCTTTCTAATGCAACTAAAGTATAGTTAGCTCTTGGGTAGTAAACACAGCAGGTAAGAGGAGATCTGATGAATATCATAACATTTTTTTATTGGCATATCTACTTGAAAGACAGTGAGAAACGCAGTTGTAGTAAATTAAGTTAGTGAGAGCCCATCTATTTTCTATCAAAGAGTGAAACATTTTGTAGGAAGGAGAAAGGGACAATGAAAAATGTGACCTAAAGTGACAATTAAATTAAGTGCTTGGATTCACCTCTATATAAGACAGAATAAGGGAAAGGGGGAAAAAAGTGATAGTTCAAGAAGAAAATGAATAAAAAGTGAACTTGCACAAGTATGACTGTGGATTAGAAATATGGGGTGCTCATGTTTGTATCTTTTGATGTTAAAAAAACATACTTTAAAATAAATACAAATTATTAATAATTTACATTATTTGTGTGCTATTTAATGAGGTCATGCAGCTTGTTGTCACCATGTATGATTAAAAATCAAGAGTATAAGGGTTTTATTTGTTTGTCTCCACTTAAAAATAACTTTGTTAGCGTGGATATGCACATTAATATAGACAGGAGAAGAAATAGACAATAGAAAATGTGTTGCGTTCTGCTTGAATCATTTTTAAAACAAAGTGCTTTTCTGATCAAGTGTGAAATAATGTATGGCGGTGGAAGTTCTGCGAGCTAATGTGCTAATTTAGAAGGTTGAGCAATAGATGTGTTAATACTTTTTCCTTGACACCTGCAGTTACCTTTGCTTTTTCCACATTAAGGGACTGGAACAAGGAGGGGCTCGCATCAGCTTAGTGCCTGAGAGACAGTCAAGACCTGGCATATGACCAGGACTCCCATTATTTCTGGGCTAGCATATGTAAACTCTGTTGCAGACTTCTCTCTGATGAGTTTTACAGCCACTGTTAGTGGTCTGAGAAGCTCAGAGGGGCAGTGCTGCTCAGCAGCGTAACAGTGCTGGTTGTACCACAGCATCAACTTGGCGAGGAACTGCTTGCCGAGGACACTGCATACTTTGTTTTATTGCAAAAACAGCATGTATACTTCCAAGGAGCTGGAGTTGAGGTGTTTGGTTTTGGTTGTTGTTGTTTTTCATTTTTTAAACAAAAAAATGGGGGTAGGATGAGAAACCTGAATTTCAAATCTTTATGTGAACTGTGGCTACATACAGTATATTGTGCTACGTTTATAAAATGTGCAGTCTTGCAGTGCAGGAGAAGATATGTAGAGAGCCAGTGTTTTCATCTGTGCTGTTGCAATCTAGCCAGCAGTGCTGAACTCTGAAGACAGACAAGCAGAAGAACACAGCCAGGCTTGGTTATCAGTTCTGGGCATTGGGAAAGGGCTGCATACCTTCCATGTCACGTTTCCTTTCTGTTACTCCACAGTTGTAAAATAAGTGCAGTTTAATCACCACAGTTTAGGTCTCTGCATTTTCAAAGTTGCTGTTAAAATGGAGTGATAGAGCTGATGTGACCATTGTAGATCCAAGCAAGTGGTTACAGTCTTTCTGTTGATGTCATATTTCTGAGCTTTGTGTTGAAGAGAGTAGAGTCTGAGAAAACTGATTTTGCATATTCAGTAGCACATTTGCAAGTGTAAGAAAACTTGAGATTGGAGAAGGTATGATTATTTATAGGTTTTGTCTGCTGTTTGGACTATGAGAAAACAGCTTGAATTGGACTATACTTAATAGTTTTTCTGCCAATATAAATATTTTGGAATATCCAACTTTTTTGAGCTTGATACAGTTTAAAGTGGTTTAGGTATTAAACTAAATGTAGGCATGTGCAATAAGTTATTTCTAAATAATGCTAACTTTTTTGTCAAGCAAGGAATCATCAGCATATTGCCCACTATGCCCCTGTTTTTATTTATTAAAAAACATGAGGAACACACACAAATATGTTCAGTAAATAGTATTAATGTTCTAAGATTTCACTCCCGAAGACGGCTGGTATATATTATATTACTAGGATTTACTATCATCTTGCACTTCATCAGTTGAATCTTTGGTAATTTGAGATAGTATTAAGCTTCCCTTTGACCGGACAAGGAAGCAAACAATTCTAGTCACTTGTCCTGGTTTTGGTTGGGATAGGTTTACCACTACAGCACCACATCGTGTGTAGCGGTGTGGACAAAGTGTGAAATTATAGACATAAATTGCAGATAATCCTGGAGTAGATGTAGTTTGCTGTGACTTACGCCTGCCTGTGATTACTGTGAAACCACAGTCAAGCACAGTTAATGAGTAACATTAGAGTAATTCTTTACCAGGATATCAGGCTGAATGTTCCCATTTTGCCCTGCATTTCCTTGGAACCTGGCATAGAAGACAGCTTTCCCTCTTAGGAGCAGTCTTTCCTCCTTGGGGATGGACAGTACAGCTAAATAATTCAAGTATTTCCATGGACAGGAGTAGTGAAGGCAAGTCAGAGTGACTGCCTAGGACACCAGACAGGATGTGGACAAACAGCCATAGGCCAGCACCCACTTTGTCCACTCTGAAGCTGGGCTAAAGATTGCTTGCAGATGGAGCTGCCTGTGCCCTTCACTGTACCCACTCCTTTCACTTCTCCAATAGTAACAGGAAAGAGGCTCCCCTTCTGTCCTGTTCCCATCCCTTCCTTTTTCCAAGCAGCAGTAGTTCAATTTCATTCATAGTTTGTAGTGTGAGAAGCTTTGAGCTTTCTCTGTCCTGGAAGATGGACCCACAAGGCATCTGGAGTCTTTCTGTATTGTCAACAGCAGCTCTCTTTACCAGCACATGTGCTTTCTCTATGAAGAATAGCAACTTCACTGATAAGGGAGAGATTCTCTTTGCTTAACTCTTGTTCCTCTAGACGGTAAACTGGTGACTGGATGCATGTTAATAAATTGCAGTCATAATGGTATTTTATTTTCTGCCAACTTCTAAATCCAATACTGATAAATGCTCCATAGTACTCTACAGATTACTATGGTCAGCTGTCCCCCTTTTATCTATGTGCTGTGACAATAGTGGCTTCTTGAGTTACTTCTAGTTCCTGAGTGTCTTCCAGAGTATGGCTAGTTTGTCCTGATCAGGAGGAACTATTGGAAAGAGCAGCAGAGCAGCAAGAATTTGAGACCAAATCAGCCTATTTTCTGTCAGCAAAGACAAAAGGTGAATGAAAACTGGATTTAGCTCCTGGCACTCCCTTATGTCACACTGTCCAAAAGACTCTGAATGCTTGGGTTCAAACACAGCTTTTTGGGCAGTTGCAAATCACTTAAAATGTATTAAAATATCAATCGACTTCATTTTTTCATTCTTTCCCATATTTAACTCAAACAATGAAGATTAAATTTTTTCTGAAATACTTTAAGTCTGGAAATCATTGAAATCATACTCTTTGTATGGTATTAGAATTTCTCTTCCGTGTCCATGTATAGCTACATTGTAACAGCAGGATTTAGTATAGGAGATTCAGCACTGATATTTGTACTCAGAAGGTGGACTGGCTATTTATAAGCATGAGCAGGGATCACTTTCACCCTGCCAGTACCAGTACAAATATTTCCTTCGAACTTTCATCTTTGCTTACCTCGAAGAACTCTCATTCTCATTGATTTTAACTTTCTTTGAGTTCAAATTGTGTTCTTCTGATTCCTCAGTAATTTGCAGTATATCCCTGTTAATAGTGCTAGCATTCAGGATCGTTTTCTTCTTTCTGATCCAAAATGGTACTATTGACTTCTCCATTGAAAAGAATAAGTCTGTCTGGGAACTCTCTCACAGACAGAAATTGATATGCTACTGTCCTTTTCTTTGCTGCTCAGATATGTTCTTTTTCATGAAATGCAGCCACAGAAGTCATTCTTATTTTGTGGCAAAACTGGTAAGCTTGTCCCCAGTAATAAAAGGATTTAAGAGGATTTCTGTTTCTCTTTCTCCTGCTCTGATTACAGCTGTAAGCTTCAAATTTTGTTTTCCTCATACTTCTTGGCTCCTAATAGAATGATGCAATGTGACCAATTTGATCTTTTATGTTATGCAGCACCAAGTGAAAACTACTTCTGGAGCAGATAGTGGATTTCCCAGCAACCTAGTTAAAATTGGAATGAGAATTTTCACTTAGAGACAGAACCTGGTAGCCTAGACAGAAGGAAGGCAGTGTATTTGATGGAAAATATGAAGGAGCTGTAGTGTTTTAGCAAACAAGATTGAGAATTTAATCTTTCTTCAAAGGAAGTTGATGACAGTTGCATCTTTCCTCTTTGATGTTGGTTGTGGAAGATGCTCTTGCTATAAATTAAATTCTGGCACTAGAGGAATGTGTCCCAAAGTATTCCTTGTCATTGATTGGAGAGTTTGAGTGCACAGACATGACAGCTATACCACTAGGGCGTGTTCTTGACTAGGAGAAGATAAATAGATCTTTGTGTTAACGTTGCATCTTCCTGCAATTTAACTTTGGATGCACTCAACATAATGTCTTCATGTTTTCAGAATTGTGTTACTGCTGCTGAATTACAATGAAGCATTTTTAAAAGCAGGTGTCCATGTAATGTGTGCACCTGTAATTATTTACTGTAGATGGTTATGTGGCGTTTATCACCTCATAAACTGACCTGCTAAAGTAGTGAATGTCATTATGCCCATTTCACAGATAAGGAATCTGGATTTGGATATATAATGATATATGACAGTGCAGCTTCAGAGTTAAGTGGCTGATCAGTCACACAGCAGGTTTATGAAGAAGGTGGAAAAGGCTAAACTCAAAGATAGTGCTTCCTTCCAAAACAGTACATTTGTAAGCAGAGGTTCTTAACAGATTGAACAGATTGTGATTAAGGCAGAATGTTCTTGTTATGTTGTTTTGTTGTTTATTGATTTATATTTTAGAATGACCAAAATATACACTAGTTACCAAAAGGAAAGTAAAAACAATGTTAAAAATCTTCTATTCCCTGGATCTTTATACTGCAGTAATAAGAACAATATAGACACAGAAATACCATCCTGTATTTAGAGAGCGTTCCTAAAAAGTGTGATTAACTGTGGCTTCTGTGTTTTTTGTGGAATGCAGCTCCTCGTTTTGTGTGTTGGAATTTAAGGGTTTTTGAATAATTTTCAGGATTTTGTGCCTGTTGAAGAACAACTGGAAAATGTGACCAGGGAATGTTGATAAAACAAGGGAAATGTAGTCAGTTTTCAGAATAAACCGTGTTATTACCTTTACGGCTTATATGTCTGAATGCTTCAAGTTAGCCAAAGTCTTGAATCTTACTTGGAAGATGTATGGGAACTACTGAGTCACGGCCTGAACCTCTGATGGATCACCTGAGGTGAGCCATGAGCCAGCCAGAGGAGCACAGGTGAAGGCAATTCACCTGTGCTCCTAGACCTATTTAAGACTGGCTACCAATGGGAAAGGATCTTTTCTGGAGATCTGCTTTGCTGGAGTTTTGTAAGTGAGCCCAGGATACGGGTAAGCTTTCTATCTATTCTCTTTTTGTTATTATAATCTGCTTTGCCACGCTCTGTTGTTTATTTCGTAATTATGACATCTTAATATTCATTGATTATACAACCTGACAAATGGTACAGAAAACAAACAGGGCATTCCTGCCTGTTCCCGTGTCCTGTGTGACTTACAACTTTATATATCAACCAAGCCAAATCTTGCAGAACGTTCACTGATGTGTACACAGTCGCAGCAAATCACACCGTGGATGTCATTGAAGAGCCTGGACAAAAGCCATTGATTAGCTATGCTGCTTGTTCTACAGTAATTGCAGTGTCTTAGTATTTTTCAGGGATATACACAAGCAGAGTACGAGACTATAATCTATAGATAACACAGCCATTGTCATGGTATGAATGCTTAAGCCCTGCATTTGAAAAGTGATTTATAGCGTGTGGGATTTTCAACTCTTAAAAAAAATCATAATCATATTGTGGATTCATCGAAGTCAAGGTTCAAAACCTGAATAACAGAATCAGAAATGCAAACATACTGGTTACGAAAATGCACATGGGCAAATAAATTATATACATTCAATAGCTGCTTTAAAAGTTATATGAAGGGAATAGCATCTCTGTTGTAGGCGTACCTGGCTGCCCATGAGACTTCTGAAAATTAGAATGAAGAAACAGTACAAAATACATTGTTAGAGCAGGGGGCAATGAAGGAAAAGTATTTCTTGTTTCTTCCTCATAATACTAGTAGATAAGGAAGATTGTATATGTGATGAAGGATGGAGAAGCATGGGTTTGTTTTGTTGTTTGGTTTTGTTTTTGTGATTGTGTTGGAGTTTTTTGGTGTGGTTTTTCTACTCTTTTTTTATTGTTTTTTTGGAGTAGGCTATTAAAAAGAGTAAGAGTACAAAAAGTCATGTATTGGCAGTGAGTCAAAGTAGATTGTAAAGAACAGTGCACACAGAAGGAAAGCAGCAAAAAAGATGCTGCTTGCTTTTTTTATTATTTTTATTTTTTTCCACTAAAAAGTTTGAGAGAGAAGAAAAGATCCTTTGTATGAGAAGAAAAGAAGAAAGATATTTGCAGTTTCTGGGTCAGCAGAAAAGTGTCTCCTTGACCTTCCAGGTGGAGGAACTGCATCCTAGCGGGAGAAACTTTATATTGTGTAGTCCAATGACTTGTGGACTGTGGGAAATCCCACAGACTATGAGATTAAGTGGAAGCCCTCTAAGGAGATTGTTTGATTTTTATTTTTTATTTTTTTATTTTTATTTTTTATTTGCAGATAACCCATTTGTAGCTGCTGATTTTAAAAATTGGGAACTTCAGTAGTTTCTTGGCTTCTTGATTAACTGCAGCAGCAAGAATTAAGTGGGAGATAACTCACAGCCTCATTCTTCTGAACTGCTTGCTTCCATAACTTGTACTGGTCGAGTTAGGTGATTAGGATAGCAGCCTCCTCCTTTGAGTGCACAGTAATCCTCACTGTATGGCACAGGAAGGATGTGATTTATCCTATGGTCACAATTCTGCACTTCAAGGAAGCTGTGACCTTCTGTTCTTCTATTTTCAGTTTCAATTGGTCAGCAGATTAAAAGGCTAAATTTGAGCCATGGGAAAGTTGAGAAAACAAGAAATCCTTGAATTCAAACTGAGCATGAAGATACTGAAATGCCTACTGAAATTAAAAGAATATATGCTGACCAAGCTGAAGGTCTACTAGTATAGCCATTTCTTGGAAACTTCATCTTTGTAGCTTTTTTGCCTGCTCAGACCTGTACACTGCAGTAGTAGATTTAAGTGAAATAATTATAACACCTGCTGGGGATGGGAAACTAGTCCTAAAAGACTGTTTCTTTCTACATTTAAGATGGCTACTACTTTTACTAGATCAGAAAGGCATACTTCTTTACAGGGATACTTGTGAAAATGTGACATAAAAAGACTTAAAACTAAATGAGACTTTTACGTAAAGCAGACAAGGCCCCCTAAAAATCAATGACAAAATTGTTACTTTTTGTACTGACAACACAGACTGAACAGAATGTGATTCAATGCATGATGCAGGGATGATTAGTACTGCTCATTGTGCTGCACATCAGCCATTTTGCATTGTGATACAGTTTGTGCATTTGCTTGCCTTCTTGTCAGGGTCCTGACTGAAGGTCATCTTTGCTTAGCTTCTGAAAAACAATCTGTTCCAACTAAGTGAACCTTCTCATCCAGATTCAATGTCAGAACAGAGTATTTTGACAACAGCAAGTTTTGTACTATTACATTGAACAGAAAATACGTCAGGCTTTTTTTCATTGTTTTGGGGACCAAATTATTTCAATATAAATGTTCTTGAACTAGAATACATAGTGTAAGTCCAGCTTCTTGGCTGATCGGCCATTGGGGTACTTTTTCCCTTTTAATTGTCACAGTACAATTAGCAGAGACAGTCTTTCCCTACTACAGGTACAGAATGAGAGCTACCAGGCAATAACAAGGAGCACTTCACTATATTTCCATCTTAGGCACTCGCGTCCACTGGGCAGATATATTAAGTTCAAGGAAGTAGAATTCTTCATATAAAACAGGTTTTTTTTAACCTACTTTTTTTTTTTCTTTTTCCAGAATACGATTATTTACCACAACTACTTGTTGCTGTTAATGAAGATTTTCTAGCCCAGATTTTTGTCCAGATACTTCAGAATTTTCAACAGTATAGATTTAGCATTCCAAGGATAATTGGGGCAGGGTTATCCTAGCTTTTATATCTTCTCATTTGGGAACTTAGGATATACAGAATATACAAGCATAGCTATGCTGAATCCCAGCTGACAAGAAAATGCATGTTATGTACATATGCCTCACAGACTTGTACAATAGGATGCACATAGAGTACAACGTTTTGAAGCATCAGTTATTGTAAGATAAGTAATTGCTTCATCTTCTGCTGCATCCAGATGCACAGCCCACAGTCTTGGCTAGGAGTTTGCTCTTTCAACAGAACCTGGTGAGAAGAATTAAATTTTTGCAGTGCAAATGTTGCCATAACTAGCCACCTTTTTCTCACTTGAAAAAACATTAGAGTAATCTGTTCTGTGTGTGGCTGCATCCTGAGATCATTAAGAAATAGAAACTAATAGAGAATGTCACAACTCGCTTATGCCATTCCACAAAGATCGTACTACGCTGGTGCTCAGAGTTCTTCTCTGTTTGCCAGTAACTTTTTGGGTAAAGTTGTTGGTTTTAACTTTCCTGCACCAAACTGTTTGCATGGGAACAGTTAGGTCACAGCCTGAACCAGTGATTGAACACCTGGTGAGGGGGCGTAGCCAGCTTGGGGAGCACAGGTGTGTGAACAATTCATCTCTGTGACCCAGGGTTCACCCCTCCTAACCTCATTTAAGGGCTGGCACCTGCAAGGGAAGGATCTCAACTTGGAGACTGCCTCACTTGGAGAGTGTTTGGTGAGCATCGGTCGTTAGAAAGTGGTAAGAGATTCCTCCTTTGTTACTGGATTGTAATGGCTGTCTTTCTTGAGTGATCTGGAGCTGGTTTAAAGCAGCTATATCTGCTGCTTCCTGTCCTTACACAGTTGCTGTTAGGATTAGTGGACATTGTAGTTCGGAGGCACTGTCTGTGAAAGGACAACAGTTGTAGTTTAACCCCTTTCTTTGGGAAAGGAGTGGGGGAAAAACTACAAGAAAGTGGTCTGTCATAAATATTCTGACAGGTCTGTTTGTTCCTTATGGCCTTCTAAAAGGCATGAAAACACTCTGCTTTCAACCATACTGACTTTGTGGTTGTTATCTGCATATAATGGATGACGAGAGTGAATTTATCAATACTATTTGATACTGAATCATCTTTCCCTAGGATGTGCCCTGTCACTCTGCCTTGTGACATGTTCTTTCCCTATCTGAGGGAGTCCAAATGTGTTGCATTTACTCAGGTTTTTTTTCCCCATGTTAAAAATTCTGGCAATTCTGGCAAACTCTAGCAAACACAGGGCCTTGTTCTTTAAAAAAAAAAAAAAGTGTACGTTTTACAGAACAGAAAAACAATATAGCAGTGTCAGTGTAAGAGAATTATGAATACTGCTCTGAAACACTCTAAAAAAGTTTTTCTTGTTTCCCGAAACTTGAAACAAATATAAGGGGGCACAGGTAGAGGATGTTGGCTCTTCTCAAAAACAAAAGAAATTTTGTGGTCTGGCATCTGAAGAGCAGGCAAATAGCTTCACAGAGGAAGAAGTTAACATTATAATATCCCTACCACTCAGCTGTAATTTAGTGATTTCCTTAAAACCATTATCCTCTTACAAAATACACTCCCTTGAACTTTTGGTGAGTGTAGCAAGTTGTCTATTTCTAGGAACTGTGATGCAGGTGGAGAGAAGGTAGAAATATTTCTCCTCAGATCTCCTTAGCAGTGCATGTTCTTTCAAAACACCATATGGTTAACAGATAAATGGGATAGGATTCAAGGTGTGGCCCTGATTACTGAATTATATTTTTGATTGTGTTTGATTTGGATTCATCATCATCAGTTTTTATATTTTTATCCTCATGACCTTAGATAATCTGTATGTGCTCTGTCACATTTGTTTCTGTAGTGTAATTTGGTGTGTGTGTAACAATGCACAAGATATATGCTAATGCTAACTGTGCAAGGAAATAGTTTATCCTGGTAAATGCATTTATTTACTTGAAACCTGTTTTAAGTGATATTTATTTTTCATAATAGGGTCAATGCATCTTGTCCTCCTGTTGAAGAATTAGCTAGTGTTTAATTTGCCGTTCAGTTGAAATATTGTTTTGACATAAAGTAGATTTAATATTAATTGAATTATGAAATTTGTGTTTATCGTACTGAACAATTATGATCTGAGGTATGTCTCCTTTTTCTACATAATTGAGGAGGTGCTATTAAATGTTGAGTCACCTTTGATAAGCGCTATTATCAATTATATCCTTAATTATTATTATCTGTCAATATATGCATTATGAATAAGTTAGGGTTGAAAGGTTATGTTTCTGAGTCATTAAATTAAAGTTGCATGTATACAGAAGTGTTTGTAAAATTAGTCTGTGATTGTGTATTTCTTCCAAAACAATCTGAACAGATTAAGGTGCAAAGTAGTGGTTAGTTTAATAATAAAAGGTGGAGTTATCTTAAAAATCCTTTGAGAATAAATATTCCAAAATACATGTTATAGAATATGAATAGAAAGACATTATTTGTACATCTGAAGATATGTCTTCACAATTATGAATCTGAGGGAGACATAAAGAATAGATTCAGATCAAAAGTACCAGCCAGAAGTACAGGTTTTTTTTTTCTTTCATAATTTCAAAAGTTATGCTACTGGCAATGTTTGTGCATGCAGTCTGAATATTTGTGCTAGTAAGGAAGAGACAGGCAAGATCAAAAGCTAAAGGGTAAAGTCCACCTAAGCTCTGTTAAGACCACCTGTCTGAGAGCCAAGGTTCGTTGAGGACTGAAAGATAAGCAATTTCAGCTTTCCATCTTTACCTGAGGAAATTCCTCAGGAAGTTCAGATAATCCTTCTGTTTAGAATTGTCCCTTTTAAAATGTAAATTGAGTTCTTACTGAAATTTGCCCATCATGAAGTAGGTTTTCACCACTTTATGCTGTTTTAATAAGAGAAATTTTTACTTTCTGGTGAGGCGAAATGTTTTGTTTGAATTTTATCCTGTGACAAAGAGTCTGTGTGCTGATGACTTGCTGCAAAGCTGTCCAAATACTAGCATTTTTCAGTCATGCCTATCTTTGGTAGGAGCTGTATTCAGACAAAGTCATTGTCCATGTTGTATGTCAGTGAATTAGCTTGTAGGCTCTGGATGCATTGTGAGTTTAACCAGTCCTTTACACTAAGCAAATGTCTGTGGTTATAGGCTGGAAGAATACCACAAATAACCCATGAAATGCATCTGGTTCACTCCTTTACAGCTGTTGAGAAGTGTTTGTTTGGAAGCCACAGTATGGTGCTGTCAATCTAGACAATTCATACATCTGAAGTATACTGGTGTTATTAAATGTTTCACTAAAATTCTTGACACTGTAAGGGAAGGCAGCACTATTGTTTCAGTGCTTAATGATAATTGAATTATTAGTCTTGAGTTTACCATACTGAACATTTAAAGTCATCTTGTTTCTCTACAATCAAATCAAGTAGAGGAAAGAAACTATTAAATGGTTTGTCAATTTAAATAAGAAGAATTGTGGAATTGTATTCCACAATTACTATTATCTGTCAAGGTTGTCTTTACAAATATGGAGACTTTAATGTTGATATGCGTGTTAAATTATATATAAATTGAAATCCATGAGTAATAGGTGATTCTCAGTATTTATGATTGAAGTAATGTAATTAAAAAAAAAAGCGAACATGACTGTGTTGTTTTTTACTAAGAGCTATCTATCGGAAGGAGAGCAAAGTTTTTGTAACTGGAAGATGTTAGAAAGTATCTACAGATACGTGTTTTAAAATAGCCAAGTGGGCTCCTATAAGTATATTCAAATTAAAATATTCAATTATTGCTGAAATATATCACTTCCCCTGCCAGATGGCATTAGCAGAACCCAACTAATATGAAGATGATTTGTTTAAAGCATCTGAAGTGGTTGCACTGCAGATACCTGATTATTTCTGAGAGCATGTCAGCATTCTGTATAATTCTAGTGGCTGTGACCATATGAAACCAAAATACTCGCTGTCTGAGAAAATGCAATACAATTACATTAAAGATATTGATGAGTAAATAGGGATCATATAAAATGGCCCTGCTAACTTTATTTCTTTCTAATCTGGACTTTTTTTTTTTTGCTTCTCTAGCAGACTGTACCAGACACAGTTGTTTTTGTGTTGTCTTTTTTTTTTTTAACCTACTCTACGGAACCTGCTTTAACAGGGAAGTTGGACTAGGTGGTCTCCAGAAGTTCTTTCCAATCCTTGTGATTCTGTGAAGATAGTGTTTGTAAGAGTTAAATCTATTATAAAAATTATATGAGAACTTTATCCTTTATGGTTTGACTGTGTCTACTTCAAACATTCCTTTGTAGTAGTCCCTTATGCAAGCACATTCTTCTCTAACTTTGCTGTCTTGGGCCAGTGCCCTTAGAACACAGACCTCTAAAGCTTGTAGACCTCTAAAGATCCTTGTAGCCTGATGATTAGTCATCAGTAAAGTTCTTACCATGTGTGAAATTACTCCAAACAAAAATGTAAGTAGTAATACGAAAATATGTATCATAATTTTTTAAACTGTACTGAATGCAAATCTCTAAGACTAGTGGTTTCTGAAGAAGTTAGTGTCCTATTCCATATTTTTAGGTTGATAATTTTCATGGGCTGTACATACTAAAATTAAAGCCTAAAAAAGCAACAGCTCCACAAAAGATTGTATAGGTGATAGCAGAGGGAAGATATACCTTTCTTTTGGCAGTTATAGTATCTGAATGAGGCTTCTATACATAATTCAAATTTTCACTCAAAGGGGGGAAAAAAAAAACCTGAGGTAAAGAGCATACTTGCTGTCTTCTACATTTTTCAGGCCATGTCATTTTTGGCAAATAGCCACAAGCAGAAGACACTAATGTCAGTTGCAGTGCTATGTTATAAGTTATTAATTAGGGTAAGCTCTGTGTGTGTGTGTGTGTGTATATATATGTTGAAATTGTATTATTTGGTTACATCAGCACAGGAGTGTATTGTTGGAAATCTGAATTTGTTTGTGTTTGTGATATACTGCGTCACTTGAAGTACTGTGCTGCATTAGAAAGAGCTTTTAAGAATTTAGCTATCATTTTTGTCCAATTTTGTGATGTGCTATCAATGCTGCATGATCTACTTGGAGCTAAATGACATCTCATGTTTGGAAGGCAACCCATTTTTCTTGCTTATGTACCTGTGAACAACTCTAGTTCTGAGTTTTCTTTTTGTCTTCCCATGAGCATTAATGTAATGAGTACTTTGAGAAGACCAGACTGTATGACTGAATTGTCAGATGGCTCTAGTGTTTCAGTAGCTCATCGTTCTTTTTTGTACTCTGTTTTATCCACGCATAGTTTTGACTGGTCTTTCCTTATCACTGCTATATTTTGCTTAACAAAATACTTGAGGAGAGGCAAAATATTCTATTTCCTCCTTCTTACCCCTCACTGGCTAAAAACAAACAACATCTTACCTCAATACTTTCCAATGCATGTGCTGCATTGTCAAAAGCATAATTTGCAGGACTCCTTTCACTTCATGAACTGATTTTAGAAGAGGAGCTGGTAATTCAGAAATAAGACTTACAAGAAGATGCATTATGTTCTTAGATTCTGCCATACTCAAGCTAGAATAGTCTTGGTAACTGCACCTTATGATTACCTCATCTATCTCATGACATCTCATGTCAGATCTGAAAGTACAGCCACTGTAAGTGTTTTGTTTTTTTTTTTTGCTTGCTAGCATTAACCTTAGAACCAAAGATGACAGACTGCATAACCTCTTACGTACTTTGGAGCCCTCGTTACACCAGTTTTCTGTCTATGCACAAGCAGTTCATTTTCCTTAGCAGCACCAGACACAGCTTTAATATTCCTGAGTGATTACGGCTAGTGAGATAAGACACAAAAGACTCTTCTAAAGTGACATTGTCAAGTGCATTTTAGTACTTTAAAAATATGTTCATAGAAGGACATGTACATAAAAGAATGAAAAGACAAAGTCAGAAGCAATCAATTATAAAGATTACAAAAAATCTTGAGCGCATACTGTATTTCAAGTAAACTATCATGCGTTTGAAAACTTAATTCATAGTCAACAATAATGGACTATGATGTGTGGAATATACAAAAAATTACATGTTCTATGGGTAAATCAATGAGATTTTTTTGACAGTTCCAGTAAAGAAAGATAGCGGTTAATATTTTGTGTGAAGATGCCTAAAAGTATTTCACTTCAATTGGGAAATGGGAAGACACAGATGTTTGAAAAATAATATATTAAAAAGGATTATGTCTTTTCTATAATCCTATTAAAACATTGCCAGAACAGTCTGCACATTTACATATCCTTAACATGAAAAGTGCCTTGAAATTCACTTAACTCATGATCTATCTTGGTACTCCAACCCTCCCCCACAAATTTTTGTATTATATTTTAGGAATTTGTTCAACTCATTAGAAGAAGAGATTTCTCCTAACTGAAGTTGTGAATGTGTCTGGTATGCATTATAGTTTTAAAATAGTTCTGTGACCATTGGATGTTAGGCAGTGTTTTCAGATTGTTTGCAGCAAGTAGATTATTGATTATTGTGGATTCTAAATCTGCTTTTGAAGTGCTTGGTAGCTCAACCAAGAACACAGTTGTGTTGTTTTCCCTCTCTAGTGGTGTAATAGCAGTACTTCAGAAAATTGGTTGGTTATGCTTGTGTGCCTGTTAATTCCTAATGGTACTATTGATTTTATATAACATCCTGGAAATATTAAAGAAAGTGTGTATAAAAGTGCCTGAAATATATAATAACATGGAATATTCAAGCATATCTATGAGTATTTTTTCTTCTGTTGTGAATCAGTTCTCGAATTGAGTGAAGCCAGTAGGAAGACTCAAGTGGACATTTGGACAAAGGCCTATCTGTCCAACTACATTATATCAACCTTCATAAAAGCTTAATCCACAGACAGAAATTCAATAATATTTTTATATCTGTTCAATACCGCTATTGATTCTTTTCTCTTTTTTTCAACACATTATTCTCCTTCACTTGGGTACTGCCGAGGAGAGGGTCTGATTATTTGATTTGACAAGCAGAGACTTAAAATCTCTGGTGGACTTCTTGATTTACTGTCAGTACACTTTGCTACTGGCATGGTAAAAATCTTGTCTTAGCGATCTTCCTGCTAATTTTTAAATTATTTAAATTGACTGAAGCAAAGTCCAGTTATAAAACACACATCAATATGAAACAAACATGGAACGGAGAAGATGGTAATGTAGCTGCTTTGGACAAAGGTAATTTGAGTTCGTTATACTGCTTATAATAATGAATTTGTTTATGCATATATGAATGTCTCCTGTATATGTCTAAATAGGACACTGAATTACTATTTTGACAAAAGTCCTTGTGTATAAAGTACATGGCTTTTCAAAAAAATTAAAGTCTTCAGCTAATCTGTGTACTCAGGCTGGGTTTAATCTAAGGGTTAGCTCTCGACTTTAAAACAAACAAAAAATGTTGTCCCTTCAAATCTGAGTTTCTTGTTCCTTATTTCAAGTGTTGGTCTGGATTACTGTTTTGTTTTGTTTTTTTTTTTTTTCTCTTGCTGTATGGAAAGTAGATCGTGAAAAGGTCACTGGTGAATTTGATTATTATTTATTGGATTATCTTCTTTATGTAATTCATCTTCATGGTGATGTCTCACAAGTGGTCTGGCATTGTCTTTGATTTGTGCTTGGTGCAGAATACAGTCAGTTTGATCACAGAATCATGGAACAGCTGAGGTTGGAAGGGATCTCTGGAGGTCCCTGATCAAGCAGGGACACATCCAGAGCAGATTGCTCAGGCCCACATACAGGTGGCTTTAAAAGATATTTAAAGAGAAGGCTTTCTGGGCCACCTGTGCCAGTGGTCTGCAATCTACACAGCACGGTGTTTCCTGATGGTCAGAGGGAAACTCCTCTGTTCTGGTTTGTGTATTAGGCACCACTGGGAAAGGCCTGGGTCCATCTTTTTTACATCGTCCTTGCAGGTAATTGCAGACATTGATCAGGTCTCCCTGAATCTCTTTATCTCCAGGCTAATAGTCTCAGGTCCTCACTGGAGAGATGCTCCAGTTCCTTAGTGATCTTTGTAGACTAGCCCTCTGTTAGACTCAAGTGTAACTATATATCTCTTGCACTGGGGAATCCAGTACAGATGTGACCTCACCAGTGCTCAGTAGAGCAGAAGGATCACCTCTCCTTTAGCCTGCTGCTTGATTTATCTTATTTCCAAGGATCAAACATAGAAACCTGTCTTTACTATTTCAGCTAAGCAGAACATCTGAAAAGCAACCTAGTAATCAAATACTGGAGTACATGACTTGCAAGTAATTAACACTGCCATAAAATCCCTGCACTGAATATTAAAAGGAAACTTAAAATATTTTAAAAGGTGACTAATATAGCACAGCAGAGTTACATAGTAGTGCCAGCTGCAGTGGAAGTCTGTCAAGTGCTGTGAGAACTGTTATAATCTACCAATATTTGATATTTCATCACATCAGATTATACAAATTCTTGCAGATTTATTTTGGTACAGTAAATTTGCTTCCACAAGCTGGCTTGTCATTTGGATAATCTCAAGAACAGTAAAACGTCTTCATCAGCTGTTCATCTGATTGTTACTCTTATGTTGCTCTTATTTTAGCTGATTTAATAGAGGAGTTAGTAACATCAAATATAAACACTCACCATCTCATTCCTGCAATGACAGAACATTATAGCAAACAAAGCAGTTCTGCTCCAAAACAGCAAGAAGTGGGACTTAATCAGCCTCTTCTATGTGCTATTATGGTGAAGGAAGAAAAAGTTTGAGAGGGCTTTTCTGCTTAGCGTGCGAAGATGTAGCAATACTCAGTAATAACTGATGAAAATTTGTGTTGAAAAGATGGTACAAGTTCGATGTTACAAAAATGAAAGTGCCTAGATGTCCTTCATCAAAATTGGATCTATTCTTTCAATGCTCTGCCTCAAACAGGAAGTCCCACATCCTTAGTTATGCATTTGAAATCTTTTAAGTTCCATATAAGATAGGGTTTGCTGCCTCATCTGGCAGCCATGTTTGTATTAACACATAAGACAGTCAGTGACATTTTTCTAACCTTTAGTCTGTAAGATTTAGCTATTTTCCCTTTGTTATTTAATTCTTTAAATAATGTAAGTATTTTAGAAATTAAATACATTATTTATAATGTATTACATTCTCTGATGTTCCATCACTTTCATCCAACAACTTCTTAGTGCTGAGACTTAATATCTTCAATTTTATGGTTAATTCGAACTACATGAAATTTGAAAACTGTAATGAGACACGTAAAATTATTCTCCTGTCTTGTCTCTCAGTAGCAAAATTCTAGCCTTGTTTGCTACAGCATACACTGTATGGGACTCTTTCAATGCACCTATCCGCCATACTTTGTAAAGCTCATATTTATCTTAATTATGAAATATGCATCATAAAAAGTAATTATGCTTAATCCTTTTTAATTTATCTACATTTTTGTGCTGTTTTACTGACAAAGTTGTATATTTTTCAAGTAAAAGAAAAATCTGTTCACAATCCCTTGAATGCTATATTGTAGTTGACTCACTAAGAGTATATACAAATTACAGTTTCAGTGGAATCTGGTAATCTATTTCCACACTTAGATTCAGTTGAAACTTGGTAGGATTGGAAGAACTAGATTGAAAGAAAAATTGTTGTATGTTTTCATCCATTTAGCTTGGTCACAAAAGTACTGTCAGTGTGTCTATCAGTGTGTTAGAGAGCTCATTTTCAAAGGACTTGAATGTAGAGAATGTAGAATGTAGACTTTGCTGATACTGGTTTAAGGGAGAAGCTACCTAAGGAGAAAAGTTAATATAGACAATTCTTTTATTAGGAGTTTTTGCCCTGAAAAAATACAGAGAATATAATGAATAGATGAGATATACAGTGTCAAAATTCTTATTTAATAGTGATGCAGATAAGTGGGAGACAACACTGATAACATTCATTCACAATTTCTTAAAACTTTTTCTTAAATTAAAAAAATGCTTTTTTTTTTTTTTTTTTGCCACCTCATGACTCTCATTACTTGTAACAGTCTGGGTTGGTTTTGAATGTATCGTATATGAAAAAAGAAATTGCTGGCCAGCTGAGACCATGTATTTCAGCCTGGAGTGAATTTGACAGCTGAGTTATTGCAGGCAGTGCCGTAATAACAACATTACCACCCTGACTGGATACATACATGGAATATTCTTTACACAGGATCTTATTTGCAATTCAGAAAACTCAGCTTGAACTTTAAGCACCACTGAAATGAATTATAGCTTCACAGTGATGTGCTGGAGCAGGTTTTCAGTGATTCAGGCAACCTCTTGCTTAGTTCTGCTCTAAAACTTCTGGGGAAGTCACTCTTCACTTATACTATAGAAATCATCCTTGCCTGTGATTACCTGAAGAGTTGCTTTTTGCCTTCAAAATGTAGCTCACAACTAAGTGGAGCAAAAGCACTTAATGGGTTTCTTCTCCAGGAAATTATGAGTCGAACTGCCTTCTAAGAAATCCTCTCTTCCTCTCTCTCATACACGTACTTGCACACTGGCAACACACTTCAGATCATGCACATTGGAAAGCGCACTTTATTATTGTAAATATAAACAAATCTGTGTTTTCAGAAAATTGCTTGAATTTGGTAAAGTCATTCTTTTAGTACTCCTATCTTGTCCTTCCTTTTCATCTACCATTGAGTGGGAAAGTGTATTTCTGGAGAACTGTGGTGGTGTGTTTTTTTTTTTTTTTTTTTTTTTTTTTTGTTTTGTTTTGTTTTTGTCATTCCCTTCATAGATAAGGGAATTCTGCCACAGAATAATTGGGTTATTGAACTGATGCAAAGAGCCTCTTGTATCATCCTTAATTATGGCCAGACTATCAGAGTTCCTGAAATCAGTTAATGCAAGCATATAATATGTTTCATTCTATGTGGATATGTAGAGTGCCTTTATCTTGTTGAAATGTTGCCAGGAAAAGGAACCATGTGATATTCACCCTCATCAATTTCTTAGCAATATATATATATTTTTTATTTTAAGATCAGTGCATATTATAGCAGTACTTTGATGAAAAGCACTTTGTTTCCTTCCGTTTATTATTTTATTTTACCTTTATCTATTCAGAGGATTTCATTCAAAAAAATAAGGTTTTCTTCCCTGTCAGCAGGACAGGTATGTGTGAAAGTCACCCTCTTTGAGCTGTCTCCATACGCTTTTATAAAGAGTTTCATTAACTTGGAATTTCATGATGAAACTTGGAATAGACATCTTGTTAATAGAGTAAATGTTGCTCTTGATCTCGTAGCTTTGTTATACTTGCTGTGTGTGTTACATGGGTCACTCTTCAGCTATATGTCAATGCGAGCTGCTTGTCAATGGAAGCAATATCACTCCTTCCGGAGAGTTGGGTGACATTATAATGTACATCTGAAAGGCAGAAAAATGCTAGATCTCATTAACACATGCACAAATCCATGAAAGCTCTGTGGAAATGGTAAAAATGTTTAATTTACTGCAATTATATTTTTCATTGTGGAAAATATGAACAAAGATCCAGGAGCTGCCTCTAGGCAGTTCTGACTTGCCAGCTGAGCTTGTACTACTATTGTAAACACCACATCACAGGAAACCGCTAAAACTAATGCTCACCAAAACTGTTTTGTCTTTCCCAGATTTTGAGGATTTGAAAGAACTCTTGTGTTATTAGAAAAGGTTCCAGTGTGTGGTAATTCACTATTAAAAGTCGATTGGACTGTACTGTAGGGCTTTGTCTACTCACTTATGATTAGGAGTTCTTTGCATAACTGTTCAGGTTGTAACTTACTTCGGGCAATGTTACAATTCCTTCCAAGAGAAAGTTTTCTGCAGTTTACTGTTAAATAAGACACATTCTTTCTGGGAGAGATTAAGACTAAATGAACCTAGAGGAAACCAAATTCCTTAACCATTTCCTAAGTTTTTTAATTCCCCTGTTGTGTAAGAAAGAACCTTCCATGCCTGAGCCCATTTTCTAGTACTCTGTGAAATTCTATACTATATGACATTACTGATACTATTGTGCAGTACAGCCTTTCTTGTGCCACCTTCTTCTCATTGCTGGGAATGATGGTTATGGCTAGAATTGAAGTTGCCTGATATTTTTATTGTAACTTTCTATTTTCTAATCTACTATACTTTTTTTCTCTATCACTCATGGTAATTTTTAAAATATTTTCAATAATTCTTTAATAATTATTTTAGCAAAAATAATTTTCTGCAAGCAATAACTAAAAGGCATATTATCATAATTATAACTTGCAGCCTCTCATGGATAAACCTATGCATTTCTGTGCTCTGAATAACACCTTGTAGAATGGTTTATGATACGAAATATGTGCTTTGCTGCTCAAATAAAAAAATCCACAGTTTGAAAATAGTTGAAGGAGTTGAAAACTGAAGTCCTCAAAGATGTAATCTGTATTTATAAGGCTAATCCTTACAAAGTTTCAAGTGCTTGAAAATGCTGCAAATTGCAGCAGCAGCTGGGTCCTCACTTCCTAGTGGTTGCTGAGGCACTAGGAATAGTCATTTTAGGAAATGCATAGATGACTGCAGGTGATGGAGTTTCTCCAGCTTGATGAGTTACCATTCATTTGCTGAATTGCTTCAGTTCATGTGAATGGTTGAATGGTTACAGAAGTGATAATCAGCTAATGAGTTGTAACTTATTATGGCATCACTTAATGATTTATACATCCAGTAGCTGACTGCCTCCTACACTCTCCAGTTTCTTCGTGAAGTGAAATCAACAGTCAAGGTTGCATACAAAGGAGTGCTAAAACTTAAGTAGGAATTAGAGGAGCAAACTTATTACAATACGCTTAGTTTCAGCTTGAACTCTATGACATTACAGTTTGAAGAAATCATGTATGCTTACACCTATAGATGATCAGCATGCGGAATTCTGAACAGCTAGATCCAATGCAACAATTTCTGAAAAGCGTTATGTTTTTCACATTAGTGAAATCCTAATTTTGTTTTTTGTAGAATCATACAATGGCATAGGTTGGAAAAGAAATCTTAAAATCATCTAGTCCCAAGCCCCTTGCCGTGGGTAGGGATACCTTGAACTAGATCAGGCTGCACAGGGCCCTATCCAACTTGGCCTTGAATACCTTCTAGGATGAAGCACCTTCTAGGATGAAGCATCCACAACCTCTCTGGTCAAGCTGTTTTGGTGCTTAACCACTCTCTGAGTAAAATATTTCCTCCTAGTATCTAATTAAATCTCCTCTCCATCCCCCTTGCTGAACAAATGTTGAACAGTTCCTCTGTGTCTTGTTTCATGAACTATAAAATGACAATATCAGTTCTCATTTCATCAGAAAATGGAGTGAAGATATAAGGAACATAGTTTTTTCTCACTCTGGAATCTAAAGCATTAGTGAGGTCTCACTAGCCTTTAGTCCAGACATAGAACTGTAGGAATGAAACAAAATGTAGAATACTCACTTTTCAAAGTAAATATCACTTCTGCTAAACATGGAGTCAAGAATTATAAGAAAAAAAAAGTATTGTGCTCAGATATTTAAAAGCAAGATTATAATGCAAATAAAATAGCTGAATCCTGATTACTTTTGGCATCTCTTATATTTAAACACATGACTTTCAGATACTGTTTTGCAAACACACACACATGTGTGTGTGTATATATGTATATATATGTATATGTATATGTGTGTGTATATATATATATATATATATATATGGAAGACCAGTTTGTATTGAAGCATGTACCAGTATGATCTCCTTCTGGATTTACAAGAGTTGTTTCTTATACCACTGTATTTTATTTTATTTTTTTTAATTTATTGCAAGAAGCATCCTGAGTTAAAGCCTTTCTAAGTGACCTTGATGATACGGGGCGCCTTTTAAGCCACAAAGTATAAATTAAAGATGTGCAGGTGCTAGGTCAAAAGATCACAGTATATTATAACACTGTCCTTTATGGATGGTGCTTAGAATGTGTTTTATATTACAGGGACTTAGTAGGAGAAGAAACATTTTTAAAAAGAGCTGACCTTAAGTTTGTATCTAACTCTTTGTAATAGCAAGACATTTGTCAGAATGTGGTTTTGTTGCAAACGTTACAAAAACCAATTGAGAAGAAAATACTGTTGGTTTAAAAAAAAAAAAAAAAATCAAATATTCTTTTAATGTGGTCCAGTTCCCCTTAGTATTACCACAGAGAAATTCTCCTTTAGATAAATTGCTATCATCAACTTATGCAATACAGCTGATAGACCCATTTGTTTCTCAAGTAACATTAGATCATTATCTTATTCTATACACATACTAAGCTGAATTTGTATCACTATTCTCCCCCCCCCCCCCTTTTTTTTTTTTTTTTTTAAAACTTCTTCTATGGAAAGGCTTTCTATTTAAAGGCAGTGGTAAATTCCAGCCAAATGTCAGCTTCCTGTCATCCACAAAAAGATGCATTTGGCAAGCTCAGAGCTCACTTCAAATTTAACTTAATTTATTAAAGTTATACTATGATCATTACAGAGGTGATACACTTGGGAATATTAGTACAAAGACAAATTATAAACTGTTGTGAATGCTTTTCTACCTTTTAAACGTGTCTAGAATTAAATAGCAAATTTTGCTATGAATCAATTACTACCTGATTGTATTTTGTGAGTGGTCTTCAACAGAGGACTATTGATTTTCTTTCTAAGTTGCGCTTTTGAACTAATTCATCCATGGTACTCTATTTGTAGAAAAATAAATGATGAAATTATATGTATTGAAAGCAGTAGTATTTTAAGACTATTGAAAAGTAGATTAAAATATTTATCATGGGATTAGCAGCATAGTGTTCAGGACTCCTGAGTTTAGTTAAATACTTGATATAAATGATCTACAAATTTGAATTCTAATAAATCATAACATAAAAATACACTTTAGAGAATATTAACCTGTATTTTATCAAAATTGTCTATATTCAGAAGAATCTTTCCTTTTACAATTTTAATAGGAAGATGTTATACATAAAAGGAACAAATACTGATGTAATGTGTAATACCAGTTATCATCAGACCTCAAAAGAGGAGCTTAAACACCCATTATAGCAATAACTAATTCTATGAGTTTCACTAGATATAAATTATGTAACACCCAAAGTCTTCAATCCTTTTCTTCTGATATTTTCTCTTTCACTGATGTCAATAAGATTGCATATAATTTACATCACAATTTCTAGCTGTACTTTCATAACTCAGTGTGATTGAGTAGACTTACTACTCCTGTTAACTATCTGGAACATTTGCTAAATTTACAGCTTTTAGAGAATCTGCATTTCTGTAGAAAGCTTTCCTTACTGAATCACACTGTCTTTATTAATTTGACCGAAAATTAATAAAGATTAGGAGAACCTGGATAAAGTATGTTAAACCTACTGTGACTTTTTTAGTTATTCATAGTAGCTATTACCCTTTTGCATATGTAGTCTGTTGGTCAGCTATTTTGGAAGTGGTTATGCGCCTACATACATGTGACTCTTAAAAGGGACAGATGATTCTCTATAAGTTCATGATAGAATTATGTCAGTTATCTGTGGGACTGGCAAATCATGCAAGAACAGTTTAGAAGGCCTATGGTGGGAGCACAGTCTGTGCACTGCTGCAGTAATTAGAGACATCTGAGAAGCTTAGGCTGCATGGGGAGTCTGTCATTGCTTTACAAGAACCAACAGAATAGCTAACTAGGCTGAGGGACAGAGGTACCTGTGGGGTATTTAAAGGATTGCTGGAGGTGGAACAATTGTAGTATTTATTTGCTTCTTCTCTATTCAGAACAATACAGAAAACATCCATTGAAGAAAGCTGTGAGCTTTTTCTGCTAGACCTCTAGTCAGTGCAAGGGAGACACTTTAAAAAGTGGAGGTGTTAAGAATGATAATAGGAGAAAGAAGATGATCTTGGATGAAGTAATGAAAAATAGTTTATTCTCAGTGTAGTAGCAAAGAGTCTGAACATATTGCAAAAACAAAAAACTATTCCAGACCTTGCCTGGGAAATTCTTGATATTCATATTTATTTATGTAAACTGTATTAATTTAAATTCTTTGCAGACAAGGCACATGAAAATTTTTGGAATTAGGTTTACTCTCACAAGTGAATGAATTTACTATTAAATATTAACATATAAATTTACTATCCTTCACCAATGGTTTGAAGAGTGGCAATGTCATCATTACTGGGGAAAAGATCTCTAAGCAGAGTACTTTTATATATAAAAGTTGTTCAGTTACATGCTTTATTCTGAACAGTACTATGCTGTTGATCTCTGAAACTGCTATAGAACCCGTGAATTTTTTTCTTCTTTTAACCAAAACTGTAATATATGCAACCTTTGCCCTTCTTTAAATTTAAATTCAGCATATAGAAGCATGTAGGCATATGACAAGTGAATGAATTCAGACAATGTTAGTTCATACTTTGAGCATTAATTTTTTTCCCTTCCAAATGCAGCTGTTGACCAAAAGCATCAGCAAACCATCAAGAGGAAAATCCATTACTTCTTCTGTTTTATAATTAAGGTCCTCACTAGTAGAAGAAACCAGAGAGATGATCACAGATCACAGAATCACAGAATCACCCGGGTTGGAAGGGACCCCAAGGATCATGTAGTTCCAACCCCCCTGCCTAGCAGGGCCACCAAACATACACATTCAGATCAGGTTGCCCAGGACCCCGTCCAGCCTGGCCTTAAACACATCCAAGGACGGGGCATCCACAACCTCCCTGGGCAGCCCGTTCCAGGGCCTAACCACTCTCCTAGTAAAGAACTTCCCCCTAACATCCAACCTAAATCTTCCCTCCTTCCACTTAAAACCATTTCCCCTAGTCCTGCTGTTGTCAGCCCTTTTGAAGAGTTTACTCCCCTCCTGGGTGTAGGTTCCCTTCAGGTACTGATAGGCTGCAATGAGGTCACCCCGCAGCCTTCTCTTCTCCAGGCTGAGATAAGAGACCCTCCATCTCTGTCTTAGCTGGAATTCTTAATTGGAATGGGTTTGAAGACTTTAAAGACAATGGGTCTGTATTAGATGAAGGGAAATGAGATGAAGAATGGCCTATATACATCAAAAGCAGATTTTCAGTTAAGAGATAAAGCTTTTTCTTCTCTGGTTGTGGTCAAATGCTACATGGTGTCAGAGACTTCCTGAGGAAGGAGTTGCTGGCATGAAAATCACTGAATTATGTGGGAAATCGTAGAATCAGGGACTAAGACTAGCAACACGTTGAATTCAGTAAAAGTATCAGGCTCTTGGTTGGCATTTGGAATGTTTGTCTTCCTCAGTCACGCAGTGCTTCAGCAGCTCTTTGAAGGCCAATTTCTTTTAATATATTAAACACTGAAGGTTTGGTATAAGGATCAAAAGTGTGTGATGTTGTGCTTGGTCAAATCTGTTACGATTAGCAAAGTGATATCGGAAGAGGAGTGATTAATGAATTCCCAGTCCAAAATTCAGGATTATAGCATTTAACTTCCCATAATCTACTCAGTAGCTACTCTCTCATGAGAGGGAATCACATCCTACAGCTCTTGGAAGCTCAGGGAAAAAAAGCAAAGTTTTTGCCCAAGAACTAGAGAAGCTGCATCAGCATTTTCTTAGCAATGGAGATGATCATGCGTTTCTGGAGAGAAAAAAAAACAAAACCAAAACATACTAAAAAGGACAGGGGTAAGGATGAATTTTCTTCATTTTTGTTTATTGCTGTAAACATGCTTTCAACCTCATTTGTGCTGAGTAAATATTACAGATAACCACATGCGTATTCCCAACCATTTTCTACTCTGTTGTGTTTTGACAAATGGGGAGAAGTGACTTGTGTTATGGATATTGACAGTATCAATCATGGGGCTGTCATGAAATTAGGAAAGGCCATGAGTGTTTATGTTCATTCTGCTTCTCCATATTTCATTGTCAAGAAGTGGTTGGCAGGAATTGTTAAGCTGCTTGAAAAAAAAAAGAAGAAAAAAAAAAACCAACCAACTTGGAAATTACCTCTTGTTTTCTGTATGAGCAGAGAAGGTGACAGTAATGCTTTCTGCTGCAGATATTGATCAGAATGGACATTAGTGCTTATTAAAAGAACTTTTCAGTATGAACAACAGAATTGGGGGGGGGGGGGGGGGGGAATTGCCTGGGGTTATCTCTCTTAATGGCTTTATTACCATAGAATCACATTCACAGGCACTGCCTTTTTATACTGTTCAACCCAGCTTTATTGCTGTGCAGAAAGGCCACAGCAACGATGGGACAAGTCCATTCTTTACTGTAGCTTTACAAAAAGGACACTGAGACGTGTATAGGATGAGTAATTCTACAAATGAGTATTGAGCATAGGTAGACAATCATGGGCTTCCAGCAGTGACTGTTTAATGTAAAAATGGGGACTGCTGGATTCAATCCATACATGTGTTGAATGTGACCTTGCATGTAGCGGTATTTTATGCATCAGAGTTTAGTCTCAGTGTAATCTGCAATTTGTATGTGCTTGAAAATCCCAGTGTACGTGAGGTCGTACATTGTGTATATCTGTGTACATATGCTTATGCAGTTACCTCTGTGAATATGATAAAGTGAAAATAAAGCCTAGGTATCTAGCAAAATTGAATTCATCTGTGTCCTCATAGTCAAGAATAGGCATATTAAATTCTAGAATTTTAAATATATCAAGTTCACCCACAAAAAAGAAAAAATGCTGGAACTTAGAAATTCCTGGGCTTACTGTGTTTTCATCCCTAAAAAACTGAAAATCAGAAAGAATTGAGTGCTTAAGTACCTCTTTTCTCACTCTTCCTGCTTACAAATATAAAGATACCTAGCAGGTAAACAAAAACCTCATTTTAAGTAAATGCACACAAAATATAAAGTAGTTTGTGTTTGGGTTTTGTTGTTGTTTTTTATATGTATTATATATATATTTCTCTGTGACACTCATTGGCGTAGAATTCATAGAATTTATATGGCTCATATATTCCACTGAGTCCTCAGAACTTGTCTGCGCAGAAAAAGAATTCTCTTCTGGAGGATTCACGGTGAAGTAAAATGAATAAGTCAGAACTATACTAAAGTCAGAAAAAATGCTTCCTCAACTGAGAAATATCATTTAGTCATGTATAAATATCTACTTTTTCTTTCTAATGTGTGAAGATAAAGTCTGTCGCTGTGGCTGGTTCAGACGTATCAAAGCACGATTACAGCTTTGATCCACCCTGTTTTTCATTCTTTGTGTGTGTGATTTGCTTGTTTTTAAGAGTCATGACTTCAAATCATTAGTTAAATTCTTTGCTGTTATATGTCCTTTATTTCTAATGAACTTAATCACTAGGACTTTGTTCACTAACCTAATGGTGACATGGTCCTTCTGTGGCCATGTGCTGGATAAGTTACTTTTTTCAATCTCAAATTATTGAGCCATCCTGACTTTTGTCACTTTAACAACTCTAGAAGGACATGAAGTATTTTAAAAGGTATAATTCCAATGATGGTATAGTGCAGCACGAGTAAGGTAGCTCTTGAAAACCAAGGTATTGTTACAGTATATCATTATCTGGACATTTGTCATAGAACAGGTTTTCATAATAAGCTTCAAAGAAGGTGGAAGCCCAGATCTAAGCTTTGAGTTTTTCAGAAGTACTTCTATAACAGGAGCTTTATATTCTCTGCACTTTGACCAGTAATCTCCACATGACCATTGAGGTTGAAATAAAGCTGGCTTCTCTATCTGACAATATAAGGTGAAACTAAAAAGACTGAATTTTAAATCTTTTATTCTACTTTATGCCATTTAAATCCCTATTGCTTCCCTGAATTTCCCTTAATCTATTTGCTATAATGTACTGAAATTAGAGGTGGGGCATAATTATCTGTGAAATACCAAATCCCTTTCACAAGGTTTATTAAAGATAAAAGGATACCAAACCTGGAACAGGTTAAGGAGATCATGGAGCATGCCAGACCAGCAAACTACTTTTGTAGTTTGGATTCCAAATAAAATGTCATTAATACCTTATAGCCTTTTTTCACTGCATTACAACATGAGCCAGGACCATAATTCTTCTCAGGACTCAGGCTGAATGAGATCTATGTATTCATAATATGTACTTAACTCATACTTCTTATGGGTAGGCAAATTTTAGAGCTCTAACACCAATTCTTGAATATCTCTCATTTCCAGATAGCCTAAGTAATAATCAGAGCGTTTCAATTAACCTTCTGTATACAAATTGGCACATATTTATAGCATTAAGTAGGCGAGAATTTGAGAGTTGTTTTTTTTTTTTTTTTTTTTTTTGCCTCATTTGTTTTTTCTTTTTTTTTTTTTTTTTTTTTTTTATTTTTGGTACAATAAAACCAGAAAGATCTATGCGAGTTTTATGTAAAACTCACAATGTAGGAATAAGTATAAACTAATATCTTTTCTGTAATTCTTCTCTAGACATTTTGCAAAAAAATGCTTCCATGGGATAAAATATCTCACTTTTTTTAGGAAAGAGTATCTTCCTCTCATTATTGTATAACTACACTGAGATGAATGTGGGCCATCCAGTCATATTGCATGTTCCAGATCTCTCCTTTGTCTTTTTCTCTTTGGAAAGTATCTCTCTCTTAGTTCTTAAAATCTTAACCAAAGAGCATTGCAAAAACAAAATTATTATACACTTTTACTGTGTACAATCATATATTTTTCATGTTTACTTGAAGTTTGGGTTTGAATGTGTTTTTCCTGGAGAATGCTGTAAGCAGTTTTAGAAATACGTAACTGCAGTATCAGGTGGTCTTGCAACCAGGAGGTCAGATGAGTGAATTGACATAGCATTTTTAAATATGCTGCTTTGTCAAGATGACTGACAGTTCTCCTGTTATGTACATAAAATTGTATATTGTTGTGAATACTAACTTAGTTGTCAGGAGCGGTTTTGCCATTCTTTTTAGCCTGTGTCATGTAAGATTCCTTTAAGCAACTAAAAAAACAGCCATAATCCATTTGATTTTCTGTCTTCCCATGAGAAAAACTTTTGACAGATGATAAATAGCAACTGCTGACAATCATCAACGTGAAGCTATCGCGGTTTTACATTAAATACAAAAACAGAGTTGTAATGTCACTAGGGATAAGACTTTTGACACATAAGAGACAAATATATAATCCTCAGAACTAAATCACTATTGGGATCTAAGGAAGTGCAACAAAGCACTGCTCCTTTCAGAATCTCACAAAGTCTAACTAAAGCTAACTTTGATATCTGGAATCATATGCATGTTGCATCTTGCTGTTGCACCATAAGCTGCTGTTATACATGCAAACATCAGTGGATGTATGTATGCAAACTAGAAAGATGTTTTACAGCACTGTCTTATTTAATCAGAGCTAGAAAGGGACCAACATCAGAAGAAAGAATGGTATTTTCTGAGCCAGTACAAAACTAAAATACTAGCTCATTCAATGATAAAGAACCAGTCATATTAGTCATATTTTCTGTATAACTTTCTTTATGCCTATACTTTACTCATTTACTCATAAAATAAATATTGTTAAATATATAAATAGTAACTTTAAAATAGATTATACTAGCAGGATGTTTTAGCAATAAAATATAAATTTTGTCTGACTAAATATTTCTAATTTTTTTTCATCTCTCCAAGTGTGAAAACACTGCCAACAAAGTGGTACTTTTATTCCAGAATATCTCCTAATGAAAACTGTAGTTAAGAAATTATACAGCTATTTTGAAAACAAAATTACTATATAACTCTTTTCCTTTATATTCCTTCCTATATAGCTATTTTCTTTTCTTGGCATATATTTATTCCCCTTATGCATTGTAGTTTCTGTTCCATTCTTCTTAAATATAGGAAAGGTGATTTTTGAGTGAAATTGAAAAGTTTCATGTTAAGAGATGCAATATGAGTCCTGTAGTATCATCATAAAGGAATAACCAGACTAGCTGTGTCAAAGCAAATAATTTGCATAAAAGTGCTAGTCTAGTTGAAATTCTGTGATAATGAGAACATTTAGGAAAAGAAATGTGTTGAATGTTATGTGTTTAGACCATGCTTACAATTATTACCACTTTCACTGACACAATAATAACTTGACAATGCAAAATAGCTAGGACTATCATGTTTGTACCAGTGCACCTTTACGTGAAATGTGAAAAGCTTTCAAATGATATTATAGTAAAATAGAAGTCAATAGACAGCACATATACGCTTATGCCCTTTAATAACACTTTTCCTCTTCTTTTTAGCAGTTTCTTGCAGTCTCTCTAAAATTTTTTCATGTAGGTATCAGTTTATTGAGGCTTATTTAGTAGGCAGGCTGGACTGAGCTGGTGAGATCTTCTAGATTGGAATGTTCTTTCATCAGCATGAGATGTCCTTATAATCTTCACTTATTCACTTCTTTATCGTATCAGTAAGAGGAAAATAATTTTTCTGTTATTCTGTAGGGTTTTAAGGCATAGCTACTGTCCAATGCTTATCATAACATAAATTTTCTCTTAGCTGCTCTGACTAACATAAAGGAATTTTTAATGGCTGATCTACATCTCTTTATCAAGAGACTGTTGTCCTGCATTGCCTGTATAATGATATTTGTTTCACATTCAGGGCCAGGAGTTGATTGAGATGCACAACTTTGAATACAAAATTTTCTGCATTAAATTCAGTGACCTATTTTATGTAGATACTAATATTAGGAGTTTGCAATGCCCTTTTTGCTTTTAGTGTCTGGAAATGTAAATGGTCTGTGTAATCACTTGAGAAATGTATTTTATGTCTATGACTTCCTGGATTTTTTTTAACTGGAAATGTTTATATTAAGCCAACAGAAAAGTAAGTTTAGGGAGATAGCACTCAATACCATTTGCATCTGTTAGATAAAAGTTCCTTGCATTAGTGTTCCATCATGTCTTAATGTGATGAGCTGCAGGTTAAGACAAGAAGGAATCTATGGAATGGATAATTTAAGCAAAAGTACTCAAGTGTAACAGACAGTAGAGAAACTGTTTTTCCAGCTTGTGAAATCTCCAAAGGGGAGGAGGTGCGCTTTTTTTTTTTTTTTTTTTCTCTCCATATAATAAACAAAACATTGACCATCAAACATACTCTTTCACCCTTTGGACTATTCACCTTTTCAGAAATGTCAGTTTTGGGATCTTAATTTTTTGATTGTCTGTAAAGTATCTTTTTCCCATCACAGTTTCTATCTTGAAGATCTTATAAAATTAAAACATTAAAATCTTGTGTTTTAGAAGGCAGTGCATAGGGAATGACATATAGTAAGCATTCATACTGCTGTTTAGGAACTGCTGAAACCCTGGAGATTTAGAATTATGTAATTTTAATGATCGCATCAAATACAGTTGACAAATTTACACCTAAATTAAGCTCTTCCTTTAACCTACTAGTTTGAGTGCATTTTTTTTTCCTTGGGAGAAGCCCCAACCAAAGCATTTTTTTTGTTTCAAAAGAGCTAGAAGGAAAGAAACTGAAGCAAGTTATATGGACTGCATATTATTTAATCCAATTATAATAAATGTGCTGAATATGTTGTTACTGTCATTTATGTTTATGAGAGAGAAGATTTAAATTCTTAATAGCTTTATTAGATTCATGAGTTCCAGATTTACTTAACTGTTTGTATTTTTTTTTTTTCCATTTTACTGCCTGCCAAATCTTTTCTTCCTTTCAGGCTCTTAAGTAACTCTGGAGAAAGAAAGAAAGAAACAAAAAAACACAATGGATCTGTCTGTTGAGGGGCTGTGGTCACTCTTCTAAGGAGTCGTGCTTCCTTCCATAATGCTGTGGCTCTGTTTGGCTAATATCATACAGATGAGTTGTGATGCTGTTACAGGAAATAGCTCTTACTATAGGAGAGAAATCAATCTTTGTGAAGTCAGTCAAGATGGCCACATATATATATCTATAACAATAACATAACGTTATTAATTGCCTAGTTTCCTAGTAACTGAGTAGCACAGTGTTGAGAGAATGCTTAGGAAAATCATGGGATATTTGTGAGCATCTTAACAATTAATCTACTCAGTATACCAAGTAGATACCGCTTCTTCTGTCTAAGAGTTGGCATACACTAAGATGAACTTCTTTTTGTCCAACGTGCCTCTTCTATTTTACATGTTGATGTTTCTATCCTTCATGTGCATACAGTTGTTAAAATACCTACTTTAGCTGATGTTTCATTCCTCAAAGATCTTAAGAACCTGAGAACTAAGTGAGCTAAATGACTTGGTACTTATAGCTACAACATTTTTTCAGTACTGGCCCAGTGCATACAGATGTTTTGTATGTTAATTTGGCTGAACATTTGTTGAAATCTTTTAGCTAACAGACAAATAGGAAGAAAGCATTCCACACTACATGGTAGTTGGGCAGTGAAATTGTTTTCTGGGATGGAGGTAATTGGTTATGACTGCTAAGTCAGGGAAAAAAAAAGCTGGACACCATTGTGTCTGTTTTACAACTTTCCTTTGATTTTTTTTTCATGAGATGGTTTGGGAAATCTTTGTGGTAGAGGAAAACAGATTCTTGATGAATTCTTAGGACAATCACTTAGTACTAATCTTTACACATCTAGAACTGTCTTTCTGAAAAGGTATTGAAATACAAATTGTTTTCTCTAAATTGGTTTTCTTTCTTTAGTGCTTATACTCTATCCATTAGTACGTATATGTATAGGAATTAGAGAACTTGAACATACAAACCATTAAGAAATGGAAAAACTGAGGAAAAACTATTCTACTACCAACAATATTTTTAATGATTTTATGAGCACTCAGTACTTTCTGCCTTTCTGCATAACAGAGAGGAGCAACAATTTCACTTATGAGAACAGGTACTTCAGGAAAGTGAGATAATGTTTTCCTCACTTACATAACTGTCCCCATGCTGTCACGAGTTCTTTCATTTTGTTTCCAGCTTGTTTTACAACTGTACTGATAAGTTCTTCTGTCTTGTGTTAGACATAGTACTGTGTGTCTGTGATGTTTAGGAGAAGCTAAATGGGAAGCAAAGGACTGTAAGTGTATTTCAGAGGAAAGCTTTAAATACACATCTTGCCACATAGGAGCTGATAACTCAGGGAATTTGCCCACCCTTAAATCTCCTCACTAAAAGCTTTGAATGCTACGCTTTCAAGCGTCCAGGCAAAGCAGTCTCATGGCTTGTCGCCAATCTTCAGGAATTCAGACTTTATTTTTATATATGAAGATAGAAGAGTAAGACTGAAACAGTTTTAACCTTTTTTTCATTATAATGCAGTCTTCCAGATTTTCGAGAAATAGAAATAAATGAAAGAATGTTTTTTAAAGGGCAAATATATATGGGAGGGAAGGAAGTGCTTTCTTTAAACTTATCATCTTTATGCTCAACAGCTTTGGTGCACTCTGCTTTCTCATTACTCATTGCCTTCTTTTTCCATCCTTCCCCTTCATTTGTTGCACTTCCATGTAATTCTTTCTCTGGAGGCTTCCCCCAGGCTACCTGCTGTCTCCAGAAAATTCTGTTCTCTTTCATTTGCATCCCATTTATTTGATTCTTTGTTCTTAATATATCCTACGTCTATTTCACTTCAGCATCGTGATTTTTCTTTGTTTTTATTCTGCTCCAAGATTTTTAGAGTTTGATATTTTTTTTTCCTGCATCTGTACGATTCTTTGCTGTTCTCAGAGAACAAGTGTCAAAATATCAGACAGTGGCATTTTTTTTTTTTTTTAAAACCAGGCTTTATTGACAGAAGATTTTGCACCGGCTGAGTAGAAGCTAGTTACAAACCCTCAGCATACATTATTTATACATATTAATTGCATACTCAATAGCATCTCAACATTGGTTTGCAGAAGAACATAAAAACTGTTCTTCATACAACATTTGATTTACCAGCATTTTCAATGCAATGAATTTCATAAAAACAGCTTTGGGTTTCTCTGCATTATTTTCACAAGCTGTTTATCTTCCTGGTGTTTATAAATAGAACATTGCTTTGCTAATAGAACTATGTGATAATTTAATAAAAGCACATGTGATATGTATGTTTCTGGGGGGGGGGGAGGGGAAAGAAACTTCAAAATTTCCAAATTCCTAGTGACAGAAATTAAATAGGAAGGTGTGATCTAATAACTTTTTTTTAGCAACTTTGATGTATAATTACATAGGATTTATATTTCAAGGCAGAATGTTTTATGTCATTTCTTATAAAAATGCTTTGATACAGCATCCCATCTCCAAATTCTGCTTTCAGATTCTTTTGAGAGATTTTGAAGGATATAAACTAAGCAAAATTTTTGAAATTATTTTAATAGCTAGCAGTTTTTATAAGAGGTAACTATTATTTTTTTACTTGAAGTAGTATGTACTTAAGTACCGTTTCTTTCCATAGTGAATTCCTACTGTGTGGTGTAGTTTCAATCCTTAAAAATCTGTAGTTTGAACACTTTATTGAATTATCTCACAAATTTTTGGAAATTTTCAACTTTAACGTTGAAATAACCTGTAAAATTTGACATAAATGTATATATTTCATCTTTCTCTATTTGGACCTGTGCATGCTGGGGAGAACGTGAGAAGTTTGTAGAATGCAAACTAAAACAAACACACAAAACACCACCTCAGAAAGGGTTACAAATCTGTCTATAACATTTAATTGCAGTCTACCATATTGTCTAAGCACATGCTTAGCTCTAATTTAATGAGTGGTTTCACTAACCATATTTTTGTCTATTGTCATATTAATTATGTGCTTACGTACTTCACTCAATTAGAGTCACAAGCTCTTACTATTACATTTCTAATAATTTGTGCAGAAACTTTTTGCTACAAAGTTGCTTTTGATGTCAGTGTGAACTATATCTACTTGAGAATCTAATGGGTTATTCTAAGTATTTCTCATTCAGAACTCTTGCTTAGTTGAATTTTTGCCTTTTTAAAAGTTGCAGAATCAGATTTAATCCTCAAATCTGTTTTTGAGCACCTAAAATAAAAAAAATTCTACAGTTTGCTCTGCCAATGTATTGTATTGTCTATCTGAATGAGTCTTTGGGCTCTCTAATATCTAATTTAACATTTCATTTTAATTCAATATGTTTGTCATCTTTCCATACCCTGCTTCTTAGGAAGAGATATAACAGTAATATGATTTGTAAATAATCTTTCTGAAAACTGGCGAATACTGAAACTAGATAATCATTCTTCAGAACAAATAACACATCCTCCCAAATTGTATGACATTTTGATGTCCATCTACTGCTTTATTTCATCCCTGTGATGTCCTTTCTGCAGTGTAATGGGGTGATCAAAATGGCACACGATATCTCGCATATAGCTTCTGAATTCTTTTATATAGTGCCAGAATGCCTTCTGTTGATAAATTATAATTCTGTCTTTACTCTTTCCCATCTACCTTATCTAATTTCTTGCTCCAAACATTTGTTTGCCTTTTTATTGCTACTAAATATTGTGCATGATTGTGAAAAACACTTTGAACTATCTTATTCCCACTTCTTTTTCCTGGTCTGTATTTTGTGTTCTGCTTTAATTTAGACTTTGGTCTCAGTGACTGTTTTTGGTCCCTAGTCTCATTACCTTCTACTTCTTTACATGGAACTGCATAAACTACTTAGCATCCCATAAGCCTAATTCTATCCAAATCATTATGACTTTGTTTGCTCTGTTTCTCTGTATTTACTGCTTCTCAGCTCTGTGTCATCAACAGATTTAGCTACTTTTGAAAGGATGTCCTTCCACAAGGTCATTTCTCTACTAACCCAATAAAAGTGATCAATGTATGGTCACTTCCTGTACTTTTCTTGTGCAGGTAGAGACATTTTCTTGGACAGGTGACTCTCTGAGTAGTAAGTAGTAAGCTTATTGGTTCTGTTGGAATCAGTCCAGAGGAGCCACAAAATGATTAGAGGGTTGGAGCACTTCTGGACTTATGGAGGACTTATTTAGCTTGCTGAAGAGAAGGCTCTGAGGAGACATAGTGGCTTTCCTGCACCTAAAGGGGGGGTTTAATATTTAAAAAAAAAAATGACAAATTAAAAAGTGAAATCTGACTTATTACACAGTTTGATAGGGATAGGACAAGGGGAAACGGCCCTAAACTAAAGGGAGAGATATGTTAGATGTTAAAAGGAAATTCTTTACTCAGAAGGTGGTGAGGCACTGGAAAAGGTTGTCCATAGAGACTGTAGATACTCCATCCCTTGAGGTGCTCAAGGCCAGGCTGGATGTGGCCCTGAACAGCCTGATCTGGTATGTGGCAGCCTTGCAGGTGCCTGGGCAGCCTGCTCTGGTATGTGGCAGGGATTTGGAACAGGATGGTCATTAAAATTTCTTCCAACCAAAGCCATGCTATGGTCCTGTTAATCTGACATTTGGTAATTACCATGCTTTAGAATTCGTTTGTGCCTCAATTGCTAAATATCTGTTTTAAAAATGAGTTAAGATTTGGAAGCAGACCTGATGTTGCTAGTTTACTCTTTTGAGATGATCTGTAAAATGGCAAGCAGTTTCTTTGTAGAGGGCACTATACTGCTGTTGCTATTCTGTTGCCTCTACCATTTGAAATAAATAATAAGATAAGTATGAAAATAAGTTAAAAAAAAAAAATAAAATAAATTAAAAGCTTTAATTTCAAAAAGTAGACAAAGCTGCTCTTACCAAGTTGGTGTTGATCAAAACAGTTTAAGGAGAGACTGACTTACAGGAATAAATCCCAAGGAAGAAGAGAGAGAAATGTGACTGAAAACATTGTACTTGCTATACAGAGCCCGAAGTTCTGTAGCTGAATTAGTTTTCTGATCCACTCAGTTGGAGTGACTGTGTATGATCTATTGTAGATAAAGTGGGTAATAATATTTAGATGTCTTCTAATTTGCATTCAGACTTTCAAAACGAGCTAGAGAAATAATGAAAACAAAAATGTAAAACAAAACAGTAACGGGGAAGTATATTTTGTAAATTTTAATCCTGACTGACTCAATCCTGACTTTGTTTTTAAGTTTCTTACTAGATAATACAGGAATTGATGATTTTAATTTGCATCTGTCTTTCGTAATGTTTGCTGTGTGCCATAAACAAAAGTTGCTCGTTCTTAGAACAACTTAGAATATTCATTTATGGCTTCCTAGTGTATTATTCTTATAAAAATCATTTATAACTAGCATATTTTTCTAGGACCTGAAGAATATGAGCAAGATGCTGAATTTTCTAGACTAGAAGTGTTAGAACTGTGTTCAGCTCACCAACAGAGCAACCCCTCCTTGGTATCTTAGACTGGAGCTTATGTCCTAGTACAGTTAGGAGTCATCTCTGGCCTCTTCTTGTTTAAGTAACCTTGAAGAGTATCAGCATGTACAGAGGCTGAATCAGAGGGAAAGTGTTGTAATATGGCACAGGTACAGTAATTCTGGTTAGCTCAACAAAGTGACTTACATTTTGAAATCCCTGTCAAACAGGGAAATCTGTCAAACAGAAGATGCTAATAAATTTCTTACATATCTCCATATAGATGTATATGCTGTGCATAAAACATCCAGGTAAGGAGACAGTATGGCTACAGAGGGAAAGTATAAGGTTCATTTAGCCGAGAGCAAAATGAATTCTTTGCATAAGTATTCCCAAAAGAAAGGTAAGGCAGCATTCCAGAAACTGCAGTACACTCTCCTTGGGGAAAAGTGAAATGTTAAAAGGTTTTACCATCATACTAAAGCAGATAATTAGGTAATTATGACTGTTAACTTTGACAGAGCACGAGGCTTAAATGCATTAGATTCCAGAGTTTTGATGTAGATAGCTTGGGAAATAGTACGGTCTTTGAGTCTTTCTGAGAGCTCACTTAAAGCAGTTTGGCACTGAAGAGCAGAAAGTGTACAAATAATTCCTATGTATGTGTAAGAAACAAAGAATGATTCTGGAAAAGCTACAGTAGTAAATTTGTCTTCAGACCATAGATATTATTAGAAGCATTGATAAGAATTGCCTCACAATCTACTTAGCAGTGAATAATTTTAATGCAGAATCAAGTTGGGTTCTTAAAAACATTGTTAGATTTCTTAAGTTAATCTGCTTTCCTCATGTTACTGTGAGATTTCAGGAGCTATTTAATACTGTCAAATAAGATGAAAAATTCTCTGAAATCTTGACATCTCTCCTCAACTGTTGATTACTGCATGGACATGTACTGGGTACATTTCTACTTTTCCCCTAAGGCATATCACATCAGGCGTATGGATGACGTGAAAAGAACAGCTTTAACCAAACTGCCACTGTGATAGATAAGCAAGAATTGGCTGGAAGATGAAGGAGGGAGGAAGAGATATAAACTCCATTCGGCCTTTGTGCTAGCCCTAGAGCTGCATGTGTGAATAGGAAAGATTATTCATCAAATACAGATAACTTCTGCCACATGCTTCAATGCAGTTGTTTAAAAAAACCTATGAGTGAAGAGAGACGTCTGTTGTATTTCATCTCTGGTAAAAATTAAAACAGGACCTCCAAACTTCTGGCTCTGCAACAAAGGACATGTTTTCAACTGAAAATGTTCTTCAACTTTTTGTTCAGCTTTTTGAATATGCCTAGTGATTTGAATAACTAATTTTTCAGTTGCTTGTAGAAGTGCTTGGTGAAGTTATATGATGAAGTCTATTGAGGCAAATAATATATGGAGTCATGACAAATGAGATATAGATCCACAGCAAATCTGTCCTGGTTCCACAATTAGCTAGCAATGCTTGGCATTTCTGATAGCTGTTCTCACTAGGTATCTTTAAGAAGCTGAATCTGAGCCTGTGTTCCAGTTTCAGTAGCTTCATAACAATTTGAATCAGCTGTGAATTGATCTCATCATTTCTTCCTGTATCTTGCCTTTGTGAATACTCTTGAGGAAAAACTAGGTCAAATTCTACTCCTAAATGGCACCTATTTAAAATGAGCAAGAATTATACACAATCTACGTGCTAAATTTTGTTTATAGTTGTTTAAATGAGCAGTGTGATAGCTGAACAGAAATGTTTTCTCAGCTACATAGGGAAATCTGATTTCCTTAGTTTTGTGGAAAAGCAACACATTTTTCTTTTTACCTTGGGTTTCTAAAGAAAATTCAAAGCATTTTTTTCCAGATAGGAAGCAGCTATTTTTGCATGGAAGTATTTGTGAGGTGAAGAATAGCTTCCTACCTGTATCTACATTGTAGTCTGCATCCTACAGCTGCACGAGACGAATGCTCACTTGAGGTGATACCAAGTTACATAACAAATTGTGCGAGCTCAGCTTGTGTGAAAGTTTTGTAAGCGCATCAGTAGAGCCCAGGTTGCAGAATTAATGTGCTCATGTATAGTTGAAACTTTCAGCCATCATTGTATGCTTATTTTATCACAGTGGTTATATATATATATATATATATATATATATATATATTAATTTATATATATATATAAATAAATTTATTAATTTATATATATATATAAATTTATATATATATATAAAAGATTACAAAGCACACAAAAAGAGAAATTGATGCAATGAGACAGGACTGAAAGTATGCGTCTTTGTAAAAGCCTGCTTGCGGGATCATCAAATTTACTCTACATAAGCTTTCCTAACTTCAGTCTTTCATCTTTTGCCAAGTCCTGCACTAGTGTTCTGGACTATGCTGTTACTGACAACATAGCCATGAGATGCACATGTTCTGATGAGCAGAATACCTGGATTTTACTCTGATTACTTACAGATCTGCTGTATCAACCTAGCAAACTACTGTACCTTTCTGTAAATTAGTTTTCTCACTATCAAATTAGTTTTGTATTCTGCTTTGAACATATATTAAGATCTCTGAATAAACACCATGACAGTGCTAAGCATTTTTGTTGTTATATTGTAACTAAGGCAACTAGATCAGGACATAAAGCAGAAATGTATTAAAGGGCTTTACTCTACAATGGTCTATATGACTATAAATATTGAAGTTAATTTTAAATACAAGCACACTACATGTGCACACACATACATAAAGGAAATTAACAGCTTAACTGCACTATTAAAATTGCTAATAATGAAAGTTCTTGACTTTGCTGACATCTGCTATATTTTTTGAGAAGTTTTATGGTCCAGCTCTACCATTTGTCTAGATATGCCTATGTGGACAAATGTAAATGAGATTCCTTCACGTTAGTCTCAATTCATAGAATCTTAGTATGGTTTGGGTTGGAAGGGACATTTAGGATCATCTAGTTCCAACCTCCCCTGCTATAGGAGGGGACACCTCCCATTAGAACAGGTTGCTCAAAGCCCCATCCAGCCTGGCCTTGAATGTCTCCAGGGAGGGGGCATTCACAGGGCAACCTGTTCCGTGAGAGTGTCTCACCACTCTCACTGTAAAAAAATTTCTTCCTAATATCTAGGCTAAATCTCCCCTCTTGGTCATGCATGTCAGCCGCAATCCCAAACCTGTGCAACTGCTTTAGCATGATATTATAACAAATATAATGAGATGTGTTGACTGTACTGTGATTGTTTTATAGCTTTTGAAATCAAAGTTGGCCTACATCGCTTTGAGTTCATGCAGAATATATGTTGACTCATCAGCATGAAGAAATTTCCCAGGCTATCTTTCTTCAGAAAACATCAATGTTATTTCTTGAAAAAGATCAGGTAAAGCAGAAACAGGTTCTTGAAGAGAAATAATCAAGCAGTAATCATCTGGAAACTGATTTTTGCTTTCAGCGATTCCAGATAAAAGTTTGATATCTGCTGATGGTTGAACTAGGTGATCTTAGTGGTCTTTCCAACCTTAATGATTCTGATTCTGTGTCTGCATGGATTCCGAATCACCTCAGTCCAGATTGTAGTACTGAATCACATAATCTTTGATTTTCATTCTTTCTTCTGCAAAATCCATTCATAGCATGTTTATTATTAAGTAAGATCTATTTCTGGGCTTTGCCCTGTGTTTATGCAATCAAATTCATTCATCCCTCTCTGGGACTGAACTTTGAATTCACTTACTGCTTGTACTTATTCTTTTGCTTTCCTTACACCATTTCTGATTCAATTGAAGACAAAATTTCATCCAAACTGTTCTGCTGCAATAAATCACCAGAAAAATGAGTCTGAGTGTAAATCAGATCTTTGAGAACAGAACAGCACACAGAACTTAATCTTGGACTTGACGTATGCTAGGCCTTCCTATCTATCTCCTCTCTTACACCATCTAGCCCTAGATGGTGAGCAACGATATAAGCGATGTATCACTGTGTTTATTAGTGTAGTTAGTATGTCTAGCCACAGATATAGGGAAGAGCAAGCTTTGGCATTATGACTCCTCATTTTCAGTCATTCTGGGAATGTGTTGAGGGAATGAGACTGTGACCACTTCCTTTTACCTTCCTTGCTCCTCTTTTTCACTGTAGAGACTGACATGAACAATACTCAGGACATACCTCTAAGGAAGAGCCTTTCAAATGCTTCTTTGCTCTATTCAGTGTCATAACAATAATCTTTCAGTTTTTTCCTTAAACATACTCTTTTTTTATCAGCTCAGTTACATCCTGTCCTTCTCTGTCTTCAGGTCACTGTACAGGTGCTTTGTTTATATAATTATTTGAATCGTGCATTTGTCTGGAGGAACATGTTGTATCTGTTTCTTCTAATATTTTGATTTTTGTTGTGGTTTTGGGGGCATTTTCACTTAAAAATGTGTATTAACACTATACTGCGTACTTCAAGTTTGCAAAAATGCAGTTGTTGAGATGAAAGCACATTCTTTTTTTACTTTTAAAGGTGAAAAATGGAAATTTGGAATCGGTGCCATTAGTAGAAATGTGTATGTACTGAAAGGGATGTGATTTCAAGGCTACTTAAGATTTAGTTTTAGGTCTTAACGGAGGAAATATGATATTTTGGTTGAAGTCACATGCTGGCAATCATGTTTTTCAACATTCTACCCAAAATATTGTTTTGAAGACAGTATCCAGGTCTCACTTATGAAGGAATAAATGCATGCAGTGATGATGACAAGCAAAATTCTCCAAAGGAGAAGATGAAAAATGAGTGTGCCTAGTTTACGTTGTTTCCTCTATTGCAAAATCTTAGCAGAGAGAACTGTTATTGGTTGTTGGATGAGATAAGCAGTGTTGAAATCTTTACTTGATTATATCTGCCTCTACCATCAGTTGTCTTTGTGACACTGGGTCTATAATAATAAATGTTTTAAAGGAGACAGTATCAGTCCAAGAAAACTAATGTTGCTTAAAACACATATTTCCATCTAACATTGTTATATTGCTTCTACATTAAAATATGTAAGTCTATTATGACTGTGTGGGTGTTGTAAAATATGCCTTTCTAAACCACCTACAGGTGGTAATATATCACCCATATCTCCAGGTCTCTTGAGAATTTCATTAATTACTTTTCCAGAAACACAGAGGAGGTCAGTTGTCTGCTACCTCTGCTACCTTTTATTACTACTTAACTCCAGCAACAGATTGAAATAGTTGTCTGTAAAAAGAAAGGAAAAAAATGAGTAAAAAACTTTAAAACCTGGAGGGAAATGTGCTTTTTAAGCATTTGATCCATGGTTCAAAATATAAGCCATAAATGCTGCAGAAAACAGTATGGAAAATATGGTAATTGAGAAAAAATGAGAGAAGAGAGGCTGGAGTGGGGGAGAAATTCAGTTTTACCTCCTGTCATCATGCATGCTCTGTAATAACTTGTATCTGTAGTGGATAGGCAAATCTAGTAATAAAATATTGCTTTTTGTGGTTATGTATGCTATCAGTGACAAAAGATAAGTTCCTCTTGTTACATATCTGTTTCAGACTAACCTAGTAATTTTTAGGTTTATCTTTGCACTTCATCCAGAGCTGAAGGGCAAACCCAGATACAGATGCACTCTGTATGTTTTTTAAAATGTTTTAAAAATAATGATGAAAACCCAGTTCATGTATAGGAGTAGACCACTATGACTGTTGCAGTAGAAGACTTTATCAAAGCTCTTCACACAAAGGTAAACAATTTCCTCTTTAAAACAAGAAGGTCTGAAGGGAAGAAGTGCTCCTGGTCTCTTTTGTTTGAGAAACCCATGTGGTGGTATTCAGGCAAATTGTAGATTTCAGTCAAGGCTGCTGAGTGAATCCTGTGAGGTGTTGGGTGTTCTGACCAGAACATGAAAGATTACTAGGCTTCCCAGGAAGTGCTCAAAGTTGCAATTGTATATGTACATATATGACATATATGTACTTTCTTTCTATCTCTCTAGACATAAACACACAACTATACCTTTCCAGCCCAGTGTTTGTTCCTGAGTACTTCATGTGACTGTTCATATAGATTAGCATTTGCAAGCTAAAATAGTCACTTTTCAGTTGGTTTCTATGAAAATATTGGGTACAACAATGATCTTAAATCTCTATATGAAATATAAAAGTATTACTCATTAAATGACAGCACAAGTAGGGGAATGATTCTGCAAACATTCTCAACCTGTAGATTGGATTAACCAACCTGAGGATGGTTGTTGTGGGGGTAAATCCTATCCATACGAATGGGTCCCTAATGTAGTAAACATAACATGCTGGAGCCTCAGCTAATGTAAATGAGTTCGGTAGTTCTACTGATTTACACCAGCTGAACATTCACCCATATGTTCAGTAGTAAATATTTGCAAGATCAGCTCATAAATAATATTTTATTTGCAAGTGAGCATGGACACAACTGTCCAGACTCTAAATGAAGCTTAACACATGAATGCAGGAAAGATTTCTCCTGTAGAAGTGAAGATGATAGTAGTATATTGTTTAAAAAAAAAAAAAAAAAAGGTAATGTAAGAAAAGTAATGTTACTGCCAGCTCTCCTGCTCTGTCACAGATACCTCAGTTTGTATATCAAAAGAAACTTCAGTAAGTTTACTTTGCCCCATTTTCCTGTTATTTTTTTGTTTGTTTGTTTGTTTTTCCTTCCACTCATTTAGCCTCAGTAAATACCTCTCTGAAATAGCTGGACTGGTTCTGTTACAGGCATTGAGCTTGTCTAGGCCTTGGCCGGAGGCCTTTAAGCCTTTAAGTCCTTTAAGTACTTGTCCAGTGTCAGATCTGTGATTACCTGAAACTTGGGAACAGTAAATCGAGCTTCAGGTTCAAATTTAAAATAATCAGGTTAGCAGCTATTGAAGATGAAAAATGATGTGGTTGTTTAACTTTGCTAGCTTCTTCTGTTATGAAATTTCTCCTGGCCTTTATGCTTGCAAAGAACATGATTGTAAATTGTTCAGTAGTGTGTTACTGACGCTGCAGATTGTCAGTTAAACCATAGTTCAGAGATAAACTGTCTGCTTTTTGTTGACAAAAAGCATTACAAAAGCAGTTTGAATATTAACTATTTAGAGGTCATTCCTTTTAGCATTTTTATATTTCACTTATTATGAAATTCTAAGTGAAGTGCAATTAGCATTAGTGCTGGCAAAGAAAATAAAGATCGAAGAAAACTGATAAAAGAGAAGATAGTGCCAGAGCAGATGTTTGCAGGCAGGTAGGGTGCACCTCTGACAAGGCAGGTTAGGGATGCTGAAGCTTTTTCCACAATTGAATTCATTCAAAATACAGCATCCATTGCATCTCTCAGTATTTAAATTGAGACAGGGTACAAAACAGCAAGATGGCATGTTGATCTTAACTTCCCTTCTTCAAGAGCTCTTAATTCCTGTACGCTGCCTCAATCCTTACTCTCAAATATTTATCATTTATTTATTTATTTTGATTTAGGTTTCGAAGGGCTACTTCACCAATCCTTGTCCCATGTGTGAAAAACAGGAGGGAAATAAGTGCGTGTGAAGTATTTATTTTCCAGTCTAACTGTATTCCAGTGTTATCTGTACAAGTATAAATTGAGTCTAAATTGGAAGGTAATACAATACTAGAGGATAGTGGCCCCATTCTCATTTACGTTTTGGCTACTTTGTATTACTTTCAATAAATTTTAAACTGGGTGCAAATAATCTCTTTAAGCTAAATTGGCATAATGAACATAAAAGAAATATAGATGTTAGTGCATCCACTGATTTTAAAGTACAAATGAAATACGGTATCTTAGAACAATTTAACTTTTCTTCATGATCATCGTGCATTTTTTCTAAATTTTGTATGTATTGTTGTTAATAAAGAGGGAAATTTTTCACCAAATAGCACAAGGAGTGTCACAGGGAGATAAAACACCTACCAATAGCTTTGTATCTTGTGTTGTTTTGTTTCCCAAGTAAATTTATTTTTCAGTACTCTATATGATATCATGCAGGCAGGTAGCAACTCATACGTTGTTTTCCAATTTGGTGTGCAAGTAGGAAGTTAGCATTTTCCATCAGGATACAGTTATTACAGGAACATCCTTAAAATATGTGGAGATGGATATGCAAATAGGGTGAAGTTTTCTCTGCTTAATCTAAACTGCTAACAATACAGAAGGCAGGTATCTATACCTAATGTGGAAAATAAATATTTCCAGAAAAATGACTGATTCAGATCAAGATGCGTGCTTCTATGGTTAGCAAGAAGTACTTCCTAAATGCTATAGCTGACTTCATTTTGTGCGATCAGTCCTCAGGTGGCTATCTGAGGTTAGATGTAGTTAAAATTTGTAAATGAACTATTTTCAAAATGAAAGTACCAAAGGTTTTCTCACAGTCTTCAGAGAGATCTTTTTCAGAGAGATTTTGCTGGCATTGAAGTGGGTCTAGAACCTCAGTTGTTAACTTTAAACTGGTTTCTGTAGTTCAGAAATGTGTCTGAAACTTTATGTAGTAATAAAAAAAAGTCTTACAGCATTTTTCAACAACTTTGAATATTAAATAATACACTATTTTCTGTTGGTCTGAACCAAATGCAAAACCTTATGCCATACGTTGACAATATCTTCTTCAATTTGAAGTGTTATACTATGCTATTAATTGTAGCATTTGATTAAAATGATTACATTCATTAGAAACAAAGGCATTACAGGTGGATAAACTCTTCTATCACTGAGAACATCTCCCCATTCAAATTCGTAACATTATGTAGCAGTATGGCGTTCCATATTATTCTGTTCTACTTCTGAGATCAAAGGGAAAATATTACAGTGATAGTTCATATTTTAATCTGTGTTACAAGATCAATATGCATTGTTTACTAAGAGTAATTTATTATGGGTTGTGAGGTGTTTTTTTATTCTTTTCATCAAACTGAGAAGGTTTAAGAATGTAGTTTAGCAACAACAGCTACATTTCATCATTTCATTATGTCCACTATACAAATAGTTTGCTCCAAATGGCATTTTAACAGATGCCATCAGAGAACTCAGTTACGTACATCAAAGATGATCCTTTGGCTATGGTGTCAATACCAAAGCCCAATCTCTTTTGAAGTACATGGATTTTTATGTCTTTAGCTTGGGCTAATGTCTTAACTAAAACTAAAAAATGTTTAAGTATAAATTCAGATATGCTTCATCAAATAACCTACGTATTTATTACCTGGTTTTTTTCCTTTATTGACAATATATTTTGAATAGAAGTCTGTAAAATGATAAGTAACATAAGTAAAACAATAAGTAAAACAAATAAATATATTTGTTTTATCATAGACATATTCAGTGGTATCCAAATAATTTATGGTCAAATCCTTTTCTTTAGTATTATGACCACTAGATAAACCTTCCTAACTATATTCACTTGCATCATATTTGCATATGTGGAACTCAAAAAGGGGAATGGGGAAGTTTTTCAATTTGCATTCTATATTCAATTAGAGTTGCAATACACTATTTTGCATTACATAAATATTTTCCAGGAAAAATAATACAAATACATAAATAATTCCTATGTTAAATTAAAACAGATGAATGTGATCTAGAAAGCCTTGCACTGAGAATCTGCTTATGGGTGCCAGCTTTGTTGTAGCATAAGTAGGCTGAACCATAGAGGCTGGTCTAATGTGTAGGACACAGGAATATATCTCCTTCAAACATACAGTTCCCTTTCCTGTCTTCTCTGATGCAAGAACTATTGATTATTGAGGATAAGTGATGATTTAAACTAGCCCTGGTGCTGCATTACTATCATGTTCTAAGGTGCATTTGCTGCTCACATGACCCACGAACTGAAAGGTGCCCACAGGTGTGCAGTTGTCAGCAGCTCTCATTCTGCTTCTGGTCACATTAGATCTGGGCTGGGCTGATGTGAACTATGTACTGTTTTAGAGCCATAGGTTTGTCAAACATGTGCTGATTTGGTCACATTGAAATAACAATATAAGATTAAAATACTTCCAGATCTCTTACTTTAGGAATGAGGAAATTATTATTTAACTAGAATGAGAATACACAAATGTGTTTGTGTTGAGCTGTGGTGCTTGTTTTGTTAGGGATCCAAAATGATTGTACATGTAGGAAAGTCTCCTGGAGGGCACGCAATGTACGGTAAGGTGGTGTTTGAGTTTGCTTTGTTATGGTGAAATTTACCTATGGCACACTGGAGAGACTTGAGCAAGGGAGAGATTACCCACAGTGTTTGAAGAAAAGAAAAGGTAATACATTTTGCAAATAACACCTCTCTGTGGGGGGTTTAAGTGCATCCTACGTATTGGTTAGATAATACAAACTAAAAGTAACTTTTCTGATCTTTGTGAACAAGGTAAAATTGAGCTAAGGAGACTGGAAGAAAAATACAAGGGAATAAATATTTTCTATGAAATTAAACCCTGTACAATTGAAGCTGCAGGGAAAATCAGCAGTTAAAATATAATAAACAGTCTTGAAGTCTTTGAATTCTCACAGGAAGGAATTGTTCTGTTACAGGAATCCAGTATTATTAAGTGGAATTCACCCGACAGGGCAGGAAATCCCTTGTAGGACAAGCAGAAGTTTAAAGCTCAAGGCTCTGTATTGAACTTCCACTTTGTGCTTTTCAGTTAAAGAGAGAGTATTAAAATGAGAGTAAGATAAGGCAACAACACTGCTCTTGTTATCCAAGCGTGCCATGCATCCTGCTTCTGCCCCTTATTAGTGGACTTACCACCTGTTTAGCCTCTGTGGGACTGAGAATACCTTCTTCTTACTGAACAGAATGTGAAATTTAAGGAAAAAAAAAAAGAAGTTCCTGCTGAGAAAATACTGCAGGAGTGATTAAGAAATAGAGCAAGATGACTTTCTGTCTGATTGTTTGGGTGCAAAGCCAGAGTTGATGTAAAGCTGGGATGGGACACAGGTGTGCTTGTTGAACTTCCTTGGTCCTGTCCCTGTGGGGATCAAAAACCTTAGAGGTAGGGAAAGCTGCTGGGAGGTGTATCACACATGCCTGTTCATGAGTGGTACATTCTTGTTTGCACATGTGATGGAATTAATATTGGTGGAAGAAGCTGTCAGAGATTTAAAAATGACAGGGCAAAAACATCCCAGTGGAAGGAAAGGGGCTCGGTGACAGGAAGAAGCAAAGGCCGAGGAAAACATCTGTTACAAACAGTAATACAGGGGATGGAGAAAATGGTGTGGGAGGCAGAAGCACATATGCTTTGCTGCCAAGCATACTGAAAATAAGCTAACATGTTGGATTTCACCCTCCGCCCTTTAACAGAAATGAAAAAACAATGCAATCTGCCACAGCTGTAGAAAGTAGCAGTAGAAGGTAAACAGGTATAGGAATGGTGCTTCAAATAGCTGACACACAGAAGTGTGAGACAGATACCTGTGGAAGGAGGAAGGGCAGAGTTGATAAAAATACGAATTAAGTCTGTGTAAGTAGAAGGACTTAGGAAGGTCAAGGCAAATCAGCTGAAATTGATTCAACTGGGTGGATTATCTCATTCTGGAGCAAAGCAGTCATAAAGCTTAGCTGCATTTCACACAAGGGCGGGGAAATTGTATTTTTTTGCATACTGACTACAGACTTTCAGCCAAGCTGCCTTTCCTGAGTGTCCTGGAGTCAGAAATTACAACATGAGTATAATTGTGCTTTCAAGTCACTCCTGGAGGAGGTGTCACAGGTAGCAATGTGACAGGCATAAAGTGTATGCAAATTGCCCAATTAGATATAACCTGCTATTGAAGAAACTGTTGCAACTGCAACAAAATACAGCACAAACAATTGTGCGGTATGGGAATGCTGATTCAAAATCTGTCCTATGAATACATATATAATGTATCTGACTTTTCCATTTACTTGTGCACTGAAATTCTGGATTTTGTGAAACATTCAGTTCTGAAACATTAAGTACTTTCTCTAATAAGGTGTGATGGATAGGAACGTAGGTAAGAGAAGTATCCCAGCCCCAGTCACACAGAGCGTACAGGGATTAGTCGTAGATTTTCATGCTGAACTATAGCTCAGGTCAGTGTCAGTTTAGTGGAGATTTATACCATGTGTTGTCTGCTTTTTCATCAATGTGATTTTGAAAGCAATATATAACTATGGGAGTGTATTCAAAAATTGAAAGTCACTGGTCTCTAAATAACACATGTAAGTGCATTAGATGATAAGCGCTCTTCTCTCCCCCAGGTTTAGCAGAGGGAAAATAACAACACTCAGCATATTTCTAAAGGTGTGGACATCATTCAGTTTCAGATGGAGTATCTTTATTTTATTCTGTCTAGCAAGTTGCAGCTAGATTTATCTCCTGTGCTCTGGCATCGAAAAGTGTGAAAGTGTTCCTTCTCTCCTCCAGAAAAATCTCACCCACCCACTGGTGTGAGAAGTAAATTGTTCCTTCTCTTGGAACCTTTCTGCCTTCTAATGTTGTATTCACCACTGTGGTGTCTAGAAACTTTCTGAGAATTAGTTAAGTGTTGCAGCTGAAATCTGGCATGTATGCTTCCCTGCTTTTTTGCCTTTTCACCAAAACCTCTTTAAGAAGTAAATGCTTTCTGTATCTCCCCATGCTCATCATATGCGGCGAGATCCATGCAGGAGGTAAACTTGTGTTTGTTTTAGTGTTCAGAAGTCTCATCGATGTTCCTTTCGCCCATCCTAGGGGTTGATTCCTGAATTTTGTATCAGAAATAATAGAGATCAGTCTGCTGAGGCTGGACATGGGAGATCATTGTGCTTGCCTGACTCACTAGGAGGTGAAACACTCCCCAGAAATTGCTCAGCAGAGTCAGCGAATAGACTCCTAGTATTGGAATTTAGGGAATCTGTTCTCTGACATACTGTTAGTTCAGAGTATTACAGAGTCATCTTTTCAGGCTTTTAAATTACAAACCTTATATTTGTCATAAGTTGGGAGGAAGTTTGTGATGCACGAACGAGGGGCACTTTTTCCACAGATCACTTCCAGATGAAGCAGCTGCTATCACATGATTGCCTGAGATTTTGGGAACTATTTGGGAAGATCTGTGTGACCTCTCCTAATCTTATTATTATCGTTGTTGCTCTCTGCTTTTTCATTCTTTTTGATGGTTGCTATGGAGACATCGTACTCTCCTTCACTCTTAAGTGGGAGTGCGAGCCAAGGCAGTGCCTCCAGCCTCCCTCTCTTTCTCACCTTCCTCCCTCTCTCACACTTTCTGGCTGTCACTGGGAATCATGTCAGCTCCTTTTCTCCATCTCCTAAAGAAGCATTGATGGCCTCTTAGCACCAGCATGTTCGTTCAGCATTTTTCACCGTACCTTGGGGAGAAGTGTGGCAACACAGACTGCATCCAGCGTGTGTGCCAGTGGCAGCCAGGGGCTTGCCCCACTTGGGCATGTGGATTGCCCAGCTTCTGTGCAGCACAGCCCCATGGAGCGCTCCATTCTGCCAGTTCAGCAGCACCAAGAATACTGGATGCTGCATAACAGTAGTTAAAGACTCTAGCAGAATGATATTAGAATGCTTATGTTTGGTTCAGAATAAGAAAATCACATGCTTTTGAACATTGCAGATTAAGTGTGAATAGTTTCCAGAAGATGTGTATGGAGTGTATTTGAATTTGTATTTTCTTACAGTCTATTTTGTAAGTGATATTTCTTTACAGGATAAATTGAGTGGATTTAGGTATGGAATCATCCATAATTAACTGGATGCTAGCTACTTAGGAGGGCACATACAACTTGTGTTATTAAACAGCATCATGTCAGATTTAATGGATGTCATTGCAGAAGTACCTCAGGGATCTATCCTTGGACCATTCTTATTTATGATCTCTATAAATGAACTGACAAGCCAGTGTACTGAGTGCAATGTTCATTTTTATTCTGATGACACAGTCATGTCCTGAGCTCCTAGTTGCTGACTGAACTTGAAATTGCACTATGTGTATTTTCGAGAGCTCGGCAATGGTTAATTCTCAGGGAGGTTATTTTAAGCAATTTTATGGCAGGCATTCTGACTAGTGTAATGCTATGTCAGATCAGGCTTACAAGTAGTCTTAAACACATAGAGGGGAAGAAAATTGTGAAGCCCCTTACTATCAAAAATTGATAGTTCTTCACATTTTTGTTCTTCACATAATAGTCTTTTGCTACAAACAGATTCTTCCATTTTTGTCAGTAATATCTGATCTTACTGATTTTATGAGGTATATAATTGCTAAATATGGATGTGCAAATGAAATCAGAAGTGAATTAATGCAAACATTTTATTTGCATTGTGCTGATTTCTAATTTTCTTTTTTTGTTTTGTTTTGTGTTTTTTTTTTCCTCCCCCACATTTTTGTAAGAAAGGAAGATACTGTGTTTCCTTTTCAGATATCTTTGCAAATCTCTCCCTGTTGGAAATCTGCTTTTGATAGTGTGAATTGCTTTTCATCCAATGACAGTGATATGACTTATATAGATCATTTGCTGATATATCAACTCATGGGGGGAAAAAGCCTGGAGGTTAAACCCAGATTCTGCCCTTGGGTTTGGATTAAGATTACCCATGGGGGAAGGAAACAAGTTCCAACAAGTCTTTATTTCCGCCTATAAATTGAACTACAAGGCACCAGAGACAAAATGAGGAAGCTGAGCTAATGCTCCTGCTCTGGAAAATTGTGTTAGTGGCTCTGATAAAATTGAGGGTCTGACATGGCAAACGGAATTTAGCGTACAATGAAAATGACTGAGGGGAATGGGTCAGAAGGTGATTCATTCAATAGAAAGTAATCAGCAGAGTATCATCATAAGTTGCCTGTCCATAAGCAAATGAAAAATGACTGGTGTTTCTTCTATTGTCTCAGCTGTACCTGATTGTCTGTTAGTGGGTCACTGTACTGAGCTGAGGCTGGGAGAAAGGTAGAAACGTAAGGAGCATTTTGGCACTGAGATTTCTATCAGGGAAGGGAGCTACTGGATGCAGGACATCTTCTTTGCTGTGGAAAGGTCAGGGGATGCTGTGCCTATTCCCCATGCAAATTCCTCTCCTCCACACACATATACTTATCCCTGAAGAGAACCTTATAAAAGGCCTTTATACTGGTCCCCACCTACTGGAGTAACATTTTTTTGTGTAGCTTGTACTAGTCTCAGAAACTTATTTCTGGTTGCTTACACTTTTACTGGATTTCAGCAATTCAGCTGCCAAGTGGAAAAACTGAAGTGCTAAACTGAAAGTACCAGTCCTGTAACAAAGCAACAGTTTTCCATTCAAATTTCTGTCCAGAGAAAAACATTCTCAACATTTAGTCATAGTCTTGTCTGGCACTCATTCAGACGAATTCTTTCTACTTTTTAAGTTTCCCAGGCCTAAATGATGTCACTTTTTAAAAGAGATGTATTGCCTGATTCATTTTCCTGTGTCAGTTTAGCATCAGTGTAAGTTTGACTTTTTCAGTCACCAATGCAGTCAAGAGTTCCAGGTCACTGAAAGGAAGATGATTTACTGTTCAGTTAATGACATGTGTCATGTTCTTTTGTTACCTGTAACACATCATTGCATCCTTTTGGGAAAAAAAAAAAAAAATCATAAAGAGAATGTGTTTAAATTCTTTTTAAACTGTCAAAAGAATACTGAAGCTGCTTAGCTGGTTCTCTGGGGCTTTTATCGTGAACTGGCCTTCCAGTACCTACAGAAAAGATAGAAATTGGAACAGATTCTTTTTTTCTGAGTTCTGAATAACTGCAGTAGGCATTTTCTTATGCTTAATCAGTAAATACTACAATATCTTCCAAACGTGGCTCATATGGTTATTTAAAGCAGAACAATGGTTGTTTTAATATGGTTATTGTAGCCATACATTCTGTTTTTATGAGTTTTTATATAGCACTATTACTTACATGCTAATCTTAAGGATATTGTTATAATTTGTTTTATGTGTTAAGTATTATAGAGGCAGTTGCTAGCATCACTACAGTTTAGGGTCTTATGAGCATCACATCTGACAAACAATTGCTTGCTGCCAGAAGCCCAATGAAATGGTTATATCCAGGAATACAAATCACCTTTGCAGACAGTTCACATAGATTTTCTTCAAGTAGGGAAAACCATCTAAATGTATTCTGTAGGAATGTTTGTAATTCTCTACACACACAGGTTTGCTTGTGTAGAAATTTCCCAGGTTATTGGTGCTTACTTGTTGGAATGGTCAGAGGCACATTCTTTATAGTTGCTCTGCCTCACATTTTGTCAAACATCTGTGTCATTCTATCCCTTTTTGTACAGGTCCCATGAAAGGGATATGAAACTCCTTGCATGCTTTAGAGGTTCCTTGTTTTCTTTTTGTGACATGCTCAGTGCTTTATTTTATTTGTCTCATTCGAAAAGCAAAGTGATACATTTCCTTTGAGAGGGACGCTCAGAGGCAGCAGTGACAACTTGGTTTGCTAGACAAACTCCTACAGGAGCATTAGTGCCAGTAAGTTCTGCGACAGGAATACATTCCTTATCCTGGACATTAATGACATATGTGCTTTGTCAAGTGTTGTCATCAGGCTCACCAGGGACTCATATGACAATGACTTCTTAATTTATTCTTGTGTCTCTGGGAGTGACATCGTGGATTTCTGCTCTCCTTTTCCACCTGGGGTTCTGTGAGGCAAGCTTAAAGGATTCATTGCTTACGCTCATACTGACTGGCTGTATATTTGATATTGTAAGGATTGTTGGTTTTGCTGGATATTTATTTACTAAGATGATAGGACTTGTGTCCTTCTGCATAAATGAAGGGCTCATTAACTGAAGCAAATTGTGTTTGAGCAGAAAAGCTTTGCAGATGAAAGGCCTATTTCAAAGGGACCATCTCACCAGCACCACTTGACTGTTAGTATTCTGATATTAAACCGGTAGTTTTCTCTTGGTGAATGAATATGTAAGCCTACACGTCACAAATTCAGTTTCAACACTAGATGATGTCCACATCCTTAGCACAAATGATTCAAATTCTCATGCACAAGTGGATATTAAATCATATAGTTCTATGATGATGCTATAATCACAGCATTATTAAGTAAAAAGCATGAGGAAAAAGATGAATGCTGCCTATTTCACCTCTGGTGTTATATTTTGAAGGTGGTTTGATCTAGAAAACATTTACTAGAATAGGGCAGAGTTGGAAAATTGCCCCAACAGGCTTTACATGTGATATGGGCAACCTGACAGTCCTGACTGCCATAACTGTTCATGTGATTGTGAAAAAATAATTTTGAGGAATGAAGCACAACAATTTGGGGTTTTCAGTCTGAGTCTCATTGTGCAGAGAGATTTTAAGATACCAGTTTTATTCTAGGTAATTATCCTCTGCAGAAACTGGCAGTTCCAGATTTGTACCCTGTTTATGTCCCTTCGGACATAGTGCTAAGCTTTTAGGCACTAGACACTATAGGGTGTATGGTCTCTTTGGCTAATAATTTGAGTGATTTCAAAACATCTGTGTGCGTATCACTGAGAGGAAATTAAATTGAATTATAATCATCACAGCCATTTATGCCCTAAATTAGTTATCTAGCTTATTCACAGAGAGGTCAGCAAGCCAATGGACTATAGAGTAACTGGCAGTAAAAGCCTTACGAGGGTAAATGATAATTGCTTACAATGTTGTGGAGCCTGCAGACAAGAGGGCAGGGATACGATATAGCTGGCATTGTTTTTGAGTAGAGAAGGAGCAATAAGACTGGTGGAAGCAGGCTATCTGTAATAGGAATGTGGCAGAGTATAACAGAACCATTATGACACATCTGGAGTTTGAGACAGAACACGGATTCCACTTATTTTTTAAAGTTAAAAGACAAGTAGGGCAAGATTTTGTCAGAAATTTTGTTGATCTTCTCTGATATCCTGTCTCAGAACCAGACACAAGAGCATGACAAGCTTTCTATGTGAGTAGAGGTACCAAGGGAATGGTTTCTCTAGCAATTATCCCCATATGTATTAAGCACCCAAGCTCTAATTTATTACACAAGCTAGACAAAGCCTGCATACTGAAGTACCTAGGTTATTACTTTTGGATGGCTTGTAACATTTTTACATCTCTATGATGAAAATGCTTGACAAAAGCCAGCTCTTCTCATCTGGAAGAACTCCGCTGTTGCTAGATGGAATGTCTGTGCTTTGTAGCTTGGGAGGGCATGAATCTAAAATACTGATACTATGTAAAACAGCCCTGTCATCCATATGACGTGGGTGCCACTACATGTTCTCCACCAATGATTGATGTGACAAACTCCATATGTTAAAAAGAGACTGAGGAAAATCTTTTTTTCCCAGATGGAAAAAATATATTACAGTGGTACGCAAACACTCTTTGCAGAGTTTCTCTGTCTCCTCAGCAGTAATAATGTATCTAAAAATAAGACTTGGATCTAGAACAAGAAAAATATAGCCTACTGTCGCCCTAGTTTTTTGCACAGAAGAAATGTAGACATTCAAACGTGTCAAGGGAAAGTGAATTTTTATTTATAGTGGCCATGCTTATTATTATTCAGTACAATTATCTGGAGAGAGAAAAAGGAAGAGTGCTTAAGGTGTTGCTTTCCAAGTAATTAACAAAAATATTTCAAACATACACAAAGACTGGCAGATAATTCATCAGTGCTTATTTGGGGAAACAGCTCTCAGTAGTTTAGCCCACATGGGTTTGTGACTGCACCTTAAGGGAGCCTCATAATTAAAGAAAAATAATTACAATTGTTAGTGAAGAATATTTTCTTATTACTGAAAGAAATGATGCAAGACAGGATAGATAAAACGTAGCTAAAAGATCAATGATGATATCTTCAGATACAATGCCTTATACATGGTTCTGTTTTGGAGATTATTAAAAAAAAAAAAAGCCCCAAAACTTTCAAAAGATAGTATTCCTACTGCTTCTATGTGAAGTGGTATTGTTGCAAAGCACAGAGATTTCCAAAAATTACATATAGCGTATATATTGGCAAAAAAACTTCAAGGGTTGGTGAATGGTAGGTTACTAATTCATATATTATCTGTTTATAAGCCATCAGTTTTTAGGCAGAAATATTTGATAATTAAGACAATAGAGGAAACTAAGCTTCAGAGAAAGTATTTAAAGAACAAATTTGCGACAGATAAATTAATGAGCTTTAAGACATTTGGCTTTTAAGTGAAATACACACACTTCTACACGCACACCAAGGTGAGCTGATGAAAGCTCTTTTTTTTTTTTTCCCAAGGAAGCTGAGAAGGCAGACACTATTATTTATGTAGCCTTATTTTCAGAGTTTTGAAAACAAAGGTTTTTATTGTTAAGAAATGTTCTGGAAACATTTTTTGTGCTCAAGGCATTCTCCACAGCATTTGAGAATGTAGAACTTGTCTAATGAATTGCAAGAATTCTTCGTTATGAGTTTAAAAATAAAATTTTGCAAGAAGAGAAGCACTACTGATTTAAAATACTGTTAAAAACTGATTACCCTTACTGCAAGGCTTTGCACTGTTTTACACGTCTGTGTTTTTTTCTAAAGCAAAAATATTTTACAGAATTTTCTTTCTGTAAATAAAGATTATGATCTCAACAGCTGCTATTTTTAAGAAGCAGTAATGTCTTGATCTCTCAAAAGTTATTCTTGTTGATAGTTTGCAGCTAAACTTTCCCTATTTCACAATTCATAATATGTTTATAGTATGCAGTATAAAACTATTGTCAAATAATCTGCAGAGTGTGGGACTTTCCAAGTATTTCCTAGCCTTCCTCTTCCTAAATGAGTAAGCACTCACAGTAAGCATGTAAGCTCTATTATCTTCAAAGATCACAAACATTCAATAATAGTATTACTCATAATTAAAGATAGGTAAGATTTTAATAGGCTAAGATTGAAATACAAACATATTTTGTATCAATATTGAGGGTAGTTCCTTATAAAGAAAGAAAGGACAAAATTATCAGGTTGACTGGAAGAATATGTGTGTTAATACACAGGCAAAACTGTTCTTACAAACATCCCTGAAAAATGTCAGACTTGAAGTACTGAGAACGTACTATTGACATCAAGAGCCCAAGTGATTTGGTATGGAAATAGTTGTTAGATGTTAACTCTAAATTACATGTCAACATCCGTTTCTTTTTTGAAATAGTATTACACTCTATGCTCATTGGTTATCATTGGTTTCAAACTTTTTCATTCCTTTCCTAAATTATTTTACAGCTTGTGCATTTTTCACAGCTGGATAACAAGCAGAAACCCCATTGCACAACATATAACCCACGTAAAGAAAACTAGTTCTATGCATGGATCATGCAGTGAAGCATACAAGAAGAAAATGTCAATAACTTTCTAGGTTTCTGAGTAACCAACAAACAAAACTGGAGGAGATTTTTAGGATACAGATCCTATTTTAGGACTTGCAAAGGGGATTAATTTTCAAAGTGGTTCAGTCTGAGCACATTTACCTCAGGAATGATCACATTTATGACCACTTTTTGAAAATAGTTCATTCTCCAATGGGCTCACAAAATTCTAAAATCACAGCTTAAACCTATTTTCAGACATAAGCATTTTGTTCTGTTTTGTTTCATTTTGGAGGGAATTCTGAATGTAGACTGATTTATTTGGTAAAGAATATAGAATTCAAATTTTCTAGGTCTTGTTTGTGCACAGTCTCAGCATGCTCATGGAGATGTGAGTCTTGTCTCTCTTCCTTCTGAAAGGTTTTATTTCAAAAATATAGCTTTTCTAACCTGATAACAGTTGGGCTAGTGCTGTACCCCATCTGATTTTCAACTTATATCTGGGTATGCAGGGAAGAATCCAATTTCAGAGTTCGATAGTTGCAGAATTTTTTGCAGGGTCGATGAGGATGAGTTTGCAGTTGTTCAATGCTAGTACATCACAGCAGCGTATTAGGCTGTGCAAATAAATTGTTTTGTTAAATATGTTGATGTTTGTTAGCATGAGAGTATATCATTTTGGATGATCTGCTACAGAAGATATTATAGATACTATTTTCCAAATGGGCTTGGAAAAAAAAAAAAAAACAAAAAAACAAAACCTAAAAGACAATCATTATTTGTGTCTTCTGGAAACAGTAAGTCCTCCTAAATACAATTCACTGGCTATGGAAATCACAGTACATTACATCAAGATCATATTATACCTTCAGAGATAGTAAAGTCTCATGTCGATGACCTGTAGGTCTGAAATAGCAATGAAGTATAAATCAATTATGAGAATGTAAGAAAAAAACTGAAATATTTCCTCGTAGCTTGGCTCACAAATAACCTGAAAAAGCTTACTGAGGGTATGTAAGATCATTTGGAGTAATATCTATCTTACCTTCATTTTAGTAGGGTTTTAAAAGCTTGATCTGGAAGAATTCAGAGTAAATGTTAAGATTGCTGGAATTCAAATCAGGATCAAATAAAACAAGATACACAAAATACCTAGATTTCAGTGCTTTAAATATTTTTGTTGATTGCATACTTATCAAGCTGAAGACCTCCTCTCTTTGATTTCTATAAGCTTTGCATGTTTCATTCAGTCCCTCCAGATTACTTAATGGGAATCTGGGTGAGGCTGCTATTCGGCAGCAAGAAGGTGACTTGTTTTCTGTGACTAAGGGCAGCAGATACTCCAGGCAGCTAGTTGCCTAGGGCTGGGTGTACTTAGGCAGAGTGGGAGGATAAGGAAAAAGTGCTTGTTCTGTCAGACCAAGGGAAGGTGATGGAATGCTGTTGTGGGGAGGCCAGCTGTGGGGAAGAGGCTGCCAGTGCTTTTGTTCCCAGCAGCTGCTCAGCAGCAGAAATGTCAAGTCTGCCTCTCAGCCTCCTCTTTTAGCTGCTAGAATTTACTTCATTGTGGCATGCTAGTGGTCTTGGCTAAAATGAAAATGATTAAACCGCATTTGACTTTAATTTGTTGAGCTGACATGCACTTCTTTTTTCTCCCAGTGTGACAAATTGCTAAAAGAGCAAATGAAATAAAATGTAATTTACAGTTAGTCTGCAGTTGTGCGAACATGGAATTAAAAGCAAAATAATTTAAGAATTGCACAGTACTTTAATTAGAAAAATTACTTTTTCCAAGTCTCCTATGTTCTGTTTTCCAGCCCATGTAAAGATTAGGCCTTCTCAGAGTTTCTTAGAGTTGGGCCCCATGCTGTGAGACAGCTTATTGGGGAAACATACATAAAATATTTTGATGGTTGTGTTTCTGGTACTTCTAGAAGTTTGGTGTAGCACTATATATGTGTAAATACAGATTTGCCTACACAAAGAAGTAAATCCCTTACGGATTTTGAGATAACTCTTTTAAAAGTGCTGTTGGAGTGGTAGACTGGCACATCTATCTGATTATATTCAGTGGCAGCTGGGAGTAACAGCACTGAGATTTTCTCAGGTAGAGTCAGTTAAGAAGACTTGAGGGAGAGTGAGAGGGACATACAGAGAAAGAAAAGGAATATTTCATGAAGAATGAGTAAAGGAGCTAAAATAGAATCTATATATCATTATAAATTGTAAGTTTGTAAAGACCTGATATTGAAAGAAAGCATTTTTTCTCAAGACAGCATTTTCTAGTTACATGGAATGCAATAAAACTTACTAATAAAACTTAATAATAAAGAGAAAAATGGGGTGGTCAGTGAATGATTAATGAAATATCCTAGATGGGTAAGGGTAGGAAAAGAAAACGGAAGACCAGAGACAAGATTATTTGGTGGTTCAGATAAGTTCGGGTGTCACTCATTCTAGCTGATTGTTTTGTGTTTTGCCTGTGACTCGTTGTATGAGGAAAATCTGCTAATGACATAGACTGCAAAATATTTGTTGTTAGGAAACTCTAAAAGTCTTGCCTCTCATGTTCACAATGCAATAGGTATTTTTTTAATCTGTGGGGAAAAAAAAAAAAAAGACGTTTTAAAGACAATCCACAGCAAGGGAAACAGCTCAAGTCTTGACAGGTCTTTTTTCTGTCTGCGTTGTACCTGAATTACTCAAACATGTTACAAAGCTAGTTAAAGTACAGTTATTTCTGTTAAAAGCTCTCATTAGGCATTAGACCCATCCTTCATGTCTATAGTGATAAAGGGGCAGGTTGATGTTAATCTGGCTATTTAGGTACGCCTAAATTTGTCTTTGGAAAGTTGTAGAGGTCAGGGAAAGAGTATACTTGTGTGAGTTCATTGTGTGATATCGGCATCAGTTTGGTGCCAACATCAGCTGGTCTTCAAAACACCTAATGCATAGTTTTCTGAAACATTAAAGAGAACACCAAACTCTGCATGTTCTGAACTGGGACTCCCCTAAAGAATTGATTGAGTTTATACCCAGAGTTCATAAAACACTAAATTTAATGCTCAGCAGTGCGGTTAGTGCTACCAGAACTTGTGCTCGGGAGCATGTTCTGGAGTGTAACTGATTTAAAGCAAGGCCTGTATATAAAGACGGAAAGATAAGAGATGATATTGAACATTAAAAATAATCTAGAAAACACAAGTGCCATCTGGGTCTGTAATCTTCAGTGAGAGCACAAATGAGAAAAGATGTCATTGTGATGCAAAAGCGTGCTATCAAGGTATTGGCTGTGTGTGATAAGTCACCTATCAACTATCTTGTGACATGAATTTCGTGTTCTTTCTCTCACTAAAGACTGGAGCACACACAAACGAACAAATGGTGAAATAATCCGTTTTAATTCAGCTCAATGAATGATTTCCCACAAACTCTGTTTCTTATAAAATATTGACTTTTTCTCTGTATGTAGTCAGCTGTGATCTTATTAAATCCTTGAACCTACTGGCTCTGCAAAAGTAATTGAATACTAATTGTTAGCAGATGAAACTGGTTGGTTACCAACAGCTTAATGCTCTTCTTTCTCTCATTGTATGGGTTAATTTTGACTGGCCAGGAAACCTCCAATTTTTTTTCTCTTCCTTCTTTGGCTGGCTGAGTGAGAGTCATTTGTCTTGTACAAATATAAATGCACTGACACACTTCAGTTCATTTTAAAAGCATTTTTCTGATCCTAATATCTCTGGCTACATCTTTGGAATTTACTTTTGTAAACATTCATGCCGGCAAAACCCAAATGAACAAGTTTTTTTTGTTTGTTGTTGTTTTTTTTTTTTCCCCCAGAATGTAACTACACAAATGACATTAATGTGGCTTAAGTAAATTCATTTATAAATGCAAGCAAATATTCACAGAAAATGTAGCCCCATTAGTAGTCCCCAGAGCTTGTCAGTCTCAGATGAGGTCAAGGACAGGGAGATGTAATGGTGTCAAAGAAAAACAGATGCTGGCAGATAACTGTTGTGTGATTTAGAGATATAATTCACCTGAAGTAAGAAATGGGATCTGAAATGCAGCCTCACTCTCTTAAATAGAAGGCACTCAAGCTTGTTTTTGTAGCAGGTTGCAATTTTCTTAAATAGTCTGTTCTGCGTGTTCTTTTCTAGCCAAAATATATTATATGTTTCTCTACTTTTTGAAGTGGGTAGTATAGAGTGGTGTGATTACAGCTTTTAGCAGCCACTTTTTGGCTGTCTGGGTGTCCTCTGGTAATTGAAAACTTGTTTATTGGCATTATTTGTTGGACTTTATTTAATCACTACTTCTCCTCTAGGAGCTGCTTTATCCCTTCTGAGGGCTGACTCTTTGCATAGGCTTTGTGTTTTTCTCTGATGCTCAGTAGGTTCTGTTTCATGCAAGTGCACTTGTAATTTCAAAGTGGTGAGGAGCCACCAGCTATCTTGTTGGGGCTGCGACAGGCTCTGCTCATTCAGGGCTCAGTACTGGCCTTGCTGCTATTCCCAGAAAGGCCCCCCTGGTTGCTCAGAGTGTGGCAGCAGGTGGTCTGGCCGTGGTTGTAACCAGGAAGACTTTGCGTAATGTTGCTCTGTGTATCAATGTGGACTCTTGTTAACACTGATTACTCAGATTTTTGTTTTAATCAAATTATATACAGTGTATACTATATTTTGCTGTTATTTAAATATTGTCTTTTCATACTTGTCAGCACAATGTTTCAGCTTCACTTCCTATTAATCCTGAGAAGAAATGGTTTTTATCTTATATTACTTTTTTTTTTTTTTTTTTTTTTTTTTTTTTTTTTCCTCTGTGTGTGTGTGTGTGTTTGGGACCAAGTAGCTGGTGCTTGCTGGCAGAGCAAGAGGAATGCTGCAGTAAGCAACAAAAGTGTTTTGGGTTTTTTTTTTTTTGGTTGACTTTTTTTTTTTTTTTTTTTTTTTTCTGTTGTGAAAGAGATCCACAGACTGTGTTTGCCCCAGTGTAATCACACTAAATTTCTTTTTGACCCCTTAGGAAAAGTTGCAGGCAAGATTCTTCTAATGGGTAGTTATAACAAGGAGAAAGGGTCATCAAGTCTAGAGTCCCAGGTGACTATTGCAGCTGAATTTTCAGCTCATCAGTTAGGATAGTGCTTGCAGAGCAGTATTGAATTTTTCCACTTCCTCTGTGAAAAGGATAGCTAAGAAGAGCTACTGAATAACACTGCTTCTTTTATAGATTTGTTTGATTAGTTTTTTATGTAAAGGAGCATCACTCTTATACTGACACTTATGTACAAGAAGTACCTCTATATATGTGTGGTGAGCACCTTTATATATACTTAGTGAGTGTGTATATTCTTTCTTTGTCTCAGACAAGATGATGGCTCAGCAAATACAAAGCCCCTTCCCCCTGTTATAGGTAATATGGGTGAAGAGTAATCAGCTGCCAGGCATACCTGAAAAAAGAAAATAAGAAATAAATAAATGCAACGTACATGTTTTATATTCCTGTGAACAGAATACAGGCTGTATTTTCAACTGCCCTTGTGTTGTTTGAGAATTCCTAGCAATTAATTGCTGAAAATTCAGAACTGAATCCTAAATGTCCTTGTTTATTTGCACTAGGAAATGAAATACATAGAGACATGCCCATACATATACATACATGCCTATTTATAGATTTGTGACACAGGATAGACTTCTCTTTCACTGTTCAATGACAGATTCTTCAGAGCTCTGGCACAGACCCAGTTAAGCAAGCCAGACAGGAGGATTACTGCCTTCTTCTGAGTTTATAACAAGCCCGCCTACTCAATTAGATTGTATTAGTGACAGAAAATTAGAATACATGCAGAGTGGATGGTTATTTCCTTATAAAATCACATTATTCCTAATGTAGTAGGAGTAAAAGGTTCTTAACGCTTCTCCCTCCAAAATCATACTTTCTAGGAGCTGTCCTCTGGGAAGGGACTTATGTTGTCCGAAATAATACCCCGTGCAGCTGCTTTTCATCATTTGTTCTAAGACACTTAAAACTGACTCTGCCCTTAGCCAGTAAATTTTAGTCTATCTCCTTTTTTCTCCCTCTATGGTACTCACTGAGTACCTCAGCCTTCTCCATGTCTGTTGAAGTCATTTCTACCTTCTCATTTATTAGAGCGTGTACACTCTCCTTTGTCTGTCTCTTCTAATCAATGTACACGTAGAATCCCCTCTTGTTATTTTTTCACATCACTCACAAGTACAGTTCCCTGATCCCATCTCTGAATGTCAGAGTGACAACTCCGTGTTATTCTTAGGCCACGTGTTCCTGCTTCCACTGCTTGTACTTTTCCTTGTTTTCCCTCAGTTTGACCAGCAGGTCCTTGCTCAGCCATGCTGGTTTTGTGCCTCCTCTGCTTGATTTCTTGTGATGAGGAATAGAGAGCTCTTGTGCACTTCATACACAGATCCAAATATGTATATGTCTATATGTATATATATCTACAGTACATACCTGAATACATTATTCACGTGTATGTATGAGAATTGAAATATATATATTGAGGGCTTATGATCTTTCTCCATCCTGCTGTTCCCTGTATTCTCTTGGAAAATATAGTAGTGGCTACTTTTGACAGTGATCTGTTGTATTTTGGATACTTTGGATAGAGAACTCCCTTATGCACCTTATGAAATATCCAGCATTGTCTTTCTCTTGTATCTCTAGTCTATATCTAAAAAGCTGCTTTGCCAGATGGCACTGTAAATCTGTAACATTTGAATGTATTTTCGGCAGCTCTGGGCATGCATAGTATCCTGGACGAAATATTTTTGCTTGCCAGGCTAAAAAAGTGTGTAAACTTCAGAACTGTATTGAGTGACACCTGGATACCTACCTATATTTTTCCAAGTACCTATAAAGAATGTGGCTTACCCAATAATAAGTAGATAAAGTATAATTCTCTACTACATCTCTCATCTGACTCTTTCCAAAAGATATGGAAAAAGTAGTGGCTTCTTTTAAAAGATATGGAAAAAGTAGTGGCTTCTTTTAAAAGTTATTCTAATGTTCTGAATCTGGGAGTGCTGAACAAAACTTACCTTTAATGTTCCAATAGGTATTTATACTTTCATCAGTATAGTAGAGATTTTTTTGTTTTAGGTTATGACCATATCTGTTATTCACAGAGCTATTTTCTCTACGGTTGTAGCACAGGCAGCTTTCACTGTATTACAATTTAATATTTAGTTGGAGCACACAATTAACGTAATTTACAGAATACATGATGTTTGGTGGTATTTGCCAATAGATGACATCAACAACAACAACAACAAAAATATATATATATATATTAACCCAATGGAAATGGACAAAACATTTGGAATACAGGTAGCAGATGTGAAAAAGAAGTTGAAAATGCTGACTGAAATTTCAAATTTTACCAGGTTCCAGACTCAGACAGAACTCTGCATTCATTTGGCTAATCAGTAATTAGAGGCAACCCTAGGGCAGCCTGAAGAATGAAGATGGAATTTTAATATCGGTTCTTTGTTAGTGATATTGAGATCTTAAGTCAATGCTTTGGACTGATGCTGTTACTTGAAGTTTGAAACATAATCTTATGCAAGTATATTTGAAATACTAGTAAGCAGTGCCACTATCTTTTAGCTTACTCCTACATAAGTTTGCTCATGCTTAGACTTTTTTTTCTAGTGAAGCAGATTTAAATGGGAATATGTCTTGGGAATATGCCTACCAACCTGCTAGTCACCAGTGGCAGGAGTTCCTCTCTTTCTCGTGCAGATGTGCCATTATACAGAAAGCTGGTGAGCAGAGATACATAAGTCTGTAATTCAGTGATCAGGACTCTTTTCAAGAAGAGTGCAGTCTTGTGTTCTGGTCCCTCTCTTTTTAGCTAATTTCTTCTGTATTTTATGTTAGGCAGCTTAGTCTCTGGATCTCCATCACGATATTCTGCTAATTGTCAAGCTGTTGAGCCTTGTCAAGACTGAAATGCTCTGATGATTCCTACATTCAAATTGAATTGTTCAATTCAATTCTAAATGTCTTGGGAAAATTGAAGTGGAGCTCATGCAGTTTAAGCATCTCCAGGGTTAAACAGAAGTTGAATACTCTTACTAAAAGTATAAATGCTTTATCCATAGCTGTGTGCTTAAAAATTATACCATCCAATGACCATTTCTGCTTTTCATAGCTACTTCAGGTGCTCCTTCCAAAGCTCCTTGATCGTGATATTTTCTCTGCAACTTTTCCATAAACTCTACTTCAACCAATTCATTACAGGCATGAAATGAAAAGACATAGCTAAGAAATATATGGAAATTTTAAGCAAAAGCTGGTGTTGCAGTGTGGAGGTAAAGAAGCATGAAAAGATTTTAAAAAACCAGCATAACAAAAACAACCACAAAACATCAAAGTATAAAACTGCAGGGAGGAATGAAGAGAAAACAACAGCAACAGCAGTGAAGACATGAAAGAATTGTCGGTATTTTTGCTGAAGTGCAGTTAGTTCATATACAATATGGACTTAACATAAATAACAATTAGAGATAACAAGATTTGAGGAAGACAAGATCATCAGGCATTCCATTTTTTTTTCATTTGTGTATTTTAACTATTTGGATCTTGTTTGATTTCTTACCATAAAGACGTTTGTTTTTCTTCTGTGGTTATTTCAAAGTCCACAGAGATTTAAAAACCTCGGAGTACATTCAGAAAGGATTTTAGGAGGTGGTGAGAAATTTAAAAGCATTTAGGATCCAGAGACAGATGAAATATCCAGTAGCCATGTTAAAATATGTATCATAACTGATGGCAAACCTAAATCAAGAAAAGTGAAGGGAGTTCAAATGTTTCAATGGAGAAGCTAGAATTTATTAAGATGAAAAAGTAATGTTCTGCCTCAACTTCTCCAGCCACTGCTTGTAGGTTTACTTAATATGGATATGTTTTCTAGACTGTTGAATCAGTAACTATTTTGGCTGAAGATGGCATGTCTAAGTGAAGTAGTCACAAGTATGCCTGTGAGCCATGCTTATGTTTTTGGATTTGCTTTTAGCAAACCACAAATGTATCATAAGAGAACACAACCTTTGAGTGCTCTCCAGCTGACTGACACGTGTTCAGACTCCTGGTGTAAAATCACTTTAGGAGATGTTGAGGCTTTTGTCACACCTATGACAAGAAATGGCTCTTTTCCTGGACAGATGTGTTGGTTACCTATCCTATGAAATATGACATATAACATATGCTCCATTACAGCTATGACAGTCATACCTACTATTGCTCCCAAAATAAAACTTGTGTCCTCTGTGATATTCTCTTGAATAATGGGCTTATTCATTCAGCAAAAGGATTTTCCATATAGTGCTCCATATCTGGCCAACTTACCACTTATTGGTGGAACTTGGAGAGTGTTTCACACAATGTCAGTGTCCTTGGCACATTTAGACTTTTGCCTTAAGATAGTAGTATATAACAGCAGAGTCTTTCAGTTACCACTGAGCTCAAGATTTAAAAGTGAGATGTAGCATGTTTTCACCCATTGAAAGACTGTTGTGCTTTATAGTTATGCATTCTTTGCTTACCTTAAACCTCAAAAGAAACTGAGGCAGGAGCCACTGAATTTCTTCTTGCCTGTTGAGTACATACCAACGTCTGTTCCCATTTCGTGCTTTTGGAGATAATGTGGCTATGCCTTGTAAATATGGTGTTCCTCTCTCTTTTATAGCACTGAATCTGGGCTATGCTAAGTAAAAATGGCTTATTCTCTTGCACTGTAGTTTAGAAATAAAGCAAAAAACTGTAAATAGGAACTGGGTGAAAGACAATTCTAAGGGAACTGAATTATTTTTTCCTGCCAGGTGAAGACAGAGCAACTAGTGAAGTGCTGATGAACCAAACTCTTTGAGAATCCTTCTCCTTCACATGTCTCAATCTGTGACCTCAGTAGCCTTTCTTTTGGGAATCATTAAAAATATGTTGTGCTGTAAATAATTGATTGGTATTTTTTATATATAGCTATTATGGCAACTTTAACCTTGATATGTCTGATTAACCATGAATAGAAATCTCTATTTCTATTTGGGGCATTACAACTCTTTGCAGGGGTATAATTCAGTCTCTTGAGCACAAATGTTAGAATGGTGATTTTCTGACCTCCAGATGTGTTTATTATAATCCACTCATTGTGAAGAAAGAGCAGATAATGATAAAAGTTCAAAGCAGTAAAAATTGCAAGCAACTGAAAACACCACTCTTCTGTTCTGCATTCCACTCAGACTCTCTAGTGAATATATGTTGTAGATTGTTTTATTCCCTGATATTCAGAGCCCTATATATTTTAAATATACTCCTTGCTATAAGCTCTGACAGCTGCATTCCATTGAAATCACAAAGCTGTGACCAGAGGATGAAATCTCACTCACACAGAGAGGAAAATTAAGCTTATGAAACAGCACAGGTATAAATAAAAATGACTCTTAACCTCACATTATTCAGCAAAATTCAGCTCATTGAATTGGCATTTCCTTGTTAAATTTCTTATGCTCAGACACACACTTTTCCATCTTCTTTTTCTGATTGCTGGAGGCATGTATCTTTAAAATTGTTGGGTGGAGTTTAGATAACATGTACTAAATAGAAATGCAGCAGTTAAACAATACCATCTTCCTGCTTATGCTATAGAATATATACATATATACACCTGGCTTTCAAGGTCCCAGGGTAATTAGAAGAGAAGATGAGATTGTCATGAAGTCCCTTAGTTTAGTCCTGTATTTGTAGGTGCTGAGGGGGTGTGTAACAGCTGGAGATGATCTAGAAAATGTGACATTGGAGTAATCCTGTTTGACTGAACTTGAACCAACATTTTTGTCATCAAGAAACATGCACATCCTGATCTTTTCAAATGCTGCGTTAGACTAACCCTTTGTTCATTTGTAGGAACAATCATAGTGCTTTTTCCTCTTCTGTTTGGGAAATTATACATGGTCTGACATTGGCAGGCAAAAGAACTTATCTCAATTTTCCGCTGAGAGTTGGACTTATGATTAGAAACTATCATTTGAAACAGAGATTGATGTAGACCAGGACTGTGGTATTGAGCTTCTAATTTTTTATTACACTTCTTGATGCGTCGTCAACTAAGATTACTGTTTTGAAGTGGGGCTATAGATCAGTGTCAGTAGTTGTCTCTGTTCATACAGTTTTATTTTATATTATTGTCTTCTTAGTGGTTTTATTGTTGACTGATAGGAGCTGGATACCAGCTGCTGCTTCACATGTATTTCTTCTTTTTCATAATATCTGAAAAGATATTATTTGTGGAAGAATATACCTAAATATTTACCTTTTGTATGCTTCTAGTTAGTGCAATCCATGCTACTGCAGTGTCTTTATCTTCTGAAAGTCCTGTAAATAAAGAATCGTAGAAGCCTACTCTAGCTTTAGTTAGTTAAGAGATCATTGATAGAAAAAGAAGCATTTAATGTGTGTACAAAATGCCTCTTTTAAAATTTATTGGATATGCTATAAAACATTATGCATTCTTTTTTTGGCTTCAGCTCTGATGTTTTGCTTATGATGTATCTAATCCCAGATTAGAAGTAGCTTGATCGTGACAATTCAGCTGTATGACTATTCTTAGTCTCTTTCTTCCATAATTGCAGCTTAAACCCCACTTTGATACTGTTTCTTAGATTTACATATCTTTTCAGATTTTTCTTGTTTTCTAGTGAGTAGCATACAAAAGTAAAAGAACTGCTTTACTCTCCTTCACGAAGGTGTAGGGATTAGGACTGGAAATTACATTAAGGATAAAATTCTCTAGTCACGTTTTTTAACCTTGGTATGTATTGGAATTCTGAAATGTATCCTGACCTCTATGGTTGTGTCTCTATTTGACTAGCTCTTGCTTCCAAGATAGACTTGGCTAGTTTTATTTCTGAAATAGATGATGCAGACATTAATTGCTTAGATTTGTATGTACAGCATTGTCAAAATTAATAGTTTCTTTTTTTCTTATCATTACAATATTCATTTGAATGATCTTTCAGTTGGTCACATTCATAACCGTCCACTTGTTTTTTGATGGGTTGTCTTGTTTTTTTTCTCCCTTTGGCATGCTCTCATACTATGAAAAACATCAAGGACTATGAAATTTGTTTCTGGAATAGTTTATGATAAGGCTAAAGAAAAGATAACATCTTACTCCAAAGCCTTCATTCATATTGCCACAAAGAGCTGTTCCATTTATGTTCATCCACAATACTTTCCTTATGCCGAAGTATTACTTACAAAGTATGGCACTTGAATGAAGTTCTGTGTTTAGTTTGATTCCCTTTAATAGGAACTTTAATAGGTTTGAAGATCAAGTCAAATGAGCATCCAAGAAAATAAAACCTTTGTCCATCTGTCAAACTATTGCATTTCATTCATAAGACATTCCATCAGTTAGTTCCTGTCCCAAGAAGATACCTACATGTGTAAGATTAGCCAATAAATATATTACTTCAGGGAAATAGAAGAGATCCACACTTCTGGCATTTGAAAATCTGCATTCAATACTTGGTTGAGTGCCCCTGTATATTTATCATTGGAATATACTTAGGTGCCTGTTATCGTATATGAACATTTGTGAAGATCACAAAAAAAAAAACCAAAAACCACCTCAGACGTGTATTGGAATTCCTTAGTAAAGTGCAGATTTTAGAAGAAATGTCTTATATGACTCCAGCTTAAACAAAATTTCAGTTGCATACAACTCAACCACACCAAAATCACACTGGTAACAGTAATAAAAGATGATATTCTTCTAGAGATTTCTCAAAGACAAAATTTTATAACAATCAAAATAGCAGGAAGGCTATTTAAATCTCTCTCTAGAATTCACACATCAGTTAAACTGTAAATCTGAATAATGCTAAATAAATCAAATATGACATTCATTTTTGCTAAATACCTTCTGCTATGGTCTGAATACCAGCTGTCTGATACTTTCAAATATGAAGAAGGTTATGGTGTTGAATTAACTTCATCCCATCTAGAAAGGTGAAAATGGTATTCTTGCTTCCAATTCTGTTCAGGTGATAATTAGCTAGAAATAAAGTAGTAAAGATGATGCAGCTGTTGTATGAAATTATGAACCTGCCATTACTTGTATTGAAATCAATAGCTGCTTAAAGTCAATGGGATCTATGAGATGAACAGAATTTGATTCTCGTTAGACATTTTTATATGCTTATAATCCTCAAGAATTTTCCCAAGGAATTATCTGTTAAGTTAGATCCTGAGTTATTTACTGGAGAAAAGTAGAGCAATTATGATATGTGTCTGTATAGCTTTTGAGAAAGATATGGAAGTTCTTTGTAGGGCAGAAAATATTCAGAAAGACATCTGGATTATCCACTCTGTATTGCAGATTGTTGAGGGGTCTGTAAATTTCCATGCTTCAGCCACCTGACTTCTAGCTTCTGTGGCTGATTTGTTGTTGGGGGAGTGTTTTTCTCCCTGATGTGTCACTTTCCCTTCAAAGGAGCTCAGAAGCCATGCACTGACATGATGCACTTTTAAAGAACTGCTCATAATTTCTTCCCAGGCTACCTCTCCATCTTCCTTGAATCACTGATTTAGATGAAGTTTTGAATAAAATTTCACCCTAGTCAGTAACATAGAACTAATGTGCAAAAAAAAAAAAAAAAAAAAAAACAGAATTATTAGTATTAGTATATTTATTTGGTACTTATTATGTACTATTTGTTATTTACTACTATTATATTAGTAATAGGGTTGATATATTTTTTTCAAATAGCTGATTATGTTCATAAGTAAAGATACCAGTTATGAAAGTTAGACTTCATTAAATATTGATAGAGAACTCACAAAGCTTGCCTGTACTTTATTACTAAAATAAATGAAAAATTCAAAAAGCAGTTAGTCTGTTTGAACCATTCATGATTTTTATAATAATTTTGAGGAACACTGCTGCTGACATGCCACCTTGGGGGTAACCTCAGTCATTTATTTACTTTTTGATGTGTTTGATACAACACTGTCAGAACAGAAAAGATGCATAGTCAATTAAAAATCTTTTCCTTGCTCAACTGGAGTAATTTACCAACATACAGACCCTTTGATGCATTCAGTTTTATTGTGAAAAAAGGAAAACAAAACACTGTGTATTTTTTACAGCTTTTGACGAGATTCATTTTGACTCTTTGTGTCAGGAGATGTACAAGTGTTATCTGTAAATGAGAAATGTATGCAAGGTAGTCAACTACTGCTGAATTTCAATGAACTTTGTGGTTCTAATGTCATGAAGCTCTGTCAAGTGTTAACAGAAATTAAAGGTAAAATTCATATGAAGCTTTCACAAATCACAGACTTATCTGTCAACATTTTATAATAACCTAACAGTTATGATCTATCAAGGTATTAAAGTGCAATTCTGAGCCCCAAAGGAAAAATCATGACATTCTCAGACCAGTAAAATAACAATAAATATTTTTATTGAACAGTGTTGTCAAGCTTTCCTTTCAAACTTTTCTCACTAATTGCATTTCAAACAACTTCCATTACAAATTCTGAAAGTAAACAGAAAAAAACACTGAGACTGTTATAACTTTGAAATGCTTATCTCTCTTTCCTCTTTCATATTTTTAAAGCCAGTTTTATATTTTTTATAGTGTAGTTTTCTTTACAAGCACATTAAACTGTGGAACTGCAATTCTCATTTAGCAGAGCAGGAGAGATGTTCAATACCTGAAAGCATTCCATCTTGTCTCTCAACACTCAAGTTTCTGTAAAGACATCTCTTACATTAATCCAGACACTGTACAGAAATGCTTAACTTTTTTCGACTACTTGGCACTAACTTTGAAAATCTATTTGGTCTATGAAGTTCATTATGCTTATTCAAATCTGTATTAATCTTATTTTCTGCTGCTGAAAACACAAAGGAATAGACCAAATTCTGGTCTGCATTACAGCTTGCTTTTGCTGCTTCAAGGTTCGAAGGGCCAGAAAGCCAATCAGAACAGTCAGCAAAGGATTGGATCAGTTTCATCGGACTCCACTTTACTTTTCCAATACAAAGTCGTGTCGAATTTCAAATATTCCCTGTTACAATGACATCTGCTTGGCATTGTCTAAATAAAAATTTATCCAGGAATAGTGTATCTTAATTACTTATCAGTTTGCTATTGCCTTTTCACTGAATGGTTCAGAAGTGTGGTTGGTCAAGGTGTGGAAAATCAAAGTTAAGTTCTTATTTGTGTACGTCTGTTAGACATACCTGTCCAAGTGGATTAGATCTCAAATGCCAAGAAAGTTCTCTGATGTCTAGACTGTACACAACCCACTCTTTAATAGTGAAACTATTTTTTCTCAGTTAAACTTTCAAAAGATAAGGGACAGGATGAATTACCTTTGACTCTACATAACTGCCATAATGATTAAAAGATTGTTACTATTTTTTATCTAGTAATTACTGAACGCTTTATACAAAATCAAACAAAAGACTACCTTCAAATGCCTATATATTTCTTTTCAGATACAAAGGTAGGCGCTATATATATGTAGACCTACATACATAGTCTACGTAGGTCTACATATGTATAGTACCCTGTGTTCAAGCGTTATCTGTGTATTGGAAATAAAACTGCATTCGGAAGGAATCTCTTACAGATGATGCATGAAATTTTAGTAGTTGTTTATATTGAGAGGCTTATCCTCTATTCTGGTGGCTGGGACACGTGCTTTAGAAACGTTTCTGTTCTCTTTAGCTGGATGTAGATGTTGAAACTGTACTGCTCATATATCAGGTAGACATCGTAACCAACTACTGTATGTATTTATAGAGGTTGTCTCCTGTTAAGAGTGTCTGCCCTCTGCTTTCCAATGTTATACAAGGTGAAAAGAAAAAAAAAAAGGAGCTTCAGGGGTTTTCTATTTCAGCAACATAAGCCGTTTTGATAATTTTAAATTTTCTTTGCTATGAATCATTTTTTACAGGAAAGTTTACCTATTTCAGATAATCTGCTAAATCACAAATAATCTCTGTCTCCTTATGTCATAAAACCCTAATTTTAGGTTGGGAACAAACAATAATTATGATAATTTAAGAATTTAGGAAGAGTTGCCTTCTTACCATTTCTCTTCTGTAGGAATACCATAGAAATCTTTCTTACCACTTTCCATTTAGTATCGTTTTTGTTTAACTGTAGTCTTTCTGAAACCTTCTGCATCCTGTTACAGAAGCTTTGACATAGTTGATGTGAATCACTATTTTAGCAGTTCTCATATTTAATCTATATGCTGTTGTCCTCCGTATGGCAGGGTATTAACTACGTGTCAGACGTGCTGTTTAAGAGAAGGGTACAAAGTATTCTATTTCTCTAGGAAAGAAAGTGTTCCAGTGGAGCAGAAGGGTGGCTGAGCTTGCCTCCTAATGTCAAAGATCATTACATAGGGATCCTCTTGCAGGGGGCTGTTTGCATGTCTTGGAAAGTTTTTCAGTGATAATTTCAGTAAAACAAAGTTGAATTAAGGGAATACTTGTTCTAAGGGGAGATTTCCTGCCTTCATTATAAACTTCATTAGCTGTAAAAAAAAACCTCAAGATGCTTGCTGCTGTTTGCCAACAGCTTACTCATCTCAGAATCTTACTATGTCCTCATTATTGCATTGACCATTTTCTTAAACGTGCTAGCTTTTTAGACCCTGTTATTTAATACTTCTTACTAGACTTTAACTCTCTTGTTTTGCTTTGAATATTTATTAATGTTTATTTGTAGGGTATAATGTTCAGTACTCTCTTCACTGTATGATCTTTAAAATGATTTAATGCTTAGATTGTATCCTTCATGCAAAAGGAGTACGTGTATTCCCAGCACTGACATTTTTAAATTGTATGCATGTATGAAAACAAAACTAGAATGCCTGAGGAAAATCCTCAAAAAAATTTATTTAAAATAATAAAAACGATAATTAAAAAAAAAAGACTTTTTTTTTTCAGCACTTGCTCTGGGTTATGAAACTGCATTTCAGCTTCTAGGCAGGAACATTAGGACAGAGCGAGTTTGCATTAGTTTAATGCTCGGACTTTTTTTTTTTTTTCACTAAAAAGCTCCTGTTGAAGCAGAGTTGGTAGAAGAAGGAAGATTGCCTTCATGCTGTGATTGATGTTTTTTTGTGTAAGAACTATCTCGGTACTGCAGAAGTACTAAGAAGTACAGAAATAACTACAGATAGATTCTTAAGCTTGCTGTTGCAGATGGAATTTCATATTATAACATACCATATTATAACATACCACTATAATATACCATAACATTTACCTAATGGTATCATAAATCTGGTGAATTTTGGAGAAGCCATTGTGAGGCATATTTTGAATCCATTTCTACCTAGAGAATTTTCATTCTGAGGTAATTCCATTTGAACGGGAGAAATATTTTGCTTGGAAAGGAGAAATTGGAGTTTCAAGTTAATAGTGTCTAGAGTCCAGGAAAGACAACAAAGATACATTTCTTCGCATATTTAAACATTCATAAATTTAAAAAATGATATTGTTCAACAGAAACATTAAATCCCAGTTTTAAAACCTCCTCTACTTTTGTAGGCTAAGTATTCCAAGTATAACTGAAGTCTTCAGAGTTACTTTTTTGTCCTTAAAATGTGTTATGTTAGAGTGCAGCCTTCCAATTTTATGTGTTTTATGTAATACAGAGCATAACTTAAATGCTCACTTTTGGAGTATTCCTTTTGATTTGGTAGTTGTTGTAAATGTTATGGTACTAGAAACTAGTATTTTGTGGCATAATTCCTTCAGAGCTAATGTCTCTTTCTTTTATGATATTCTTGGACATATAAGCGCCTAAAAACACGTGAAGTTATATACTAGTTTATTCCTGTAAGTAATATCTGTGGCTGTAACGGATAATACTGTTAGTAAAACCCAGGAGAGAATTTATGGACAGTAGGCACAGCAGGACTGTATTTCTGTGTAGTGGATTATAGAGTAATATTTTTCATTTTAGATTTTGACCTATGCTTGCACTTAATTAATATGGTTGCAGAACTGGGTCACTGAGAATTATCTAGTGTCTCACTTGCTTGAGGCCTCTCTCTTGAGCTTGCAATCTTTGATTTCTTAACTGAGTCAAAGTGCATTCTGGAGCAAGACTATGGCTTTGTTTTTGGTCACCAGAAATGTGTTCGGAGGATTTGTAGTATATGGAGTATTACTTGCAGTCTACATTGTAGTAAGATGGAAAGAGCTTTGGGTTTATGCATACAAAACTAACAGAATTTCATGTTCCAAAGCTTTTTCCTTTTATAGTTCTTGTCAGTTCCATCCATACACCAACAAGTTTGCTATTTCAGCTAAAATTTTATCCTTTTACCAATTCACCTTCTTTTTCCTTTAGTATTGCCTTTTTAAAATTAGCATATAGGAGTAGTTTCATTTTGATTTCCTGATTCTTATCACTGAATTCTGTTGAATAAGGTTTCAAAGAGTTTGAGCATAAAAGATAAACAATAAGAATTTCTTTGCTTTCATGCAATTTTTGAAGCTTGTTTGCCAGTACCAGTCCTGTCAGTGAGATGGCCACTCTGTCTGCTAAATCCACCAGGAAAAATGAACGTAAAAAGAAGATAACACAATGATTGTATTAAAATGGGAGAAATGTTTCAGTGCCAAAATTCATCTACTGGTGTCAAGGATACATAATGAGACAATAGAGAAGAATTGCAAGGAACAAAGGATCAGACCATATTTTTTGAACAGACGGGGACATACATAGTCCATTATATATCAAAAATGCTAGTAGATTGTATTTAGGAATGCTACTTTACTGTGTTCCTAAAAGCTTACGTAATTTAATACAAAACAGAAAACTTACTCAAGCAAATGTGTATATATGTACAGACATATAATATGTGTATATATATATGTACATAGAAGTTTTCATGATAACATTAGGGATCTTTAGTTTTTCCTTTTAAATTGATATCAGAAATAACCTAGTGATTTTTGTGCCTGAATTATCATTAGGTTTAGGTGTTTCTTGGCTGCTTTCAAAAATCTTAGCTTTATATGTAGGTCACTCCAAAAGTAATGCCTCTTGATTATTTCCTTGGAAACTACAAGAGATACAAAGTCCACAGTAACTCCATTTGTTAGAGCAAATTCTCAACTGTAAAACACTATTTGACTACATAGTCACCATCATTAGCTGTTCCATGTGGATGAGCTGATCAAGGCACTCTTCATTTTGTGTTGTGACCCATCTGGAATATCCTGTTCAGGTCTGGGTCCCCCAATACAAGAAAGAAGGGAGCTGTTGGAGAGAGTCCAGAAGAGGGTCACAAAGATTATTAGAGGGTTGGAGCACCTTCTCTACAGAGACAGCCTGAGGGAGCTGAGCTTGTTCAGCCTGGAGAAGAGAAGGCTGAAGGATGACCTCACTGCAGCCGTCCAGTACCTAAATCACAGAATCACAGAATTGTAGGGGTTGGAAGGGACCTCCAGAGATCATTGAGTCCAACCCCCCTGCCAAAGCAGGTTCCCTACAGTAGGTCGCACAGGTAGGCGTCCAGGCAGGTCTTGAACATCTCCAGAGAAGGAGACTCCACCACCTCCCTGGGCAGCCTGTTCCAGTGCTCCGTCACCGTCACTGTAAAGAAGTTCTTGCGCACATTTGTGCGGAACTTCCTATGCTGCAGTTTCCAGCCGTTTCCCCTTGTCCTATCTCCACTCACCACTGAAAAGAGTCCGGCCTCGCCATTCTGCCCCCCACACCTTAGATATTTATAGACCTGGATCAGGTCCCCTCTCAGTCTCCTTTTCTCAAGGCTGAACAGACCCAGTTCACTCAGCCTTTCTTCATAGGGGAGATGCTCCAGGCCCTTCACCATCTTCGTGGCCCTCCGCTGGACTCTTTCCAAGAGATCCCTGTCTTTTTTGTACTGGGGAGCCCAGAACTGGATGCAGTACTCCAGATGAGGTCTTACCAGGGCAGAGTAGAGGGGGAGGATCACCTCCTTTGACCTGCTGGCCATGCTCTTTTTAATGCACCCCAGTAAGCCATTGGCCTTTTTGGCCACAAGGGCACACTGCTGGCTCATGGCCAACCTGTCATCCACCAGGACACCCAGGTCCCTTTCCGCAGAGCTCCCCTCCAGCAGCTCATCCCCCAACCTGTACTGGTGCATGGAATTATTCCTCCCCAGATGCAAGACTCTACACTTGCTTTTGTTAAACCTCATCCGGTTTTTTTCAGCCCAGCTCTCCAGCCTATCCAGGTCTTGCTGAATGGCAACACAGCCTTCAGGCGTGTCAAAAAGAGAGCCTACAAACAGGAGGAGGAGTCAACTCTTTGAAAGGGTAGCTAGTAACATGACAAGGGGAAATGGTTTTAATTTTAAGTTGAAGGAGGGAAGATTTAGGTTGGATATTGGGAAAGTTTTTTTTACCAAGAGTGATGTGGTGCAGGAACACCTGGAGGTGTTCAAGGCCAGGCTGCATGGCGCTCTGGGCAACCTGGTCTAGTATTACATATGGAGATTGGTCACCCTGCCTGTGGAAGGGGGCTTGGAGCCTGATGATCCTTGAGGTCCCTTCCAACCCAAGCCATTCTAAGATTCTATGTGTGACAGGTATACATGGTCATCTGTAATTCATGCTGCTGCTGCCACTGCTGAAGTGCACCACCTCACTTTACTCACATCTGCTATTTGGTCTTCATAAGCATTCAGGAAGCATTGATGAATGTCACTGGGTGCCATTTTTCTTCATGGAGTGTTTCAATGACACACCTTTGCTTCATATGCACCTCCATGTCAGTTGCCATTCTGTCAGACTTCTCCTCTGCTGCTACCTGTCACAGAGCAACAATATGTAACAGAATAATATAAAATGTCATCTAGTTCTGCTGAAAGTTTTTGTTGGTTTTCTAAAGTTTCTGTGCAAACCATTAGTACTAGTGTTAATGTCAGCACTGTCAGAGACCTGGCCTGACATGAAATAGCATTGAGGCATGGATTTTTCAAAAGTATACATGACACCAGGCACCAAACTTGCTCGTCATCACTGCTCTAGAACTTCATCCTACATCTTCTGAGGATGTCAAGAATATGCTGTTTCCTTGGGCTAGCAGATAAATCTGCTCAATCTGATTTACAGGAAAGAGGCATTAAGCAGCTTCAGTGCTCTCTTTGAAAACAAGTCTGTTTTATTTTTCTGTAGCCTTTTCTTCATATTGGTTTACTTAAAAGATAGTTTTCACAGTGCTTTTCTTTTTACCACTCGTATTTAATTATTTCATTTTTTATATTTTTCTTTGCTTCCTCTTACATTCTTCATCTTTTGCTATCCCCCTTTTGTGTGTGTGTGTTCTGTTTGCTTGTTTGTTTTTGTTTGGTTGGTTTTGGGGGTTTTTTTGGAAGAGAATACATAAAATATATCTCCATTCTTTCTTAGTAGCTGTTCCTGGCACACACAGTAGACAACATGAATTTATTGTGTATGAGATCTGTCTGTCTTTCCTTTGCTTAATGGAAATGCCAGAGGGGCTCAGGCTGATACATAGCAGTATGTGCATCTCCTGAGATACTGTTCTCTTAGAGTTGCCCTCTTAGGCTTGTTATCTTTTTCCTCTAAAGAAGTAGTGTGTTTTGGGCCCATTCCTCTATCATTCCTAAGTTAAAACAAACTTCTTCTAGGAAACCATTAACCTCTTGTCAACAAATTTGGAAACAAAGTTAACAAGAGAAAAATTGCGTCGAATGACTGTACTTTGGAGTTAAATGGCATTCTGGCTGCTCTTTTTCCTGCTCTTAGTCAAGTCACTGGTGACTCAGAGATCAATTCTCCAAAACCCATTCCATAACTTTGACTGCAATGAAATTCGTTTCATATTAAAGCCCTGCTTCTTCAGTCCTTTGTTACTGACTTCACTTCTTTGCTAGGCTGTTCTGCTTGTGATTCTTCTGCTGTTATTTATTTCTCCAGGGCTAGCTTCAAGACCTCTTCCTTTCATTTGGTCCTTGTATAGACTGCTAAGCATATGCTAAGCATATAAATTAGAAAAATGCAATTCCCTGTTGTCCTGGCCAAAACTCCTAGAGCAAACCATGTTTATAGTTCAACATATGTGGTGGTTTGTTTGTTTTGTTTTTGTAGTCAGTGAAGAAAATAACCAATCCAAATCTCCTGTACTCCTAGAAGATTTGCCTAAATAATACACTTCATGGATGTTCTGGGAAAACTAATGCCTGAGTATTTCTCTCTTATTGATGTTGTCGTTTTTACAGTTTTGATTTTAAAGGAACTTTAATAATCTATATCCTATTCTTTCATCTCTGGCATTTTGCAAACATTGCAATTCTCAGTTCCTGCTATCATAATGACCTTCATCAAATTATAATTCATCAATCTTCTTCTCCCACATCCACAGAGGAAACTCCAAATGGAGACCATGTCAGTTAAACAAGAAAAAGTTAAATGTATACATGTAAGAGAGTCTATTAATTAAAAAAGAAAAAGAGAAAAAGAAAAAGAAAAAAATAAAGAAAAATTAGGTGTAGAAGTTAATATGGCCATAAGGCAACACTGGCAGTAACTTATGTGTTCACAGTGTAAGCAAGGTTTATGTTCCTGTTTATTCTACGTTCAACCATACATGAAAAAAAGGTGCCATCAAGTAAAATTGCAAAATGGACAGGTGTTATCCTAAAGATACAAAGTAGCAGTTAATTGTATGAAGAACACTAATATTATATTTACATTTGTCTATTAGCTGTCTATTTGAGGCAAAACTATAGAAGTTTCTGTCTGAATTACAAATGTCTATAGAGCTGCACATGCTATCAGGAGCTATGGAGAGTGCTATTTGCGGGGATCTTAGCCATTCTTGCATTTTGGCTAGCTTTTAAGTGATGGATAAGTGGGGCCACAAAACTACTTCTATCTAGAATTATTTTGTAGTACACTAAGATGCACTGGCTTCTGAGTTAGCCTCTGAGCAGGGGAGGATGAGGGTGGACACAGACAGGATTCCTATAGTATGTAACTTATTTATTTATTTAAAATATTTTTGTAAACTAGAATAAAAAGAAATGCCAATGAAGTTCTGAGTGTTTCTGAAATAATTACCCGGCATCACACACCTAAAATTGTATTAAAACTTCTTTTTAAGACTTGTCCCATGTTATTAGAAATATGAGTAATTTCTGTAACTGTAAAGGCATAAAATTTACTCGCTAAAATTCTGTTTAAAAGTGTAAATTAATGAGATTTTAAAAATTTCTGGATATCTGAGTACTGTGGATCCTGATCCATAGTAAGTAGGTTATCAAAAGAAAACCTACACAGATTATTGCCCAAATATTGGTGGTCTCAGTGGATGCACACTTTCCAAAATAAACAGAAAAATAATTATTGTTTGAAAAGATAATTTCAATCTAAGGTTTAAAATGAACAGATATTTTTCTAAGCGATTTTTGAGTTTCAAACTTGAACCACGAGCGCAAACACATCCAAGACAATGCAGAGTTTAATTTTGTTCATTAGTACATCATTAATGACAGAGAGCTGTTGAATAACACACCTTCTGCTGAGAATCTTTTGCATCTTATCTTAAGCATAATCAACAGAGAGAAGAGGACCCATTAAATCCTTAATAATAGATGAAAGCATCGATTGATCTTAGTAATTTAAATGCATGAAAAATTAGAAATGGAGTACAATTTCATGTCTTTATCCCAATTCTCTTTCCTTACAAGTGATGTTATCCCTATATGAGATACATGGGATTGACTTGCAATTAATAAGAGACCTTAAGCATTTCAACATACACTGATGGCATTCAAGAGAGCTTGTTATAATTACATAGTATAGTTAGTGGAAGAAAGAGGTAATAGGAAAATTTTGCTATATAGCAGCTCGTCAATACTACTGATGCTACTCCTTATGTTTGACCATTTGGTCTGTTATATTTTATGTAATCAATTTTTCTTAAGGTGTTGAAAGCTTGCATGTCATTTCCCTACAGATTTAAGTATGATGAGATGCAAAGAGTAGAGTTTTTTCTCAAGGTTCATTTAATACGGGACTATTATGGTTAACTGTAAGCTACTTTTCAAGTAAAATAGCTTTCTTGTTTATGATGTAACATATTCTCCCTACTCCAACACTAAAATTAGTAAACTGATTTAAATTGTGATTTAGTTTGCACTGAACTGCTTACTGTCATGTATCAAATCTGGCAGCTGATTTTTTTTTTTTTTTTTTTTTTTATATAGTGTCAAACAAATGCTGGGGTTTTTTTTTGTTGTTTTGTTTGTTTGTTTTTTAAAATAGATAAACTGTGTATGCTGTGCATCTTTCTTTACCCTCAGAATTCTCCCCTCTGTAGGTCTCTGTTGCTAGGTATATATCTTCATGCCACTGCTCAGTGTTTAGTAGCAGTGGGTGTAGTAGTATAATATGCCTAGTAAGATGTCTGAGACACAGAGAACAATAATTCTATTAACTCAAAAAGAATATTGTGCTACTGAAAATATGTTTTAGTGTTCACTAGCATCTGCATTGAAGCATACTTCGTACCGACGGACACTGCCAATGAGTCTAACATCTTTCTGGTTTTTGCAGCTAGACATCCTGAATGTAGTCATTAAGCTTGTTACAGCAGGGCAAGTGTTAAAGGAATCGCAAAACAATCCTGTTCTTCCCAATGGCCCATGAAGGAAAGCAATGAATAAAAAGAAATACCATCCCAAATGCTATTCTCTGCACTTTTCCTGTAGAGGAAACAGGAGTCTAAGAAAAAAATGCAAGCAGTAAAACTTACTTTCCACCTCTAAGTAAGGAAATATTTCTCTGAAATACACAAGTGACTGATTTTCTGAACAAGAATTCCCATTATGCACAGGAGTTTTGTAATCATTAAATTAGCAGTTTAGTCCTAAAGACTATTATAATAATTACATGGCTGCAGGTGACTTCTTACATTTAATTTTCCGTGAATACCCAAAACCCATGTCATGTTGAAAAGGATCTTTTCCAGAGATAGTTCATTCCTTTGCTTGTCAGTTTTAATCTGTGCTGTTTCATGTTGATTAACATGCTCTTGTTAATTGTTGTTGTAGGACAGCAAACCAGACTCTAAAGAGGCAACTTTGCAGACTTCACCTAAGTAGCTCTTCTGGATAGATCTTCAGGGCTATGGGTGCAGCTCCTTACTGTTAATAATCCTCTCAGCTAAGGTTGGAAAAGTAAAAAAAAAAAAAAAAAAGTGTGAAGAGCAAAGAAATGAATAGCTGCTTCATCTGCTTTGTCTATAATCTGTTCCTACTCTCCACTGCTTTTAGATACTGCTGCTCAGCCCTCCAACTTATGAGCTCTGTACAGCCCAGAGTAAGGGACAGCATTTCTTTTTCTTTCCACTTCCCAATACTCCCCCATAGCTTTCCCCTTTTCCTCCCAGTGATCCAACCAAATTAAATTCCTAATGCCAGTGAGCCCTCTTGAGCTGTGAAGAATTAGATTTCCTCTGGTCTTTTCATTTATCTCTGAAATATTATGTACTAGGATACAATCAGTTCTGGTATGGAGCATATGGCAATAGAATTCAGCAATAAATCCATGCTAAGAGAGACCTGTTGTACAACTCGCTATTCTCTTATACTCACTTGTGCCACACCTTGCATCTCATCTGAGATTTGTCAATAGAGAGAAGATTGATTTTTAATAATGTATTATAGAATTTATTTCCTTGTCTTGGTCTGGAAGGTGTGCAAGGTGTGCAAAGTATGGGCTGCTTATGTACATTCTGCGGTTTAAACTGTCATGAAGTTCTAGAAAAAAGTTTCAGAAATTCTTGAATACAACTATTAATAAATTTGCTGTCAAGTGTTTAAGTTCAACAACAACATAGGTCTGAAGAGTCTGTCAAGATCACTGAATTCTGTCCCTTGCGTTTCTCATTGCAGATCTCGTTTATAGGATACAGTCAAAGGATTGTAACTGTTAACTTGTTTTATGTCATCCTTATATTCCTTTATATTAGGTTGTATTAGATATTGCTGTTTCCTCAATTATGATTTATGCCTTTCATAAAGGTAGTCACTATTTGGCCAGTTTTGTCTGGAAGTTTATTCCTGCAAAGAAAGAAGGTGAAAGAAACTGATGAAAAGTTGGAAGAAAGGCAGCAGCTACCAACCCTATAAACAACTCCCCTTTCCTTCCCTCCCCCCGCAAAAAAAAACCCAAAACCTTTATTCTTAGTCAGTATCATCTTGAATGATTAAAACAATCTACCTCATACATATATTCAAACAATAGCTCTTGAAATAATATGTTTTGGATAGTGCATTTCAAAAAAAGGTTGCATTTTCTGTACTGTATGCATGACATTGCTGTCATGTTTCTCATTTATCTTTAGAGCTTTTTCTTTTTTGGGAAGGAAGAGATCTGAACTACAAGTTTCATATGCCAGATCCGTAGAGGTGTTCAAGACCAGGTTGCATGGGGCCCTGGGCAGCCTGGTCTAGTATTAAATGTGGAGGGTGGTGGCCCTGCATGTGGCAGGGGGGTTGGAGATTCATGATCCTTGAGCTCCCTTCCAACCCTGGCGATTCTGTGATTCTGTGATCCTGATTTCAAACTTTCCTGCATTCAGAACTGAAGGTTTTGTTTTGGGTCGTTTCTCATCATAATCATACATTAAACAACACTGGCCTTGATGCTATTCTCTAGGGTGTTCCACTATTAACCTTTTCTATGCTGAGAATGGGCAATTTATTCTTAGTCCTTGCTCCCCACTGATTAACCAGCTTTTAATCGTTGACAAGAATTTACCTCTTACACTGCACTTACTAAATTTCCTTAATATTCTCTTGTGAGGAACTTTATCAAAAGCCTTTCAAAACTCATAAGTATATTCATAGCCTTTTCTTTATCCAGTGTTTTGTTTACCATTTCAAATAATCCTAGTGGGTTTGTGAAGTATAATTCAAAATAGAAAAAGCAAGGTTTTGTTTATCATGTTATACTGTATAATACAGTCTTCCTTATTTTAAATTCTTGCTTTAATTTTATTATGGTGCTAAAGCATTTTTGTAAGTAGAAAATGTTATATCTTCTTTAGTGATATGACTTCGTTTCTTGTACTCAATAAAGCTTTTCTTCCTACTTTTCTTTTCAAGTGCCCACTTTCCTATAATTCATCATAAAACAAAGTGTGTTTCTCTTTCTGCTTGTACACTGATTTCAGCAAGGGGATGTAATGCAAGTCTTGTAGGTTGGTTTGTCTGGGAATATATCATAATAGAATTTTTCTAAAGAATATGGTAGCATGGGACACAGCCATGCTCTTCATCTCAGCTATTCATTCTACAGAAGACTTAAGATCGTGATTTTAAGTAATTTATTCAGAGAGTTGTATGTCCCAATTATATGTGTGTTAAATCAGGTGTCAGTCCATACCAATGGACAAATAACCAATGGGGTGGAAGATGGATGCCACTTAAAAAGACAGAACACAAATTATCTTTTCAGTGCTGAGCAGCCTAGTGTAACCCAGGCTATTTACCAGTCAGACTCAGAAATCTTCATTCTGCTCATTGAGCAAAAGTCAACTCTTGTTAGCCTCATGCTCAGCGTGTGACTAGAGTATCCAAGTCTAGCACGTACACCAGAGTCCTTGAATTAACTGATCCTTGTCTGTAAAAAACAGCACTCAGTGTGTATTTGAGATACAGTGTAGCCCTGATTCTGTAACAGTGCCTGTAATAAAAATATAATTTGTACTTCTTCTTTTAATGTTTTAGCAGCCTAGGGCAATAATTAGAAATATAATTAATTAAACAAAACCCCAAATATTGCTACATATTATCCTAAAATATATAAAAAAGTAAAGGTAATATCACCCTTCGCTTGTATTTTCTGGTACTTTATTTATATATTGGAGAGTAATTGCCGTAGCATTTAAAATGCACCGATGAAAACAACGTAGTAGTTCCACATTTAATGAAAACGTTGCCTGGGAGCCCCTCAGAACTGAGCATTGATGCTTGAATATGGTACTTAGGTATGACCATGGTATAAATAAATGATAATAGAAAGAATCTTGCCTCTGCTGACTTCAGTAATTCTCAGTCTCTTTCAGCTCTCCTGGTATCATTTCTCCCCCCACCCTCCTCTTACCACTTCTCTGGAGCTTCTCTCTTCCCTCAGTTAATACCAGTGGTTGAAGTGATAAATAAAAATTTCTGTCTCTCAGTATTTTTCTAGGCTACAGGTTTGAACAAGTGAACCATTAGTCACTTTATGAAATCCTCCTTTGTGCAACCAGGCTGAGAGCAGTTGCACCTTTATGCATATTTTATGCACAGTTATGGGCTGCATTTCACAGTGCTGTATTTAGTTCCATTACAGTTTTCCATCATATTGCTCTTTTATTATGATATTAATTATGTATTATTTTTACTTTATCTTACCATATTTTTAAACCTCATTTTCTTAGCTGTGTTTTATAATGTTTATAAAGTTAATTCGTAACAATAAGGCTAAGGTTATCCTGGCGCTTTCATTAGCCAAGTTGTTATTTTCTGAATGCTTTTGTTTGGCTACCTTTTAAATTCCCTTTTAAACAAAAAAAAAGTCTTACACTAAATAATTCATAAGCAAAGGGAATTTTTATAAAAGTACAAAGGTTTTTTGGAGGCTGTATTTCCACTGTTACATTCCAGGTCATATGAAACAGCCATGTTTAAAATGGACCACAATCAAACTGAAAGACATGCTGAAAGCGTAACTGGTGAACGTATTTTGAGGAAAATTGCATAAACACTTCTTAAGATACAGAGGCATTTTGAAAAATGCTATTAGCCTACATTTACCTGTATTTTCCCATACATGGAGTTTTACTATTATGTTGTTTACTGATAAAATGTTCTTTTGAACAATCTCATGAGTAGTTTGGGTGGCTGTAGGAGTACCAGTACAAAGGCATTTGAACCCTTGGCAGTTACTGTCCAAATACTTTGCCTCTGATGCTACAGCTCTGTGGTTTCTACAGCTGCCATAGCCTGAAGGCATTTCTCACTGCGTGTAGCCTGGGTTCCCCACTCATGTGATGATGTGCAGTGAGCCTTTGACTTGACAAGTCATGCAGGCAATAAGTTATCATGTGTGGGGTTTGCTTTGGAGGTTATTCAGGGTACAGAGAGGAGAATCCTATTGGATATGACTCAATGACATATGTCATTTTATCAAGAGCAAATAAAAGTGAAACAAAGTTGTTGTGAGATGGTGGAATTCAGGATCTTGTGTGGAAGAATCAAAGCAATAAGTAGAATTGCAACTCTGGTCTTCAGGATAACCATATTTTTCTCTTCAAGGACCTTCTTGGAGGTATCCCATGGCTAGTGTTGGAAAGAAAGGATGCCCTCGACAGTTGGTCAAACACCAGTTCTTCCAAGCTCAATATTAGTACATCCCTAAGAGTAAGAAATCAGGGAAAGGTGGCAGGAGACTTGTGTGGATGGATAAAATAAAAGGAAAGAATAAGGTTCACACAATGTGGAAAAAAGGCCTGTCAGCTTAGGAAGAATATAGAAATGGTGACAAGGCCTGAAGGGTTGCGACAAGGAAGACTAAGGCCCACTTAGAATTTAATCTGGCAGAAGAGGTAAAGGATAGCAGGAAGGAGGTTTTTTAAGTATGTCAACAGTAAAAGAAAAACTAAGGAAAATGGGGGTCTGCTACTAAATGAGGTGAGTTCCCTGGTAATGGGATGCTGAGAAGGCTGAGATACTGAACTGCTTCTTTACTTCTGTCTTTACTACAAAGGCTGCCCCTTGGGAGTCCCAGACCCTGGAGGTAGGAGAGAGAGTCTGGGGAATAGAAGAATTCTCTTTGATCAAGCAGGATATCACCATCTAGCCAAAATCAATGCACACAAATCCATGGGCCCTGATGGGATGTACCCATGTGTTCTGAGGGAGCTGGCAGTGGTGACTGTTGAACTGCTCTTTATCATCTTTAAATGGTTTTAGAGAATGGGAGAGGTGCCTGAAGACTGGAAGATAGCCAGTGTCACTCTTCTTCAAAAACAGCAAGGGCAATTCAGGAAACTACAGGCCAGTCAGCTTCACCTCCATCCCTGGTAAAATGGTGGAACTACTTGCTCTGCATGCTATTTCCAAGCAAATGGAAGAGATTATCAGGAATAGTCAACATGGATTCACCAAGGGGATTCATGCTTGACCAATCTCAATCTGGTAGCCTTCAATGATGTCATCACTGACTGGGTAGAAAGTGGGGACTGGGGGAGAGCAGTGGGTGTGAGTTCATCAAGGTGTTTGACAGTCTCCCACAGCATCTTTGTAATGAAGCTTAGAAACTGTGGCATAGGTGAGTGGATGATGAGGTGGGTTGTGAAGTGGCTGCCTGGCAGAGCTCAGAGAGTTGTGATTAGTGGTATAGAGTCTAGTTGGAGACCTGTAACTAGCGATGTTACCCAGGGGGTCTATGCTGGTTCTGGTCTTGTTCAACATATTCATAAGTGACCTGGGAGAAGGGATAGTCTACCCTCAGCAAGTTTGCTGATGATATGAATCTGGGAGGAGTGGCTGACATGCAAGAAAACTATGCTGTCATTCAACAAGACCTGGATAAGCTGGTGTGTTGAGCTGAGAGGAACATGTTAAGGTTCAAAAAAAAGCAAGTATAGTGTGTCCTGCTCCTGGAAAGGAATAACCACATGCATCAGTATAGGTTAGGGGATGACCTGATGGAGAGAAGCAATGCAGAGAAAGACCTGGGTGTCTTGGTGAATAACAGGTTGGCTATGAACCACATCTGGAATATTGTTTTCAGTTCTTGGCTCCCCAGTTCAGGCAGGGTTCTCCTAAGAAAAGTCCAGTGGATGACAACAAAGGCAGTGAAGTGCCTGGAGCACCTCCTGTACAACAAAAGGTTGAGTAACCCAGGTCTATTCAGCCTAGAGAAGACTGCAAGGGGATCTGATCAATGTTTATAAATATCTAAAGCGTAGGAGGCAACTGGATGAGTCCAGACTCTTTTCAGTGGTATGTAATAAGACAAGAAGCAGTAGTCAGAAACAGAAAAGAAGGAGATCACAAATGTGTAGATCTTCTTTTCAGTGGGGGTGACTGAGCAATGGTATTGGCTGCCCAGAGAGGTTGTGGAGTTTCCTTCTTTGGAAATATTTAAGACCAGTCTGGACACCTACCTGTGCAACCTGCTGTAGGTAACGTGCTTTACCACGGAATTGGATTTGATCTCTAGATGATCTTTCCAACCCCTGCAATTCTTTAATTATGTGATATCATCATGAACTGTTGGGATAGTCTATGACATACAAAAGTAATAAAATCGTTGAAGAGATGAAAATATAATCAATATTTTCCTAAGAAATAAGGAAACTAAAATCTGTCTTGGTGTCCAGGGGATCTATCAGGTTTCTTTGAGTAACGTCACTCTAGACTTTGAAAGTCTAATTGTAGATGACAATCTGGAGTTATCACAAAGTAACGACCTTGTTGTCATAAAGGTGATTTCAGGGCTGCTATCTGTGGTCTACTTAAACCAGTAAATCTCAGTATAAATCAGAAGTCTGGAAACCCAACACCCTTTTGCAGGCACAATTTTCCGTACCACAAAATTTTTACAAAAAAACAGTTCCCAGGCCATACAGTATTGATGGAAGTGCTGCAACAGACCATTTACTCAGAAATACAAAGTGATTTGATTGTGAGATCAGTGCTTCTGAAGGACAAATGGATATGGATGGTGGATTTGGTCTTGAGATTTGAACTTGAGAAGACTAAAACTGCAACAGAAGTTACCTGGAGTTGTGATGTTGCCTCTGCTCAGGGAACACTGTTAAAATAGGGGTAGAAATTTACTGCATTGGTACCTTACCTTGGGGCCATATAGCTTGGAAAAAAAGTGAGGACAGCTCAAGTCCTCAAGACTGCTCAAGAAGACACATCCCTGTACTTGGGCTTCAGTCAAATAACATTATAAACTCCTACGTTCTCTTTCACATGATTCATTGTTTTTTAATTTCCTATGCTGTTACATACCAGTTGTTCTCAAATTTTTGTGGGAAGATTTATTCAAATCAGTTGATTTATTAGATACTCAAATATTGCCAGAATTTTATAGAAATTATAGGAACAGAAGGAAAATTGTTTATATAATTGACAAAAGTCTTGATTGTGTCTTTCCATCTTTCTTCTGTAAATTATTATTATTATTTTTTTAATTTATAGATTATTTTATGAATTATAAGTAGGTTAACAAAACCGAGTGAGGTTTTATACTTGATTGCTAAATACTTACAGATCTCAGGAACCGTGGCTGCTGTCAGCTTTTGAAAATCAGACCATGTAACACTTCATATTGAATTTTTTCACATATTTTCTTCTGTTTTCCGAGGACAGAATAAATCTTGTGAGTGGTGATTGAGAGCAGTCATTTTGAAGTGATTTGCCCATTTGAAACAAAGATTGAAAAGGAAAGGCAAAGGATAAAGGTTATTTTGTTCTTTGTTACTGTTTGGCTGTTTTTAAGAGCACAAGAATTCTTTTACCTCTTTCATACTGCTTTTCTAGCTGCAGGCACAGCTGGAGTTCCAGCTTCTCCAATCTGAACACGGGCTTCTACTTCCTACCTAATTTAGGGGGGAGAGGGAAAGGAAAAATATCTAAAAGTAATCAGAGAAAACAAATATTTAAAGGTAATCTGTAAAGTGGTCATGGATGTACGTTCTCTCTCATTAGATTTGCCATTTGCATCCTTTACTTAATTGTAAGGCTCAGTTGCACATGTATTCTGTTGTATGTGCTTCAACAATATTATCGTTCCTGGCATTTCTATGGAGAAAAAAATGTCATAAGTCTTTCTGACAGAAAAATTCTGGTAATTTGTTTTCAGTTACACTTCCTACTCCTATGCATAGGTGCTGAACTATTTAAACCCAAATTATGGCTCTTGCAGAGCCTCCTTGAATTTTCTCCTTTTGTGCTCTCTTGCTTGTGTATTCAGGGCTGTAATGTGGGTATAGGTTTGAGTCGTGGCCCACTTGATCACTGCCACAGTGTGTTGGTGTGGGCTTGGGCCTCTACCCCAAGAAGAAGGCAGCTGAGACAAGAGAGTGAAGCCAATTAACCCAAATATAGGTCTCAGGTGGCGTAGAGAAAGCCTTGGAGGAAAGCCAAGGGCAGCAAGGTCCAGAGTGAACAAGTATGGCAGGAAAGTGGGAGTGCTCTTGCTGGCTGCCTTGTCAGAGTGACTTAGTGATATGCTGTCAGTGAAAGACTGAGGATTCTTTCTCTCTACGTCCTGCTTTTTAATTTGATTTATACTTGAGTGTGCAGTACTTGACAGTTCTGGTGTAGAAATCAGGAGCACTAGAATCAGTGAAGGGCACAACAGATATAAGCTGAGTACAAGTGACACCCTGAATGCCTGCACAGGGCCCCAGCATTGCACAGTGACAACAGCTCCCATGAGCACTCCTATCCATACTGCAGGCAGCACAGAAACTATGAGTTGTTCCAGGAATTCACTAAAAGTGATGTAAATTTGTATTATAACAATGACAGATGAAGTTAAAAGCAGTACATTAGGCAGAAATCACTTTTTAAGGAAGGATATAAAACATATAAAACAGCACTAAGCTCATTTATAATTAGGCAATTATTTAGAATTCTTATACCTTTTAAGATAATTAATTATATTCAAAATGGTAGCTTACAATGCATCATTTCAAATTACACTTATGAATTTATATGTACCATAAGAATGAAAAGAAATATCAGAATGATAATTTAATAGTTGTGAAATAAATTACATATTCCTGCCTTGTGAATATAATAGAAAATGGGGGTAAATAATTTAGTATTAAAATTCAGGTAACTATAGGGCATTTACTAAAACTAATAATATTTTAGTTAACTTTGAAATATAAATAAGGACTGGGTAAATGACTCTGTGTGAAATCTGGAGTATAATTTATAATGAATTTGTGCTAATGATATATAATGCGCCTAGTTAAAATGAAAGCTTTATTGAGAATAAATGTTACTTGTTTACTTCAAATGGAGTTACCAGACACATGAAATTTGACAGTAATTTTAAAAATAGAACAATATTGGCTAGAAAAAGTGTGATTTACAAATTTCCCTTATGAAAATGAGATTCACAGAGTATAAAATTTTATTTGTTTAATCTTAAAAATATATATTCCTCTTGTAAATATATTAGCTACAAAACATCTAAAAACAAATTCTTGAAAAAGCCTCCTTACGATGAATCTTTAAATAATAAGAACTATTACTTTAATCAACAGAATAATACTTCACTGAAATGTTATCTATTATGCTGTAACTAATTTCTGGATATGTTCACAAATTAGTTTTTTTTAAGTTAATTTATGTGACTGAAACATAAATGGGTCCTAATTCTACAGTCCTTAGTAAATAGTTAAAGGAAAAACAGACTTGTGACCATATGTATTTTATTCCTAAATCTTACATATATAAGCCACTAAGATTAGTATTAGATCTGTCTGGGTTCACTCACAGAAATATGCAACAGAAGGAATAATGTTTTATAAAACTGACGTTGTTTTTAATGAATATGCAATTGGTTCTAATATAATAAAGTGAAAATCTATCCTGCAAATAGATTTTCTTAGGTCTTCTTCACAAGCATGAAAATCCTCACTTAGAATGGCATTTTCCAAAATATTTTACCCCATATATCTTTTCACTTTTTACAGAGGAGCCATTCAATCATCCTGATAGTTTGCAATATAAAAATTTGTTCCATCACAAGTGGACATGTGGAGACCCACAGTACTTGTTCCATGGGGAAGCTGACTTTTTAATTTCATTTAAAGTGCAGCAGTCATTAGAGCTTCAATCCTGCTTAGAATTCACAAAATGGGAAGGCTACCATTCTCATTCAGCCATGCTAATCATTTACCTTACATTCATTTACATTAAAGAATTATTAGCTAAAATAAATTATTATTTCATACTTATTTTAAACAGTTTATTTTACAAGCCTATTTGCCTGACTGCCACTTATGTACCTTTATGTACTTTGTACATTGACATCTGGACCTGTGAGCCACTTTGTCATGGTGAAGTTGAGGTTCTTACTCCTTTGTAAAAGATTTAGCAAATGTTTAATAAAGTTGTTATTAGGGCAGTATTGCTGTTTTTAAGTCTGATCAAACAAAGTAGACTTTGGATCCTATAAAGAAACTTCACTGGAGAGTCCAGAGTACTGACTCACAGTATTTTGATTCAATTTCTGTTTACCACTGAAAAATAAGACCACAAAATGCCAGATGTGTACTGAAAATATGGATACCAATTCACTGGGACATGGAGATTTTGAACATTTTCCTTTCTTGCTTTTTAATTTCTCCTGCAGATTTTAGGTAGTTTGTTCTTAGTTTTCTTCTTGTTCACTTATTTCCACACTCCAAGCCAAAGTGGAAGCATGATTAGTACCTGTATTGTGTTGTATCCTGTCAGCTTAGGAAGGCTCCAGACCTTTTCAACTAATAAGCACTCATGTCAGCTAATGCAAGTGTAACACTAAACATGTTCTGATCATCCCCTAGAGAAATGACATTTCATTTTTAGATGTACATTGTGAAGAATTCAAAGTGTTTTTCTCATTGGGCTGAACACTGGGTGAATATCAAGAAAACCAGCTAACTTCAAAAGGTCAAATTAGACAATTCTGAGGTGAACAGATGTGACTGTATAAGGTTACAGCTAGGTACTTCATGTGCACTTTTTAGGCTTGTGTTGGGTATTGCATTTCTGAAATGGTCTCATAGGTGCTATTATGCAAATTCAATTGTAAATCACCAGAAGACCAAAAACCAAGCAAGTCTGAACCTTCAGTAATACATTTATTTCCATCAGGTGAGTCAAACCAAAGCCCAAGACATACCCTTTTGTGAAAGCCTTAATTAGATGAAAAATGTAGAGCGCTATGACCTGAGAAGTAATGTCAAGTTTTTTTGAATGACATTTTTTCAGTTAATAGGAAATTATATGAATAAAAATACTAAAATGGCACATTCTTCTGAGTGAAATGTAAGATTTTGTCTACTGAATACACACCATTTTCATCATCATTAACCATAGGTATCAGTAGAATGTCGAGCCTCGTGCAGACCTCTGTGTATGGGATAAATAGAAGTGTATTGCAGTAAAACATAAGGCAAAGCAATGTTTTTTCATTGTGGGATTAGAAAAGGATTAGTATAACTTGATACAGATGTTGTATGATGAAGAATCTCATCTAAATGAAAAACCCTGAAAGAAGGATCACATTCTCTTCTCAGCATTTCAGAGCATCACAGATACACTGCATTTTCACTACTGCTCAAACTGTAGAAAGCTCAGTGTATCCATGTTGACTGTACTGATGAAAAAATGACACACAAAATTTGTGATTGTTCTTTGGATTTTTGGATGCAATGTGTGAATTTCTAACCTGTTCGATTCTGCTGCAACTCATGGTTCAAATATCTGTGATGCTTCTTCATGCTGCACTCCAGAGAGTTAACTAACAGGTTCCCCAACTTTACAGTATTGATCAAAGATACAAATAAGAAAATAGTTTTTAGATTATATTTGTTTCATTTCCAATTTCTGCATTGAAAATAAACTCAATAATATAGTTTGTAAAGATACAATGCAGAGATCAAAAATTAATGTAAGTCAAAAGCTAAATATAGCAAATGGTCCCATATTTACATCTCACTAGTCAGAGTACAAATAAACATCCTTTGTGAAAACACATCAGTGCTTCCAATTAAGGTAATGTAATTGCATGCTTTGAAGTGGAACAATGGAAAAATCTGACAATCCATTGTATTAATGTGAGGCACAGACTTCAGAGATGTATAAAAATAATATTTAATATCTATAAAGCATCTCCTATATACTTTTTCTATAACATGTGTGTGTTTTGTATAAGAACACATTAGATCAATAAATAGATATCTGTGTAGGTAAAAATGTATTGTATGAAATCTGGTCAAATATTTCAATGCTTTGCCCTGCCTGTGGCAGGGGGTTGGAGATTCATGATCCTTGAGGTCCCTTCCAACCTTGGCCATTCTGTGATTCTGTGATTCCAGAGCTCATAGCTTTAAAATGTTCTGAATTTTATACACATTAAACTTAAGTGAACTTTTAGTAGGCAGTGTAGCTACAATTAAAGCATGTGAGACTCTTCACTCAACTGGCAGAATTTTTATAATCAGAAAAGTCAGTCTTTTATGTACTTTTAGTCATTGTAAATTCTTCCTCAACTACCTGCAAGAGTGCAAATTATCCTAGTGGTTGTTCTGACACTTAAGTTTTCTCATTAAGAATATAGTGTGCCAAGCAGCTTATTGCAGACAAATAAATCTATATGACTTGCATGTTTGCTAACAAATAAGCTTTTCTGTTTGATGTACACAGTGAAAGTTTTTAATATATTAGTGTAGTATTGCAGGTCTTTTGATGTCACAAAGTGTTGCTATTCCTAGTTTAGAAATAAAGTTTCTCAAAGAGAAAAGCAGAAATAACATATCTGCATATTACCAAAATGCTTAGGATTTAGTCATGAATCGAGACCTTTGTCTGTGCTAGATTTTGTAAATCTGCAGATCATGGAATGCCATAAAGTTCATGTGGAGAAGAGGAAAAAGAAATTAGTTCTTTTCAATAGTAGCCTTTTGATAAGAGCCTTTTTAGCAACAGCAGCTAAATATTATTTGGTATTAAATGCAACAGTGACCAGCTTGAGTCACATGGGAGCAGGTGGTCTGATCATGACAGTGTCTATGTAGACTAATCTCATATCTAGGCTGAGGTGAGAAATTTTTAATTTTTAGTTGGGTCAGTCTGATAATACCTTGGAATGGTGGTAATGAAGCACAGTGGTATTGTGGTACAGCGGAGCACAGAAAACCTGGAACAAGATGCAAATGTAAGTATTTAGTCATTGTTATGGTTTTACAAGATAACCGTGACAGTCGTGTATGAAGTAAATAAGTAATACATCTGCATCTTTTTTCAACTGAAAATTCCCATTGGCTGTTGTATTTATTGGTAAGTAAAAATTGTCAATATTTATTCAGTTATACCGATGATTGAATAACATAAATTACTGGTGATTTTTTTTCTCATCATATCACATATTTTCATATTTTTTTTCTCTTATTTGGAATTCTGTGGTAGAACATTCTTCAGTTAGAATCACCAAAATGAGTACTTATGTTTCAGTCTGTGCTCGTGGGGCTTGTTTACCTTGATTATTAAAATTGAGATCTTATAATTTAAACATCTCCAACTAAAACCAACATTTTTGCCATAAATATGTGTTTCTGGGCAGAGGTATATATTTTTAAAAAATAACAGCTGCAGTCGTCTTTTTTGAATGCACTCCCACAATAAAGTGTTCTGTATAGCTACTATTGATTTGCTCGCTCTGAGATGCAGTATCTTCTCATGGAAAGGGAGAGCAGTTTCCTAACAAAAATGAGTAACTGTTGTTTACTCTGCCTCTTCAACAGGCTGACTACTGGAATAATTTGTCTAAAACACTATTTGGTTACCAGTGGGAAACAGAGCCAGGATGCAACTCCAAGCATGCACATTTCACATCAGGAAGGCTGAGAGAGATAAAGTAGGTTTAACACCAAAAGAGTTCATTGAAATGACTGATAATAATTCTAAAGCGCATGGGGGAAATTCTTTATGCCAGTGCAGGGTAAAGGGTGTGTAAAATACTACCACTCCCATTTGAAAATGTTTTAGACCCTCTTAGCGTTTAATTGGAAGACTACAAAAAGGGCAAGGCAAAGAACCAGAGCAGACTTGACAATGACATCAGGTTTTTGTGACAGCCTGCTTCTCATATTCTCTGCACCTGGGGTTTGAGCACGTAGGCATCCACCAAAGCTCTCTGGATAGCTAACCTTCTCCTGAGGATGCAGGAGAGGAACGATGGCTCTGGCCATGCTTTTCTCCCTAGAGAATGCTGGCACTGTTGGTTTCTTGGCTGAAGGCTTGGAGCAAGATTCAAAGCTGTCTGGAAAATGTCCAGGTGTTCTCTGTGCTCCTTTGAAACAATAGCCAGAGAGAAAGTAGTTGAGTAAACGAAGAGTTGTGTTGATGGGGATAAATTAAATGAGAATACATTAATTGTGGATGTAAAGAGTGAGGGATTACAACATTGGTGACTAATCTTGCTGGCTTGAAGATTTTCTATTGCACTTGCAATGTACAGCCACAATTATAAGAATTACGTGTTTTTTATTCTGTCTTTGTTAATGTGAGAGAATTTTCACTGAAGGAGTGTTTTGCTGCTGCTGTGCATGCCAAATGTATCTTAAAGCATAAAATCTCTTGCAACACTTGAGCTGGCCGGACCTAACGCTACACACCAAAGACATCATAGTGATGTACTGTTTTCAGAAATTGCTCTACATCTTTCTCTTTAGTATGTTCATGTTGCCAACCAATAGTTCTCTGTGTAGAGTGGCATTCATTTACTCAAATTCTTTTTGTACATGATCTAATGCTACTGTAGCTGAGGGAAGGTAAAATAGCAGTTTCCCTATAATTCTAGCAGTGTATCCTTCTGGTCTCATGGAATCACAGAATAATTGATGTTGGAAAGGACATTATGAAGACTTTAGTCCATCCCTTCATCAGCTTGAATGAGACTGCTTAGGGCTGGGCTTTGGGAATCTCTAAAGAACATGCTCTCTCTGCTGCACTGGTCAGCTGGAGTCAGGGCCCCCAACAAAACACAAGCCTCCCAGTCCAGTGGCAAATGGAGACAACCTCCAAAGCAGGAGATCTCACTCTACCATCAGTCTTGCTTCCTCTCAGGGCTGGCTGATGGTTAAGGCTTGGCCAGCTATGACACTGCTAAAAACAGAGGTTTTGTACCCTCATCTGCCTCCAGGACACAGAGCCTATTTTGCAGCTGCAGATCTGCAAGATGAGAAGGGAGCTTCTGCTTATTGCCAGAAGCTGCAAGCCTCCAGCCTTGCCTGTGTTGAGAAGAAAAACTACCATTTTTTTTTGTTCTTGTGGATTCTATGTATTTTTAAGGAATCTTTATTGTTTGCAAAGAGAACACAGCTGAATAACTCAGTAATAAGTTCCTAGGGTAGGTAGTAGCATCTTTACTTTTCCTCATTGGTACAGTATTTCAATCCTGATCTTCAAAAATTTTCCCTTGCGGGTTAAGGAAGTAGTTCAGAGTCTATGGCCCTAGGACAGCACCATCATGACAGGCGCTTATCATATAGCATATGTGTGTCTGACTTACAGAATGTGTTTAAACACAGGCTTCTACTACATTACATAGAGAATGCCTGGGGGTGATAGTGATTGTTCACTACTCGGTATTACAATATGGTGGTTTTTTTCAGTAGCTGCTATCTGAGGAAAAAAGAGAATACAGAATTTTAAATAGAAAGTGCTCATAAAGAATTTATTCCTTACAATACTTTGTCAGTGCAACACTGCCGTACCAACACATTCTGAATTTAAGAAAATGAGAAATAGGAATTTACTTATTCTGTGCACTCCTCAGGTGCTGAGTAACACCTTTGAGTTAAAAACTGAGTACTGGAACTTAAGGATACTATGTGCTTTAAGTTTGAAGCACCACCCTAAAGTTAACAGAAGTACTTCATGTATATATATTCATGTATACTTGATATAATCTTATTTTTATCAGAAATAATTATATAGTAATAAGGCTGCAGTTAAGAAACGACAGTGGGCTTGTGGAAAAAAAAACACAAATGTGTGCTACAGAGTATGTAACAAAACACTGGAATTATTTTAAAGTAGATCATTAGTGGCAAAGTAATGATTTTGAGTACAAAGAGTCCACTATGAAGCATTTTTTATGCTTCAGCAAAAGAAATAAATATAGGCATGCAGGCGTCTTCTTCATCAGCTATTTCCTATGAATGCAAGGCAATGATTTGAACACAGAAAAAACAATGATTTTACAGTACCTTTGCAGCACCACTTGACAAACTGTAACAGAAGCTTGCAACTACTGTTATTACTTTGCTGTTTATGGAGACTATTTAAAATGTATGTGAAGAAAGAAGTGTTAGGAATAATAACCACAGCTGGTCATGTTGCTGCGTAAAAAATAACATGCTGCAATGCTGTGGAATTCAGGTCATCAGCCACATTAGTATTGTTACAGAAACAAAAATATTATGTGTTCAAAAGTTTATATTTACTTATTTCTCTTATCTTTTGAACATTTGTATGTATGTATTTCTCACAGCCTTTTGAGAAAAGAAACTTAATAGATTTTTATATTCTTGGTTAAATAAGACTTCATTAAACTTTAGCTGAATTTACCAAACTAAGCTGCTGCCCTTCAAAAGAAAGGACACCTCTATTTTTGAGTCCCTTGATCCATTAATGGGAGTGAGCAAAGTCCTATTTCTCAGTTCAGCTGTACAACAAGCTTTTTTCTTCCTTTCACAAATCAATCATCTTCCTAGGAAAACTATCCTTTAAAAATACTTTGGGAAATGATTGCATAACAGAAATGTCTTCTACTTGAAGGATAATATGGAAGAAAGCATTATTGTTAGAAGCTGCTAGATAGTAGTTAAAAACAAGGTGATGGAGCCTCCAAAAATAAATATTGAAGTAGTTGACTTCTTTTTTTCTTGTCTCCTCTTGAGGTATTTTTGTACCACTTCCTTTCCTTATTTGAACAATATAATCTTTGTTTCCTTTAAAAAGTACTTTCATTGTTTTCCACTTTACAGAATGGAAACATGACCTAAGAAGAGTATTGTTGTCTGTCTTGATAAAGAACAATGCATTCCTGTTTCATATTTCCCTTGCTCTGTCCCAACCAACTGCTTGACATTTATTTGTGGTTCTTTTCAGCCCTCTAAGTAATAACGTGTTCAACATCTGTGAGGAAGAACCAGAAAAAAAGATTTTTAGCTGCAGAGAATAAATACCTTAAATATAGTCAGAAGTGAGATTGAAGGTGACAATAGTTTTAGCATCTATAATTAAAAAGAAAGGAAGGAAAACAGAAATATATCAAATTAACTGGCTGGACCAGATAACAGATGGTAGAAACTCCCCATTTCTCTCTCTGGACAAGCAGGTAACTTCTGTTTTAATACTGCATTTTCCCTTAGTCAGATCTTGTTCTACCTTACTACTATTAGGCATCAGTTATATTCACTCCTTATCATAAAATGCTAAGCTTAGCTTCTGCTGAACATTTCCATGAGCCCTGACAAAGTTCAGGGCCCAGAGTTACAGATATCTTACTCATTTCCACGGACTCTTCCTACACATTTCAGGGTGCGCATAGAGGCAGTCTGTCAGCAGTAATCTCATGTTACCTCCTCTAGATATTTTTCATTTCCTCGCTGTCTTTACTCTTCTTTATGGTCAGTCCACATACGCATGTAGCTGTGTTTGTCAGGACCAGCTAAGTGGGTGGCGGGGCCAGTTGCATCCTGATGAATGTGTTGAAAGTACACAGAGGTCAGCCACAGGCATGTTTTGCAGAGCAAGCAGCACAGGGCCAGATTGCTGTACAGACAGAGGATTAACTATGTGAAAATACAATTCAGACAAGACCTTTGACAAATTTTATGAAAATGATCTGCAAGGAGAAATTTGAGGAGGCACTCAGTGCTGCAGTCAGCACTAAATCCCTTGTATTTTACAACCCAATAATCAACCTGCTGCTGTGATTATCAGAGTGGAAGAGGATGAGTGGTGAGAGTAAGTGGCTGTTGGTATGGTGCCCAGGGCCCTGAAGCAGCTCCAGCAGGAAGCTATCCCTGTTTGACATCCTTGCAGTTGAAGCAGACAATGCATATTTGGGGAAGGAAAGATTCGTGTGTAAGGTCTTAATTCGGTTGCCTTGTCCTGTATTTGTTCTGATTCAAATCCATTCTCCACTCTTTTCTTTACTGTCCCAAAGTCAATGAGAAGATAATAATGCCAGGAGATGTAGTAGAACATTGTCTCCCGAGGAAAATGTCATCTAACAGTCTGCAGCTTCATTAGCATTGATTTTATTCTTTCAGACACAATCATCACCAACTTCTAGGGCTGCCAACAGTTTCAGTAAAATCTCTTCAAGAAATTTTTGTGAGCTCCAGAGGTTTTTCTCTTTTTTTTGTTTTCCTTCCTTCCTTCCTTTCTTCCTTTCTTTCTTCCAGACCCAATTCTCCCCAGGAAGAAATAAAGTTCCCTGGCAGATTAAAAGGTTTGGACCAGTAAAACCATTACTGACAGTAAACTTGGGTGAAAATATCACTAAGCTGGCTTTTTCATTTTAGTTAAACAAATTTTTTCCACCTGATGCTCAGTTTTTGGGAGATCTTTGGCATTTTTAATAAAGCGGACACTCCTGTGGAGGTCTGAAATCCTGTGGGTGGGAATTCATTCAGTAAGAATTGCCCTGATAATTACTACGCTGAGTTTGAGCTTGAAATCTGAGACCTGCCCAGACTTCATATGCTTTTTGACTGTATCCTGCCTGAAGTACTATGGTCTCATGAGCCCTTACCCACTCTAAACCTGCAAGGAAGAAAACAGGTAATACCCTGGAGAGCTGGTTGTTACACAGCAATGGCATACACATATTCTAAGCCAAACAGGATATTAAATAATACAGATACTATGTTCAGTCAGTTCACTCTGACTGCAAAAAGAGATGAGAACTGAAAATGTTCCCTTTGTTTCCTCCCAACGTGGCAGCGTATGACACAGAACTTTTAAGTTCTTAAATGACTGTCTCCTTAGAATGTGTCTGAAGCTACCAACTCAAGTTCATCCTCAGTTCTGTCTTCAACTGCTTAGAGTCTTCAGTGAGCTCAGCTCAGCTGGACAAGAGGATCCTGCTTGGAGCCATCACTTGTGTTGACACATGTTGCTTTCATCCTTATCTGTAGAGCTCTGAGATATCACTGATCAGACATAATTGAATAAGAGCTCCTTCAAAATCACATTTCATGTGGATAAGAAAAGTGCAGGTGTTTACTGCGGGCAACTTTCAAGGTCATAAAGTTTAGATGTGTTCTTTCATCAGCACAGAAGTTGGAGAGTGGAGAGGAGGGAAGAAATCAGTATATTCGAAGGACATACTACTGTACATGCAGTTTGGAATTCCAGCATTTCCTTTGAGTTATCTAGTACAGCCTCTCTGTGGCAGGAGAGTAGTTTGTAATGAAATTCAGCTTTGCAAATTTTATGAAAAGTTGAACTCTTGCTGTTTCAGTTTGGACAGTTTTAAGGATGACTGATCAGTTGCCCTACTTGCTTGTACACATAGAAGATGAGAGCTGATTCATGACCTCTGACATAACTTTCACCTGTCCAAGGAAAACAGCATACAAGCTGAATACCAAAATGATGAATTAACAAAGCATTATGTATGTCCTTTATTGAAAGTTGTCTGTGATTTGAAGGTCAGTTTAGCAAGGGCAAAATATATATATATATATATATTTTAATTATACATAAACCTTTTTTATCCTTTTATCTTCTAGAATAGCACAGTGCACAGGGAGAGAGCTTTGCCATCAAGTTTGGAGTACAGACACACTTGTTCTTTTATTCTTTTATTTATTATTTGTTTCTTTTATTTGTCTGGAACTTTTTCCAGTGTTAATCCTTTTAGATCTCAACTCTACAGGTTTGTTGGTGTTTTTTTGTCTTGTTTTGTTTTGTGTGTGTGTATGTGTTTATTTTTAATGAATGTGCTACAATTGACTCCTTGTTTATAAGTCTGAATCTAGTCTTTTGTTTAGAGAGGATAGGCAGATTAGACATACATCTGAATGACCTATTACGCATTGTAAGGGCTGTGTTTAATTGAAAAAAAAAATAACAGCTGCTTAATTTATGGATATGCACAACAGGACAAACAATTTCAACATGGTAAGCAGAACACTCATCATTCATAGAGTTGGCATTTCCTCACACGTCTCAGTTGCAACAGGAATCTGTTTTTTTCTGTGCTAATTTAGTGCTTTTTAAAGGTGCCGGATGGTGACCCCAGCACTTCAGCCTGTGTTCCATGCAGAACAGATGCAGTGCAGCACCCTTACCATCACCAATTTGCTCACCATGATGTGTGGGAAAGTCACCAAGGGAGAGGAAAACACAGTGCCATGGCTCATAGCCCGCTGGGAGATTTTCAGCACTGGTATTAATTTGGAGATAGGCTTTTGGAGATAGGCCAGGAACTGGGCTTTTCTCATAAATAGGATATGAATTCTGAGTAGGTAATAATAATGAAGCTTTTGTCATCACACCAGCACCTTCTCTTTTATGAGGACTTAAGTCAGTGATGTCCCATTTAACCCATATGTTTGATAGGTGAAGGAAGAATGACTAGAAGCATGACGGCATAGTCAGGTAGTCCATGCTCTCAGTTCAATGCAGGCATTGTGCTGCCCTCATTAATCTTTTGTGAGTGCCTTGGAGTATGTTGTAAGGAAATATATATTTAATTTTTCTTATTTTAGTTCTGTATTGCATTTTGTTGTTTGTTTTCGAAGTACTCCCCTAAGGAGAAGAAAGCATGTGTAGTGGAGGCTATGAGTTTGGTAGTATTATTGTTGGTGGTGGTTGATTGTTTTTTTGTTTTTTTTTTTTCTTTCTTTTTTGATAGCTGTATGTATTTGCTGAGGGCTGTAGTATCACAGAAGTGAGTACTGAATTCATTTCTGTTTTCAGTCACTGGGGATGTACTGTCTTCTGTGTAGACAACTCTCTTACTGAGGATTATGCTACCAAGAATGTTTTATGTTTAATGATTATGTTTTATTGAAGCTCTACTTTAAGGTTGTGGATCTCAAAATTTTATTTAGTCTTCTTAAAATCTGGGACCCAGGCTACTGTTTATCTTAACAGTAATAACTGAGAATTTTACTTGATTTAAAAATCAATAAGAAGCCAGCAAAAGAGAAGATAGATTTGCTCAGGGCAGCTCGTGTATTACAGCATTTTGTTCTAATTGGAATTTCCTAAGGTGTGATGGCTTCATGCCCAGGAATTACATGGCTGTAATCCAGCTGAGAGGTGATACATGTAAATAACCAAAGGGTGGACTTGATCTGCCAAGATGGGGTGGAGCCTTGTAGCAATCAGTGATAATAGAAGCTGCTGCTTACAGATACTACCATGGAACATAGCTGCATCAAGGATTCCAAATACCCTTAAGCTGTAGACTGATCTGGATAATTTGTGGCCAGCATTTTCAATAAAAAATGCTCCTTCCTGCAAATTCTTTGTAATGCCTTCATCTGCCTCTAAGTTTCTTTTAGAGTCAAGTGCAGCCAGATGTTTTTATAAATTAACTGATCTCGTCTAAGTACTTCGTGTAGTAGAGATGTGGGAAAAAATAGGAAGAGCTGAGTACCCTCATTGTTTTATTGTCACGTAAGTCTAGATAACCTAAGAAATTCTCCTTGGGTGATTGACAGTAATATAGAGAAGGACTGGAGAGAGAATGGACTCTCATAGGATACCTCAAAACAATTAAGTAAAGCTTCTCATTATTATTTTTTATTAGAACAGAAATGTATACGCTCCTCTCTACTCTTTAAGAAAAATACCAAGACATCTTCTCACAAACTGCTGAATATATTTGGACAATAAGCATATATATCCTCCACCCATTTATGATCAAAGCTCCATTTATATTTCTAAGCAGTTTTAGTTTCATGGCCTGGATTTAACCCATGTTTTTTCAGGTCTAGAATATTAGTAGCCCTTTCATTCAGTTATTTATTTTTCTATCTTAGTTTTGAGCTTTTTAAAGAATGCATGAATTACCACTAGACAATGGTGGTCTTATCATTAAGGCTGAGGAAATTGTGGTGTATTTGAAGAAGAAAGGGAAGAGTCTAGATTTCTTCTTCTGGCTGACATGAAGTCTGATACCAGGAATCAAAGGGTTTTCTGTCCTCTTTAACCATCCACCACCTGTTCTGTCATTCACCTGTGCATGTTATGATTCTTTAGTCTCTGCAAGATCATCACCTCACTCTCATTGTATTGCTGGAATTCTTCATAGCTAGACCACAGTGATAGTCCTTGCCACAATGATACACTGATTAATTCTGTTAAGAGTGCCCAACAGTTGGTTTTGGTTTTCCATTTTTTCTTAAGCTAGGGAAGATACAGACTGAATTTGGAAGTGCTACAATGCAGCGTGTGATGAAATGTTGGGACTGTATGCATGTATTATGTACATATGTATGTATGAATGTACAAATTTTATTCTGCACATCTGGGCAGAGCAACCCATGGAATTTGGGAAGGCTTTCCAGTGGGATTCATCATTTCTTCTAAGCAGGTGATAAGTGTGTCTCAAGTTCTTACCATTACTGAGTGTTCAGTTTCAAAACAAATCTTTGCTATAATCAATAATGTCTGAAACAGCATCTGGTACTTCAGAATTTCAAGCATATCTTGTAGGCTTAGAAAATTAGAATCAACCATGGATCTAATTATATAAGCTGCTCTCTTGGCACATTTCATCTGGATAGAAATAGGCAGAGCTGGGTATTTTTCAAAAGCTTGATCTCACAAAATTTCTAGTTTCATTGGGGAGGTCCATTAAGTATTTAAAAGTTAAGGAAGTTACTGAACCTCCAGCCCTCTGAGACTAACTCTTCACCAGCTGCAGAGACTGTTAAATATCTGCATCATATGTTGCATTTTATGAGAAAATAACTAATGCTTTTTTTTCAGTCTGCATGCAGTTAATGTCTGGGCAGGATAATGTAGCCTACAAATTAGGTTGCCAGTGCAGCCTTTCTTTTCTGGTCTTCAATTTTTTAGGCAAAGTCTGTGTATTCACTAATCCAGATCAGTGTGTGTATTAGACAAATGTGTATTGTTACAAAGCTAGAATATGAGTTTTTGAAATCAACTACAAAACTTCATTTGATTGCAGTGGCAGAATAATGATGGAATTTTCAAAATATCATTTGTTTCTCACCACCAATTGCTGCTAGTCCACATCCTGTTTATTTAGGGCAAAGAGAAAACCTTGTTTTCTGAACTAAGTTGTATTCTACTGGTTGGGTTCAGAAATGATGGAAAAAGTGTTAAAACATAATAAATATTTCTTTGAGTGGTATCATTACCCGTGATGTTATAGCTTTTGCTTATTGATTAGCATGAAAATCATGAAAAGCTAGATCAAACTCAGCTCGTTTATTTTTGTGTGAAAGTCCCTACTGTGTAGTGGACAGCACTAGCTATTATCATGCAAGCACAAGGCTGCTCTGGAAGTAATGCCTCCTACTTTTTGATGTTGGCCCACGATGTCAGAGGAAGATGGTGGTGGTATGGCAATAGAGGCTGAACCTTGCCACCTATAAATCTTTACATTTTGTTGCCATGTAACAGACGTCAGCAGAGGGGCAGTCTGATAGAATGGTGTCTGACGTGGAAATGTGTATGAAGCAAAGGTGTATCATTGAATTCCTCCATCTAAAAAAAAACAATGGTACTCATTCACATTCTTTGACACTTGCTGAATGTTTATGGAGACCCAACAGTGGATGTGAGCACAGAAATGCAGTGGGTGATGCATTTCAGCAGTGGTAACATAGATGTGAAAGACAAGCTACATTCCAGGTGGCCACACACAGCTGTCATACCATGAAATGAAGAGCCTCTTGGTCATTTAGCTCATCTATGCAAATCAACTAATGGTGGGGCCTTTAAATTTAAAAATTATTTTACAGCTGAGAATTTGGTCTATCAAATAGCAGCATTGTGGTCTTAGTATCTGTCATAATTTCCATGGAAGTAAATAGGAAGCATTACTTTTGGAGCAACCTACACAATCTGCTTGCCCTGCTCTTAGAAGGGATTTTCTTACTGTTAAGAAGGAATAGTGCCACTAAATATGCTGTCTACCTTCAGCAGAAGGGAAAAGTAATTTTTAGAAATCTCACCCAGATATTGTCCTGATTATGATATTTGGACATAACCCACTTGGAGATTTTCATTATTATTTTCTATTTCAAAGTTAAAAAAAAGAAGTTTAAAATATGGTCTGAAAAAAGCTTAATATATATGTGTAGTATTGCATTGTAGAAAAAAAATGTGAAGAGAATAGAAGTTTTCAGCGTAATAACATCTGATAAACTAGAATAACTGCATATATGAAGCATATTGCTGTTCACAAGAGGTGGACTTCCTGTTATGCATGTGCATAAGGAACTAAGAGCAGACTGATGCTTGAACATAAATGAGAATTTAATTGTCAACTCCCACAATTATCTGGGAGTTACAGTCACAATGCAGTCACATAATTAGTATTAAAATAAATGTGCAAGCCAAAGTTTTACTGCAACAAAGACTAGTGACAGGATGATATTAAACTGCAGAAATGTGCTTTGAGTCTGTTCTTTAATCATTCTCAAAATATATTCATTTTAATCATAGTGGAATTCAAATGATTTGAATTTTATCAGTGTTAGTGTGAGAAAAGAAACAGCTGGAGGACACTTCTTGAAAACAGTCACTAATATGATAATTGTGTAAGCAACCAAATGCCGCATCCTAAGATGTCAAGTAGATGAACACAGAATGTGTTACAAAGATATCAACTTTCTCACGTTTGGCTATAGCAGGATCTCAGATAGCAGGCTGCCAATGCAACCAAAATAACTGGCAGCCAAACTTGCCGGTTAACATAAGGCTGTCCTCTTTCTCAGTTCTTAATTCATTTCTATTCCTGTGACATAGACTAATACTATTGGACTAACTATATCCACCTGCCAGTCTAATTGAAAAGGAACTTCATGGCTTAATTATAGGAAGAAAAGAGCCTACTTACTTTAAGATCAGTCTAGAAGTTGTCATCTTACTGCTAACTTCTACACTCCTGCTAACTGGTATTACAGTGCTTTGTGTTGTGAGGTTTTGCAACTGTTGAAACTGTTGTCTATCATTAAGGTAAAAGTAAAATACAGATAGAGAAGATAAAATGAATTCCTTATCTATAAAGATACACTATATAGTTGTAAAATGAGTATTTTTAAATATTATACACTTGTCTAAACTCACAGTTTATATCAGTTTATCCATAGAATCCCTTACAGCTAGGACACCTATAGCTGTGACATGTAAAGTCACATCTACACAACTGCTACTCATATTCCCAACCTAAATGAAACATTCCAGGAAAAGTTCCAGGAAATATCTAACTCTATGAAGTCAACATGTCAAAAAGGTTTGGGATTTCATAGACACCTCCATTTGGTGTTCTTAGGTTTTATGTTTTTGGTTATTGTATTCACATTTACTTATTTACAGTTCTTTTCATTTTTTGTGGCATGCCAGTGTGTTTTTAGGTCATTAAAGTAAGACGTCTGAACTAAAAATAAAAAAAAAATAGTAATAATAATAAAAAAGACAAGCCTTCTGATCAATGCAGTTCTAATTCCACATTAAGTGTTCAGATTTTACCCACAAAATTTTGTTTTCTAAACACTGTACAAAAATACTATGAAAAATGCCTGTATTTTTCAAAGAACAAAGATATTCTTCCTAGTTCCTACAAAGATGATATTTTCCACCCCTTTTCTGTTTTAAAGTGATGCACTTGCCATAGAATTGAGATTAATCAAAGTTAACAGTGTTTGGAGAAAAAAATGCACTTTATGATTTGAATGGTATCTTGAAGAAAAGCAATCTCAGAGTTAAAGCATTAGAATGGTTTCAGTATTCCATTGGAAACATTCCTCTGTTTCATCTAAACTCATTTGTAAACCAAAAGACTTTTTGCTGATGTTCTGCCAAGTGCATAGTTTTGCTTTTTTTCTGAGGGATCTGGAGCAGACAGCCAATCTGGTTACTGTCTTGAAGTTCCATTTACACTGGGAATTTATTGTTGGCTTTAGTCAGCTACTTGAATGATATTCTGGGTTGCTTCTTATCTTCAGTAACTCTGACAATCAGATGCAAGGAGCAAGATCATGAGCCACTGAGTCTGCTAGACTTGAAGAGGCTTGGGAAACCCACACAGAGTTTGGTAGATGAGGGAGGGGGGATATTTACAAAGGAAAGAGGAATATCCTTATTCCATCTGGGAGATCCGGTAAAAGTATTTGTTCTATACAATATACAATTTTTCATCTGATGATGTCTCTTTAAGAAATTTTGTAGAAATAAAAAGCCTTGATATAAGACAGTTATTTTGGATCTCTGAAGCCAGAAGTCTTCTTTCTAGAGTAACAAATATACTGTTCAATTTTCTAAAGCCTTTACTAATTGTAATGGTATTTAACTTAATATTTCCTTTTTTTCCTACATTTTACTTTTGCAGTTGGTTTTTATGCTAAAGAAGAAGAAACCTTGAGAAAATAAATAGCAACTACTGTTTTCTGTAAGTGATTTTAATTCATTACATTTCTTTATCCCTCACTTACCCCCTCCCTCTCTTATTCTAACAGCTTCTATCTTATGCCACAAGCAAATATAATTTCTGTTGTTGCTTCTTTGCAAAATCCAATTTGTTATGATGTATTATGCATGCCAGTATAATTGCAGAGGAGGAGTTAAACTGAATGACAGTTTAAAGAGGTGCATTCCTTTGGCTGTGTCAGTCACAAAGAGCAGCAAAAAGAAAAGTGGGACGAATTGATGAAAGTATTAATCTGCTGAGATTTCAGATGAAACAATGGGACTGTCCTAATCAAGCCATATCCTCTGGAGAACAAAGTGCCATTATGGACTCCTGTTACAGAGAAAATTACTATAGCCACAATAGTATTATCAGTTGTAGTATCTACTGTAATCTTTGTGTATACATTACTAACAATTAAAAAAGTGCTTGTCAGTACCAATCTTAAGATAAACCATTTTTTCGAAGAAATATGAGAGCTTTATGAGATCCTGTATAATGAGTTTGTCTTTTGCCATTTATTTTCTTACAAAGAATAGAATAAAATATGTAATAATCATAAATAAGTGCTAAATTGCAAGGTAGGTAAGTATTCCAAGTGAAATCTCTTTAAAGAAAATGCATAAGATTTTCACTGCAAATGAGGATAGAGGTTATAAATACAACAAATTACACCTTTGTAATTCTGATGCTGGGGAACATGATGTATCCATTAAAATAATGGTAAAGTGTTTTATACTTTTTATTTCCTTCAACAAATTGCAGTGGTTAAAAAAAAAAAAGCTTTTAAAGTCAAGGTTTTTTTCCACTCTTTTACACCATTGAGCTACAATTCCTTTGTAACATTTTAGAGATAACTGCTCTAAATATGTTTATGTCATTTGTTTCTGCACTGTTTCCTGAGTCTGTCACAGACAGCCTGATCAGATGGTAACAGTGGTGTGGGGCAGGAAGACTTAAGCAGTGATGCACTGGAGATGACTTCATGCTTGAAACTTTCAGAGCAACTCAGTTGTCTACTATGGAAAAGGATTCTCTCCCACTGCTGTGCATTTTCCTGTCCCTGGTCTTGAAAAACATTTAGAGAGCTGTTTTAGCAGAGGAGTGAATGTACTGTTGCTCTGAACTATTTATAGATCTCTGTTATACAGATTAAGTTCTGTACATAACAAGAAAATAAGAAGGATCTTAAAGAGCCTCGAATCTTAGGGGAATCAGATTTGATAAATCAGCTCTTCAAAAGAACAAGCAAATGTTTTGAGTGGGAATGGGCCTGCAGATTCAAATTGTCCACCTGTACTTTCATATCAGCCAATAAAAATAAAATACGAGGAATTGCTTTCAAAGCAGCCCTCGTATTCACATATGCAACTCACCAGTCAGCTCACTCAATCACGTAGAAGCTTGGGATTCCCGTTATTGTGAAAGTCAGCCCCTGAACTTTTCATCTTTCAGTATATAAATTCCACAACCCTTATTAAGAACAATAGCAAATCAAAGAAATGTATGATAGGTCCTTATTCTTTGGAAAACTGGTTAAGTCTGAATATTACCAGATGAGAAACCATTCTGACATTGAAGGAGCAACACTGAGTTTTCCCCAAGTACAATCCTGAAATTGAGAAGACAGTAACCAGTTTGCTGACATTACCTACTGTTCCAGAAGTACTGAATTTTTTTCCTTAGATCTGTTTTCAGATTAAATCAAATCACTGCATACTTATGAACTGAGCAGGATCCTATGATAATAGTTTTATCCCAGTGAAGATCAATTCAAAGTAGAGACCTCATCCATAAGAGGCTTTTCTGACTGAAAGTTAGCAAGTCCATTATAAGTAGAATCTGTTTAGTATTTCTTCAGAGTTGTCTTATCAAATCTTCATAGAAATTTGATCTATCTAAAAGGTCCTTTGAAACTGCAAACAGGCATACAAATTGAAGTGTTGCTATTCATGAAAATAATCTTTTTACAGGATATTTGTAGAAAGAGAAATATTATGTTTGGTAATTTCTTTTCTAAAGAGACACTTTAGGCTTCTGTAATAAATAGTACTATTATCAACACACACACACGGAAGTGCAAATTCTTACAGGTATGCTGTGTACTTCAGAAACAAGTATTTCTGACATAGAACTGGTCGTAGAACTGTATGCTCCTAAATAGAATGGAAGTCCTCACAAAACAAAGCCCTTCTAACTTGCAAACCTTTTTTGTGCTAGCTACTCCAGCTAATGGAAAAGCCACATAATGTAAATATTGCACACATTTTCGAAGGAAATGGCATAATTTGTCTTTCCTACACTTGGGTTTCGTACTGCTTTTGGTGCATACAGGGGTGCCCAGTGCTTGGAACAGTAAAACAAAAGGCTCAGTAGAGATCAGTCTAGACCAGGCAACCTCACAACAACAACAACAAAAAAAAAAAAAAAAAAAAAAAAAATCCCAAAGGAAAGGCAAAGCAGTGACTATACTGCTGCTATACTGCTGCTGATAGGACTGCATAAGCTGGCACAAGATAGCCACATTATTATAGGAGAGTGCATCATTCAATCTAAGGTGCCTTTCCCTTATTGCTCTATGCATTAAAGCTCAAAGAATAGCAAAAAGTTTCTTTTAAGGTATTGCATTCCAGTCAGTACTAGAGTAAGTCATCTGAAAATAGCTCTTGCCATTGTTTCTTCATCTGCTACTTGGATGGGTAGGTCAGTTTGAAAAAACTTCCATCCCTGACTATTAATATAAGCTAGAAGTATCATATAAGCTCTTTTTTTGTAATAATTTCATTCATATTGCATGGTGATAAAAGTGAGTATGATTACAAACAGGGTCTTGAGATATATTAATAGCATGTTAAAAAAAAATATGGCATATTATAGGATTTAGTTTGAAGTATTTAAAACAGAAAAATATTTTCTTGTATTAGAAGCAACTGGTAGAATTCTTTATTTTTTTTTTAAGTATCAAGTCTTCCCAAACAAAATCAATTTTTATCTTCTACTGTAGGCCAACTATGGAAACAGCAAGATCAGTTATGAGAGATTAAACAAAGACCTCTTCATTAAGTCAGTGCCCCTTCAATCAAAACAATATTGTTTTCTGTAGAACATTTACTAACGTCATATCATGGGGGACTTCTGCATTAGAGCATTGTCCATTTCAGGAAAAAAAAACAAAAACAACAACAACATGTAAAACATGCCTGTGAACTATTCTGTTGTATAAGAAAATGACCTTGTATGGCAATTTCTTCAGAAATATTCCTCCTTGCTTTATAGCATATATTTTACTGATGGAGTTTAAATCTGCACCTGCTATGACATCAGTGTGGTTTCACTAAACAGCCCTGGCAACAGTACATTATAGATTTTCAGAAGTCAATTGTGTATTTTGGTGCATCACAGCTTCTTACCGGCTTTACCTGGAATCACCTCATACAAAGTCAAGCATAGTCAGTGACAGAAGAGTCCCATTGATTTCACTTGCAGGTGTTCTGTTCAACTTGGAATAGTTTTGAATGTGCTTTGAATTTTATAGAGGCTTTCCAGTCACCTTTGGGCCTGCCTAGTTCTGAGACAAGTGCTTGGGCTGATGTTGGGCAGCCCCACATAGCTCCAGCCTGAATGACCCATGCAGAGTTTGTTCTCTTCTACTCTTAGCCTAGCATTTGCACTCTGAGCCATAAGCGATGTAAGGACATAAGAACTTTTCTGAGGTGGTGGCTTAGTAAGAAGATTAAACACAAATCCAACTTGAAGCTCTGTCATAAAGGGGCCTGATTCAAGACTAAAGAATTTTCCCTCTATTTTCTGTGCCTTTATGATTCATCTAAGTTTATTGCTTTGCTCTGAAAATTATGAAAAGAAAAAGTACATATCAAAAGGGAAACAGGTTTCATAGTGTTAGCTTTGAAGCTTGTAATCTCCCACAGAAAACCGACTGAAACTTCCAACATGGTTTGCCCCATAAAGAGCAGGTGAAAACATGATTTGGAACAGCGTGACAGTGTCTATTACCTCCAAATGCGTCCATTATAAAAGAAAATCCTTCTGCCCACTAATTTTGTCTGTGTTCAATTAGAATGAAAATGTAACAAAAGCTAGGTGGATTAAAGAGTACTTGTTTTCCTTACTCTCCAGAAGCCTAAATTCAATATTCTACAACTTGGTTGTTTTGTTTGTACAGATCTCCTTGCTTGCTTGGTCAGGCATTTTTGGTTTGTTTGTTTGTTTGTTTTTTTCCCAGCTTTTTTCAGCTACTAAGGTTGCTTGTGCCACTTGCATTCTTTTCATATTGTGTATACAAAGAATTTGTATCGTCTATTGTTTATTCAAAATGTCCAACTTTATTTTGCCAAGGCTATCTGTTTTTAAATTAGTAATTTTCACTTCCTCATACAATTCTTCTAAATTACTTTTTGGAGTACTGGCTATTAATATTTTAGGTAGCTTTGATGTTTTACTTTATAGTCTTCAGTTTTATTTTACATTTCACAGGTTCCTAGTTGCAAATAATCCTACAGGCAATTTTCTCACATTGCAACTATTCCTTGAAAGATATGCTAATGTAGAAAGGCACTTGCAATACTGGGGGTTAAGTTAATCACCCAAAATGAGTCGTATTACTGTCAGTGGTATATAAAGACATCCCATAGTGAATTACTAGGCAGAGTGTTAAAGCTGCTCTATAAATACCGGAAGCTGAAGATGTGCAGAAATAAGCATTCATGTCAGAATCCATTGAGCTAAGAAATTCAGGGGTTTTTGTTTCTGGAATCAAAGGTACCAAATAAATACAATGTTTGTGTTTTCTTTTAAAAATCTGCAATATTATTTGGAAAGCCTTTGTGAATAGTAAAAATAATAATAATAATAATAATAAATAATAATAATAATAATATTAACTCCCTGTATGTTAATATCTCTGCACAGGAAAAGAATTGTTTGCTCTTTGTTCAGGAGAAATAGTAAGAAACTCAGGGCACTCAAAAAATGGATTGATTATATTATGTCATTTAAAACTGAACTTGAAAAAATTCTCATAACCTTAGACTTGTTTACAAGTAGCCAGAAGATATGTGCAATAGACATATATGTTTGCATATTCTTTATAAAGGATGATTCACAGAATGTTTGAACAATAGAGAAATTTTAGGCTCCTACATAGGAAATTTCTGCCAGATATTTCTACATCCCCTATAATTCCAAATGAAGTAAACTTCATCTACAATCCACTGGGATGTGAGTGATAAACCTTTTATCCAGGAAAGTTGAATGCTGAGCTGCAAATGTACTCTCTGTGCGTACATAGAACAAACTGGTCGCTATCACACAAAGTGCTCCTCTGGTCTTGCTGAGCACGAAGAAACATTTAGCTGTGTAGGCTGGAGAGCATAGTTAGGATCTGCTGCCAGGTCTGATTTTTATTGGTTGCATCTGTTGTAATGCCACAGTGCTATTCTGTATGGACAGTAGATTAAGGAGTTTTAGATAGTCTTAGTCTGTTCTGTCAGAAGGGTACTTTCTCAGCAGAATGACTGATTAGAGTGAGGTGGGAGTACAGTTCAGGGCTACATTTTTAAATATCAGTACAGTTGTACTTATAATGATCTAAATTTCTGTTTCTTGTCTGGAAAATAAAATGAAATAAGATTTAGTTACATTGCAGTGATATGCATTTTTATGAGAACAAATACATTTCAAAGCAGAAAAGATAGGGAGTGTATGGGAAAGGTTTATGTGGAACACAGTGTTTATTTGCCATGCATATTTGATATGTGTTCATTAAATACGCAGTAGAAATGTCAACATAAAGTGCTGTTTAGATCCTCCTATAAAAACAAACTTCATCGATATTAAAATTGGAATGTACTAATCTTTGGTTAAATACAAGCCATATTTGCTATCCAGCAAAGAAATGTTTGGTTGACTGTTGTTAAATAACCGTATATTTAACATAATTTAATTTGCCCAGCATTTAGAAAGTCTGATAGAGTGATACTCTGTCAGTGCAACCAGCACTTTCATATACCATTATCTGCCATTATATGTTGTTTTTTCCAACTCTCACCCATTGACATTCAGTGACTAACAATTATCACCAGCCCATGCCTAATTCAAAAGCATTTTCACATTCCCATTGAACCACTGCCAATCTCTCTTACAAAGAGGAAAAAATCATATATGTCTTCAAGGAATGCTTCAATATAACATACATTTCTCTGACATAACCACAACATCTAAATCTACACACTACTAAATTAACATGTGAGATAGATGGCAGCATTTAAGAGCTGGAATTTAGAACTACATGTTAATCATTCCTAAGTTAGAGTATTTTGGTTTGTCTGATGGTTGTTGGGTTTTTTTTTTTTTTGCTGGTATACCCATATTGATTTAGAAAGTTATTCCTTCCACCAGATTAGGCTTTTAAACAGTGTTTGTAATGATGGCCTATATATACTGAAAAGATTCTTCTACAGCAATCATTGCAAAGGTTAATGAGGATATCCAATTAGAAGTATAAAATATACCATACAAGATTGTCATCCATATAAGATATACTACATGGGATTGTTATCCAAGCCTTATATGGGCCAGCAGTTTAAAGGGAGCTTTAAATTGAGGGTTATGTCCTGAAGCATACTATCTTTTGCTTATAGCCTTGGCAATTTCATTCTCTGTGATGCAACCTTGAATGTTCCTGCTGCCTCTGTATCTAGTATTTGGAGTGGAGTCTTACTGCACTACACTGTTAATAATATTTGTAGAAGGAGTTACATAGGGGTACAATTTATCCAAAAACTGTCTTTGTACAAGTCTTTCGGTGGGTTTATCCAGCAATCAGTCAAGTGCCTGCAGTGTAATGTGCAGAAACCTGAGCTAGATTTAAATTCAAACACCGGTAACAATCTAACCAAGGCAGCACTGAGCTCAGCACAGCCAATTTACTTTGCTGAGAAGCTGGGTAAATTAGCTCATGCTGAGATCTGCGCTGCCTTAGCTGACTGCTGGCAGTGCCTGGGCTCACTAGTTTAAAGCTGGTGTGGGTATGTCTCTAGTGTACTGCAGTCATTGCTGATGTACTCTTGCAGTACAGTGTATACATACACTTAATTCATTGCTTTTCTGTTTCTGGATGTCTTTCTGTTGGGTATGCTTCATGCAGGAATTTCCCAGTTATCTTTTGCTTCCTTTATTGCTCTAACCTTTCATCATATCCCCTTTTAATCTTTAATTGTTTTTGTCTTTGGTGTCTAAATGCTAAATGTTTTGAGTTGGGAGTGACCAGAGTAAGAAGGATGTCACCTCTTCCCATGTGCTTCATAGTATTGTCACTATCTGCCACATCTGAATGTCTGCTTTCTAAAATAAATATCAGTACCATATCCCTAGAAGACTTTAGGGAGATTTAGTTAGCATAATGCCATTATGACTGCCTCCACTCTCCTGCATGTCTAGGCTTGGTGTCCTGAGGAGTGCACACATTAGGTTTGTTACAGCCTGGTATCCTGAAGTATGTATGTACCATGTTTCATAATTACAAAGACATTGTATTGTGTATTAGATAGTTGGTAAAAACTAAATTGATGTGGGTAATTATAAATTTTGAAAAAAATGAAGATTCAGTAACTGATGTTCAATCACTATTATATTCCCTCTCCAAATTTTGGTATGCCTTTTATTGCTCTGATTTCCCTGTTCCCACTTCTTTGTCATCTTCTACTCTGCTCAATGTGACTCTTTACTATTATGCTTTGATTGATAAATCATCCTCTCAGCCCTTTAAAAGCACTGTAAGATCATGCACTGCTTGTAATATAATAATCCAGTGCATAGCTTGGTACATGTGAAATACAAAGGAAAAATAACAAAAAAATTGTATTTTACTCCCTAAAAAAATGTCATTCACTAGGCTTATTGCAGTTCCTTATTTTTTGCATAGCTGGTGAAATTCATGAAGGCAGACAGACAAATGAACAGATAGGCAAGTAATGTACAGGTCTCAGTACATTATTGATTTGGAAGATTGGTGAAAAACCATCTGTGGCAAAAATAGTAATAATAATAATAATAAACTTTATGAAAGAGAAAGAAGAAGAGAAAAATACTGAACTGTATTAAGGGATTTCATTACATCCTTTGTTAAAGACCAGGGCGAAAAAAGAAAAAAAAGGGATTTAAATAATGAGGAAGAATTCATAATAATTAGACAATTAGAATGAATGTCTCATTAAAATAATGTGATCTGTGTGTAATATGGAAGTTTTGTTTAAGACGCTGAACAGCCAGGGATGCAGCTCTGCCAGTGGTGGCTTCCATCACAGGCCTGGCCTGGACTCCATGGCCTTATTGAGCACAGCAACCTTGCCACCACAGGGCTACATGGTTCCCTCCGAGCAGCCAGCAGCAACCATACTTCTTAGCTCTTCTCAATGCTTTTTGGAAATAATGATGTGAATTTTGTCACTTTAAAATGATCTTCTTGGGAAAATAGCCGACAGTAAAATGGGTGTTAGAATGACAGGAACATGCTGCCCTCCAGGCTCTTTCACAACAGAAAGGTATTTCAGTGCCACTTGAAACCACCAGAGACATACATTTGTTTGCATTCTCGTATTGCAAACACCTAATCAAAATGGTCTGAGGAGACAGGAAAAGCCATTACCAAGCTGAGCCCAAATATGCCAGGTTTCAGCCTGAGAGAAATTTGTAGCCTGAAGTTATAAGCCACTGAAAATAGGTGTTTATAATGGAAGTGCCATCTTAACCTTATCTGTAGTGGCACTACTCTTTCCTATAATATCTCCTTTCCTAGCATCTGTGAAATTGTAATCTGTCCCATGGCTGGTAACTGTAGAGATGATGAAACCAAGGGATATGCTCTGAACCACCTTAATTTATCTGTACTAGGTTTTTACTGACACATAAAAGGGAAGGTGAGCGGGGGGGTGAGGGGCTGATGTCAAACAGCTGAGTACCTCTGCTGCAATTGGGAGAAAGAAAAACAGGGCACTGGATGGCTTTCTCTGTCTGTCACCAGCTTACCTTTTAATACCTCAACATTTTTTCTTTCTCTCCAGCAAACATGGAACAAAATTGTTCATGATATTTGAAGGTTTCATCTGTAATATTTGTGTTTCTGCCTCGTGGGCCTAAAAGCAAGCCAGTGCAGGACATCGTAGTCCTGTTAATGAAGATGTTATCTCTGGAAACATTCTGCATTACTCAGCATTAATGCCAGTCAGCTGCCAAATAGCAGTATGTGCTACACTGATTCTTTTTGACCAATGTAGCTCTTCCATTACAGCCTCTATCATGTAGGCTTGATGAGAGAGACCTGTAATGCTGTCTTAAAAACCAGTCATAGGATGTATTTTTGTTCCATAACTGCTTAATTCTTTTCATTTCCTGAATTGCTTGTTGCACTGCCTTACTTCTTTTTAAATTTGGTCAACTTTATCTGTACCCATGCATATTGTCTTAAATGGCCCAACAAATTAACTTATTTGCAAAACTGTTATGTTTGTACCTATTAGCTCACAGTAACTTTCAAGGATACAGGATCTGAATCCTATGAAGTTTTCCTACAACATTTACCATTTTTCCTTTTTGAACCAGAGCACTTAAATATTGAGGGCACAAGTGATGTGAGCCCTGAAAGATGCCAGGATTTTAACCTTTGACAGAGAAAGCTTTTCTTGTTATTTAAATAGTATCTCATGACTTCACCCAGGGTGAAGACCAAACAGTGTGGAACTTCAGTCCTGTTATCAGTCTGCAGGGCTGTTCAGACTTATCTGGTCAAACTTTGGATTTAATTCTCCAGAGGAGAAATAATTGGCACAAATTTCTGTTGCCCAAGCCACTGAATTTGAACTACTCCATTTAGCATATTTCAGTAGCTAGTTTTCCTGTATTTCATATGCAGGACACAGAACAACTATATTGAAGAGACACAGGAAATCTTCTCTGGGCATCATGGCAATGTAGCATTTACTTGACCCTGTGGTCACATTCTCTCAGAAATTGCCTTTACTAATACTCTGCTTTATCCTTGCTTTCCCTTCTGATTCTCTTAAAAATGTGTGAGTGCTCTCATTCTGACTCTTGCAGTCACATGCAGATACATAGCAGTCATCAATGATTTCTAGGAATTCCACGTTATCCAGACTTCTACTAATTCTGGGAACTATTTGACTATAAGGGACTAAATTTGCCTGAGGATATATGGCTTGTTAGTGACCCCAGGGACAGTCAGTGTAGGCAGACCTGGAGAGGCAATTCAGGAGTGTATGTTTGAGCATGTGTGTTCATGTTTTGGGTTATGGAGCCTTCAGCATGTCATTTTTTCTATACCTAGATAACATTTATATTATTATTTTCACATATGCTATCCCTCCTCTTTTTTTTCTTTTTTTTCTTTTTTTAATGAGTATAGAACTTATGTACAGTAATATTAAATAGTAGTCAATATTAAATAGTAGTCAATTTGGGGAAGGGAAGGGAAGGGAAGGGAAGGGAAGGGAAGGGAAGGGAAGGGAAGGGAAGGGAAGGGAAGGGAAGGGAAAACCTGTTTATATAAACAAGTTTAATTTCTGAAATGTTGGTAGTTGTTTGTGCTTTTTGTTTTGTTGTTGTTGTTGTTTGTTTGTTTGTTTTTTAAAATATTTGTTAGGACATTTTCGAGCTGCTACATACCAAAACTACCATAACTATTTTACCCTCTAGTTTTCCACGTATCTGGACACACTTGTTCTTTATCCAGATGTCTTTCATTACCAAGATAATTCTCTGAGCATATGTAACAGTGCCTGGAAATGCCACCTGAAATTGGAATACAGAGACTTTTATCAGCTATTTACTTAGCATATGTTTGCACATTCAGTGTTCACATTAGAGTCATGCTTTCTAATGGATAGGTACAGAACTGTAACCAGGCATAATTCTACTTTCAGGAAGCCCTTTTAAACACTCTCACTGTCCTTAGGTACGTTGAACATTTAAAGTAAAATAAAATAAAAAAATAATCAGCAGCAGTACCATCTCCACTATAGAACTAGAGACTTTAATAGCACTAATTATGTGCACGTAAACTGACCAAAAATTCTGCTAAATGAACATGTAGATTTCCACCTTAGAGTATGAGCAGATAATTGCCTTCATCACAGTTGGAGTAATTGCACAGATCTATTTATGTATGTGTATAAGGGTATGTTTCGGGCATAAGTGAGTCTACATCTCTTACTTGTTATCAAAGATTTTGATACACACTGCAGCAACATACAGCAGCACTGGGTAAGCCCTCTGCTGTAGCTCCTCCCCTCCTCTATGTTAGACCATCCATGCAGAAATGTTTGAAAGAATCAGGGTGGCCGTTGCTTGTCAGAGTCTCAGGCTGTTACTTAAGAGCATGCCAGAACTGGAAACATCTTCTAAAGACAGAAATTTAACTAAGTTTAACTCAGTTGATTTTCACCTGAAACAAAAGTGACTACACCTGCCAACATCTTAGTTTCAGATTAAATTGTCTCCATTTGGTAAAATAAATCTAGTCTTTTTAAGATAGAATGAGTATCTGTATATAAATATTTACAAGGGTTGCTTGGAAAGTAATGTATTCTATTTTATTATGTTGGCCCATGAAGTCAGAGGTAGATGTTTGTGGGAAGGCAGTAGAAGTTAAACCTTCCTACCAATATTCTGTTTTTATTGCCGTGCAATTGATGGCAACAGAGGGGCAGTCTGACAAAAGGACATCTAACATGGAAGTGTGTAAAGTAAAGGTGTGTCACTGCATTCCTTCATGCAGAAGAACTCACACCAAATGATATTTATCGATGCTTGCTAAACATTTGTGGAGAACAGTGGATATGAGCACAGTGAGGCAGTAGGTGATGTGGTTCAGCAGTGGTGATAATGAGAAAGATAAGCCACACTCCAGATGTCCATGCACGGCTTTCACAACACCAAATAAAGAGCATCTCAATCAGCTCATTTGCACTAATTGGCAGATTATAATCAGGGAACTGTATATAGAGCTCAATATCAGCTTCAATGCATTTGAAACAATGGTGGCAATGTTGGAATATTGCTAAGTTTGAGCCAGGAGGGTTCCACAAATTCTCATATAAGGAACAGAAAGAACGCTGTGTCCAAGTTTGTTAGGACCTATTGAACTAATACAACACTGAAGATTGTCTCTTGCATCACATCATTACTGGTGACAAGATCTGAAGTCAAAACAGCAGTCTCTGGAGTGGCGATATGTGAATTCTCCATGGAAGATGTTCAATGCAGCTCTTGGCAGATAAAGTGATGGGGATAGGAAAGGGGTGATTTTCTGAATTTACTGGAACCCAAACAAACTTTCAAATCTGACTGCTACGTTGCAATCCTGACTGAGCTAAAGGCTTGAACTTGAATTAGGCCAGAGAAGATGACAACTTCTCTGTTGCAATATGATAACACCAGGTACTATATCACTTTGTAGACCATGGAGTACATTGCCAGTCTTGGCTGGACTGTCCTATCAGACACAACATGCAGCCTGGATTTGGCACCTTCTGGCTTCCATCTGTTTGGGCCAATGAAAGATGGATTGTGTGGGCAACATTTTCCTAGCAATACACCATCATAACAGCTGTGAAAAAGTGGTTTAACTCTGCTATTGCAGATTTTTATAAGTGCAGCATGCAAGCTCCTGTTCATCACAGGTGAAAATGCACAGGTAATTGTAGTGACTGTTGAAAAATAGTGTTTTGTAGCTGAGAATTTGTTCTATCAAGATCAAGTAGCGTTATTGTGTTCTTTGATGTCATTTCCATGAAAATAATGGAGACTTTACTTTTGGAGTGACCTTTTGTGTATGTGTATATATATTTGCACAACATGATATGTAAATCAGTTTTACCTTAGTTAAGCCAGATTAAAATCATTCTCTAGAAGCATATACCACAGGAACAGAAGCTGAAATAAGAGTCGAAATTCATGCCTCCAGAGTTTATACATTTTCAGAAGTGCGTTGTTCTCTTTCAGACTGGTGAGCTGAGGTCTTTACTTGACAAAGATGATCCAGTGCCTCACCCTTTACCCCCTAAACTTAACGCATATGATTGTCTCTAGTGGTTACTTTTTAATTGTCATGATGTCCTAACTCTGTTAAAATGTTTGGAGTTTCCAAGTCCAGTTGTACATAGAAAAAATTGCTAGTTTGTGAGCTGTAACTGAAGTTAGAGATCAGGTATTGATCTCAAAATAAAATTACTGAGGATTGTGGGAGATCTTGCTCTGACAAGAAAGAATGACTTTTGAGGCCTCCAAAGATGCAAAATTCTTTCAATGATATGCATTAGTGCTAATCAGTATGTGTTGCCATGTTTCAGTAGAAGTCAGTGCTGAACTTCACAAAACTCTTTCATCCTTCCCTCTCTAACTGTATAAATGGGAAAGTAACAATACATCTTGTTGACAATTACTTCCACATCTATTGGCAGTCAGTCAGGTGCAATGTGAACAGCATTGTGCACAATATGGGTAGCACAGCCAACACCTATTAACTGTCTCCCTAGTTTCTCCTGTGACTTACAGAACATGTTATTTTCCCCCAGTGAGTATCCCTTTCAAATGTTGAATTAGTAATATTAGCACCAAATACTACTAATTTGTCCACCAGGCTGTGTTTTTCCAAAGTGTTCACAATAGGGGCTGATAACTGCTTTGCAGTTCAGCAGAGCAAAAATGAAAATTCAGAAACTTTCTAAATCATTTATGTGAGACTTAAAGTAGGGTTGCAGATTTGTTGGTTTTTTTTTTGTTGTTTGTTTGTTTGTTTTTGTTTTTGTTTTTTTTTGGGGGGGGGGAGGTTGTTTATTTTGTTTTTTGTTTTTTGTTTTGTAACCACTAGAATATTCAGTATGTATGTTTAAAAAAAAGAAAAAAGAAAGGGGCATTTCAGCTTCACTCAGCAAGGTACTTAACTACATGGTAATATGGAAGTATATATTTAGGTGCTTTGAAGAACCAGAGCTAGAAACATTTTTAATAGCATGAAATCCTTGTTCAAAGAACTCATTGTCAGGAGCACTTTGTATTTTCAGATTTTAGTGGCTAGCTTAAGTAATATTTATGAAGAAGTAAATCTCTCTGCTATAAATAACAATTTTCTATTGTATATAATGCATTCATTGCTTGAACAGTTTTCATTGACTTCAGTATGAAATCTGTGCAAATAATTTGGTAGCATATGAAACTGAAAATCACAAATGTTTGAGGGTTGATAGTGTTACTTTTCTAGTCAATTTTCTCGTGCAGTTCTTACAAGCAAGTGCACAAATATTTTTATATGAAAGCATACATACAGAATTATGTGAAAACATAAATAGATAGACCTGTATCTAATTTTCATGAATTTGTAGATATCCACTATTGGTAAAAGAATGGCATTCAGTAGAAAATGGAGATTTGCTGTGGACATATGAGAAGTTCAGTCTGCCCCTTTCTCTTTATTATATGTCTTATTTTCAATTCATGCTCGGTTAAATCCAGAATATGAATGATATGTAAGTAAGGGTCTGTTACAGATAAAACTGTCCATAGTTTTTCCCATTTCAAGATTCACAAGAGGTCATTTTGTTGAGTTATTTAGTACATAAAGGGAAAGGTAACCTAGTTTGGTGACTAGGGAAATCCTTGTCAGAATAAAAGCTAGAAGGAAGTTTGTGAATTGTGTGATTATGCAAAGGAGTTTTGTCCATATGTGTACAGCTTTCTTTTTTAGAGACAGAGGTTTTAATCTAATCAAAGATTGGATGGCATTACAGGAATTTTGGCTGTAGAGAGAGCTTATGTTACTGAGCAGCTTTGTTAGTTTTCACTGCCTAAAAGTTTCCTCACTTCTAAGACCAGAAAGCTGTCTGTCACACACTGGGAAGGGTGACTTCTGTGACTGCCAGTCATTTCTCAAATGGACTAATGATTCAATTCCAGTTTCTAAAGGAATCAGAGCAGTCCGCGGTCTCCCTTGTCTGCAAGTCAAATATACATGCTAGGTATTCAGCTGAATCATATGTGAATTTTTATAACATTTTAGAATGACTTTCTGCTGCCTTTATGAGTTCTAAAAGCTGTATTATAAGAAAATACATAATGTAGGAAGAATTATGTTTAGTTCCTGATAAGTAAGTGTTGAATTAAAAATATATATATATATTGGGAATGAGGACTCTCAGGTAGGTTCTTTACTCGATTTACTTGATTTACTTGACTCTGGGCAAGTCGCTGGCAAACAGTTTTAGTACTATATCAAATGGATATCTAAATCCATTAAATTCCTAATGGGAAGAAGAATGTTTCTCAGGGTTTCTGGAAATAAAATAAATTTGATTACTCTCTTAGCTGTGCTCTGAGGTGCTTAACACCTAGTTCCCCGGAGCCTTTATGTATGTTGCGGAATTAAAACAATTTCTATTTATACCTCTTTGGCATGGTTAGCAAATACTAAAACAGTGTTGTATCCTTCCATGGACACTTCTCCATAGAAGGAATATACTACTCCTTGCAGAATATATTAGATACTACCTGTGTCTTTTATTTTACTTGAATTTGGATTTAAAAAATATGTAGTTAAGGGAATTATCCATCGCAAGCAGAGCTGAAGCAATGATACTAGTTGTAAAAACCGCTTCTGAGCAAAAGTGTTATTTTTTATTGAAGTGAGTCTTCTGTTTTATGCTCAGCCATTGCCCTGTGTTTTAATTCCGTCATAAAAATCACAAAAATAATAATAGAAAAAAGGGGAAGGAAATGTAAGAGTATATGCAGTAAATGTTATGTTCACATATTTTTCCCCCAAAAAGAACAGGAAACTGCTAAAAATGTTTATTTGTTTTAAAACTTTCAGCATTCGGAGATTATTGAAATACTAAATTACTAGCACACAGGAGAACTAGATGATTGTTGTTCCACTTTTACAACAGAAACCAAATGATGGCATGGAAAAAAACAACAGTAGCAAATATTTTGAGTTTTAATTATCAGACTGAAAAACCAGATGAACAAAAGAGAAAAGGGAGGAAGGAACATGTAGAATAGTGAATGGAAGGACAAATACATTTAAAAAAAAAATAAATAAAGCTTTATCATGTTCAAAAAGAGAAACAGACTTAGTTATTATTTTCTCTTCCTTCCATTTTGGGAGCTTTATCTGATACTATAACTTACGAAGAGCAATTATAAGCAAATGGAGCCCAGCATGAATACCTCTCTGAGGTTTGATAGTCTCATCCTTGGCTCTTACATCAGCACAGTGATGTGTTACCCATTGGCAATTAGCATGACTAGGAGGGTAGAAGACAAGGAATGCAGTGATTTAAGCCTATAGCTTCGTTTATCTGCTCCATATGGAATTGCAACCTGGACAACAGTATCAATCCATTAAAATAAAGGGCTCATTCCAAAGGAACCTGGCTAAATTAGTCAAAGTATTCTCCAATTCATGGAGAACAGCAGAGAATATGGAGATAATTTCCTAGAATAATCCAGAGAATTGCTTTATGCTTCTGATATAGATCGCTGGGGAAATAATTTAAAAGCATTTTTAAATATCTTCCATTTTCTATTATGAGCCTTTGGATTTCTACAGTTTGAGAGATGTGAGATATTGTGGCTTAGAAAACTAATTACAAAACATAAAAATGCTCAGGTCTGATGGAACAAATCAGACAGAAAAAAAAAGATTTCCATACAGAAAGATCAATGTTGAAATGGAAGTTACAGTTTTTACATAAGTGTCTTCCTCTCGACATCTTTGTTATACATTCTCTTTGTTCCTGTTGGCTTACTAATTATCTGTGATTTTTTTTTAATGCCCCTTACACTGGGTTAATTTTGTCTAACTCGACAGCAGGGGTTTGCGTAATAATAATTCACATAGCAATGTCAATGATTAAAATCCTTTCATTAACATGGTACCTTATAGATAACACATGTGAAGCTTTTATCCCAATCTCTAGCCTCAGAAAGGCAGTTTTTGCAGAAAATAATAATTAAAACAAATCCTTGTACCAATTAGCTTTTGCCAGCAAAACAAATGAGATCTTTGTTTGGGTGTATTACAAAAGCAAAGTCATACCAATCAAAGAATATTTATTATGAATACAATGGTGTAGCATGCTTCTTTTGACAAATGAATTCTAATAATGTACTTGAAGTATGCAAAACAAGCATTCAAGCTAATTTTCTGGCGTTTTTTTTGTAGACAGTACTGTCAAGTCACAGATAATCAACGGAGGGGTCAGAGTGCCTTGAGCTGAATGTTGTCAGAGATGTGGTGGAAGGTGCTTTGGGCTTGATACATCACCTGTTTTCGGCCTCCACAAGAATTTTAAACAGGTTCATCTGTCAGGGTAGAAGCATGGTTCAGTGTTTAGGGACACAAGATAAAATAGTATTTTGGTGAGAACTAAAACTGTTCTACTAAGTGTGCTGCCTTTTCTGAAAAAAAAAAAAAAAATCTATCCAAAGACGTTCTAATGGTGCTTAAATTTCATTTTTAGGAAGGGCAAAAGATGTTTCCAGGGTGAATTCATTTATATACAAATACCCTAAGTCATAAAAAGAGTGTCTTAGCACCCGCAGCAGTGCAACAACATTGAGTACACCAGTCTCATTGAAATCTCTCATTGTCTTCTCCCCTTTTTTTGCTCTGCTTTCACTTCTAAAATGTTTCTTTTGAGAACTAACTTGTAGCATGTCTGTATATTCTACCATCACACTGTAGCATACATCTCTTTTTAATGTCAAATAACATTTGTACAACTGCCAACTCATCTAGATAAACAAATCCTTCCTTTAATAATTTCATTGCAAAACCAGAACATTGTTCTAGACACTGTTTTATATTTTTTTTTTACATTTTAAAACTGCTTTTCCCAATGCAATAGCAACTTCCATATCAAGTAAAGGGGTCATGCTACAAAGACTCAAGCAGATCTGTGCCTTTATTTATGTAGATGCTGTATGCTTACTAAGCCTTCACTGTAGTAAGGTATTTGGCAGTTGATCAACATGAATAAATTTCTTCTGCAAGCTTATCTGACAATTACAGTAGGTTGATATCTGAAAAGTTAGTTCAGTTTGTCTCTCTGTTGCCTCATGCACTCAAGTAAGTAATTCAAGAAGGAGGTCAGTGAATGGGTAGTTAGTAGGAACACTTACTGCAGCTGTAGCTTTTCTGTAATTTTTCTGTGGATAATTTCATATATTTTTATCTTTAGTGCATTGCTGTTCCCATTGCTCTCATAAGTGGAAATAATTGCTTATATTTTTTTAAAGAAAAGAAACCAGGAGATAGCTCCCTAGAAAGCAGAGTCACTAAGCTGAGTACTAAAATTAATATAAATATGACTAGTAAATATTCATCTGATAAAGGCATTAGTATGAAATCTGAAATAATTGCTCTTGTGTAAAAGATTGTCAGGGCAAAATTTCAGGATTTGATTTTCCCAGCTACAATGAAAAATCTGTAAAATTCATAACCCTGTGAACCTTGTGTATGTAAAATGAAATGGACAATATCTTTTTTTTTTTTATAGACAGTATCTATATTATTTTTCCTCATACTATAGCTTATGGATAACAGTTGTTTAGAAAATTTGGTTCAGCTGAGCAGAGTTCTATACATTGTAATCTCACTTAGAACTCATGTGCAAAAAAGTTATCTACAACAATCCAATAATAATAATAATAATAATACAATAATAGGGGTTGATGTTTTTCAGAATGTCTCACAGGCTGAAAAGTGAGCATTTTTGTTCTCCAAGTAGAGGCCTGTTGTTGGAGTAGCCACTGTTGTTTGAGCTCCACTGATGACGTCTGTTGCTAACTGGATGCTTCCAGCACTCTGCTACTTCCAGGCAAATAACAAAGCAAAGCATGATGCTGAGACTTGCATAGCGGTAGGGCATCATATGGTAACAAGAGGAAGTTATAGAAGGTCAAAAGAATATGTATAGGCAATTAGGGAATGAGAAGAAAATGTACGTAGCACTGATGTTTTTAATGCTGTTGTAACTAGGTGGATTTTATTATAATTATTTATTCTCTTATAGCACAATTTTCCTAGACTTCTGTTTATATCATTAAGTATTACAAAAGGAATTCATCAGCCCTGATAAGAGTCAAGTCACTGTTTCTGCTTTGTCAGACAATGAAGAGCAAGCTCAAGACCCACAGATGCAATCCTGGGAATATACTTTTAGAGCGCAGTTTGTATCATATCTGTTTAGTATGGAAGTAGTATTTTCTAGCTGAATATTGCGTTGGTTCTTTTATTTGGTATTCTTTAATCTTCTGAGAAGTTAGGAAGAAGATGTGTTTGATAGAATCATTGCTGCTTCTTCATGGATGTCCTTTCAGCTCTACATTTTGTTAATTTCCTCTTCCTTTTTTTTTTTTTCATTCCAACATGTTGTGGATGCCTTACCCTTCCTTTAATAATAAACTCTTTCCAATCAATAAGCTTCTAAAAGAAGTATATCTATCATGGACGAGCTTTGCTCAACTGAAAAGAGTATATATTCAGTAATGAGTGCTAATAAAAGCACCAGACCTTTTGTGTATTTGGCTATATGCTTAGAAATGTGTCAATTTCCATGGCAGGTAGAATGGCATATATGATAAAAATCAAATTAAATTGTGCATATACAAATGCATGCTATGATACAGAGTAGATGAAGGATGTAGTTTTCTCCTAGAAAATATTTTCAAGCAGGTTTTCTCATTCCTGTATGAATAGAGAGCATCCTCTTGTACTGAACTGAGTGGAAATGTCTTGGTTATTTTTTTATTGGGTTTATCACTGACCTGATTGAAAAGGGGAAAAAAAGGTGAAATAAGTAAATAAAAATAGCTGTGGAAATAGAAATAATTGTCAGTAATGTTCTTTGAAATGTCTGCTTATATTTTAAACGCTGCTAAGTGTAGTGGACTTTTGTGGCTATGACCCATTGTGAGCCATTAGGGCCACCACAATCCTGGTGTTGCAGTTTGTCATGTTTTTGATTTTTTTTTTATGAGCTCTTACTCACAGAAATACATTCTCCCCAGCCTTTAGCCATAGCTGTGAGTCTGGAACAAAAACTTTGCATGTAGTCAGAAAAGTAAAATCATACAAGAGAAAATTAATGGCCATTTCTATACATCAGTCTTTTCTATTAGCTCTGTAAACACTATGACCTCAGCAAAGCTGAGTTACTGTTCATGCTCCTACTTCTGCCTGAAGCTCTGTAAGATTTTGCACATCAATAAATTTGGTCTAGAGGAAACATTTATGCAGCCAAAAGGCAGTGGTTGTGTAGGTCAGGCCTCATAGATATGAAGAAAAACAGTCTATTCTTAGCCTGTATGTGGTAAAAGCACCCTGACAACTTCAGTTTGTATCTTGTCCTTGTGGTAGACTTTGCCACTGGTGAATCTTTTTGACCTCTTTCACTGTGTTATGACGGTTGTTACTCAGCTTGTGATCTAGGGTGTGTCTTAAATCCAGGGAGAGATCATCGTCCCATTCTGATAGGCTTTGAAAGAGCTGAAGACAAATGCTGAAGGGGAGGGAGGCAAGATTTATAATGTAGTTTGGTGCAGCAAAAGAAAAATTTTTCTTATTTTGCTAGCCAAAAAGTTGTAAGGCCTTCTGCTTTGTAGAACAAAAGAAGCAGACAGACTTGAAATCACTCGATTAATCATTCTCAAATGTAACTCCCTGAAATATGTTTGAAGTAACTCTTTGCAGTTTCCACTAGGAAAAAAACTGCATTACACAGAAATCCAGGTCAGGTTCAAAGTTGGAAACCACCAGTGCCCAAGTTTTGGAAGGATTGTTTGAAGATTGGTTGAACTTTTACCTTTTTAAAAGAAGATATCAAATGTATCAAATTCATCTCTCTCAAAAAAAGAAGAGGTACTATTGCAAATTCTAGCAGACACATCAATGATTTCTTGAAAATGACGCTGTATTACTTATTTTGACAGTTCAGATTTTGTGTTTGTGATCCATCTGTACTGTAGGTATTGTTTTATTTTTGTGAGTTGTTCAAAAAATCTTGGTGAGGTGAAGGAATTGGAAGCAGTGCTGATTTGCGAAAGTTAATAAATAATCAATACAGCCTTTTGCTGCAACCTTCAACTTTACTACTCCTGAAATAATGAGCTACTTAAACTGTATCTGAGTACAACAGTACGGTTTAAATCATAGAAACACGCTCCTCTCATCTCAGTTGAAGATTTTGTGACTTAGTCTTGGACTGGAAAATAAATGGGAGTCCATAATTAACTGATTATTGCAGAATTAGGTGACATTAAAGTGAATTTATTTTAATAAGCAGTACTACTTGCCCAAATGAAAAGCTTAGTTCTCTGAAGAATCTCCCAAAAAGAACTGGGAATGAATTCTGTGCAACCGATATCTTTTATGTTAATTTAAGTTATTTATGTAATTACCTGTGGTTAAAGAATATAAAAAACGTAGCAGAGATAAATATGTCTTTAAAAATTGGTAATTGCTTCACATCCTTATATCAGAATGGGGGGGGGGGGCGGGAGGGGGAGGGGAAAGAGAAGGGAAGACATGACATATATATATGACATATATAGAGACATATATAGGAAATAAAGGAAATAACTTCAATTTTAAAGAAAGAGTTTATAAGAACACTCAGAATTTCTCAGGTTCAAAAGCTTACTTCAGTGTGGAATTCACTACTGGCTTTTACAAACACTGTCTCATCCTCCTCAGCCCAGTTCATTTTTATCTTGATTTTGCACAAGCATATGGGTGGAACAAGCTTTGGAGTTCAGTTACGCTACTTTTAATTTGAGTAAGTGAGTTAACCCAAAATGAAGTGGACAATTTGTATCTGCCTTTTTCATTATCTTCAACAACTTGTGGTCCTGTATTATGATAAGCCGTAGGTTAACCTAAGTCTTTCCCACAAAATCTTATTGAAATCTAATCCACAATAACTTAGAAAGCTCTATGAAAAAGAAAAAATGCTGAGGTACTGAGTTATGTTTCTTGAACTCAGAATTACATAGATTACTCCTATTACTGACACTCAGGAGTACAAAGCAAATTAATGAGGCAGAATGAAGCATACAAAAGGAATAAATAAGTCCTACTAGTAACTAATTCTCTCAGTAATTTCCAACATCAGTAATTCAAATTCAGTAGCAGTGTTTCAACTAGTAATTCTGGTAAATGGTCCAACAATAGATCTTAGGGATGACCCTTGAAGAAACTTAAAAATTAGAGCAATTAAGAGGTCTTCCAAATGTATTTAAATACATTTCTGAATTTTATATTAGCATGTTCATGTCAATATAGATCACAGTAGATAATTTTATTGCAGAATACATTCTTCTAGAAAAAAAGAATCTCATATTCAGAGGGTGATATTAGAGTGGTCTTTCTTTTGCCTGGCTTCAGATAAATGCTGATGATGTTCTGATGATAGACATCAGCACAGCGATAGAAAAAAAGGGACATATAAATGATCTTGAGTGTAATAAATGCTTGAGAATTTGATAATAACAATTTGAGAGTCAACGGGGAAGCTTGGCACAATGAAGTGTGGTGAATCAGGATGATCAAATGATTTTATTAGTTTGCTTTTATTAGTCAGATCTATTTCCATTTTTTTAATATGACCAGGGGAAAAAAAAAAAAAAAAAAAGTAATTGTAATCAGTTTATCAAACACAACCCTGGCAGAGAGTATGCCACTGGTAACCTGATTTTGTCCTAAGTGAACACACAATGTTTTGACTAATCTTCGGCATCCAAGATCATTTCTGTCAGGAAGATGAGTCAGAGCAATAGCTTAGTTATTTTGTCTTGGTGTTTTATTTAAAGTGATCTGAAAATACTGTTTCAGAGCTGATCTTGTTTCTGTTAGACATGGGACAAATGAAGCCTAAAAACTGAAAAATATCTTAATTTACCTTCAAACCACAGAACAAGAGTCACAGTATAAGCTTTGTCAGTGTTCTTGCCCTTTCCACCTGTCACCTGAACTTCACCTAAAATAATCACGTACTCAGTGGGGGAGAAGAAATTCTGTAACCATGATAGCTAATGCCCAAATTGTCTTCCCCAGAGCAATGATGAATAATTATAAACTATTCCAAATTATAGACAGTAGACACTGTGATGGAGATTTTTGTAGACTGGACTGAGACAATTACCAAATGAAGGAAAATATTATTATTTTATGAAATGTAACATTTTAATACGTTGTGAAAAATGATGAGGGAATAATAAATGGAGGGCATAAAAAGAGCTAATAATAAAAAGGAACTTAGTGAGAAATCCCGCTGTCATATTTGCATTTACCCTGAAACTAATGCCGTGCACATTTTTGAATGCAAATAATTCACAAGAGGAAGCAAAATGAGGATGTTAATAATCATTTTTCCCTTAATGAGAAGCTGTACTTTGATTGAAAGGAGCTTTAAGGTGGCCTAAACTAGGCCTAACAAAGGAGCTTTTTTTCCTTTTTTTTTTTTTTTTTTTTTTTTGAGACTATTTAAAGGAATGTGTTAGAATAATATTCTGTCACTTAAAATCCCCAGCATTAACATTGTTATCACAAATCTTATTTCAAATTAAAAAAGACGTGTTAGGAAAATTATTCATTCCATACGGGATTTTCTTTTTCACTTTAACTATTAACTTAAATGCTTTTTCTTGTGGAAACAGTTTTAAGATTTTTTTAGGATGAATTTTCTTTTTTTTCTTTCCTTATTTTCTTTTTTAAAATCCCCTTTAAAAAATAGACTGTTATTTCTGGACTTTATAGCCAAAACTAGAATTCTTCCTCATTCTTTTACCTGGTGAAGTCTTGTCAGTCCAACTGGAATTGCCCTCCTAAATCAACTCTGGCATCTATCTTCTTTCTGTTGCTTAAAAACATTTATGTATTTCATATGAAATACTTAATTAAAAGTAGGTTAATTCAGGCTTGAAAACACATTTTCTCCAGGTGGAATGCACAGTATCAGATGTTAAGATGGAAATTACTTTGCACTGTACTAGAAATGGAAACACTCCACTAATTCATTGCCAGTGTTGGTCAGCACCTTTTTAACCACTCAAGATAAGTCCAAAGTGAATATAATTCTATTAAATTATACACATCTTCTATTAAAAGGAGGTGCAACAAGGTCTGTCCAATGTGGCCTGAATCCTGTCACTTTCCTCACAGAGTACTACAGAATACTTCTCTGTGAATCACTGTCTACATACTGAAAAGAAAGCAAATGTCCTCCTATGTCAGGAAATAATCCCATGTATGCTGGACAATAAAATTTTCTGGTAGGAATTATAGAAAGCAAGATTTGATTTCTTTTGATGAATTGGTTTTCACTCAGAATTTTGCAGACATCCTTTTGCCTTTGAATGTTTCACACTGTGTGTTTTATGTAGATGATCATGGATATGTCATATGATGTAGTTGCTCCATGATTAAAATTTTAAATTTTATTTAATTTTAAAATATAAGGAAAATATAAGAAATAAGAATATAACAGAGCAAATATAAACAGTGTACAGGTCTTAATCTTCAAGATGAGGCTGAGTATAGGGCCTGCCCCCATAAGCCATGCCGTTTCCTGTTGTATGGTATAAGGACTTGGAAGTTTCCCTCTCTGCATACCTGGGGTAGCCATTTTATTTCAGCCACCATTTTATGGGAGTGGGCCTTATGTTCAGTTATCATTTTCAAAAATAAAATTTCTGACAAAGTGTTGTGAGCTGAAACAATTCATTGGAATATTTAAGTGGAATCTAAGAGGACAAATAGAATTTAATTGTTTCACAAAATCAGAATAAGTTTCACTAATAATGTTTTCTGCAGTGACCATTTAGCCACAGTGTGCCTTTGCAGGGTACAATTAATATACCATAATTAAAATGCAGTATCTTTCTCACATTACCATTAATTAGCTTGCTTTGATGCTCCTTGTTACCCATCAACTGGTACTGGCATGGCAGGACAGATAAGCTTTCAAAAGTAAACAATGACTTAGTAATCTTTCTTATCATTGTACTGAATTAGTTTCTTTGTGAGCTGAGCCAGGTAATCGTCTTGGCCCCTTCTGTATGCTAACGTTACTCTCTGAAGTAATTTTCTGTTCCACGTTTATAGCTTTTTAAGACATTGCTCTATGGTATCTCGAATTTTGTCTTAGTTAATTGTCCCGAAAAATGCATGAAAATAATTTGATGATAAAAACGACAAAAGATTTTAACATATTTTTTAATTAGGGAAACATTTCTTTGATTCTTTCCCCTTTTCAGGTTTCTCATTAATGTTGCAGCATGATTATACCTTCACGTTTATCAACCAAAAATTGTCATCTCTAATGGTGCAAAGCTCCCATTTTTCTTATGTTGTGTAGCATTAACTCTGCAAGTAATAAAATTCTAATGCACTCAGTTGAATTACTCAATTAAATCTTAGCCAACATGGAGAATGGCTGCATATCAATCTCAAGAACAGCTTCCAGTCATCTGAGTGAGCACTTATTTGGGATCTGATTCTCTACCAGCTAGTCTGTCTTGAACTACATATGCTAGATTTAACCACAAGATTGTGTGTGTAAGCACATGCATAAATCTTTGTTTGATGAAGGCCTTACACATTGTAACTAATGAAATGAAATTATTTGTTTTCTCAAAGGGACATGGGTATTTATTCCTTTTAACAAGCATGTGTGATTTTTACAGCCTGGTATCTGATTATGTGTTACACTTAGAAAAATATTTTTTCATGGGGCTGTAAAATTGTGCTCAGTTACTTTTTGGTTTTATTTTATTAATGGTAGTATAAGAGATTTTATACTTGTGGATGTGGCAACTTTTAACTGAAGCTTAATATGTTCACATTTAATACTTTGGTGTTTTTTTCTAATGTGTGTCAGAATGCTGCTTATATATTCAGATGTAATCATGCAAAAATCTATAAAAGGAATCGTGTTATACGACATAGGATCGTCTTTCTATTTCATAGAATCAATCATAGAAAGGCTTGAGTTGAAAGGAGCTTTAAAGATCATCTGGTTCCAGTCCCCTAGCAAGGGACGGGGTTGCTACCTGCTATATCAGGCTGTTCAGTGCCCCATCCAATCTGACTTTGACTGCCTCCAGGGATGGTACAGTTTTTCTGGGCAGCCTGTTCCAGTGCCTCATCACCCTCTGAGTAAAAAATTTATTTCTAATATCTAATCTAAATCCTCCACTCTTTTTAGTTTAAAACTGTTCCCACTTGTCCTGTCACTGTCAAACCATGAAGCAGTTGATCTCCTGCTTATAAACTTCCTTTAAATACTGAAAGGCTGAAATGAGGTCTCCCTGGAGCCTTCTCTTCTCTAGGCTGAAGCCCTTCTCTTGTCTCTAGACAAGCCCAGCTCCCTCAGCCTTTTTTCATAGGAAAGGTGCTCCAGCCCTCTAATAATCTCTGTGGCCCTTCTCTGGACCTGCTCCAAGAGCTTCACATCCTTCTACTAGGGGTCTCGGACCTGGATTCAGTACTCCAGATGGGGCCTTAAGAGGGGGTAGAGTGGGGGAGAATAATTGCCTCCCTCTTGTTTCTGGCCACCCCTGGCTGTTGATGCAGCCAGGATATGGTTGGTCTTCTTGGCTGCAGGTGCACATTGTTGGCTTGTGTCAAGCTTTTCATCCACCAGGACCCCCAAGTCCTTCTCTACATGGCTGCTCCCAGTCTGTAACTATATATCTGGAATTGCCACAACCCAAGTGCAGCACCTCTCAGATTCATGTGGGTCCACTTTTCAAGCTTGTCCAAGCCTGCTAGGATGGCATCCCATTTTTCTGTTGTATCAACCATAGCAGTCAACTTAGTGTCTTCAGCAAACTTGCTGAAGGTGCACTCAATCCCACTATTCACACCATTGATAAAGATACTGAAGAGCATCAGTCCCAAGATAAACCCCTGGAAGACACCTCTTGTCACCAGCCTCCGGCAGGATTTAGAGCAATTGATAACAACACCTGAGAGGTGATCACTTAACAAATTCCTTATCCACTGAATAGTCCACTCTTCAAATCCATATCTTTCCAATTCAGAGATATCTAGATAGATCATTTTTGCCTTTTTGAAAATAATTAGTTGTAGCAGATAGACTTTAATGATGACAAGATTTGAATTTTCTTTATATATATTGTATATATAAATCTACATAAATATGTAAATATATTTACATATTTTCATCTATGTATACTGTTACTTAATTGAAAAATTAGTGTTATTGCATAGCAATCTATAGTTTAAAAGAGGCTAAAATAAGACTTAGATTCCTACTAAAAATGAATATGAAACTCAAAAAATTGCAATCAAAAGAACTATGAAGTCATTGGCATGTATTCTCTGTGTATATCTTCAACATTTCATTATCATTCACTGTCTCCTAGCTTTTATGTTTATTCTGACACTGATTTTTATTTTATTTTTTTTTCTTGTTTGTGTGTTATTCTGTGTGATTAGGTGCACTTAGGTGCATTTTTAGACAGTGATCATTTCAGTGGAAATATACCTAGGAATCTGTCACACATGGTACTTGTGTTTGGATTTCACTTTATGCCCTTTTCCACAACTTATGACCTTTCATGCAGGCTATTTTTCTATCTCTGATCCCCAGAGTTTTGTCCCCATAAGAGTTTTGAAGTTTTATACCTTCAGATCTCCACCAAAGAATAGCAAGGGAGACGGAAACAATTCTTGGATAAAATGTCACAGACATAATCTAGTTCCAGAGCAGAACTCTAATTTTTGTTTATTTTTTGAGTGTATATTACTGAGTATCATCCTCTTCCTCTATTTCTGCTGAAGCAAATGCTGAATCTATTACTATCATATTTGCTAATTAGAAAGCATTACTACAGGTCTGCCTGTATCTGATAACTGATGGAAGCTTTGCATTCTGAGCTAAAAGCAAATTGCAACCACAAGTGGATATGGTATTGATGCAAACTATTATTTACAGTCACCCTCTGTTGAATCGCTGAAATTGGTTGAAAAGCAGTTGTACTGTGTATGTTCTCTAAGAATACTACATATTTATTAATGTACGTGTAGAATATGGCAATGTTTTTCCTGGGAAGTCTGATTTGCAAGCACTGAAGGCAATGGAGAGAATAATTAATCATTCTTTCAACCATGTATTCTGTGTGTATGTTTGTGCATGTGCATATACATACACACACAAAACCTTTTTCTGTTAGCTATATTTTAAATATTGGTAGATTAAAAATTGTTTCAGGCTAAGAATATCAAGAATATAGGGGGAGGAAAAGTAAATTTGGTAAGAAGTTATTTCTAAGGCAGCCTCCTGATTCACAGTAATTGTTTTTATGGCTGAAAAGCAAACTTTTGGCATTCCCAAGGTAAAAGATTGTCAACAAAGGAAAACTTTTAATGTATTAAAGGCCAATGCTTTTTAATGTGCTATGTGAAGTTATAATGCCTTCAGTTTCACTCCAGGACCGAAAGCAGAATCACATATGTTAAATGTACTAAGAAAGTTTCTCTTTGAGCATTGGAGATTTTTAACTTTAGAAAGGTATGGAGGGATCTTCTGGATCTTGATTTCTCTGTATGAAACATCATACAGAATACTTTGCACTGGATCGTTATTGAGAGTGGTGGAATCACACTTTTCATTACTACTTACGGTAGTTGCAAGATAATGACTCAAGAAGAGCCACTGATACAGGTTGGGAAGCTTTGGCGAATTTCATATTGTTCTTTGTCCAACAGACATCAGGACAAATATTTATCAGGAAAAAAAACCTGAGGGTTAAACAGAACCAAAGAGAAATTCAAGCATTTTAAAACTTTTCTTCTGGGCATTGTTCCAGTTTTTGATTTTCATATGTCTACCAAAATTAAATGACATTGTAAACCTACCAATCTTTTTCTATCCATTATTTAATCCTTAACTCCTGACTTGAGAATTATTAACATTAATTGTTAACACTAATAACATGAAATACTAGTCCTACAGTTTTAGCAGACTAGTAAATTGAAAAGATGTCTAAGAACTCTTCTTATTAACCTTACTGAAATAGTTTCAGTTAAAAATTGCAAAATACATGTTAATATTACAGTTCTGCTACTGGAGCTACCCAGTGATTAATAAGAATATTCAATATAACACCAGTTAAAATAAGATGTAGAAAGAGATCTAATACTAAGTGGGTTTATCTCTACAGTTATATATATATAATATTCTAGAGAAAAAAGAATCCTATCATTTCTGTTGTGTTCCACAATTGATTAGTATAACAGTGCAGAGATATACAGAGCAATTCAATTTTAGCAATGGTAAATTCTTTCTGGTAATTTGAATTAGCTAACCAGTTAGTAAATGCAGAGATCTGACCAAAATTAATAAAAGCTGTTTAATTTAAAAATTGAAATGAATTTCAGTGATTTTTACTTATTATCTATAATGAGTGATTTTAGAACAGATAAATTAATGAATGTCGTAGAGGACAAATTAAAAACACAACAACTTTGTTCATGGAAGTTTATGTTCTTTCTTGAATGTACAATAGGCAGTAGAGTATTTACTTGGTGTAAGTTGCTGCTTCTTTAAGTTTTGGTATCATGATGCTGAAACTAAATTGTAGAAACATTGGCTGTTTCTTCTTGGCATTATCATGCAGCTTCCTTTTTATCTTCAGCTGTTTACTAGTTTAGGAGGCATGAGGTGAATGTGTATAAATGCAGAATTCACGTCCTATTTTTAAGGGAGGTATATTTTCACTTGTGGATTGCCTTGTTATGTTTTTCTTTCCCATCACAATAAAGATGTTTATCAAGGGCCTCAGGAGTTCATTCCTTCATAGAGGTAGCATGGTATCTTGGTAGAAATTCATTCTATGAACATGCCATCTGCCCATATGTAAAACAGTGCTGTAGTTCTTCTGATGCAAAATGTTTGAGCATTATTGACGGATTTCTCTTTAATCATAATTATGAGGTAGAATTTTTTGTTCAATTGTAAGTTAAACTTCTATTTCAAATTAATCTAAACCGTGCCTAATATCTTTGCCTAAGTCTCTACATGTAAATGGCCATCAATCACGAAGTTGTCACTTAAGTTTTTTAGCAATTCTTTCTGAGTTTGCCAAGGAAACTGGAAATACAGTTCCTTAGTTGCTTAAATAATATAAATATTTTGTATTCAAAGTGATTCATGTATCAGTGACCAGCTACATCATTAGATTATCTCCTCATGGAATAGATAATGGACTACTTATACAATAGAGCATAGTGTCAGGGAAGATTGGAGACCAATTTCAAGAGGCAGCTAATTCACTAACATTATGAAATCCCAAGTTTTCTAGCATGAGTCATGAGGTCTTAGTACAGGTGTGAAACGTAATGACCACAGCATTTTCACTAGATATTTAAAAATGTGCTAGCTGTCTGTTCTTACAATGAAATGACAAATAGTTCTATAAACACTAAAATAAAATATCTGACCATTATTGCATAAATAGCTGGCATTCTATCTACATTTTTTGCACTTTCCCTTCATTGAGGGAAGAATGTCTTTTGTCATTTTGGAAATAAAGAATCCATTTTCTTTAACTGTAGACTAATTTTGTTTTGTTGTCCTAAATCTTTTATTTTTCTGTTTTACTACAGCCCAGAGACAATGTGGAGAAACAGTCTACAAATGTGTACTTTCAGTCTTACCATGGGATGTGGGGGAAGCATACATTCCAGCTTAGTACAGGTATGAAACGTAATTGTCAACAGTTTACGGACTTGTTCGGCCCGGTTCTGTGACCAGTGGGGTGGAGGGATCCGTGGATCCGCTCCTCTGGAAAAGGGAAACAGGGGACCCCAAAATAATTGAAAACAGCGGCAACGATCTGAGGAGAAACAAACTAATTTACTAAATATGGTATTGGGATGCAAGATAACACACCATAATACAATATAATTAGAATTGAAGCTAATAAATCAAATATAATGAGGGAGAGAATGTCCGAAAGGTGGATAGGTCTCACCATAAAGCTGAGGTGAGATGCGCAGTCCAGTTGAGCAGCCAAAAGACGGAGGAGAGCCGACGAAGAACAGCAGACGAAAAAGAGCGCATCAGGTGACCTTGCCAGTTCTATCTCCTCTCCGTGACTGCAAAGTTCTCTGGGGAATGTAGTTCTTCTCTTCTAGGCAGGTACCCAGGACTTGAGCATTAACAGTTAAACTCCCAGTGCCCCACATGATGTTATGATGTGGAACACCAAAAACCAAAAATCATAAAACCATGGCAGTAATGACCACTTCAGCTTTTGATTTGAAAGCCTTGAGCTTTGTTCTAGCTCAGTTCTTAGTTAACTGTGTGTGTTGAGGTTAGTTGTCTCAAATTTCATTCATAGGCTCTAATTCAATGGAAAAGCATACTTGGTATCACTGCATCTGAGGCTGGTTCCCTTACACTTTTATTACTGAACTCTACCTGTATTTATTTTTTTTTTAAATGAGAATAGTATTTATATAAAATAGGAACAACAATTTGATTTTCCTGTGAAGAAACTTCTGTGTGGTGAGGATAGGTAATAACCAATTAAGAGATGGAAAGATGTTTTTTGTTTGTTTGTTTGTTTGTTTGTTTGTTTTGTGAACTTGAATTATATCTTGGATTTAATACAACTAAAGAAGAAGGCAGGATTTGGGTTGTGGAGAAAGGAATTGACAGGAATTCAGCAGGAGTCTTAAATATCTTCTTCTGTACCCATCTAGCCTGAAATCATTCCATTAATATTTCACTCTGTTAGGGGTTAATTCAGAGTTCTACGAAGCCATGTTCTGTATTAAAAAAATTATATTTTTAAAAAGTTTTCCAGAATGAGAATAAGAAAATATTATCCCAGAAATGTGCCAAGGCAGAGCAATTTTGCATTTTTTACTGTGTAAAATACTGACTGTATGAACTATAACTTGCTGCATTGCTCTAGTTTGCACATCTCATATCTGAGATGTTTTCTCAATTTAAAATAAATCTGCAATAGATTTTGTCTTTTTTGAGAATTCCATAGTCCAGTCATTTTTCCTTAATCAGCTCAAAAAGTACTCTCTTCTTTTAAATTTGATTTTTTCTAGTTATGTCTATTTTCCAACTTTGTTCATAAAAGCTAGCTATAACTGGTACAAGATCAAATCACTTTTTTTTTAACTTTGGATGTTGTTATGAACTTTTGTATTTCCATTAAATGAGTATTTTCTTCAGTAAGTGCCATTTAGCTATTCCAGTAATTAATAAAATCAAGAATGCTTCCTACTGTGAGTCTTGCCTACGTACTTTTAAGTCTATGTATCGTAGGTGAGGATATGCTTGTAAAGTCTGACAATTAATTAAGTTGTTTTGATCTTTTATTCTCCTGTTTACACATATTATTATACCTATGAAGTCTAATTTGTTTGATGTATGTTGATGTGTTTTCTTATAATATAACAAGGCTTTGTTTCTTTTGTTCTAGAGTTATTGTGTTACTGTGATCACAAGATTCCCTGAGCTTAATCGTATGTTATACAAGAAAAATATCTTTCACGACCCAAGTTTACAATACTTATTATTTTCCATGTACAGTAAATGTCATTAGTTTGAATATGTACATTGATTTCCTTTTTAATGGTTACTTTTGATATAATTGGACTAAGTTCAAAGCTTAGAGGAAACATATTTAAAAGCAGCAAAGAGTGAGCCCTAATTTTTACTGTTTATGATCATTAACAATGATTTTGCCCACTTCACGAAGAGCTTGTGGTCATTTGAAATAAATATTCATATTCTTCTCTAAATTAATCTGCTTCTTTCCTACAAAGAAATTTCATACATTGAGTGCGATTGAAATTTTAATCTCCTGATTGTTTTGGAGTTCTGTTTTACACTTCCCTAGACTAGGCCTGATTCCTCCCTGCGAGATCCTAGTGAGCCCATTTAGAGTGAATGACAGCAACCAATGTAAAGATCTTATTCTAACAGAGCTTAGTCACTGAAGGCGACTACAGAAAGAAATTCTCTTATGAAATAGGATTACTTGAAGAAATATATTTTTTCCATTAGGCAGTGATTCCACTGAATTTAAAAGTAAGTTCTCACTTTAGTTATTAAAAATCATTAGATACCTTGCAGCATACCTTGTAAGATTGAGCCTTCTTTTGACTCACTTTGAACAAAGTCTATGCAGTAGGCTAACTAAGAAAGCACAGCAACAACTTGTACTTCATCCTGTGGTAGATAATATGAATATAAACAAATGGCTTGAGAATTGTTTATGGCTTGACCAACGTTATCTTGCTAGCTATTTTCCTTATAGATTCAACGTTATGTGTCTAAAAATTTCTCAGCAGTACAACAACGATTTGGATTTCAGCTCCCAAAACTGATGGGAAAGGCAAGTGATCTGAAATGCCTATAAACTTCAAGTCAATGGCCTGCTGTTCAATCTAGCCTTCATTAAGTCTGTTTCTTTCACAATGTCTTGGCTTTACAACCAAAATATTTTTTTTCTTCTTCTACTGTTGCAGATAGCATCTGATGTCACTCAGTATGCTATTGTATCTTTTTACAACTGTTTTGTGTATGTTACTTAGTGATGCAATATGAAGAAATGTCATAATGTATTACATAATGTTATTATTTTAGATAGAATCAAATTTCTTCTGATCCCAGTACATGCTAAGTGTACTTCAAAAGTAACTTGGGATAATGTGTTTGAATATATTTTTTTTAATAGTATGTTTTAAATGGTAAATCTTCTCTGTGGTATGCGATATTTATTTACATAATCTGGAGAATGAATGGTTTGGAAAGGTTATCCAGCTTTTCAGAGTGAACATCTCCAGGATCTCTGACAATGTGTCCTGTGTATGTGCAGCACTGCTGTTGATTACCTTCTGATCATGTTGTCCTTTATACTTCACACAATTTTCATAGCATAGACAGGAGATATTTTTCCATTATTTAGATCATGTCTAGCGCTAAAAATGACTATCTTCTTGCTAACTTGATTATCACAAGTATCCTTATTAATTTCTATTAATATGAGGGACTATCTGAAAGTAATGCCTCCTGTTTTATGTCAGTCCACGACACTAAGGACAGATGTTTGTAATACGGCAGAAGAAGTTAAACCTTCCCACCAATATTTTGTTACATGTTGTGGCCATTTGACAGACAGTAGTAGAGAGGCAGCCTGACAGAATAACATCTGATGTGGAACCACATATAAAGCCAAGGGGTGTCACTGAATTCCTCCATGTGGAAAAAAAATGGGGCTCATTGACATTCATCGATGCTTGCTGAACTTTTATAGAGACCAAATAGTGGCTGTGAGCACAGTGAGGCAGTTGGTGGTGCATCTCAGCAGTGACAACAGTGACAGTTGGTACCTGCGCTGGTGCAGATTTTTACGTGCAGGTCATACAAGCTGTTGTTCACACTTGTGAGAATACATAGCTAATGGTGGTGACTATGTATTCAAATGGTGTTTTGTAGCTGAGAATTTGCTCCATAAATGTTATTGTGCACTTTGTGGCTTCCCCTGGAAATAAATAGGAGGCATTACTTTTGGAATGACCCAGTATTTTTACGCAGGCATACCATGAATCAAGACTTTCCTGGAATTGGACATGCCAATGCCTTATATATATATTATCTTGTTCCCTTCTGTGTAGAAGTCAACAAAAACACTGTAAATTCTCAATGAAAATCTTTTTTAAGAGGCAGTAATAAGGAATAAAGATCTATAGAGGCAGATGGCTATTTCTAAGCATTATCTACCATGTTTCAAATATAGAATAGAAAAAGATATAGGGTCTCTTAATAGAAATATATTTGCCTTGGTTGTATCTATTAATAAAGTTTTGTACCATTTGCTTGGCAAACAATGATTATCCTTTTAATACTGAGAAAGGAATTAATAATCTAGAAAACTGATCATTGTAATTAACTGGAAAAAAAAAAAAAAAAAAAAGAAAGAATATTGTAAGACTTGTCAACAAAAATACAGTCACAAGTTAATCTTCCAATACAGAAAATGTGATCTAATTGATGTCACAAAAGCTAAATTCCAAGGCAATGAGAGATGATTAGATTGGCAATTTTTCATAGTGGAGAAACAACTTGTTGTTGTAGAGCTAAATATAAATGAAAAATTGACCTAGAAATTGATCCTGTATGTATAAATTCATTGTGTAAGTGTTCAGAAACTTGGTTCATTAGTTGTAAGGAAGTAAAGATCAGTTTAGCTTTACGTAGTTAAATAACTGGAATTCATTTTCAAGTATGCAAAGCTGCGCACTGATACTTCATTAATGTTTAAAATCCATACGGGCAATGTTTGGATCATGGTATCATCTCTTAAAACCATGTCTCACCTATCTGGAGAGTCCTTGTTAACACAGTTCAATAGATTTTTCACACCACTGATTCTGTTCAAGTTTTAGATCTATAATTCTACCTACTATGATATACTTAGCTACACAACAATACCTATTACATACCTCTCTTTGTGTATTAGCTTTGTGAGGAAGTATTTTTAATTAAAGAAACTCACTGAGGAGTTTAGAGAAGAAATATGAAGACACAATGATTTAATGGATTTTGTTGTTTTTGTTTTTTTTTTTAAACAAAACAGAAACAATAACCTCCATTCTGTCTAAAGACACGGATTTTATGGATGATCTTTTATACCTCTTATCTAACAGCACAAGAGAGTATGGCACACTCACATCACATAAAGTGATTGCACTTGCCTACATAGCTGTTTTTTTCCCCATCCATTTCAATCAGAAATCTGCTCTGGAATAGGAGCCAACCATCCTGTTTCTGTGTGATCTGCAGCTGTTGCGTGTGACACCCATCACAGCTCTTCTGTAGCTGAGCGCTGTGGTGCCTCTAACAAATCTGTTTCCCCCACGAATGGCTTTAGCCACCCTGTTCTGCGCACCTGCAGACTATGTTCATTAGAAACAGTAGGCCTGTGGGGAGAAAAAGAATAAAGAAACAAATAGATTGATATGAGTGATTTGAGGAGGGAAAAAAACACCCTGCTGTGCAGATTCTTAAGCTTACATTATTGCAAATTTGTGCTCTGCCTTTGTAAAAGGGAAGCATCAGTGTTTTAATAACAACATATGACAGGCTTAAGAAAAGGAAGGACAAGATTTTCTTGCCATCTTCTCAGCAGGTGTAGGCAGAATGTGTTTGTCCATGCTGGCCAGTCATTACCTGAGCAAAGGTTGGCTTGGCAGTGGAACATGTGTGTGACAGATACTAAATGAAGCAGGCCAAGATTTGAAAGCAACTCAGACTATTAAATAAGTGATGCCTGTCAAAGCCATCATCAAAGCTTTCTAATAACAAGAAAAGGCTGCATATGGTAATCTTAGGGGAAAAAAAAATTAAACGAACTTTTGGACAAAGAGGTAGATAGTCAGTAGTGAATTAAATCCAGCTGCACAGAGAAGGTAAATGAGAATCAACCTCAGCTGCACTGGATTTCCATACATATCCAGAATTCAGTTTAAGTTTCAGGCCTAGCTGTAATGCAATTTGCTGGGTGCATCTTATTGTCCTTGACTAAATAAATAAATAAATAAAATAAACCACATTTGTTCTGCTTTAACTTCAAGAATATGTTATTGGCATGCTTACACACTGTGACAGAGCTAGACTAATCACACGCAAAATATTAAGATAGATGCTGAACAAATGTGCTTGCCTCCCAAAATGCAGTGGCTGTATGATGTTTTAAGTGGGTTTGATTGTGGTGATGTTAAGCTTGCTTAATGTTTCCCACTTGAGTACTGTGTTCTGTTGTCAAATCCATGCTGAACCTTCTCAACCATACCTTCTCATTCAATAGCATAAATACAGTCATAGGATACATAGTTCAACAAACTAATACTATATTGTTTGCACTATAAAGATTTGTATGTGAACGTAATTCAGTGTTGTCATAATCATTCTATCAGTGTTTTATGTATTCCCAATTTTAACTCTTATAATTTTTTTCTTAGTTTGTCATTTACACATTCCTTCCTACTCATTAATGGTATTCACTTAATGCATTTCTTCTAAGTAAAATGTTTAATGACTTAAAACTGAGAGGGGAAAAAACTATGAGTGGAACAAAATGAGACCTTTCCTGAATAAAGGGCCTTGGGATGCCAGAGGATCCAAAATACCTATTGTCTAGGGAACAAAGTGATTTATAATATATGCTGAATAAATTCAGGGTTTGAAAATGAGCAGAGGAATAGGCTGATTGTTCCAGGACTACTTCTATTAAGAAATCTGGCATTGCACTGCACATATGGTGCAAGTTTAAATGGTCCCTGTTTGCTGTATAACCAGCCTAGTCCTACAGTGCAGCAGGCTTTTCATGAAGCTGTGGCAGCTGAGGAGTAACGGACAGACAGTTGTCATCTAGATCAATTCTTCCACTACCAAGTGGTTGTTGTTTTTTTTTTTTAATTTTTTTTTTTTTTTTTTTTTTTTTAACCAGATCTGGAAAGGGCATTTTTAGTGGAATTAAGTTTAAATATTATATAAAAATAAGACTTACCACTTTTTTTTTTTTTTTTCTTTAGAAAAGAAAGAAAGAAAAAAAAAATTCTGTAATTTCTTTCTAAGGAAAACTAAAAATGAGATTACAGTTGCACTAACCATTAAGCTGAAGTCATTTGTTGCAAGTGGATGGCTAAATCTAGTCTCTAATAGATTAGTTAAATATAAATCATAACCCCTCAAAAGTGATTTTGCTTTAGGAGCAAAGTCGTAGTTATTTAATCTCAGAATCAGTTCAGGACATCTACACTAACTGAATAGAACATGCACCAAGTTACCTGACCTGCAAAAAGTTATCTTAACACCTGTGTGGTAAGAAATGTTTCAAGAAACATCTTTGTATTCCTCCTCTTTCTAGAGTTGAATTGATTCATCAAGGGTTTTTAGGTTGAACTCTGCCTTGCAGTCCCAAAGCCCACCAGGTCTTGCACCTAGAACCATTTTTTGGAAGACCAGAGCACTAGCAGTTTTCCTTTCAAATGTGCCTGTGGAAATGAAACCATATGATTAAGATTTTATTGTTGGTTTGGTTGGTTGATTTGGATTTTGCTTTTTGGTTACTTTGTTTTATTTTTCTATGAGATATAGGTGTAAGCCCTCTGAGGATGAACAAATTCAGCACATTTTATATTTGTAACAAGTACTCTTCCTTTTAGGATGCTTAACCCTCCTTCTCTTACATTCATTCCCAAAGAATACTCTGCTGTATTTTCACTGGGAGTAAATTCTTTTTGTATGTTATGTATGTTTTCCATCCACTGATTGCTCCCTTCAGGATTTAAGGAATCCTCTGCATAATTTTTGGATTCCTGTCAGGTTTAAGACAAAGTAAATGAACTGCTAAAACTGGAATGGTTTTGAACATGCTCTGAAGCAGACTCCTATAGATCCTGGAGGAATTAGACTAAGTCAAAAAAAGAGATGCCTCTGTAGTTAGATAGTAGGGAAGCTGGAGCTTTTTGAATTACAGTATTAGTCTTTTCCCCAACTGCAGTTAAATTGAGGGAAGAGGGGGTGGATTTGTGCTTTGTTTTTAAGATGTCAGGCCTTTAGTGTTTTTCAAAATAGTGCCCAAAAAGCTGAGGGACATAACATGTAAATTGGCAGACAGAAAGAGAACACTGGCTGCAATACATTTGTTTCAGAAAAGATAGATCAAGAACATGAAACAAATCGTATTTATACGTAAAGGAAATAAAAATCAGCTTGCATTTTGTTTTCTCTGGGAGACTGTCATCCCCCCCACCCCCCCAATATTCTTGAAAAATAACTGTTTCTGTTCTATTTAGCTCAAATGTTTTAGAAGGAGAAAGGCAGAATACATCTTCTTTTGTCAAGGAAATTACAGATAACAGTTTCAGTCTTGGAGTAATCTTTTAAAATTGTCCATGGTCAAATTCAACAATGCAACCTAGCCCAGCCAAGTACTTCAGTATGCATGTAATTTTATTCACTTACTTAAATCCCTCTGACTTCAAGAGGATTTGAGCAGTGCTTAAGTGCTTTGCTGCAACAGTGCCCTAAATTGGTAGATGGCAAATTTTAGACACAGAAAGGAAGGCCACAGGTTTTGCAATTTCTGTTTGTAGGTGCCTAAAAGATTGGTTTTATTTCTTCAGATGATCCTGTAATTCCTAGTGCTTCCAATTTACTTTTACTCTTTTGAGGGTTTTTTGTTTTGTTTTGTCTTCTTCAGGTCCTCAGTTGTACACCATTCCCAAACAAACCACCAAACAAAACAGATAAAAACAGCAAGATGAACTTGAATGAAGAAATATTCTAGTGGAGCTTGAGTAATCCATATTTTAAAAATTACAAGTGTCACAGGTAATTTGAAGGCAGATCAGGCATCTTCTAAATCAAAATGGATGGACCTCACTAGAAAATACTACCAACAGTTATAAAGGTAAACAGGAACAATTTCCAATAGTTTATTTTTGAAAGCAGTTAGTTGTTAACCCTATCAAAAGTAAGTTATGATTTTGAAAATGTCACATATCTTCTTTTTGTTTGCTTCAGTTTACGTAGATGTTATCTTCTTAATACGATGACTGCTCTTTAATATTGATCGTCATTGCACTTCACTGGCAAAAATAAATCACAGGGTGTTAAGATGATTAATGTAACTGTCAGGAGAAATATTAATAAATTTATCTGACCTACCTCACATGCAAAGACATAATATATATCAGGGTTTATGTGCTTCATTCACTTTGCAAAGCACAGCCTCTGACTTAAGTGAATGTATGCTAAATTATGAATGTGAATAGAAAGGGAAAGAGGAAAAAGCAAGCTGTTTTTTTTTTTTTTTAATTTTAAATCAGTCTTTAGAAACAAATCTTTTTACCATATGTTTACACAAAACATAGTTCTCATCCTGATTTGAAGTTTTGAACAGCACAGGAGTTATTAATTAAATTTTTAATAATTAAAATCAGTTTCTGTGAAAAGAAAATCCATGGATCAAAACAGAGGGAGAGGTGATATTGCAGTATCCTTTGAGCAAACCTAAGCTTTGTGCCTTTGCTCTTTTCCCCATTGATTAGAACAAACTTTCAGCACAAACCCAAGTTTGTTCATCAGTCAAGGAGCATAAGTATCAGACAGCTGTGTGGAATCACTGCTGATCAGACTTTGCCTGTTGGAACCTGTTCTCAGCAATGTATTCTGGGAGGCAAAATTTCTCTTCTTCAGTGTGCATAATGCAAATAGAGGACTCAGTAGCTGTATGAAGAAAGTATGCAGCGCGTTTCATTTCAAATTTTTTTTCACAGTATTTTCAGCTAAGTAAGGAACATTAACAGAAAAAAACGTCTTTAGGTCCAATATCATGTGGCATACCTTCCCTCCATCATTTCCTAAGCTCTAAGAGTTGGGCATATACAACAAAGATATTCTTTGTCCTCTTTCAGCAGACCTCTAATGTGTAAATATAAGATGATAAGTGCAATTCTGAATAGTGCCATTTTTGTTTTCCTTCTTTTTCCCCAATGACTTATTCACCCAGACGTTGCAACTAGTTAGTGAGCAGAAGAGTTGAGTAACTCTGGTTGTGCATTTCATATAGTTTTAATGGTTTTAGCCTCCTAGATGGGTGTATAAAACTCTGAAGAATTTATCTGGATAACACTTTGAAAGCAGCTTTTCTTCTTTGCTGCTTTGAAAGTTGTTGATAGTGTGGAACACTTCTAAGCACTTGTTTGAGTGCTAGAGCTTTTTGTTTCCAGTAAAAAACTGATGGAGATCAACACTTTTTTGACACTCCTTGTACCAAGTGCTTATAAAGTGTTTATATCTATAATTGTGTCAAATTATGCTAATTAAGTGCTGAAAGACACTAGTAAGTTGAAGTACTCAAAAAGTGCATTACTCTGAGTGTCACCCGGGGGCTCTTCACAGCAGACACTTGGGGGACAATTTTTTTCTTTCCAACCACCTTTAGAGCACTTTGTCTTAAAGTGTCTTTCTGACATTAATTAAATTAAAAAGCAAGTGACAGTTAAGTGCATATGATTTACTCTAATCTTTTGAAATGCAAATGTATTTTAGACTAAAATGCCCTTCCTTTTTTACAATTCTCCATTTTCCTCCTCCATTGTCTCCCACACCTTTTTTTATTGAGTAATCAGTTGCTAAAAACAGCTGTGATAAAGGCTGGGAATTAATTCAATTATGAATGATTAGGCAGAAAGATTGAACTATTCAAAGATCAAATAACAATGATAGGGTTTCTAATAACCTTATGAGGAAAGATCATTGCTTAGGGGTAATGCTGTAGAGACCTGTGCTGCTCTCAGATTTTTATCCACCCTGTCTCCAGGGTTACTCATTAATTCTATGCTGCAGAATTCTAGGGTAGCTGCAGAAGACAAGAGAGATGGTTTTCTTCCAGTGAACAAAGGAGATGTTGGTCATTAGCCATACACTGGTTATGCACTAACAAGTTCTCAAATACTAAGTGTTTGGTCAAGGTGTTCCAGCAAAATGGAAACTTACGTCACGCATTAGATGGTTGAACTCTACTGTTGCTCTAAGATGGAATACCTTTGTATAACACTATACGTATTTAGAATGAGAACACGTTAAAAAAAAAAAAAAACTAACTTTGTTTCCAAAGAAAAACTCAGAAACAGCAGTGCAAGGACACCAAAATTTAATACATGTCTTCCCAAAGGATGAAAATAGAATAAAATCTGAAGTCTGATAAAAAAAATAAACAGGCACTTTTAGGAGTGTTATTAGTGAATATCCTACTTCAAGGGTTATTCTGTTGTGTGATAAAATATTTTTGTAGGTGTGCAGATAACAATCCTTATGTTACCTAATTCTGACTAGACTCTATTAAAATGATTTTTTCACTTTTCTGAGAAACTGTATTTAATCCCTATGTCAATGTGCTGAGAAAGATAGTAAAGATATATCTGAACTTTAAACATCTTTAATCTTTCTCTTTAGCTTTCATTCTTGTTGCACAGCCTCAGCAATCAGATTTCAACACTCCATTCCTCAGAAAAACTTACAGATTTAGAAACCATAGGGAGATAAGATTCTCCGTTGACCCAAAGACACATTCTGCTATCTTACATCTTTGGAAAGTCTTTTAAGTAGTGATGTCTATTGAAATTTTCTAAATAGATAGAATTTTATTTGGTAATGAATAGATAGTATCAGGCAGGTGACTGGATTCTTCAGGGGAATAGAGGTGAGTTGCTCCAGGTAAAGAAACATCCCAGACTGTCCTCACTAGAAACATTATCTGAAAGGTCCTTCGTAGCCTGGAGTTAGTAAACTGAATTGTTCTTCACGTTATTCTCCAGGGAATGATGTTGATCTCACAAGTGTCGCTCTCAATGCAGCAGGAGTGAAGAAGCCAAGAACTCAGTAAACACTGAGCTTGTTTTGCCATTTAAAGGTAAAGTACATTGCCAAGGCATCTGACTCCTTCCCAATGGTTGCTTACACTGTGCATGTGCTTGAGCAGCTTACAACAGTATGGAAAGCGGAGAGCTTCATGCTCTACAGGTTCCAGTCCCACTCTTACCTGCAGGTTGATCCAGTTATCACTGAGGTCAGTTACCAAGGGACCAATTTAGAGTAAGCTGAAAAAACTCTCCAGAGCATCAATTAAGTGTGGAAATGAAAATTTGAATGGTGATTAGTTTGAACTGTTATTGTCTGTTGCTTGGAAGGAAAGGAATCAGTGATCTAATTGTCTTATATAAAGTTACCTATTGTAAACTGTATCCCTCTTTTCTGTCCTTCCAGCTACTTGATTGCCTATTTATTTGCAATAGTCTTCGGAGGTAATGAACAGATTAAATTTAGATAGAGGGCTCAGATTTACTGTTGGCTCAGCTCTGCTGAAATAAGTGAATTAGCCAGGAGAGTCAAAATACCTTGTGTTCAGCAACCGTAAGCTATCTCGCCTGTTGATGATTTCTAAAATCCCTCCTGTGGATGCTAGTGTGTTTGTAGAATGTAGTTTTAATGGACAATACATAAAGATCTGAAGAGCAGAAAGTACTGAAATATAGAATGCATTATGTTACCTAGATAAAATAATTGTCAGAATGAGCAAAACTAAGCATTTGGAGGAGGGAGCGGGATGGTGAGAGAATTATTCTTCCATTGGGGCTGTGTTTCATTTGGTTAGTTTCTTGTGTGCTTTTAAAAAATATATATTATTACTTATTTATTTGAGGTAAACGAAAGCTGAACTGGTCTTTTTCATATGAGATGCATATGATCTATTTAACGTTGTGCATAGTTAGACAAATGGTGTTGGTTACTGCTATATAAATGACTTTGTAATCAAAGCCAACAGATAGCTTCCAGCACTGTTATTGTAGTACATGCTGCCAGTGTTCACTAATTTGAAGGTATGATGGGTTTAAAAATCCCAAATCCTCTGGCAGACCTTAGGACATCTGCTGCTTGTCTGACTAGGAAAAGAGAGACTGATGAATATACACAATTACAGGATCGTTAAGGTCCAGAATGTAAAGCCACAGACATATAAAAAGCTGGACAGAAAGGGAAAAAGGGAAAGGGTAAATTTAAAAAGAATGCTTTCTGTCTGTGCAGAACACAAGAAAGAAGACCAGGGGAGCAAGAGGAATAAACAGCTAACTGCAGGTACATGCAGTTTGTGGTGAGGCATTTCCTGTAGACTGTGTATTTCTGTGTAGCATGAAGGGGTCCTGGGGTATGGCTGTACAAAGCTCTGGTGTAGCAAAAGTGCCACTAAGCATTCAACTCATGGTAGCTGAAATGGTGGCATACCTCGGTTTTTATTTTACTTTCCCATTTGCATGAATGTAGCTCTCAATAACAACGTATCATTTGATGTAGCTTATGCTACAGAATTTTTTAAATAAAATATTCATATCTGACATACTTGGCAATTATTTTCAAATGCTGTAAACTTGTATATATCTTCCTTATGCAGTCATAACTCCAGTGATTTGTTTTCCCCTCTGCACCTACAGTAAGTTAGTTTTCATAAGGATGAAAAAGTGCCTCCAGAGACAACACGTTGCTGAGAAGAATTAGACGACCAAAGGTAATAGATCTTTTAATTTAAGATAGGGCCACTTGCCATTTCTGTTCCTTTAAAAAGCAGTCAATTCTAATTATAAAGATTTATCTTGGATTAAGGAAGAGAAATACTAACGTAAGCACTACTGCTTCTAGTATAACTCTAGGGTTAAAGCTTTTCTAAATGGGAATTATGTGCAGTGAGGACAATAAAGTGACTGCCATAAAATTCTGAATTAACTGTTCATATAATAGAATTTTTGTTGTTCTGAAAATGGTTTCCTTTTAACATTATGTTTTAGTTTAGTTTTGTTTGTTTGTTTTTTAAATACTCATCACTAATCATCATCTATGTCAGGGGCAAAAAAAAAAAAAAAAAAAAAGGTGAGGCAGAGGGTTTTTGAGAAGAATGGATTTCTAACAGTTCTTGTAATATTCACATTCTTTCATAGAATATTGGAATTCCAATGCAAGAACACTGTTGTGATCCATCTTAACTTGAATATTTTCAGAGTCCAAATGAAATAACAAAGGTTTCAATAAAAGCTACAGATCCCCAGTTGAAAAAAATTTTACATGGAAAGAGTAACTTTCAGTACAGATTCAAAGACAACTGTTGTGTTTCCTCAGTTTCCTCTTTGCCTCACATCCCTGAAGTGTTTTTGATTTTATTATGTCTTCCTTTTTTCTAATAGTGTTTGTTCGCCACATGGGAATTCCTTAGTACTCATCAAGATATCTGGTATCCTTCCTTGAGATATCATTTATTATGGGACTGTTTATCTCTTTTCTTATCTGGGCAACAGATGTGTTGGCCTAGATTTGAAGACTCCATTCTTTTCTGAGCTATCAAAAAATCAATGGAGAGGAATGCGACAACAGAAATGAAACCATGTCCAACAAACAAAGATTCACAGTCGTTGCAACTCTCAAGCTACTCCTTTTGTCCTTGTTACTTGTAGAAAATGTGGACTGACTATATTTAGTATAGTAAAATATTGGTTTGTCCCAAACTGTTTCTGATGTTTCACAGTTATCCATGTGGCGAAAGTGATGGAAAAGCTGTGCTACTACTCTCAAAGATCTTCATATTAATATTGCACAGCCTGCAATATTCAGCCCTCAGTCTGTTTCTGAGAACTAAAGAGTCAAAGTATGTTTTCAGTATATTTTAGTATGGATATCTGTGATCTTACAGTAAAAACTACAAGTCTCTCTTAAAGCATATATTCATAAAATATGAAGCAAGAGAAGACTTTTATCATCCTCTATTTATGTATAACAAAACTCTCTTTATGCTCCTAGCACGAGTATTTTCTGTAATTTCAGTTGAGGACTGACAGATAATACAAGAATTTGGAATTAAAATAAATACCAAGATCTGAATTTTGGTTTTCATGTTTTATTAATTTAGTGTTCTTGAGCTAATATGATGATGATAAGAAGTTATGCATGTCCAATTACGTTATACTTTATTGCTTGTCACCTTATTCTAGTATTTCTGAATACAGATACATCTGGAGTTGCATTAGTTTTCTTAAGAAGATAACCACCACATGAGAAGTCACCAGGAAGGAACTTTTTTTAAGGGCATCTATATGCACAAAATAAAGCGGTAAATACAAATGAAAGATGAATGTAAAGCTATAGGAGCTACATCTAAAATTACCACAATGCAATATAAATCAACTTAAAATGAAAATGTGGCTAACCTTAACTGCAGTGTTTATTGATGTAGTTTGCTTAGTACAGATGACAGCTGAAAACTTGTTCATGTTCGATTAAATGCAAGAAGGGACATAACAAACAAAGCAATTTAGGAGCCTTGTGGCAGTACAAATATCGTTTTGAATTTTAAGTGTTGGGTTTTTGGTATGTTCTTTTTTGTTGTTGTGAAAAATAGACGTATATGTTGTACTCCAACAGTTTGGCCAGAAAATGCACTAAGGATATAAAACTGAAGTTCAGTGTATCAGTACAGTGTATCTGTAGACTGCACTCTAGTGTTCTGTTAAGCTTCTTTCAAAACATAAGAACAAGAATGAAAACAGAGACTTAACAGCATGTTGGAAGGTAATGAGAAGTTTGTAGAACACTTCAGGATCTAAATGAACTGTCCTGAGACCTCCCTTTCTCCAGCACCAACAGATCATCACTGATTACCTTCAGTAAGTTTGCAGATGACACCAAGTTGGAAGGGAGTGTTGATCTGCCTGAGGGGAGAAAGGCACTACAGGGGGACCTGGGCAAACTGGATTGCTGGGCCAAGGAAAACTGTGAGTTTCAGTGGGGCCAAAGTGTTAAAACCTGCATTTTGGTCACAACAGCCCCAGGCAACCGTACAGGCTTGGGGAGGAGTGGCTGGAACTCTGCCTGACAGAAAAGGACCTTGTTGTACTGATGGACAGTCAGTTGAATGTGAGCCAGTAGTATACCCAGGTGGCCAAGAAAACCAGTGGCATCCAGGCTTATATCAGAATATGTGATGAGCAGGACTAGGGAAGTAATCTTGTCCCTGTACTTGGCACTGGTGAGGCCCCACCTTGATTGCTGTGTTCAGTTTTGGGCAGAAAGGACATTGAGGTGCTGGAGCAGATCCAACAAAGGGCAACAAGGCACGTTGAGGGCTTTGAGAACATGCCCTGTGAGCAGCAACTGAAGGAACTGTGGCTGTTTAGTCTGGGAAGAGGAGGCTGAGGGGAGACCTTATTGCTCTCTTCAAATACCTGGAAGGTGATTGCAGTGAGAGCAGGGTTGATCTCTTCTCACTGGTGACAGGTGACAGGAAATGGCATCAAGTTGCACCAGAGAAACTTTAGTTTGAATATCAGGAAAAACTTTTTTTAGAAAGGGTTGTGAATCACTGCAATAGGTTCCCCAGGGAGGTGGTTGAGTCACCATCCCTGGATGTGTTTAAAAACCATCTAGATAAATGGGACATGATTTAGCAGTGGGTTGTTGGAGTTAGGGGAATATGGTTAGTTTGTGGTTTGACTTGACAATCTTAAGGTCTTTTTTAACCCAAGCAATTCTGTGATTCTATGGTTTGATGAGTGCCTGGACTTCTTCTTGCAGCTGCAGAAGGGACTGCATCTTTGGGGACACCCCTGAAGTCCAGCACCACAAAAGTCCCATAGAAGTACTGACGCCAAGATGGTGCAAGAGAGATGACATTTCAGCACAGGAGATCAGCAAGCAGGAGAGATCTGAGCCAGCAATGCAGGTAAGAAGAGGTGCAGTGATGGTTGCTCCTGCAGCCTGAACAGGAGCCTGTACAAATGTCTTCAGACTCCAAACCAAAAAGTCAGTTGTTCTATGTAGTTACTCCGAAAGTAATCCCTCTTATTTATTTCCATGGAAATGACAAGACATACAGAGGGTACAGTAATGTTATTTAGTAGACCAAATTCTCAGCTACAAAACACTATTTTTTAGCACAGTAACAACAATAGCTATGCATTTTCACCAGTTATGAACAAGAGCCTGTATGTCATGCTCATAAAAATCTGCACCAGTGGAGGTGACCCACCAGTTGCCTTGCTGTGCTCTCATCCACTGTTTGGTCTCCATAAGCATTCAGCAAGCATTTACGAATGTCAATGGGTGCCATTTTTTACTTGTGGGAGTAACTCAGTGGCATACTTCTGCTTCACAAACACTTCCATGTCAGGCGCCATTTTGTTAGGCTGTCTGCCCTCTGTCACACAGCAACAAAATATAATAGAATATTGGTAGGAAGGCTCACCCTCTACTGCCATCCCTCCAAAATCTGCCTCTGATGTCATGGGCCACTTATAATAAAATAGGAGGGGTCAGAACAGCCCTCATAGGTCATGTTTGTGGGCTTATTTTATGTACTCTGTTGTGTTTTCACAAACTAATGCTGTGTTCCAGTTCCATTTAATGAACTATTTGCTTTCTACAGAAACTTTTTGCTTGCAAGTGGGAATGCATTGCCCAGTGAGTGATCCAGAGAAAATATTTCTTCCCTCTGTTTTAGTGTGGGAACGGGCTGATTCTAATTCCATTTTGTTAAGAACTCTGAGTCCTGAATCTAGCACTTAATGCTATTGAAAACTCCTGACAGAGCACTCAAAATATTGTATATGCTAGTAAAATATTTATCTCCAGTAAGTCAAGTCATAGTAACTCAAAATTTTGGTCATTAGCAATCTAATTGGAAATCATTATATATCTAAACAAGTAAGTTTTTCAACAAGCCTGAAGAAGGCTTCCAGAGTTAATGAGTGATTCAAGCCACTGCTGATCTGAAAAAAGAATAGTGAATACATTTGCTTAAGATAGGAGTACCAGGCTTTGTTCAGGAGGAAATATCTAATAGGTATCCTGCATTTTACTTCTACGTGTCACTGATAGAATGTGTACAGAGTGTGAAGATTCTGACAAAAGTAATGTGACCCCTTTTACCATTTAGAATTTAACACTACTTTCACATGTGTCAAAACATTTCTCAAATTGTGTTGTTTGGTTGTTTGTTTTTTTTTTTTTTGCAGAATATTTCCTTCAAAGCAGTAACTGTTCTAAGTGGGAAATCCCAATCGGATTTAAAATGAACACCACTGATCAGAGACAGGTTTGTTAGTTACTTCTTAGATAGTGTAAAGGAAAACTGTCACAGTTCCACTTAAAAAATAAAAACAATAACAGGCAGCCAGATTCATGCATTTATCCAGCTATTAAAATGAAACTTGCATAGAAGTATATCTTCTTCTGAAACTAGGACATGCTTCTTTCAAAATGCTCCAAGTATCTTTTGCAAAGGAAGCAGCCCAAGGTTCTGCAGCAAGCATCCAATATTCTCTTACTCATCTATAACAATGTCAAGAGTAAAAGGGGAGGGGCAGTACTTGGTTATTTTCTTTAACTCAATGATAAATCTGCTTTCAATGTATGTGGAGAACAAAGCAGCTCAGACTCTCTAAACAGAATATTTGGAGTGCCATTGCCCATGCAATTGAATGAGGTAGTGGTAGCCAATACTTACCAAATCTTCAGTTATATCATCCAGTCTGAAGACCCATTTCCTCCCCAGTGAGATGACAGGATTTTTTTTTCTTTAAATTGTTTTTGTTTGTTTGTTTGTTTTAAATAAATCCTTCATGGATTAAGCATGTTGCAAATTAACCTCAAAAGAAAATATGTGAAGAGCCACAAGGGCTCCTCTCCTCAGGGTACATAGATGGCCTACAATGCTAGCTGTTTTGTTCTCTGTCTTCTCAAAAGGGTCAAAGGAGTTAGATAATCCCTCTCTGCCGTTGAGGCTATACCTGACTTAATGTCACTTTGCAGTGCTGAAACCATCACAAGCATGATCAGCCTGGTTTCTGTCCATTCTTGACATGTAATCCACATCCCGTGGTGGCCAAGATGTTGACTGGATACGGAAACTCGAAGCAGAATTCCTTTCCCCCAGGTGAGTGTTGAAAAAATTGAATTCTGGAGTAATATTTGTTCTTACTTTCCATATTTTGTCCATGGCTTCATAGTTAAAACATAACAATAAATCATATATGTGTGATTTGCTCAGTTACTAAAGTGAAAAAATAGTTTCACTTCAGTGGCAAAATTTTATTCTGATTTTTACCAATTTGACCAATGTTGGTTTTTGTTTGTTTGTTTGTGGACTGTTTTTTGTTTGGTTGGTTTGATTTTTGTGGGCTTTTGTTTGTTTAAATACAAGAACTACTGAGCTTTTCATTACCTGTGTGTTACCAACTTACATCATAACCCAAGAGCACTGTAGTGTTTCTTTTATGATCTGACAGAGCATGGTAAGAGAGGAAGGATTCTGTCTTGTGACTATTTTTTCTTCCACAAAATACAGCTACCTTAAGCTAGGGATGGATCCAAAAAAGATTATGTTGGTAGCTAAGATTGCAAGGTTTAAAATTGAGCGCAAGCTATTTAAACTGAATGTGTCTTTCTGTTTGATTTTTTTTCCTATAACAAGCAAATTACTACTGTTGGTTAATGTTTCATAAAAAAACTAATGGTAGACATACGAATGTTTCTGTATTTCCACAATGCTCTTGTACAGCGCTTTGCTTTGAAGTTTTTTAACAATTTACTGTTTGGTACTAGATAAACAACACTGGTAATTGTATATGTATTTACTATTCAAAGCTTGCAAATGCCCATATGGTGGATAAATTCTTTCACAAATTTAGTGATGCTTATGTTTGCAGAAGTAAAGAATACAAGCAAGAAAAGAAAAGAGAGGTATGCATTATGGAATTAAAATTATAAGACATTTTAAGGCCATTAGACTGCAGTTATTTAAGTTGGAATGTGGTTAGCATCTATGCTGTGTTTTAAGTTTACTTTTCCTTTTTGGCATGAATTTGTGTTGACTAAATGCAGTACACATTACCAGTGCAATCCCCACTACAACTACCAAAGTAAATTGATATAATTTGCAGACTCAGCATCTTGGTGGTATTATCATCAAGCTAACATTCTCCCTATGCTTGCTCCCTCACATATAACAAGAATCCATTCTCAACATATATGTAGTTTTATTGGTAGCATATTAATGCCCAAGTTGTGTATGATTTCTGATACAAGAATAAAACAGGTATGCTTCTTGTTACAAAGCAGGACAATGATTTCCATGACCCCAACTGTACCTGTGTATTACTCTATCCTTGGTTCAGGAAGTCTCCCTCTCTCAGTTCTAGGCAGCTCTTCAACTCATCGTCAGAAGTGGAACTGCAAAGGCTTGCACATATATTTGAAGTCAGGCTGTTTATTGGTTAAAAACATTTCTATGAAGATGTAAGGAAAAAATGATCAGAAGTTCATAGGTCAAAGCTCCCTGCTTAATTTTTTAATGATTTCCAATTCTTGTTGAGGTTCCTAGTATCAACATTCTGCTCAGTCCTTTGCACAGCAGTCATCCTATCCATATTTGATATGGGATAATTAGCAACCACCCTTCAGAAGTGGAGACCTTTCTACCATCTGCACAATCAATGCTAGAAAATGTTCTGCTTCCTAGGGATAGCCATGTATTTTTTTTAACAGCTGTTGATTTATTAAAAGGGATGTAATGATCATGAAGAGTGTTAAACTTAAGGCCTTCTATTGACAGTGGTTCTATTTAGCTTCATTAGATGTGAGGCTAACATCTGTCTGGTGAGATGAAGGCCACCTGCTCATTTTATGTAAATTCTAATAATTATCAATTGCTAAAGATCTGTATATTCAGCACATTAAATAATGCCAATGGTAAAAATGAAAGCAGTTGGTTTTCCCTATCAGCCTTCCAATTTTATTTTCATTGCAATTATTTTATTACAACCTTCCCTAATCCTTTAAAAGCAGGCAAGAGTAACAGGTCCTTGTCCTTTCAAGCTGGCAATTTAAATCTCACTGTGATACCAGTCTGAGATGGCGGTGCTAGATTCGCTGGCTGGCATGATGACTAAAGAGTGCACAAGCTGTGAATGATCAGATTTCTAAATGGTTTGTAAACACTGGAGAAATAAGAACATTCTCCACCATTGCTTGGCAATAGAAAGAGATGATATTAACATGAATTTTCAGTACGTACTTACAAGAATAAACACATTTTTTCAATGATGGGTGGTATAAAAATTGTCTCATTCCTTTTTTCCCTTAAAAATAACTGGTAGATTCTAAAGTCCTCTGTACGCAGCAACTTATATCATTTTTTATTAGCTGGCAGAATGATATTTTTAAAAGCAACAACTATTTCTTACTTTCACATCCGGTAAGAGCCTTTTCTTTTCTCTTAAGGGAGTTTATACTATGATGAATAAAAAGAGGCAGATAAATGGTAATAAAACTACATCAACCACAGCTGAAGAAGTACTTTTATCAAAAAAAAGCAGGCCATTCCTGAAATCTTTAGGGGATTTTTTCTCAGAAGGCAAATCTAGCAAAGTCCTAGAAAGTCTCTTACTATTAAATTAGTATAGCTATTGAGCATGCATGCATACCAAATGGAAATGTATTCTGTATTAGACAATAATACACTTACACAATTTCTTAGCTTAATAGAAACAATGATTTTAGTAAGAATATTAAGTTGAAAAGCACTACCTGATGATGTGTATTTTATTTTGCTACTAAAAAAGAGAATTGCATGCCAAAGTTGGGATAGTTAGCTCCAGAGAAATGTTACTTTTCTACGCTTTTTATTGTATGTTTCTCTATGGTTGTATTGTGTGATTTTTCTTGTGTTTAATCATTTTGTTGTATGATTGCTGCTCTACCTATTCTACTCTATGCAAAATACAATCTTGGAACCAAGATCCATAATTTCTATATGCATATAATTTTACGTAGTTGATGAATCCAGCAAGCAATGGTAAACAGCAGGGAGGGGCTCAATGGAAACTCATTTGTTAGTTTTCTCACTTGGAGGCTGTTATTTTTATAAATTACTGATATTGGACACTGTAGGAGTGCTCTTTTTCATATACATTGAAGTACTTCACTGGCCCCAGGAGTCACTAAGACTAGTGGATTTTAATAGTTATAGATCTTAAATGGAGGGTTAGAAATTGTTTCTTTTCATTACAATTACAACAAGGAATTAACCCCAAGGGTATCCACTTAATTTCATAATATATAGACTGGAAAGCTAATAATGTGACTCTTCTAAAATGTAATGAAGAAGCAACTGCCCCTTGGCTCCCTAGGGTAGGGTTTTGTAAAATGTATTGCAAAAAATGTAACACAGAGAAGATTTTACGCTAACAAGCTTTGTAATGTCACTAGCTCCAGTGCTCAAAGTGCTCCAAAGATCATAGACACCACATATTGGCATTGGTTTTACAGGAGGAATTTAGTACCAGCACTTTCACTTTCTCCCGTGTCACTTCACTGCTACAAGGAAAAGCTACAAGGATAGGAGGAGTGGAGGGTAATTTACAATTAAGCACATAAAGAAATGGAAGAGCAGAGGGAGGAAGAAGGGAGTACATTATTACAAAGTAATTACTTCCTTCAAAGTCCACTTGGACCCATCCTCTATGCAAGTTTCCTTTATTATTTTAATCTTTTGTGCCCTAATGCAAAACAACTCTTGGCCTTACAATTGGCAGCAAGTGAACTCAAGTACATTTGCTGTTCAATTTATGGTTGTGAGTAGTGAAGTAGCCTCTGACCTCTCAGTCATTATGGATGGTGACTGTGGAACAAATTCCTGACCAAGATCTGAAGTATTGGATTGGGCAGTGGTTTTAAATCTAGGCTGAAGACATTTCTATTTGCTGATGATTTTAACGGAGTCTGACTAGGTACAGCATCTTGAGAAAGCTTAGCAGTAAAGACAGCAAGAAAAGAAGTACACTTGCTGTGCCTGTTCTAAAGTGAAAGGAAAAATAAATGTATTTAGAAGAGAAATCCATTTTGTTTTGGTTTGATTTTTAATGGTAGTTCTTGCAGGCGTTTCTAACAAAGGCTTTAAGATAGTTGCTTCTTAGGAAAAATTCATTAGGGAAGAAACCTTTGACCAGTGTTTTTAAATTATGTATGATATGCCCAGAATTCTGTGTGCCTACTTATTTTGCAAATATTCTGTTTGTAGCAGCAAATTTAAATAACTTGCCTGACTAGTCATGGTATGTGCAAATGTTCAGCTGATGTGTTTGTACCTATCCACTAAAAATCTGTTTTCCTCGTAGTTATAAGGGTAAGATTTCATTTGCAAGTTTTGTAACTTGCAGCTTGTACACATCTGCTGAACTCCTACTCCCAGTTGCTGGTAATCCAAAATGATGATCTCTGAACTAACTTTTCTAGCTAAACTCATAGCTCACATTTAGTACATGTAAACATTTTAATAAAGATGGAAAAGCAACTCTGCTAACTGCTAAAGCAACACAGAATGGATTTTCAGAAGGCTGAAAAGAAAAAAAGGGAAAGAGTGAAAGCACCAAGACAGTATTTGATCATATATCCCACAGTACAGTACAAGCAGAGGTAGAAATGCCAAGTGCTGCATACCACATGCTAAGTGCTGCTGTATGGGCCAGGCACAAGAAGGTATAACCAAGACTACTTGAAAGGCGGGGAAATCAGATCAGAATGATCTCAGAATCCCAGAATTGCTGAGCTTGGAAGGAATCTCTGGGTGTCTGCTCCCCCCTTGCTCAAGCAGGGACACCCAACATCACATCCAGGCAGCTTTTGGAGATCTGCAATGAAGAGACTCCGTAACCTCTCTGAGCAACCCATTCCCATGCTCAGTCACCCTCAGAATAAAAAAGTGCTTAAGAAAAAGTGTTCAGAAGGAACACAAAAGTTTTATTAATTTGCTAGCTTGAGACCACTATTCATGTAGAAGAGATTAAAACAAACAAACAACAACAAAAAAAAAAAAAAAAAAAAAAAAGCCAGCAACAAAAAACAGGCAAGCTGGACTCTGCAACTGGCATTTTCAACTCACAGTGAAATTTATGATGTAGATGTATATGAGTTACTTTCTACTGAGGTGCCCTTGGGTATTTTCAGGTCTTCCCTCACTTCCTCGCTTTTTTTTTTTGTCCTTTTCTTTTTCTATTTCCATTTTCATTGGATGGGAATCTCTGAACTTTGACTGATTAACTCAGTCTTCAAAAAAAGCCTACAAACCAAACAAAGAGAAAATCTAAGTACATTAAGTCTTGCCAGCTGTTTTCAGTTAATTTTCCTTTACCAGCATTAAATTTGGCATTTCTGGGGCTTTTTTTTTCCCCTTTATTGGCACTAAATTAAAACTGGGGAAAAGATTTATATAAGCAAATTTACATTTTAACAGATTCCACCAACTTGTTCAGGTTGCAATGTTAATGTTCTTAAATCTATCCTGAAGCCAGTTTACTCAGTAAGAACAACAACAAGAACAAAAATGTCAAGGAAAAACAGGAGTGGCAGAATAGACATTCTCCATGAACAGTTAGAAGCCAAAAGCTGTCAGAGTGTCTGAAAAGTTTCAGGATTAAAGGAAATGCTTGCAGCCATTCCTCCCACTCATGTGTAATTACTTATATGCAATTGAGTAATAATTGCAATTGAAATCATATGAGTGATTTCAGCACTCAGCATTTTGATCATGGATCATAATCTGGATTTATAATCATGGACAAATTAAAAACTAAAATGCTGTGGATCTCTTGAAGAAATATATTTGTAAATGATGTCAGAATTGTGTTACCAGATGAAATTGTAAGTATGTTTGAAATTAAATTGGAGATCTTAGCAAAAGGGCTTCCATTTCACTTCTTTACATGAAAGCACCCATGCCAAGTTTCTTCCATCTACTCACAAGTGGTACAAGATCAAGTCATTTCCAGTGAAATCCATGTTATAACAAGATAACAAATGTGATGTACTTCACAAACAGTGTTATCTCCTTCAACCAGATACAAACAGTGATGCTACAGGTTAGGTGCCAATTTCTTTCACAAAAATGACATGTTGTAAATCTCTCCTGCTGTATTGCCCTGTATCTAGTCATATTGTAACCCAGCCTCTGCAACCCCAGAATAGACTCATTCATAACGTAAGAAGCACATGGCAAAACTTGTATTATAAAAAATAGAAGTACCACACCTGGGAGTTGGAAGCTGAAATCTGAAACAATGACTATTCCTTTTTCACAGGTATTGTAATTTTTGCCCTTTTTGTCCTGCCATCATTGAATGATAGGTAACTGTGCGATTTGTTTTCCAGCAGGGTTGATTTTCATGATAGGTATCAGGGGTTCTCCAGCCTTTATTCTAAAATCCCCTATTCTTTTAAAATAAAATAGGGATGCTTTCTATTTATTACAGTGTGAAAATATTTTACTTGCCCATTCTATAGGTTTTTGAAATAACATTAAGAAAAACAAAAGTTGTCTTAAGTACTAAGGTCATATTTATGTAAAGAATTGTTTTAGAGATAATGGCTGTAAAGTATCTTATTCTTTGAAAGAATAATGCCAATTGTGCACAGTCCAAATTGCACTGGATCTCTACGCTGTGGAGAGTATGAGGCAACTATGGACTCCTGGCTGCAGAAAGACCGATACACATATCATGAAAAACAAATCTGATTTGGACTCTTAGGAAAGGCAAGAGAGGGAAAAGCATTTCAAGTACTCGATCTGTTTGATACTTTCCAACAGGTTAAGTCTTTAAAATGGCTCATCATGAACTCCCATAGGGAGCCTATGTCAAAGTAATAAGATTTTTGATGGAGTGCCTATTGCTCTGACTGTATGTGAGACTAAAATTTCTGAACTACTGAGAGTCCTCAGCAGAGAAATTACAGTCCCAGGTACTTACCTACTGTGGACCAAACACAAACCTGTTTGTAACTCTTATCATAGATACAAGCAGTCAATACTTTGAAAAATTCAGACCCACATTGTGCAGGCTAGGTTGCCCATTTCCCCTTTTGCAGCAGGTACAACTGAGAAAACTCGTACAGAAAATGGAAGCTTGTTCTGAAATGGATATTTGGAGAAAAAAGAAAAGGCCGTCTACCACAAGTGACCAGCTCCATTCACATAAATCATTAAGTGCCACCCATAAAATGCCACAGTGCATATGGTCAGCAAGGGGTTATTGTTGAGTGCATAACCTGGGGGAAGTGGGGTTGGGATATACTGGCTGAAGGGATGAGGATATAAAATCATGTGTTTGGGATCTTGAAATTACTTTTCCTTTGACTGGGGAGTGGAGGCTAAGTAAACTTACAGTGACTAGTAATTTAGCAGTGTTTCATCTATTTAAACTCTAGCTCTTTCAAGGCCCTATTGCCCCACCTTTGTTTTCATGCAATATGGGAGCAGTTACAGCTGGAAATACAACATCTTTGTATCTAGCCTATCACTTTGAGAAGATTTAAGGGAAAGTTTCTGCATTATTTAGTGTATTAGAGTTGAAAGCAGTTAAGACAGCAAATTTAGTATTAGAAAATATGAGCATGCTATTTCACAACAACTTGTAGCTGATATTAGAGGTAGTTAAAGACTGAATAGATCATCTTCAAGGGACTAAATGAGATCAGGATCTAGTTGTCTTTGTGTTATCAGGCAAAGGAAAACCTTGGATCTGTCTCAGCTGAGGTCTTTGAAGATGTCTATTGCCTCTGATCAAAAGTGTAGTAGATAAAGGAAATTTACAAGTAAGTGGATTCCCTGAGGTAGGCTTTGGAAGTTCTACTTTAGGTTTCTCATACTCATTCTCATTAGATGCAGAATGCTCCAACACTGGATTCAGTTAAAAGCCTGGAGTGCAAATATGAGATGTCTGGTATTTATATATACAAATATATATATATGCAGTATGCCCTTCCAGAGATAAATGAATGAAATTGTGCAAGATGTGAGGACACAGGGAGTAGAAAATTAAGCTCTCGTGCAGCTTTAAGCAACTAAATAATGTGTTATCCTCTATGTGGAAAGCTTTATGCGGGATATGGTTGAATAGGGTCAGATCAGATATTGTTCAGGATTTAGTCACAGGATCAGAAGAGTTAGAAGGGATGTCTGGAGATTATCTAGTCCAACTCCCCCAGCTAAAGCAGGTTCCTTGCAGTAGGGTTACACAGGAAACTGTCCAGGTGAATTTTGAATATCTCCAGAGAAGGAGATTCCACAACTTCTCTGGGCAGCCTGCTCCAGTGTTCTGTCACTCTCAGAGATGGTTTTTCTCATGTTTATATAGGACAGTTTGTGTTTATTACCCCTTAGTCTGTCACTAGGCAATGCTGAAAAGAGGTTGGCCCAATCCACTTGACACCTGCCCTTTAGATATTTGTAAACATTGATCAGATCCTTTCTCAGTTTTCTCCAGGCTGAACAGCCCCAGCTTTCAGTCTTTTCCCATAAGGGAAATGCTACAGGACCTTAATCATCTTAGTGGCACTCTGCTGGACTCTCTCCAGCAGTTCCCTGTCTTTTTTGAACTGATGAGCCCAGAACTGGACACCGTACTCCAGATGTGGCCTCACCAGTGCAGTGTAGCGGGGGAGGAGAACCTTCCTCAACCTACTGGCCACACGCTTGTTAATGCAGATGTAATAGTTATAACTTAGAAGGTCTGCTAGAAAGAACTGTGGATGTAAATGTTTTTTAAAAGTTTTTAAAAGTTGATTTGATTTATGAATATGAGAAATTCTTCTGTTTCTACTGGTTCAGAATTCAAGGAGCTGAAAGAATATAATACACTGTATATCTAATTTTTAGCAGCGTAAAGACATTATCTGAGTGGAGGGGCATATGCTGAGAATGGGAACAACTTCTGGGAAGTGAAGAAAGTAGTTTTATTTTAAGAATCAGTTATGCCATTTTGTTTATCTCTAACTATTTCAAGTGTACTATATTCTTTTATTAAATCATAATCCTTCTATTAACATGCAAATCGTTGCTTTCTGTTTTCACAATATCTGTAAAAACACTATAGTTCCATTGAGGAAAAGTATAATCATTCTATTTTCATCCCAAAACACATTTTATTGGGAGTTGTTAAGTAGATGGCCTCTCATGCACAAACTCATAAAGCAAGGTTTATTTCAATTTTCTCAGTTAAACTCAGTGCACAGTTGTATGGTAACTGTTGAGCCATGGGCTGAACCACTGATTGAGCACCTGGAGAAAAGACCTATTCAGCCCTGGGAGCACAGGTGAAGGCAATTCATCTATGTGACTAGAAGGGGTGGAGCCTTGTTCCACCTCTCTTAGGCCTCATTTAAGGGGTGACTGCCCTTACGTAAGGATCTTTTTCTGGAGGCCTCCTCTTAGTGAAGTTTTTCTCCGTAAATCTGGACTTTTCTGAAATGGGTGAGCGATCTTCTTTCCTTATAGCCCCTCTCTATCGTCCTGGTCTTTCTGTTATCATACCTTTGTTGTAACAGCTTTTTCATGGCATTGATCTGTTTAATTGCTACAATAGCTCTGCTTGTGTATCTGGGAAAATAACAGGTGTCTACAAGGAGACAGGTACACTGAGATTTATAATGTAAGTAGGTAGAAAATGCATTCTAATTTAACAACTTAAGGCATGCTTAGATTTTAGTGGTGCTAGTAAAACTTGTATGAAGGAGTCATTTTTAGTACTGGGGAAGAAATGGTCTCATTGCAGCTGAAATGTTTTTCGTGGTCCTCCTTACTTGCCTTGAGCAAAGACTGATGAGTAGCAGTAGAGACAGCTGTGCTTGAAGCACAGAGAGAGACTATAGCTCTCAGCTTCAATTTGTGACTGCACAGAAGCACAGCTTACTGCTTGAAATCTACAGCCAACCATATCTGTTAGAAAACATACTTTTGTGCACCAAAAAAAAAAACTTTCTTGTTATTTATCCTAGGAAGTGGTAATGCCATCTCTACTTAAACCTGCATATACCAATTTCCACATGAGTGTTAAGATACTTTTGTAAAAGGTCTGGTGTTTTCTTTGTTATTTCTCAAGCTCCAAAAGAAAACATAAGTGTAGCTAACGTAACATCAGTAATAGTTGTGACTTTCTTTTATTACTTGGGAGTGGATGATAGCTGAGAGTTCTTTGAAGCTGCAGAACTGGTGTCAATTCTACATGTGAAATGCAGAAAAGTAGCAGCAGGATCCTGCTTATTGGGTGGATTTTGCAGGATCTCCATTGTCAGATAACATGATACCAAGCAGTTCAGTTATTGGAGCTGAAACAGCATGTTATAATGTCTTTAAAACATTGAGATCCTAAATATTTTTCAGGATAATGGAATGGGTGTTGTGACCGTGATACCTTGTTACGTGGTTTTTAACATAGCTGGATTAGACAGCCATAGTGTGGTAAACTGTGTGTAGGTCTCTCTTCTGTACATTTCAATTCTCTTACCTATCAAAACAGCGTACTGATGAAAAAATTTAAATTTGTCTGTCATCCAACTACTTTCAAGACTGGCAAGATGTTGATTTGGGTAGGTGGATTGCAGTTTTTCATGGAACCTATAGAAGTTGAGCTGGTCATGACAGTGCTGTCATGAATTTGGAGTTGAAGAGTGCTAATGAAACTTTTGTACTTTCAATGGCTAAGCTACTGAACATCCTCTACTACAACACTTGAATCTTTTTGTGTCTAGTTCTGGACAAGTTCCTCTTAAGAATTTCTTCTGTAGGTATTTGTGGGGGAACTGTTAGGTCACAGCTTGAGCCAGTGATTGAGCACCTGGTGAAGGGCTGTGGCTGGCACAGGGAGTACAGGCAGATTGTTTGCACCTGTGTTCCCAATGTGAACGGGAGAGTGGACCCCGGGTGGAGCCAGCTGCTGAGAGTTTCTCTCAAGCTATGCTGCTTCTTGAGAAGTGCTGCATGGCTGGAGAGTGCATTCATCAGTTGGGTGAGTTCAGCTTTTTTTTTTCTTTTTTTCTGTGCATGATTATTGACCTGCCTTTCAATACCTTGCCTGGTATCCCTGAGTACATGTCAGAAGCAGTTTTGCTTCTCTGTGAGCAGAACAATACTTACCTTTAAAGTTTAGCATTTAAATATCTTCAATTACTTGGCTATCAAGGAACCAAAAGTAGATATAACAAGAGAAATAAAATTACACAGGAGGTGTGCTTATTGCAGGCAAGCTAATATTTTTATTGTGCAAACAGGGAACCAGCATCATTATATGTTGACTGTAATGCTAAATGTGCTACCCAACCTCTTTGTCCCTGTTTGCTGGTCTGCAAAATTATGGTGATGATACCTATTATGCATAATTATTGAAAGAATTAATTCATTAATGTTTGCCTAGAGTTTTGAAATCTTCTAGCAGAAGGTACTGCTCAATTGCAAAGAGTTAATTTAGTATTCTTTACTATCAATAGTATTCAATAGGACATGTAGTATAAACTTTTAAAAAAGCAAACAAAAAGCTAATCAGGAGTCTCTTATTCACACTGTCAAATGCTGGTAATGACCAAATAGTCTTGTTCGTAGAAATAAAAAAAAAAAGAAAGAAACATGCTACTTGGTATGTTGAAGCAGCAATTAGCACACATTGTAGGGAGAAGAAGTGGAGCTAGACCAGAAATGAGCCTTGATGAGCCTAATTGCCTTTAATTATCCCTAAACATTTTCTTGTTGTCTGTCTTATGGAGACTCTGAAGAAGCCCTGTAGGTCTAAAAGGAAATAAGGCTTTGTTTTGTTTTCTTCTTTTAAAGGGGGACATAATAGCCACCATGGAAACATGTTCTTAATCAATGACATTAAACTCCTGGCTGTTCTGCTTCTCTTGAAATTGCCTGTCTTCATTATTACCAGGGGAAAGGAGGAGGAGAAAGGGCTTAATCACTATTTAGCTTTTCTTAGCAAATTAAAATATTAATTACAATACACATTATTTTATCTCTGCTTAAGCTATTTCTGAGTATTGGTGAATGAGAGCTCACTTTATATTGGAGTAATTTATTCTCAAACTATTCAGACTTTCAATTCCTTTTAAAAAATCATTGTGGCATGAAATGTTATCTTCTAAAGTCAGGGAAATCTGTATCTTTTCCAATTCTTTGTCTTTTTTTTTTCCACATGCAATGCGGTAATCAACTAGATTTTTTGCCAGTTCATAGAATAATGGGGGGGGGGAAGGATACTTCTTAAAAAAAAAAAATATATATATATATATACATGTGGGTGTAAAATCTCTCCCTCTCAAAGTTGATGAAACACAGAAGAACAGTGGGATTAGAAAAGTGACTTGCACAATGAGCAAGGTAAGTACTGTTATGCATCCTTCTTCAGTGTTGTACGCAATTTTGAGTGTGTCCATGCCCCTTTCAATTTTTCACTGCTGTTATACTTCACTGGGAAGAAAATTTGGAGAAAGGGAACAAATGATTAAGTAATGTCTCTGCATCATATTGTGGCTTAGTAAAGATTTTAAAATTAAAATGTATTGTGGCATAAATTGGTATATTTCTATTAGCTGTAATGAAGCTATGTTGATATATAATAACTGCAGATATAGTTAATTCATCTCTTGAATTAGTTTGTGTCAGAATTATATGGAATGCTGTAAGAAGCACATAGCAGTATGCCAAGCAGATGTATTCCTACATTCATTGCTGGTATTGCTCTAGGTCACCAGACAGTAGGCAGAGGAAAATCAAAGGCATATTTTCACTAAACAATGATCTGTGTCTTCTACTTTCTTCATAGTGTTTGCAAAGTTTGTGAATATTGCTGGAAAAACCAGAGCATGACTGGAAGCCATGAGAATGATTAGCCTCTATTAAGAAAGCACTATTAGTCTTTGGATGTACATCTGGAGTCTGAACACTCAATATTATTTAAGAGAGATGTGGGCTGATCTAATTAAATCAAATTAACAAAATGAAACTTATGGATAAACAAGGGAAAAGACAGTATGAATCTTGCCTTGAAAGTAAATCTGTGTTCTTTTTTTGTTTTTTAATAGTGAAGTTAGTAATTAAGGGGGGAAGTGAAATTTGCCAGTGGCAACTCCCATTTCAATTCAGTTCTAGACCCGACCTCTTTTGCCATCATGATCTCTTCCTTTCACCTTAAAGAGCAAATACTATAAAAGCTCAGGGTATGTGTGCAGAAAGGGTTAGCCAATCCAAACAGTAATTTTAATTGTAGCCATGGGAAATTCAGCTTGGAAGACTTGTCATGAGGTCAAAGGATTGTCTTTTCTTAATTGCAAATACCTTGTACAGGCTTACTCCTAGACATTCTTGCTGACCTATGTTATTGACAAGGTCTGACTTACTGGTCCTTATTTATTTTGTATGGCACCTCATTCTCTTGCCCTGTTACAGAGTCTTGAGTCTTTTCTCGTTATCTTTATTGATGCTATTGTTCTTATCCTACAAATAAACTGAGAACACTACATTTTGAAGCCTAACTATAGGATAACTAGTTGAAGTGGAAACAAACAATATGACCATTTCTTATTCTTTCTATTTTATTTAAACGCAAAAATACAGCAAAAATCTGTGAGCTCCTACAGGCCTGTATTTATACTACCACAGCACAGGACCCAGCATACTACAATACCATCCTTTGCTTGCAACTTTCCACTAAGTCTAGATCCAGGGCATGAAGCTAGGTCTGTAGCCCAAGTAAGCAATTCATTAGATTGATGGACTGCTAAATGTTGTTCTGTTTTGGAGGCTTCAGGAGTTTTACCATCTGTAGTACCAGTAAACTACTGTCAGAAATTGTTTTTCATGGCATCTTCAAATGAATTTTTCTTATTGAATACAAATAAAAAATATTCAGAAGACTTTTGTCCTGGCAGACCGTTTAGTTTAGGTTTGCTGCAGAGCACATCTAGTAACAGCAGTGTGATGTGGGCATTGCTTAAGCTATGCGTTTTCCCTTACTTGGACTAACACTTTCATTGTGCTTCAGCTGTTTAGAGAGGACCAGATGCTCTTTGAAAATGAGCAAAAAGCATCTTCAGTACATTTAGTTTCACAGGAAAATTATGGAAGTGATTTAAACACACATTACTTCTGCTGTTACCTTTATAATTTCCTCTTCCCCTAGGTTTCCTGAAGTTACTCAAACAAATTCCTAGCTGAACTTAGAAATGAAGTCTTTGAGAGTTCCTCAGCAAAATATCTATATTATCTGCAAGAGGATGATGAATTGGTGGTTTTGTGTAGGATTATGTACATCTTGTGCACAGATGTTTGACCTTCCCTTTAGACACATGTTACTTATGTATTTAGTGAGGAATGGCATTGGCTTTCCAGTAAGAGGTTGGATCAGGCCCTTTGAAGACTTTGTTTATGCTTCTCCGTGGCAGAATCAATGCAAGCAAGTCAGTGATTGCTATTTGCCCCTTTACCTGTGTCAGCAGAATTCTGTACAAGCCAAGAGGAATCCAGGAATTAGAAGGCTTATGGGAGGTAAAGGGGAGATAAGTTAATAGGAACCATACTACTACAGCTGCTATATGTGTACCATTTTATTTGCTCTGTGATCTTTGCTTGCTGTATATGAGGCAGCACTTGACTGGAGAGTTTAGTCCTGAAATTGGGTTTAGCAACTGAGCTGCCACTGAATTTAGTTGGGTTGGAAGCCAGAAGCAGATGTTCTTACAAATGTGAAATGCTGTGTATCTGTTGATTTTACAGCTTCTGTAGAGCTCGTAGTTTCTCTTACTTTCTAAGGTGTAACCTTGTCTTCCTAAGGATCTTGGCTTTGAGGTGCTGGAGGGTTAGCATGATCCAGAAGCAGTTGCAGGGCAGTGAGGCTTGGTTTCTCAGCTCCTGGTGAGCTGCAGTAAACACTGACCTAAGCAGTTAATGTGTACTGTCATTCAATACTTTGTTAGATTTTTCTGTGGTGGTTCTTATTTTCTTTTTCTTAAACTTGGTTCTGTCTATGTGGCTTCAAAAGTTGCTCTTTTTTCCCCCTGCTGTGGAGGGAAACATGCTGAAGATGAAGCAGCCTCATAGACTGACTGTGCAAGGTCAACCACAGTGAAGTCTAGCACTTTCCTCTAAAATACATGAGATAAGCACAGGACTTTCACTTGACTCTGCTTTTCTCTTTAGTTTTGGAAAAGCTCATATCTAGAACCTACTTGGAAGTAAGATCAGGAAATGCATGTCTCTTCAAGTCAGAAAGCAAGAGTATGCAGGCTTCCTACTGACATTAACTGAATGCAGTGTAACAATATATAGGGGGCACCAACACAATTCATTAACTTGTTGTGGATGCGACAGTACAAACTTCAGGCTAAATCTCAAAGCTCGGTGCATCTAAGGGAAGTCTGTATTACAGTAGTTTCCTGTGTTGCCATAGTTTGAGTACTTCTGCTAGTTGCTTAATTTCTTTTTGCCCTAATAAGTCATCTGTGAATGAGAATTTAAGATGAGGGACTGAGAATGCTTCTTAAATTGATAGCTATCAGTAACTGTCAGTGAAAGGACAAAACCCAACAGAGAAGCAAAAGGCAGTCAAGATCTGTCCCTCAGGATCTATCTCTATCCACTCAAAGATAACACATCTCTTTGTTAGTGAACTGAGAACTATTCTAAACTCATTGCTTACTTCTCCTGGGAGTAGTTCCATGGTGAATGGGCAGTTTTGGCAAACAATTCTTAAAGTTATATTTGATAACAATGAATTTCTGAGGAGTACTGTGGAGTCTTGAAAGCAATTCTGCTCTTTGACTTTCCATAATCTATGAAAGAACTTGTGTTACAGTGTGATATGTTTAAAGGTTACTAGGTTAGTGGTGGTATAAGAAACAGTACAGTGTTCACAGAGTGGTGCTTTGCTGAAGTAATGGTATTGATGGCGAGAAATGTGTTCCTCATTGGAGTTTCCAAGCGTGTGTAAGTGCACAATGGTATGACTATATAGCTTCTTACTGTTACCTATTTAATTCACAAATAGTTTAGTATGTCCTTATATTGGGAACATCCTTATTTTATAGTTCCCTTAATCACTTAAGTTTCTTTAAAGTTTGCAGCAGTAGAGGACCAATGGTGGATCTCTTTAAGTATGGAAAATTGAAAATCTTTCAGGGTGTGAATAGTTAAATTGGAGATGTTCAAGCAACCTTGACTTCAAAACAAAGCTGTGGTAGATGAGGGTGAGTAGTTTTTTCTTGCTAATGTAATTTCTCAAAGTTTTAATTTGTGTTTTCAGTGCTACCAACCATGGAAGCTTCTGTTTGAGGCAGGATCAAATTGGGAACTGTAATACTGAGCCAAACAACAGCTCAGTAGTGAAAGCAGTAGCCTTCACTCTGGAGACTATTGAACTGATGTCTTAAAGTGTAAAATTGCTCTTCTGAAACTGCTAATAAACCACCCTTTGTCTCCAAAGAGCAATTTTGTCTTGTATGCTATGCTGTACTTCTGCTTATATTAATTAGAACTGTCCTCATTTCTGATCTCTGCTGTTTTTTCCTCCTTTGCCTCTTTCATCACTCAGCAGCAAGCTTGTATTTTATGTGCAAAATAAATGTTAGTCCGGTGTAAACATCCTATATAAGGTTTATGTACCACTCAATTTCACTTAAATATGTTGAACTGCAGGTGACTTGAAAGCTGTCTAGACTTATATTAGCTATCAGTGTGAGGTGAATGTTACCTGTTAAGCAATGCTGTATGGCCTGTTGTGGCTTAGAATTAATATTATGAAATGGATTCTCAGGCCATAGTGCTTCCTGCTGTAGCAGCTGCTGACAAGCTGATGTCATCTAAGTCATTTAGAAACCTGTGGGCTACTGAGAACTATCCTCTGCTGTTCACAGAATCACAGAATTGTAGGGGTTGGAAGGGACCTCCAGAGATCGAGTCCAACCCCCCTGCCAAAGCAGGTTCCCTACCGTAGGTCGCACAGGTAGGCATCCAGGCAGGTTTTGAACATCTCCAGAGAAGGAGACTCCACCACCTCCCTGGGCAGCCTGTTCCAGTGCTCCATCACCCTCACTGTAAAGAAGTTCTTGCACATGTTTGTGCGGAACTTCCTGTGCTGCAGTTTCCAGCCGTTTCCCCTTGTCCTGTCTCCACTCACCACTGAAAAGAGTCCGGCCTCGCCATTCTGCCCACCACACCTTAGATATTTATAGACCTGGATCAGGTCCCCTCTCAGTCTTCTTTTCTCAAGGCTGAACAGACCCAGTTCACTCAGCCTTTCCTCATAGGAGAGATGCTCCAGGCCCTTCACCATCTTCATGGCCCTCCGCTGGACTCTTTCCAAGAGATCCCTGTCTTTTTTGTACTGGGGAGCCCAGAACTGGACGCAGTACTCCAGATGAGGTCTTACCAGGGCAGAGTAGAGGAGTAGATACATGTTGTTTTTCCTTGCCAAAAAAGAAAAGCCCATGAGTGATACATATATGTACCTGTGGCACAGGTACTTGTGATAATTCAGCAGGAGATAAGGAAACTAGAAATTTTTATATGTTTCTGAAGATGTCTTTAAAACAAAAAACAATTCTTATCAAGGAATGATTGCAGCATGAGTAGATGTATTCTATCAGAAGTGGAAGAGACCTGTTGAGAAATCTTCCCAAGGACTTCAATCTGGTATCCAAAAATTGGGTATTTTTTTAACCACCTGTAATGTTCAGGAAATAATTTTTGTGGTTGCAGGCTTACCTGAAAAAAAAATTAATTGCAGCTGACAGTGGGTTTAATTCTAGCTTACGGTACCTGTACAATGGTAATTGGCCTTCTTGAACACGTGGTCAAATATAAATGCATGCTATGTCAAATACATCCAACCCATTAACTTACAATTGTTCTTGACATTTTGGGGTTAATAGAAATATGAACAAAAGAAACTTAATTGGTTCATTCGAGTTACTAAGTTCTGTCTAGAACTCTATACTAGGTTAAAATTGTCCGTGACTTTACTAGCTGTTATCTTTCAAATATTTTAGCTGTTGAGACATTCATTTTAAATTGGAAAAAAAAAAATCATTCCTTTGTTTTATTTTCAATAACCTTGGTTAAAAAAAAAATTAGGTTTTCATCTTTCTTACCTTTTTGATGCTGTCTGCAATGAATGCCAAGTAATCAATAATCTTGACCCAGGATTTATTTTGCAGTCCTGGACTGACTTTAAAACTTGTCAGGTTGCATTTTTCCAGCTTTTGTTCTCATGCCATATAAAGCTAAAGTTATAGAATAGAAAGAGGGGAAGTAGGAATAACTACTGAAACTCTCAAGATACAAGCAAATTTAAGTTCATCTTCTCATTTCTAAATACAGTGTAAGGTGACAATAGCACTCCTTGCTAATCTTTCCCAATGGAACTTGCCCTTCGTGATGAAGAAGAGAGCCTATGCAAAACCCTGTGCTTCCAGGCTGTTCTCCTAGCAACAGGAGAAGCAATTGCCCTGCCATAATTTGCAGGCTTTAGACAGCAGGCATATAGGTCTTGCTATTGTCTTCCAAATACCTTATTTTTAAATAGGTGGTTGGAATAGAAAACTGTATCCTCAAATCTCCGCTTTTATTGAGGAGGGCTCATCTGACACAATAACCCAGGTCAGAAGGGAAAAGTGGGTGATCTTAGGAAATTGCAATCTGAAAAAAAGAGGAACTGTATCTGTTTTCTTCCCCAGCTGTTGCTGAGCTCCAGAAGTACAGAAAACCACATTTGCAGAGGATTCATTTTCAGCCCTAAAACCTGGAGAAATGAAGTAAAGTTTACTACTGAACTAGAATGATATTTTTTTTTACCTGCCTGAAGCAAAGATGTAAGATTTGGATTTACTCTGAACCACTAATTCTCCATTTCTACCAGTGCTTCAAAGAGTTATCATTCATTTTGTACCACTTTTTACATCTCCATTGCCCTTCTTTAAGTTTGCTCTTCTCTGTGCGTCTGACCTCTGGTAGGGATGGGGACGTTAAAAGATCCACTGATCTGTTGAGAGTAAAGACTAGGACTTCAAAAAAGATGAATGTGTATTTACACACTGGATTTACTTTTGTCACTGAAACTTGAATATGTTTTTAAAAATGGGGCAGGGTTTGTTCCAAGTATGGTAACTTTTCTTATGTCTTTTAAGTATACATTTGTGGTTGAACAAAGATGAAGATTCCTGATTCACAGTATTTCCAATTTAAACTACAGTATTAATACAAACATTAAAGGAGTGTTATGATTATCTCCTTGCACGAGAGTATGGCAATGTATTTGAATATAAAATAGCAAAGGTTGTAATATCCCACTTTCTTCTGCTAAACCACTTCATACAGTTGTGCATTAACAGGAAAATGTTTGAGAGACGAGATGATTTAAGATGAGGTTAAATGAATTAAAGTCTTATGGATATCATGAAAATTATGGGCTTCATATGTCTTATATTTTAGTAATACCTCCAGATCAGCGGACTTGCATGTTCTTATCTTTGTATGTAATTCTGTTGTGATTGAAGTAAAATAGTGTGTGATACTCTAAGGATCATAGCCTCAACTAATAAATATGGAAACAGTGTAAACTTTCTGTTAAAGGAATTAGACATGTAACAGCAATTGTGCTGTCTCTTAGAATGTTCCCCTGAAATCCCATCTGAGATGCTCTCTGGGCAGATGTCTTTGCTCGCAGTGTCTAAAGTAACACTAGATATCAATATTTAAGCACAGAATTGTTTTCATTGTTTATTGCCTGGTTGCTTCTTGCGTCTTACAGGAGTAGAAAAATCTCAGATATAATTAGACAGCCATGGAGGTTTGCCCTTGGAGTGCAGATCTAAGTTGTGGGGTTTTTTTTACAGCTGTTCCTGAAGCTTGCAAAAGGTTGTGTGGAAAGCAGCTGCTTAGAAGCCCTATTTTAACAGAAACCTACACTAGGGAATACTTCTGGTTTTCTCTACGTTTATGCCCATCCATTGTCTTTGTGGAAAAAGAACTGTGCCCCATTGTCTTTGATCTGGAATATGCTGTGAGAAACTTGCCACCAGTTTTTCTTGTATGAATTGTTCCAGGGACTGAACATGCACAAAGAAACAAAATACCTGTTAGTGAAAGTATTCTTCCTCATAGTTAGGGAAAAGTATTTTAGGAGAAAATCTTGAGGCAAATTTTACTGATACAAGCAATGTATTCTCACATATCTTAGTAACTTCTGTATTGAATTAGTACATGCACATTAAATTCATCTTTATTCTTTGGATTAATATAGCAGAGTAACTCCAATTTTGAACCTCCACACAAGCCTGAAGAAGTATATACGAAAGTAGTTGGGTCATATCTTAATCCAAATGAACTGTATTTAGGTAATCATTTTAAAAGCTCTACGAGGTTGACATTAGATAGCTGATTGACTAGTTTCCTAAATCTAAGCCAAAGTCTTCACAAGTGCTGCAATATCATAACAGGACTATAATTATCCAATAGCTTTTCATTGCTCTAAATATTTTAAAGGCATTTAGGGTACTTAAAGACACTATTAAAAAGTACTCCTTTTCACTTTGACGTTCTCCTGGAAGCCAGTCAGAATTGTGTTTTGCTGCCTGTCTGAAGGTACTGAACCAGTTCACTTTATGAAAAAGAGCAGTTCGACAACTTTTGTCATCATTGTTTTGTAGATGACAGTTTAGGACAGGACATGGTTTGTAATTAGCATTATCAGGAGTATTCTTTAGACACGTGCATTTCAATTTTGCAATTCGTTTTACAGATTCAGTCTCAGAAGTGTAAATGATTTGTTTCACTTCAGCTTGACAACATCAGTATAACGAGTTTCTAGATAGCTCTATTTTAATGCCCAACTAAAATTTGGATTCACAAAAGTGAAAAGGAGGTTTTGCTGACTCTGATAGATGACTTTTATTAGAAAATTTGCAGGAGTTCTTATATTAAAATATACCATATTAGCTCCAGTAAAGGCTCCACTAGCTCTTTGTTCTTCGTGCCACAGAAGTGAAATCTGTTTTGAGTGTCCTTCAATAACGTTGTCTTTACACTTAGATCTCTCACTGGATGAATACTTGTACATATTTTTGTGAATCATTAAAATTTTCACTCTCCTTCATCAACTGAGAGAAAGGAGGGAGATATGCGGAAAGTGGAAGCAGGGTTGTGTATCCTGAGAGGAATACAGGACTGTTGTCTGTGTGTATAGAGATAGGATTAGGAAAGCTAAGGTGCAGATGGAGCTGAACTAGGCAGCAGATGTGAAAGATAACAAGAAGGGGTTTTACAGATACGTGGGCAGGAAGAGACTGGCCAAGGAGTGTGTTCTCCCTCTGATGGTAGGTAATAGGGAACTGGCTTCTTCAGACATAGAAAAAACTGAGGTACTCAATGAGTGTTTTCCCTCAGTCTTCATGGGTGGTCAGGCTTCCTGTGTCTGCCAAGACTGTGAGTCTCTAGGTGAGGGTATGTGGAGTGGTTTCTGTCCCACTGTAATGGTGGAACAAGTCTGAGTCCTCCTCATGAAATTGAACGTGTATCAGTCCATGGGGCCAGATGATATCCATCCTAGGATTCTGAAAGAGGTAGCTGATGTGGTTGCCGAGCTGCTCTCCATGTTTGAAAAATCATGGCTGTTTGAAGTCCCAGGTGACTGGAAAAAGGGAAATGTTACTCCCATTTTTAAGAAAGGGAGAAAGGAAGACCTGGGGAACTACAAGCTACTGATCCTCACCTCTGTGCCTGGGAAGATCATGGAGCAGATCCTCCTAGAAGCTATGTTAAGACACATATGAGATAAAGAGGTGTTTTGAGACAGCCAGTGTGGCTTCACCAAGAGCAGATTGTGCCTGACCAATCTGGTGGCCTTCTATGATGGAGTGACAACTATGGTGGCTGAGGGAAGGGTGGTGGATGTCATCTACTTGAACTTCTACAAGGCCTTTGACATAGTTCCTCACCACATCCTTCTCTCTAAATTAGAGAGCTGTGGATTTGAAGGACGGACTGTTTGATGGGTTAGGAATTGGCTGGCTGGATGCAGCCAAAGGGTTGTGATCAATGTTTCTGTGTCAGGTCACAAGGAGGCCAGTCACAAGCAGTGTCCTTCAGGGGTTGGTCTTGGGACTGGTGCTTCAACATCTTCATAGTGACATAGATGATGGCATCGAGTGCACCCTCTGTAAGTTTGCAGATGACACCAAGCTGAACGGTGCAGTTGATAGGGAAGCCATCCAGGGGGACCTGGACAGGCTGGAGAAGTGGGCCCATGAAAACCTAATGAGGTTCAATAAGGCCAAGTGCAGGGTGCTGCACTTGAGTTGGGGCGATCCTAGGTATTTATATGAATGGGGGGAAGATCTCCTTGAGGGCCCTGCGGAGAAGAACTTGGGGTTCCTAGTAGATGAGAAGCTGGATATGAGCCAGCAGTGTGTGCTTGCAGCCTTGAAGGCTGTGTTCTAGGCTGCTTTAAAATAAATAAATAAATAAAAAATAAAGGGTGGCCAGCAGGGAGAGGGATGTGATTGTCCCCCTCTTTTCAGCTCTTGTGAGGCCCCATCTGGAGTACTGCCTCCAGTACAGGAAGGATGTGGAGCTCTTGGAGCGGGCCTGATGGAGGGCCATTAAGATTATCAGAGGGCTGGAGCACCTCTCCTATGAGGAAAGGTTGAGAGAACTGGGCTTGATTAGCTTGGAGAAGAGAAGGCTCTGGGGAGGCCTCATTGTGGCCTTCCAGTACTTGAAGGGAGCATGTAAATAGGAGGGGGAACAGCTGTTATGAGGGTGATAGGTGATGATGATAGGACAAGGGGAAATGGTTTTAAACTGAGATAAGGGAGATTTAGGTTAAATATTAGGAGAAAGCTTTTCACACGGAGGGGTGGTGACACACTGGAACAGGTTGCCCATGGAGGTTGCAGATACTCCATTCCTGGAGGCATTCAAGGCCAGGCTGGATGTGGCTCTGGGCAGCCTGGTCTGGTGGTCGGCGCCCCTGCACGTAGCAGGGGGGGTTGAAACTCGATGATCATTGTGATCCTTTTTAACCCAGGTCATTGTTTTTCTATAAACACAGTCTAATTTTCTTTCAACTTTTTGCTCTCATCCTCCTTTTGCAGTTTTTGTTTCTCTTTTGTTATACTGCTTTTTGTTCCTTTTTTGTTTTCCAGGGGGTCATGTGGTGTTCAGTGTCTTCATTTACCTTTCCTCATGTGATGTTGCAGTCACAATTACTGACCTAAAGGGGTGGGCTTGAGTGATTCTTATCCTTTCCTCAGCTTAATTTTTAACTATTCTGTTAAAAGAGTGGTGTCTGTTGATTTTGCTTTGTTTCCCCTGGATGAAGATGACCCATCCTAAGAAAAAGCAATGAGCCATGCTCTGTTACTCAGCACTCCAAAAGTCAGTGTATGAAAATGAATAAATTGATTCTCTGTCCTTCACTATGATTTGTATTATCTTGCTCTTTATTGAATTAAATGTGTTAATAAAGGACTTATGTAGCAGCTAAAAAGGAGCTGGCTGTCATTTATCAATTAATTACCCATGAAAACTGAAGTTACGTTGTAGTAGTAATTGTACCCATGGTGTCAGGCATATGCTATGTAAAAATGCAGTCACCTTGAAATAGTCTGGTCAAACTAGCTTGTAACCCACAGAATGCTATTGAAAATATAGCTGGACTGGAATTTGTCTGAAATGAGGAATTTCTACCTTGCCAGATCTTATGCGTATGAAGTAAGTTTAATGCTTCTTTGGGAGTGAGGGGAAGGGTTTGGGGAGGACAGATGGTAGAAAACGAAGGTGTTCTGTCAATGCATCTTTTTTTAATCTGTATTGACTTCAACAGCTAATTTCTAAATGATATGATACTGCCTCTAGTGCTGTTCTTTTTTTAAAACCAGGCTGATGCTTAGTCAGCTGCAGTCATTTTATTGGTAAGTGAGGAAAGGTTCTATGGGGCTGCTAAAGTTACAAGTGGCATTATATGCTTCAAGTCATTTGTGCTGCATTAGGTTGCTGCTGTAGGAGTTTAAAGAGAACACTATGAAACAGGAGAATATTTCTGCCTTGTAATACCTTCCAGGTTCACTCTGGAACAAATAAAAGAACTGTAAATGAAAAAGCATATGGAAGTATGAAAATCTTATCTTGGTGGCTGTGTAATATGTGATGTTCCTGTCCTCTTACAGTACTCATCACTGAAAGTGTTCTTGAACCCCCACAGCACTAATGTTGTTTAATCTTCTTGCAGCCTGTTTGCTGTTTTGGCCAAGTTAATGGCTTGATGAACTTTTCCTGTTATGATGACATGAACAGATACTAAGACAGTTTAGAATTTGTGGCTGAAGTGTCAGACAGTGAATGCAAATAATTGCATGTTATTGTTTGTGCTTATATTAGAATTTAGCTATGCTAATTATATTGTCAAAGTCTATTATCTTTTTCATTCCTACAGAAGAAGATGTAGTCATTTCCCAAGAAAGCTTACAGTTGACCCTTGTAGATGAGCTACAATGAGTGAGTAACAAATAGGAACAAAGAGAGGCTGAAAGAGCAGCAGCAGTGCGATAACCTAAAGCCTGCTAAAAACTAAAATGCTCATTAACTACAATTGTTTTTGGAGTCTGGAAGGATGATATAAGAACAAAAAAAAATTCTGAAGACCTTTCAATTCTTATATCTATCATCTTGTATACCCTTTCAGTAGACTTTGAGCAGAAAATAGAGGATTGTCTTGAGAAGGCAATTGAATTCTGGTGCTTTATGTGGTTATTCATCATGGTTAAATAAACAGTGCCTTAATATGAATGTAATTTTGTAAGTCGCATATTAGAATTTTCTTCAACTTTAACCTATAGCTTAAATGAAAAATAACATCCATCAAATGGCAAGAATTATGCACAGGCATTTATTTCAGTGTCAGAGATATTTGAATGCAGTTAGTATTTCAGTTGTGCCAATAAATAAACAATACATTTATTCTAGCTTTATTTTTGGAGCATTTTACACTTAAAGTGTATTATATGCTTCTGATCATACATTATGCACCATGTACTCTTTGTAATTATGGCAATCTGACTAGTTGTTAAGGTTGAAAAAGGTGACTGCCACTAGAAATCAGAAAAAGTGAATTAATTAATGCATTATGTTATGTAAGAGCACTGTCAAAATTGCTATTCTATGTAAAGTTCAGAAATATGCTAAAATGCTGCTCTTTGAAAAAATGTATTCTTAATATTTCAGTTGCACTGACAGAGATTCACACACTTCAGGTTTCAAAGTCTTATATGTATCTCATGTCAAAAATCTCATCTGTAAATGATTCTACCTATGTGCAGTAGAACAAAATGAGGAGAAGTGAGGTCAGTGTATAGGTAATTATTGTAAAAAAAACATGAAATAAGAGACTACCACCTCCTTTTTTAACTGTCCTGTATCAGGGAGGTTCCCAGGTAGGGTAAATGTCACATTAAAACTTCCAGCTTGGGGTGCTGGCTGAAGAAAACTTCTCTGTAGAAGAAAGTGTTTATGATAAGGTTTTACGTCTAGTCCAGCTAGGGGGATTATGTGTAAAGCTTGGCTGTTTCCTTAGGTACTCAACACATCTAATAAATACCAGATTACGTATGATATTTGATGTTATTGCATAGCATGTTTGCCCAGGGAGGTTTTGGATGCCCCCTCCTTGAAGGTGTTCAAGGCCAAGCTGGTTGAGGCTTTGAGTAATATGGGCTAGAAGGAGATGTCTCTGTTTGTAGTAGGGGGGTTGGAGCTAAAATGACTTTAAAGGTCTCTTCCATCCCAAACCAGTCTATGTTCTACTTGTAAAGTCCATGCACTATAGAAATTCATGGTGTTTTGGCCTGCAGTTGACCTCTAGTCCTGTTTTAAGGCATACTTCCAAACCAGGCCACCTTGTGTCATTTTGTGTTTAGGTTTAGTAGGAAAGGCACTGATGTTTGCTGGGAACCTGGTGTTGATGTGATTAGCTGCTGCTTTTTCAGGCTGAGGGATCCCTTGTTAAATCGCTTTTGGCTGATTCAAAGCATGGTAAAGGTGGTAAAAGGATAAATACCTTAGTTTTCCTGTTGTAACTCTGTAAGAAGCCTTCAGTTTGATGAAGGAAGTGTAAAACTGCTTTTTTTCTTCTCTGGATACTGTTTTAAGAATACAGGTTTTAAATCCCTGCTGAGGGTGAGCATGGCTTGTCTGTTTCTCTGGCAGAGACAGAAGCACAAGCTCCTCAAAAACAAATGACATGTCAGTGGCCAACTGCAGAAAAGATAAAGGATTCCAAGCATTGTGAATATTGCAGTCAACTTATTTAATATCCTTTCATTCCAGTTTCTTTCATAACTTTAGTCTTTGCTAGTCAAAATATAAGTTGTTTAGTTGAATACTTTCACAGTAGTATGATACAATAGGTTCTGCCATATTCCAATATAGTCTGGCTTACCTGTATGTATTACTTGCCCTCTTCTTCTTCTCCTATAAAACAAGTTTCTCGGTCAGTCTTTTCCATTTCTCATTTAGATCATCATTGTCTTATCTCCTTTCAGCTATAGTGCTGAATGAATGAACTCTCTGATTAAACAAGTGGAGAATCTGTGATGTAAACTAAATTTCAGATAAAAGAAGAGCAAAGAAAAAGCATCCTATTAAGGGCAAGCAATAACCAGGAAAAAAAAAAAGGAAAAAAAAAAGAGGAAAAAATCGAGCAGAAAAAAAGTTCAAGGGTGATAATGAAAAGGATCGGAGCCCTTTTGGAGAGTAAATACTTTTAGACAGGTATTGATCTGATGGGGAAAAAAAGAGCATACGCTCTCCATTGTGAAATAGCACTTATGGGGGTGATGCACGCAGAAACAAGGTTACAAGTAGTGAAGAGAACCAAAGCATTTGTCCATGGCTGGGAAACACTTTGAAAAATGGAAGTCTTGTTTGTCTTTATTTTAAATGCCAGTACCCCAGACTAAGAGTCAACAGGCTGAAATACAGGAGTGGTTCAGAAGAGTAATCATGCTCACTGAAGTCAGCAAAAATTTTGCTATTAACTGGTTGTCAGGGCTTCACTACAGGCTTTACTGTTGTAGTCTGCTGCTGATTGCAGAATTAAACACATCAACAAAAAATACGTGGAGAAACTGCTTCTCCTTTTTTCATTTTCTCCTACTGAAGACATTACTATGGCCCAGAGTTGGGCTTGGGGTAAGGGGCACAGGTGATTTTTCTACCTGCCTGTCTAGTTGAACTAGATTACTGGGTCATTTCACTAAATGGAAGAAATTGAATATGCGTAAATACAAATGTTCTCTTATTGTTTAAGTGGAAGCTATGCACTAAATCTTATCATTCCCCCCCCCCCCCCCCCCCCCCTTTTTTTTTTAATTATTCCTTACCTGTTGAAAGGGAAAAGCAGTGAGCATTAAACTTACTAGTGATGCTGGAAGTAGGAGAATGTGGGTGTAGAACAGCACTGGCTCTGCAACAAGGTAATAAAATAGAGGTGATGAGTAACAAAGAAGTATCAGGAAATGGTACCATGTAGCAGACATCACTCTGTTGCTGTTAACTGGTGCAGGTCTGGAATAATCCCTCAGACCTCAATCAGGATATGCTGATTTTTGTATTGACATAAATTGAGTCAAAATGTATTTGGGTGTAGTCTGCATGTCCTGAACCACCTTGGGTTGTAACAGAATGCCTGTGCATGCACTGCCTTGTACCTACGCTGAGAAGGTTGTGATAATCCTTCAGTATTTTAGCAAAAATATTCACTGAAAGCTGTATCAGTAGGGCACGGGTATTTTTCTGTAATTCACCAAAGCCAATCAGACATCTTCGTAATATCTCACAAAATTAAATTTCATTCCTGACAGTGACTTTTTTTCCTCAACTGGATGCTTTCTATAAGTCTTGCTGGACTCACAGATATCAGTATACTGAGCACATTTGTGTAGCTCAATGGTAAAAACTTCTGAACTGTTGTTTGTCTGGAGCTACCTTTTTGGCATTAATTTACTTGTTTGATCTGGCTGAGCATATAATCTACTTTGCTTCTTTGTGTGGCACAGAGCAGGCTGATTCGCCATTACATGGAGAGGTTCTGTACATCCTTTTTCCTGTTTTCCAGTTTTGGAGGATGACAAAATGCAAATATTTGATGTGAAGCAATACTTCCCCTTAGTTCCGTAAGTGTTATCAGGGGATAATATAATATTAAGCAGGGGGAAAGTTTATTCTTCACAAAGAAATGGTGCTGGTATTTCCAGATGTGAATTCCCAGGCTGAAAGCAACTTCATGCTATCCAAGAAGCACATAAGAAAATGAAGAGAAGTCAGTGTTTTCAGTGTTTGCTAGCAGATGCCTTCTTAACCTTGCTCACTGTCAGTATTGTGGACTCACATGAGGCACGCTGGCTGGTATGCAAAATGCTTCAAAAGTAGCCTGTCTAGTTCTGCAGTGAAACATAAGAATATGGAGTGGATAACGTTTCTCTGCAAAATGCTTAAAAAGTACTTAAATTTATTAAAAGGGCAATTTTGTCTGTATAATAAACTTGCAAGCTTCTAGAACCTGGTTGCAACTAGTTGCTGGGAGACTCCCTTCCAAAGGCTGAGGCTTGTAAACTAGTGTGTAAAGGATCAAACCACACAAGACTAGTGGTTTCTGAATGATTCTCCAGGCCTTGTATAATTTTTCTGCTCCTTAGAAATGTAATTTGCTTCTGTTTCCTGATAAATGCAAATCAAATATTAACTGCTTACATCTTAATCTAGTCATCATATTGGGGACTGGAAAGAAAAAGGGGAATTGTTTGTGTTTTATCAGGGCAACCAAGAGCTTTTCTGTGCATATGTTTAACAAATTAATCAGCCTACTTTAGCACACAATTGCTTAGATCAATAATTATTCAAGAAACAATACTGCCTTGGGAAAATCTATAGCAATAAAAAAGAAATCTAGATAGATTGAATAACCTTTTTAGGCAGATATTTATCTCCAAATAGAGCTTTTTTTTTTTCCATTTCTTTTTTTTTTTTTATTATTTCTATTCTTTAGAAAATGCATTTCTGAATAATATATAAAAAATAATCAGATTGTTAGTGTTGAGTCTAGAGTTCGGGGTGGCAGTGAAATAAAGCATTAATGGACAGTATTCTCACATGTATAGCTGGGAAGATTGTTAGGTTTTAAATACAAAGTCAAAGTGGCAATATGAGCTGAATCTATGCATCTGTACTCTAGTGACAACTGTTGCCATTACTAGTATGAGCAGATAGCAGGTTCTAATTAAAGTTGCAAACCAGAGGGAATAGACATTAAGAAAGAAAAGAATAATTCTCTGAATAAATTGCACTTGATTTACTAGTTCACAAAAAAGGTCTGAAAATTAGTACCTGAAATTACTTTAAATACAACATCTATCAAACCACAGAACAATAATCAAGTCAGCCTAATTAGAGCACTTATAGTTATAAGCAGCATGTAGCATGTTCCTGTCTTGATGTGGGGAGACCAAGCAATCCCTTAAGTGCCAGTTAATCTCCAACAAACTTTTGCTGAGACTTTGGTGAACCCCCTACACCAGTACCCACTTCTTTCAAGTGTTGGACTGCCTGGGGTGTAACTGCTGTAGTCTTTCTGTAGCCACGTGAAAAGCAGTCTCTGCACACACCATGAGTTGGATCATGAAAGCTCCTGAGTAAATAATGTAGTGCTTGGTAGGACAAGTTTGGCTCATAAATGAGTATTAAACTTCCTTATAGATATCACAGTTATACTGATTTCTTTCTTAAGAGTGCTGGCCTAATGAATACTCTAAATATAACTGGTGAGCATTGGGTGGATATATAGGTTTGTATAGGTGATATTCCTTTAGGTGAGATTCCTTTATCAATGCTGGGGTTGTGAATCACTGGTGCTCCTGGATGGATGTCAATGCCTTGCTTGTGCTGGTGGGCCTTGGCTGGGAGGGGGTGCTCTTAGTGCTGGGTGGTGCATGGAAAGGCTGTGCTGAAGCAAATGCTTAACTGGATTTCTTTTACTAAATGCGCTGTTTTCTTCATTGGTTTTGTGAGTGGTGGAATTTTGGTTACTGAAAGAATTTGTTTTGAATCAATCCAGCTTTGAAAGTCTGCTTCGAAAATGTCAAGACATGCTTAGAGTGATAAATTTCTCAACTGTTGGGGATCTGGCAATAACTGTGAAATGAAGTATTTAGGATGTTAACGTGAACTAATAACTCTAAAGTGTTATAAATTTTTTTGCTAAACTGAAATACTTTGAACTGCCCAGATGGACACGGATGAGATTTTTCTGTCCTAGCTGGTGGGGAGTGTGGTTAGCTGCGTTGGAAGTAAGAGCAAAATTAATCCTGTACCTTGTTTGATAACTCCTTTATTTTCTTCCCCCATCTCTGTGTATTCTTTTCCCTCTTGGATTTTGTGAAACATGGCTGGCTCTGCAAGCAGCTTTTAATATGCTTGGAAACCTCTATTGGTCTCCAAGTTGGCACATGTTTGTGCTTTGTCATGGATCTGTCTCCCTGTCACCAGCAATTTCAGCTACTGTGAAGCTCTCCTCAGAATTTCAGCAGGTGGGCTGCATGCCCATCTCAGACAGCAGTATGACTGTAACAGGTCAGGAAGAAGTAGGTCACTATGAGTAGCTTGGCAGTAGTGTGCTGAGGGGCCATGCACTCTGGGCAGCCCAGCTGTGGCTCAGTTTTTCAGCTAGAAGCTCTGTGGAGGCTGTGGAACCTGTGAGCTCTGCTGGGCCCTGAGCTGCTGTGAAGCCTGGCCCAGCTTTGGCATTTCATTGCTGGCACCCACAGTCTCTGTGGGCTGTGTGCACTCAGGACAGTAACTTCAGCAGATGGAGAGAAGGGAGTCTCTTTTTTTAACCCAATGCATGGATTATGGCAAATGGAGACCTCCCTGTCACAAGTAAGAAGGGTAGTGACTGTGCTCACTGTCTTGCTTTCACCATAACCATGTGGCTGCATGTACAGAGCAGCAGGAACTAGAAAACAGAATGCAAGGTTAAAATTACTTCTGCCCCTGAAGTGACATCTGTTGTGCCTGTGAGTTATATACCTTGGAATTTCGCTGCCTAAGTTCCATCTGAATTTCACTTTGAACAGGCAAGTGCTTTTTGCTCAGACGTGACTGCCCTTCTTACGTGTGACAGGGAGGTCTCCATGTGCCAGAATACATACATAGGGTTAAAAAAAAGCATGTGGTTTAGAAGAAGCACTGCTGAAAGAGATGGATATAGTCAGGGCAAGAAAATGGTGCCTCTCTAATACACTGAAGTTAAGCCAGTCATATGGCTGATGTAATTTATTTGGATTTTAAAAGGAAAAATTCTTGTGAAAACATGCCTACCAAGAGGCTACTAAAGCAGAACAGAGTTTGGGAAGTTAAAGTAGTTTTGTGTTAAAAATTAAGGGGTTGAGCAGGATTAAATAGTCAGGTTTTCTTTATCAATGGCAATAGGCTAATGATATAATACCCCAACACTCTGTATTAAAACTTGTGCTATCTGAAGAGGGGGATGAGCATGCTATCTGAGGTGGCAACATTTTCTTTTAACAGAGAATTATTTCAGTTAATCAGAGCTAGGGATGATTGGGAATGACCTGAGTTAACAAAGTGAATAAATGGGCCATGTGAAGCAGATGAAATGCAATGCTGATAAAGTTGGACACAGTTTTGAAGGAATAATTGAAGTATCTTGTAAGCTTTCCTGGATTTTACATTAACTGTAACTATTTATGTTGTTACTTGCCATGATCAGCTTAGTAGGAAAAATTGTGTTGTGAATAGATAGTAAGAAAATATCATGTGGGATGAGGAGTGGGGAAGTTGAGAAGGACAGAATAGAAAATACAGTTCCACCCATAAATCAACAAAAACAACCCAAGAATAATTTTGTGCTTGTCTTCTCTCTTACAGCATTCTTGAAATGAGTATTTCTGGCAACTAAATGATTTTAAAACAGAAGGAGTTTGAAAATAAGAACTTGTTTAGAAAGGAGTTGAGTAGTAGGAGATAGTGTAGAAATACTTAATGAGTACTAGGAAGAATGCAAGCTAAGCAACTTCTATTTATCCCACTAATGCAGGAAAAAAAGCAAACTGTGCTATTCAAAGTGAGTGAAAATGAATTATTTTCATGAAAACCTTGTTAACCTTTGAAACTCTTCTAAGCAATCTGGAGGCTGAAAACTCAGCATTAAGCTATTTAAAAACTATTCTTATTCTACAAGGCTAGAATGGCTTTCTCAGAGAATGTTTCTTATCAGTTTACTTCTCCTTCTTAAAAATAAAACAACAATGCATGCAGATACTATATAGGTTGATGTGAACAGACCTTTTAATGTACCTATGTGTTCCTGTGCTCAGCTTTGCTGCCTAAGCTTCAGACTGGCTTGCAGTGCAGCAATTCCATTGTACCAGGTCCCCTACTCAAAGATGCAGAGGTGATGTGCAACAACAACAAAAAAGGTTAAAAATTAGATCAAATTTGCTTTGGAAGGATTCTCTTGATTAAAGCTACTTATTCTGAATGTTATTTCTGCCACTGTGACTTCCTCAGTCTGGGATTTCATGCTGGTCTGTTACATGGAATGGTGCTTTAAATTTCCTTGCTGCTGAGCTGAGGCTTGTGTGGTTGTCTGCAGCACTGCTACACACTCTGTCTGCATCTTGGTGTGATCTGTTTCACATGCCAGGAATGTTGATGGGGTGCAGTTGAGATTAATGATGACATAATACAGTAAGAAGAGATATTAATGCTCTTAGGCATGAATTAATGAAATACCATTGAGAATTTATCCTGCATGAATAAAGGGATTTGGAAGTTGTCATTCTAAAAATCACATGAAGTATTTTACTGAAGGAAAAAAAAAAGCTTTCTTGAAATGGACAGGGTTCTAATGAACACTTACTCTAGATTTTCTGCCAGAGCTGGATGACCAAGCTGGATCCGTTAATTGAATTCCTACTGGTTATATATGTGAGGCACAAATCTCTTGCATCCAGGGCTGTGCTAACTTCAGTACGGAGCTGGATTCCAACCTCTAGTGTAGTTCTGGGGTAGAGACTCAGCATGCCAGGCAGCCATGAATATGACCCATGCAGCAACCCCCTTGCTTCCTGGAATGGTAGCAATGCCCTTCATAAATGTGGAGGTCAATTGTCACCAACTATTTGAAAAAAATCTAAAGTATGTTTCACTGTGAGCTCCCTCTTTGAAGGGCTGAAGTGTTTTGTAGGGCTACAGCAGAGCTGAAACTGAAGAACTGCTGATGTCTCCCAGTGCTTCTCACTCTCAATCATCCCTTAGAATGTGTGAGCTGAAACTCCTGTGAAGGTGTGTGTGTGTGTGTGTGTGTGTATATATATAGCTGTCTGCCTGCAGCAACTCTTGATTTTAAAAAGCTACATTCAGAGAGAACTTTATCCTAAGTTGTCACATAATCAATTATGGAAGACAAGCTTTGTTAGTTTTGAGGCAAAATTGGGTAACAGTATACAGGGAACAGTTATTTTTGTTATTCTGTTAATGTCTGTTCAGTTCAGAAAGAAAAATTCCTTAAAAATTAGGACATAAAATGACACATATTTTATCCATAACTTCCGTCAATTTGAAACACCTTTTATTGTCTATGTAAGTGAATGTATGTAAACTTTATTAGTAATTTCATTTCCAATTTAAAAGAAGCAAAGGTGGATTGTAGAGTTCACAGATAAAGGTTAATTCTAACTATAAAGGTATTACCAGTGTTGCATTTCTTCATGTTATGGTTCACTTATGTAGAATTGAGATGTATTTTATATTAAACAATGCATAGCACCATTATACAACAGTTCACTAAATGCACATCCCATTTAATCTTTTGCTGGAATATAACTGGACTGAAGTTACAAGGAAGAATTGGATGGAGCCAGTAGGGTTAACACTGATAGTAACAGGAGATTACTAGCCATAAGAAAATTACAGCTCTTCTGAAAGACAGTGCCTAAAATAGCAGCATATCCTTGGCACCATCGTAGGAACTGGTTAACTGGTGACCCTGGACAAACACTTGTTTCCATTAATTCTGCTGTCATTATTTTGCTATTCTTGAACTCTTCCTCTCAATTCTTCTGTCCTTCTGATCCCAAGACAAGATGGCAGGAACGTGAGAGAGAACACAAAGAAATTACAATAAGCTGTCAGCTATATAATTATATTGTAATCTACTACACTGAGAAGTTACACCAACAGAAATTTGGCAAGCTATTGACTGCTAGCTGCTAGCTAAACACAGGACATTTCACTATCAAAACATTAAAAGAAAAAATAAAAAGGAAAAAAAAAAAAAAAAAACAGGCTTGCTAAAAAGCAACATCTATACTACAGAGAAGCTAACAAAAGAATTCCGGTGTGATACTTAGGTTCAGCTGGTTCATCTTAGGTTCATCAGCTCAATTTTCTTTTATTTTATGAATACTTGTTACATTTGCAATTGGTTATATTTTTAATATCACAATGCTACAAACCTTCCAGCATATAGTTTCACCACTGCTAGTTAGACAGTGTGACACAAAGGAGTACTCGCTTGAATTAGGGTGGAATATTCTGCTGAAAGCTGGTGATGTTACTAGGTCATGTACTGTAATTACTTGAGCACCATGGGTTTAAATCCCTAAGACGTGATTTCCTAGGTAGAAGGCAGCAGGTATGTTTTTAAGTTGCCAGGCAGACCAAGGGAATCCTTTTGCTCCAAAGTGTCTGCTGGTATACCCTGAATCAGAACAAACCCTTACTTCACAGAGACTTCAGATTTTTTTAAAGCATCTCTATTAAACAGAAGTAAACAGTTTCTGATTAAATTTTAAATGACTTTGACATGAAGATAGTAACTTCTAAGTATTAAGGAACTTACTGGCAAGAGTTACCAGTAGGATACAGTAAAGATGCCTTTGTCTTCAGTGATAACTGCTACAGTCACAGGCCTGATTACAGATATACTGAGGTTATCTGAGCTATGAGGTTACATTTACCCAGGTATTTTTTATAGAGTTAGATCTGTCTCAATACCAGGAGTTCTTGCCCCCAGAATTTTTTTGAAATCCAAACTTTTTCAAAATGCACCTATGCAAAACTATTGTGCATCAATATATATTCCTAATGGAGCTTTATATATACTAGCAGTTTAGAAGCAACTTAGAATTTATAAGGCTTTCAAATGAATTTTTGCTGTTGTCATGCCTGTATTCAGTCACACTGGCCACACATGAAACAGTGGCCTCTGTGATAATGAAGGAAAGCATTTTCGGAAGCTGTAACAAATGAAGTCCTTGGCATGATCTGTGAGAAGCCCTGGTGTTAGAGGGACAGAAAGAGGCTTGGGAACCAAGGAAACAAAGATTTCAGACTTCCAATTTTGCCACTTATTTGTAGATAACATCTTGGGCTGCCTTCTGCAGTTTTCCTGTCTGATAGAAATGAGGGCAGTCATGCTCACTTATCTAATTCAAAACGGTGATGGATTGATTATTTGTATAGCACTCTGAGTACTACCCAAATGCTGCTTACGTTTTTCCTGCTACAAGAATATATCTTCATCACTAATAATTACTGCTAATTACTGTTGCTGAGACTATGATAGTGGTATTTTATTTCAATACATATGCCTACTTAAAAACTGTGTAAATATATGAAATTACAGTACTTTTTCCCAATGACCCTGCTATGTCTGAATTTGATCCTATTTAATTGTGACTAAGGTAATGAATAGTAAAGATGAACTCTTCTGTAGCACTACACAGTTTCTATTGTATTCTCAACACTTAAATCATAAAATGTAAAGAAGCCATTCTAAGCAGGATACAGCTGGGTCAAAGGACTTGCTGATGCCAATTATGCTTTGTACATAATAATGCACATTTTACCTATTTGGAAAAAAATTCACATTTATTTACTGTCAAACAGGTGTTAAACTTTACACTGGATATTAGTGATGGGCTCATTATTAACAAGTTTACACAAAGGGATGAAAAAAGCAGAATTTAGTTGAAACAATTTACATTTCATTAGATTTTTATCATAAAATAAATTAATTACTAAATATAGACAGAAGGAATATGGAAGAGTAATAGTTATGTTTTATTTATTTTTTAAAGGACAGGCACCTTTTATTCACGAGAAAGTTTGTGAGAAGTGTCCAGTGTCCCCTTTGCCCCTTACCACCCAACCCTGGTTAAGAATGAACAGGGAACTGAGTTACAATCTTTATTACCTATACCAAATTTGTGCAAGGCTTGGCATAATTGGCTTCTAAAACAATTTTCTCCCCAAATTATGTTTTTGGCAATAAAAATTAAAAAAAGAAAAGAATAAAACCTAACTTGTCAAAGCAGAACACTGTTTACAGTGAAAAATAAGTGAAAAACGGGCAGAACTTGCATTTTAAACATACTACTGTACTATGAACAGAGTGTAAGAAAAACAGCTTATAACATATGTGCAACCAAGAGCGATTCACAATATTTTCTTCAAACTCTTAAAATTATTTTTAATGACAATTATATTTCAGTTGGACACAAATGTATTTATTTTACCCTAGCAATAGAACAAAATATAATTTCTTTAGCCATTTTTTTCATGAGAACGGTTCATTGTACAGTTGAGGAAATATATGAAATAAGGCCTGTGGCTTGATTGCTAGTGGTTAGACATGTATTCAATCTTTGCCTTAATGGAAAAGATTTGCAGTGAACTGCAAACTGATGCAGAATATCTCTCCTGCTTTTGCAAGTCTTGTCAGGAATAGTAAGGTACAGTAAATTTGTCCCACAGGATTTTAGAGCCTACGCCTTGTATATAATACAATGTAGGCCTAGGAAAAAAAAAATGGTGCAGCCATATTTACAAATTTAGTTCACAAACTGCTGCAGTAAAATGGCTGGAAAGTGTTTTATTTCTTTTTTCACAATTTTGTTAAATTCAGCAGCAGAAGATATCTTAAAATACCTTGTTGGTATTTTCTTTGTAACAAATAATTCATTTTAGTATACTCTGTGTATATACAAAGTTTTTGTTTTATAAAAATTCACAGAACTGCGAGGTCCAGTCATCCCCATTACAGAGGAGAACCACAGGGTCAACAGAATTGTCTCTTCAAGCAGATACGAGGGAGCCTGCACGGGGCCAATTAAGTCTTTTTAATACTTGTACATGGCCTTTAATATTTCTTTGCTACACTATTAAAGGCTTGTCACTAGTTGCATTTGTCCTTCTCTAACATCTCCTTCTGGAATACATCCTTCCTTGTTAATGGGAATTATATAGCCGTCGCTATTACCCCTGCTGATTTGATAGTACATCTGAAGCTGATGGCCAGCTCCTAGATTTGGCATGCTCTTGTAGTAAACATCCTCGTTTTCACTTCTCCTGGAAGGAGAGAGATCTTCTTCAACATCGGGGCTGCTCTCTGGGTACGGAGAGTCTCTGAGGTTGGGCATACTTGTGTAAAGAGAGTCTCTGTTGGGGGACTGGAGGTGGTCGTCAGCCTCGGCTGTCAGCTGTGAGACATAGCTGTCAGTTCCCTCGGTCTTCACTTTCTTCTGGGGCTGGTACAGAAGGGAGTGAGTCCGCTGAGGAATAAGTGGGGCCTCGAGCTCTTTGTGGTGCAGCTCCAGCCCAGGGGTGTCGCTGTGCATCAAAGATGAGGCGTCTGCCACGATGGCGTCATCTTCGCTGCTACTCCCACCGATCACAGCCTTGGCTGGCAGTGTGCGCTCCAGGTTGTGGTTCTTGCTGTTGCCCCGCAGGTTGTTGTGCACTAATTCTGAAATGATCATTTTCTCAAAAGCAGTATCATTCAGGCTTAGTCCACAGTCTACAACTTGCACACTGTCGTTATAGTCACCATTGCGCAAAGAGTAGCTGTTGTTGAAATTACCATTTAGCGGTAGAGTATCCATGGCACTTGTATCCCTGGCATTGTTCAGTGAATGTCCTGAAACAGAAAAGGACGGTTCTGGTTATTGCCTGATATGCTTAACACATTTTTTTTTTTAAACAAAATTCTTTAATGTAGTTCAGGACAAAGTTGTACTTGAAAGTAGGACTTGAGAAAAGTTAGGTTATTGAACATTCCCAAATGTAAACAGTTGCACGCCTTATAGGAAAGATGCCTTTATACAATAGTAACATGCATTTCCTGTGGGGAATAGTGGCATTTTAATTTCTTAATTTAATGTCATTTCTGTGACTCTTCCACAAGGAACTGTTCACTCCATGCCCTTGCATATGTAATGCAAAGCAATTTGTTTGGAAACATCTATGTTTTGAAGTACGTCACTATGATTTAGAAGAAAGAAAATTAACAGAATTTGTCCTAAACAACACTAAATTAAAAAGGAATTAGATCACAGACATAACTGAAGGTAAATGTACAACATAAACCCACATAACTGGCAAGCAACTACTTTAACACGTTTCTAACATTTTTCCCTTTTTTTTTTTTTTTTTTTTTTTTTGAGATGAGGTAAAGAAAAGAATGAAAAAAAATGGATAAATACAAAGAATTTATGTTAAACAAGGACAGCCATCTTTCACACTACAGGGACCAGGGCCCACAAGCACCATCCAACAACACGATAGACAGCAGGTGGAATGACTCACTTTGGACAACTCACATCATGTCTGTCTGCTCAGGCTATCTGGCCTAAGAGTAGCTGATATATAAAAGAAAGTAAAATGATTTATTGTAACATGATGAAGAATTACTGAGCTTCTCAGCAACTTAGTCAGAGCAAGGGTTCAGCAAATTAGATTACTAAGCAATAACAGCTTTTCTTTTCCCACTTAATGTAATTTTTTTGTACTAATTCTGTCTGCCAACAATGGCCCCAGGCTTCTAAAGGTCAAAGTTTGCCTGCAGTCTGCATCAGTCACAGTGACAGCGCTGAATGAACTGGAATAGTTAATTAAGAGTTAGGCCCACAGTTACCATGGGCATGGAAGTCAAATGCGGAAATGTTAGAAATTTCTGTAAGTATGTGTCACAGAAATTAAACCAAAGAATAAATATTAGTTGTGGAATGGGAAGAGGAAATCAGCCATGGCTGATATCTCGTAGCTGCTGGACAAATGACAGATTGGGTAAGTCTGCTAAGAAACATGAAATAAGTTTAGGGGGAGAAAATGAAGTCTTATGATGATTAAGGTCTTTGATTTTGACTTTTTGTTTTTGGTGGTAGTAAGGGGGGATAACACAATAAAGAAAAGGATTTCCTACAGACACAGAGACATGTAAACTATGACAGCACAGTGCTTCTCAAGCAAAGGAAAAGAAAAAACTTTGAAAGAAAATAAACAGTCTGAATCATGGAAAGTTGGATGGTTAGAGCATTCCTAGTAAATCACTTTATCTACAGAAGAAAGAATGGAGTGACTTTACTGAAATGAGACTGACCACTGTGAGGCTGCTGCATTATATGCAAGGCTTGGAGGAGTATAAGAAAAAAGTTGTTTTGGAGAAGATTGTACATTTTTTGTTTTTGTTGTTGTTTGTTTGTTTTTTCATAATTAAAGCTGCAGCTTATCCTAGAAAATTCAATCTTCTCTGGAAAATACTGTTTTCAATTAAAAAGTAATTGCATTTTCTCATGAAAGAGTTTTGTCTTCAACTTTAGAAAGCAGAGTAATAATTTCCGAATAAATTTGAAGTAATTTGCAAATCATTTTGTAACTCTGTTACTGTTAGCTCCTCTTCATGTATACTGATTTAAACAGAGATGAGGGTTGTTTGAAAGGTCTCCTTAAGCTTTGATTAAACAACTTTGTAGTTTGGCAATTTCATATATGTTCTAAGGCTTTTTCTTGCAATGGATTTTAGCTGTGCAGAACATATGGCATTTATAAAAGTAGACAACACATGGACCACATGCTGGCATTCATTTCCCTCATGAAAGTGATTTAATTCTATAATTTTAATTCTCTTTTCTTTTGCTAAGCAGATACCAAAATGTATCTGATAATCCAAAATGAGTTTTCTATGATATACTGCAGAGTTAAGCATACTAAAATATATTTAAATTGGTTTGATGAGGCAAATTTTGTTGCCCATGATCAGGTAATTATTTGAAATCTTTCCATAGCCTGTAGCAAGATTACTGTGGGAATGTAAAAATATAAGTAAATTGTTAAGCGTTTCTGCTTGACACTGCTTTGGTTTTGAACAGCAAATTATTTCAGCATTGTATAACTTCCGTTACCAATGGGGTTTGCTACAGACCTCATGTTGTTTTCCAAAAAGCAGTATGCAAGTACTTTTTGAATGTGGAAACATTTCATTTGCAAATTGTGAACCACTTGCCCGCTGAGTCTACTTCATGACCGCTAGTTATGTTTTAATTGTGCCCATTAAAAATCATGCTGAAAAAATTTACATTTGATAGGCAAAGTTAAGTTTTACTCCCATACTTGTCTCTCTGTAGGTTGCTAGAGGAAAGCATAAGGAAAGTAAGAAAACAAGAGAATGAAAATAGAAACTACAGTTCAGTTAAAAAGGAAACTTGAAATAAAATCTGGAAACATGAACTCTTTATCAAAGATTTATTGTTCCAGTAATACTAAAGTGATCTTAACGACTCATCTAACAGAAACTGCTAGATATTTACTGATGAACTGCACTGTAGTTAAAAAAAGCAACTAGAGGATGTAACAACAAAATGTTAGGTAAGTGATGACACCCTTTATGCTGACAGAACTAAACTGTTCTAACTGTTAATCTCATGATTTTCCTAAAGGAAATGATCTACCATAAAGCTGCACTATACTATAGATCTGTTTGACGCTGGATACAATTTTCTGTGCTGCAGTATCCAAAGGTGTCAAGATGCCTTGCATTGCTTTAGTACCTAATCTGTTCCATGAGCAGGTTTTTCTCAGCAAGCTTTAGAGTCAACCTTACATTGCATAGACATGATACCTCTAAGTGATATATATCTTGAAGATGGACTCTCGGACCATGTGGTGTCAGTCCTGTAATAGTATATTAAGATTTATGCCACCTGTGTTAAAAACATGGATAATTATTGGTAAATACTGTTACGGCAAAGGCATTACTATAATATAGTGCAGTTTTACAAGCTGACATTGGTAATACTGCATTTCTCAAACTGACAGAAATTTTGAATGTATGGCTAAGGTATTGCAACTTGAGTTTCTACCTAGGGAAAAGAAGGGATTTGGAGCAAGCCAAGAAAAGCGGTTTTATTCAGGAAGTATAAGCACACCTGGTGAGTTAAACACAGGAGCTGAAGGGGCATTACATACAACAGTTTCAGCGAGCAATGTGTTATAGGGGTTGTTAGTGCCGTGTGGTCGAAGAAGAGGGTTTGTTAGTAGGTAATTGCCAGTCATTCCTGAAGCAAAAGAAACAGAAAAAAATGTCAGTTCTTTAATTTTATTCTGACAGTTTCAATAAAGAATATTTTTATTCATCATGAATCATGTAGAACCTGTCAAATGTAATTCAGTTGAAAATTTCTGAGTGTATCTGAGCTATATGTTTGAAACGGGAGTAGGAAAATACAGTTAGATTCCAGTAATTCACAGGTGCTGTCCAAATCCCCAAAGTAAACATCTGGTGAGAGTGACATTTACTAATGTACACAAAATCGGTGTTCATAAGAATAGCAATTAAATGGGTAGAGATCAAGGTACTACATAAAGCTACTGCAGCTTTTAAAATGGTATCACGGAATGTTTCTGTCCAGAATGGAGGGAACTGAGTTTCTTAAATTTAAAGGTATTGAAAAATCTCTTATGACAGGATCAGAGCTGTTATTCACTTCATGACAAACACACGGAGAGTGGAAGGGAATCGTGTTTTCAAACACAGAGTAGATGACAAACTGCAAGCATATCTTAGTATACGCAAAAGTATGCATGCTGAGGGGAAAGCAAAATATTTGCTCTAAGAAATCAGAGCATTCACATTTTCTCCCGGGACATTCATGCTACAAATTTATCTGCCAGGTTTTAAAAAAGAATTTCTTGAATGACAAATTTATTTAAACAATCAGTTCACAAACAATGTAATGCGAAGCATGATACTACAGGAATGAACGGACCTTTTAAAACTCAGTTTAAATGTTAGTGCAACATCATTTAAAGAATTCAGAAGAATTAGAAGAAAAAAAAAAGCATCTTTTGAGATCTAAAAAGACAGTTAATCTCTGACTTCTAGATACTGAAAGAAAAGCTGTCTGGAAAAGTGACAAAGAAAACTTACTTTAAACAATAAAGTTAAATTTCTACTTCCTTTTCTGTTGCACTGCACAGCAACAAATCAGAATGAAAATAGTAAGCCAGCTATATCTATATACTGTATTTTTATTTGGCAATGGAAGAAGTAATATTATATTCTATATTAATGCTTGGTACTGTACAGAAGCAGAAAAATCTAAGATGCAGAGATCTAGGGCCTGATAATGATAGTTTGTGTCAGTGAACAACTAAAAAACGGTTCACTGTAGCTTTTTTCAGTGGTAATCTAATTCCTACAAGAAATACTAACTGAAATACTTCTTGTTGTGTACCATGTTTAATATCATTATTTGAATTACAATCTCAAATTATTTATAGTATGCAAAATTTGTTATCCGATCCAAAGTATTTCTCTTTTACTTTAAGGTGCTGATTTTTATTTTAAAGAAAACACTAATTACTAGATAATCACTGAACTTTTCTTACAGGTATTTACCCCTGAGATAGCAGAATTATTGTAATTGAATAACAACAGCATCAATTAATTTTTTTTAGCCATCGTGGAGCATCTCAAGTGATGAGACTGGAGCTCCACAGCAGGGAAAAGCCTCCAAGATCTGTGCTCAGCTCTGAACCACTTGAAGCTGTAGCATGGGCAAAGTGTACCTCCTATGGTGAAATCCCAGACTTTTATATTTATGTCATATTTGTGGGCTTTTAGGAAATGAAATAAGAAATAGATTTTCTACTTAGGATATATATATATATATTTTTTTTTAATTTTGCCAGAAGAACATAAAGATTCAGGAGGGAACAATAAGACACACAAGTTGTCTTAGATATTTCTGTAAGCCAGTAGGATCATGCTTTTGAAATCTTGCCTTTTGCCAAATACTACGCTTTTTACTTCCAAAGCAAACATGAGTTAAGTACAGGTCTCCACCACCAAATCTTGAAAAAAGCACAGGGGAGAAAATTTGCCATTTGTGGTTCACAAGGGTTTTACAGTAGTCCTGACAATGGTAAATTTTCTGTTTGAAACTTTTTAAGCCAAGCAGGAACTGGTCAGAACTACGTTTGTCTCTTAGGGATGTGAGTGGAACAACAGGCTGTGACCTTGGCTTTCACATTCTTCGCCTGCATTACTTGTTTTTTTTTTGTTTTTTTTTTTTTAAAGGGGTGGGGAAAATGGAGAAAAAAGAAGGGACATTCTGTGTTGATTAATACCCTCGTCTTCTAAGTGGACATGAAAATGCAGTTACAGATTTCAAAGTCTAATCGAGATAAGAAACTTAAAGTTTTGGCTTCTGTGCCTGAAAATCTGGATCCTATCCCATATGACAGATACAATGCTCTTTGAAATAAAAAAGATAAATGCTTTACAGACATCTTTTGCATAGAAATGATATCAATTAGATTTCACTGGGAAAATTTCTGCACCTAAAAATCATAGTCAAATATGCATTAAAATGTTACTGCACTCATATTTCTGTTTCAGATTTAACCTATAAAGGTTAGAAAAGATTTAAAATTATGATCTTGCTTTTAAGTTAAATTATTGATGAAACTTATTTAAATGCTCTCCCATGAATGGAGGAATTCAACTTCTATATCAGGGGGCCAGCTGAGGGAACACGGCTTTAAAATGTGCTGGTGGATGACTTTAAAACTCTGCTTTTAGAGTACATTTGTTACAGATTTTTTTTTTTTCAACACGTTCTTTTCAATTCTTCTGTGTTAAATTAAATTATATAAAATCTGTAAAAAATTTGTCTTCTAAAACTGAAATGTTCCCAGTGACTGACCTTGATTAAGTGTTGAAGTGCTGTTGATGTCACCTGAGATAAAAGAAGATTCAGATTGTTTTCTCACAGTGTCATTCCACATCCTCCTTATACGACTCTGTTAATGTAAAGCAGTAAGACAGAGCGCATTAAGTTACAGAAGATTTTTTCCTACTTGTGTACTATTATTCATTCTCATTTATTTTGCACTAAAGTAAGCCATTCTTATAGCAGAGAGCAAAGCTCCATCCTCTGTTATTACAGTTCTAATTTATTAAATTTCATTTAGATGAAACATGATGGTATAAACCTTCCAATAAACCAGCCCATAATTATAAGAAAAATAAGGCGTTTGCATTAGACCAAATTAAAATAAAATCTTTAAAAAGAAATCAATTCTAGCATGCAGAACTATGTATTTGCTACCTAAGTGATAATAATGAGAAGACAATTACTACTTCTGATTGGAGCAGATCTCAGGGGGCTTTTTATAAATAAGGTTAATTAAAAGATGTTGTCAAAATCTTTGTTACCTGAGTGCCAGAGGAATAGCGAGCACTAGTTCTTGTTGTTGATGCCTTCACTGAACTGTGAGGACTCTCAGTTGGTAGTCCACCACAGCAGTAGGAATGTCGGAAGCATTTGCCATATTCCTTACGTACCTATGGAGAAAAAAAATACTTTAGCACAAAAAATGGAGTGACAAACACCTCTATTGACAAAAAAGACATCAGTCTTGCACTGACAACACTCAACTGCTTTTTGAGCAAATACATAATTCTTGCCTACTGAAATGATGGCCTTTAGCAAAATTAGATATTTTGCCTTATTTAATGGCAGCATTATTGGTTAGCCAGCATTTTTGAATTATTTCTGAAGTATACATGTATTTCATTTAGACATATATGAATAATTGTTGCTGAGTTGTTACAGGATTATTTTTGTTTTGTCTTCATATTGTGGATTAATACAGTTGTTTACCTGAATGGAATATTGGCTGAAAATAGTCATTTTTTGCAATAGTTTTTGGTGTCTTCCCTGTCCCTGTCTTCCCTGTCTTCCCATCTTGGCATACAAGAAAGGCTGAGGCAACGAGCCTTTGAGCTTCTCAGTACTGCCCATTTAAGTTACTCCTTCTAGAAAAGCATGCCAAGAAGACTGTATTTAGTCTAAACTGCAAGGACTGTGAGCATTTTTTCATATGAAGTTACTCTGGGTAACTCAAATAGTTGCTAGTTCAGCAGCTGCAGCAGTAGGGCACCAGCAAAAGTCAGAGCCAGGAGTTGAAACGTACAGGCTGGGAAACTAAGCATCTTTTGTTTTTAGGACCAAAAAGTAGAATTTTTGCTATTGTCTCTTCTGACCATAGAAGTGTGAACGCACTTGTTAAGTATATGAAATTTCTGTCTAACAGAATAACATTATTCTGATGGCATAATAATTTTAGTATTTGACCTGCACTGATTTACCTTCTGTTTCCATTGAGCTACTGGAAACTTTAGTTTTGTAATGTGCATTAACATTGTAATGTGCATTAACACTGTCATAGAAATAATCTGGATGATATTACAGAGCTTTTAATTCTCTCACATTTGATGACTGCTACATTGCTATTTATTTTTCAATAACACAAAAGAGCACATGTATCCTGGCAACATGATCAGTGAAAGGACGTGCTGGATAAAACTTGTAAAGATGCCAAATATTACATTCACAAATCTTCTACCAGATTCTTGATAATCCTGGAGTCTCATGTGCATCGATGAGACTTCTAAATTCCTCTGAAAAGTGACATTTCAGCTAATCTGTAAATTCTGCTTGGCCTACAGAATATATGGCACAGAAATAAACTTGTGTGTGTGTAAAACTGAGAAATGAAGGAAGGAAAAAGGCAAAAAATTAACAGTGTGAATTTACATAAGCCAAGCACTGTTTTCAATATTCCAATAACTTTATCACCACTAATGTGGTGTTTCTATAAACCATGAAGTTCAGGAAAATTTGAATAGTTAATGCTTTAATTTCCACCTGAGGACAACAACTCATCTATTTAAAAGTATATCATATATATTTTAAGTTAACTCCTACCAATATCAGCACAAAACACACATACAAAAAGGAAAACAGAAAAAACAGAAAGGCCTGGACATAGAATTGTAACCTTTATCTTCACATTCTCAAAAATGGAAGTCTGTAACACTTAAGAAAACACATTCCTGACCATTAATGGATATTAAATGCTCCAGAACACTATCTAGTAGAGACAATAGCAATCAGAACTATATTTTCATCCAAATGCCACCCTCCAGGGCTGGTTTTGCCTAATGCCTATATTGCTGTGAATGTGCATTATCCGTCACTACAGCGCGTTCCTCTGTCATTATTTCTAAATTATAGCTTGTTGGAAATAGTTGGAAACAACGGCACTATCATCCCGTCAGAACTGCAAACATAATAGTTTTCACTTTCACAATTCTATTTCTCTGTTCAATTTAGTGACCAACTAGTAATAACAGAATAAAATGACTATATTAGCTATGCAGACAGAGGATCAGATAATATCCAGTCAAACTCACTGAAACTTAAAAATTTTAAATGGCAGCTTTAACATTCTTCCAGGTATAAATCTTATTGCTCCAGGTTATGCTTTTTCACACTTGACTGGTATTTTAATATTGCTTTTTGCTGACTCCACTTAATAAAAAAACAATGCATAGCTGTAAAAAGAAATAGAATCAGAATCTGTTTTTCATTTTCAAGCCCAACACAAGTGATAAAAAAGCAACATGATATGAAACCTTAATCTAGAAATTATTTACATTTTGAAAATTTCTTCCCTCTTTTCTTATGATCACTCTCCTCTCCAAGTGTGTTTTTATTATCTCAAAATGAAAGCTATACCATTTTCCTCTGGATAAAATCCATTCTGTCTTCCACATCTTTTTCCCAAAACATGTCTGAAAGCCATTGTCTACACCAAATCTCGAGACACTGGTACTGTTAAGAGCTGAGAACACGCAAGAATGTGATTTTGCCCTTATGTAATAACCTTTTATCCAAGAATCTTTAACCACTTTATAAATATCAGTTAAATATTTCTCTGGTGAGCTAATTATAAAGGGAGTTAATAACTGTTAGGCCTCCTGCCTAAAAATGGTACAAATATTTAGAACCTAAATATTGCAAGTTGGGTGTTGCCAAACAACGGACTTACTGCATTTTATCTTATGGTCTGTGGTGGGCTTTTTCTGACGTACAAATTTCCCCTCTGCTCTCAACTCTTTATTTTCATTTGCTGTGCTTTCTATGAGCATTTTACTTTTATCCTTCATTGGAGCATCTCTAAGGCATGAAAACATTCTCCATTCTCAGTCTGGGACACAGAGGGAGAGTGGGAAACCTGATCCCGCCTAGCTGTGTCCTTCAATTCCATCTCACTTGTCTGTTTATCTCTCCTCTATGAGCTTCCCTCTATTCAGCAGATCTGGGCAAAGGGGGCCTGAACTAATTTAGAGCATCTCTTCATTAGGGAAGGTAGTTGCCAGGGGATTCCAGTTTCTCCAGCTAAGAGCACTTAGCTATTGTTTTGCAGGGGGAGGCAAATGTTTCAAAACAAGTAGTCATGCTGGTGTACTTAGTAAACTCCCCTCATTACCAGTTGTCTGCAGTTAATGGCTACTTTTTCTTTAGGTGTGCTGAAGTTCACAGTGAAATTAATTTGCAGATCTGACTTAATTTTGTAATGAACAAGCGCTCGCAGCATAATCCCTGCCTATCACCTGTAGTTTTATGTGGCAGCTTAATAGGACCTCATGAGAGGTCTTTGCCTTGATCTGCGAGAATGTTTCCAGGCTGAGATGGGCTGATACTGTAAAAGATCCCTTTTTTTGCAGTGCTGCAGGCAGGATTTGATTCTTAAGTGCATAAAGACTTTTGGCTGTGGATTCAAAATTATACATACCGCATCACAAATGTTGAACAATACACCTTCTGTATTTTTGTCCCAAAGTCTCTAAACTTTAAAGCCCAAGTTGGAAATACTGCATCCATTTTAAACTCATACAGGCCAAAAAGCAGTTGAATGACTCTCAGAAGCACATGCAGCAAGAACTGTTTTCGATCCTAGTCTCTTCCTTAAACTTCTTCAAAATACTTCTGTTCTCGAAATGTACTCTATTTTTTCAAGAAATATATGTGGTATTTTTAAGAACATATAGAGCACACGCCTCTGTTTGTAGTAACTTACTTTCTTTTGAAGGGCACAATGAAAGATGAAAATAAACATTCCTTGGAAAGCATTAAATACTGTGAAGAGATACGTCATCACAACTGTTCCCTCATTGATAAACAGTAGGCCAAATGACCATGTTAGGCCAAGAAGACACAGGAGAGCAAATGCACCCAGGACCCAGGATCTGTAAAAGAAAATTAATTTTACTAACATTACTTATAAGACTGCATGTTGCCAAATCCAATATTAACATTTCAGTTCCTTCAGTTGACTTTTACTAGGTTCATATTCAATTGTAAAAATTCCTTGGGTTTAACCTTTCATCTATTAAAGAAAAAACAATTCCATTTGGTACTTTTAGTCTCCAGTGAAAACAGCAAGAGTAGATATGACCTTTTACTTTCTCAAGAACTGCATAGGATGTCAAAAATACTTTGAAATGTCGAAGTATAGTGCAAACCCCAACTACTCCATTGCCTTATCTGCTATTACAAAAGAGATTGATAAATCTGGCTTAGCCACTAATCACAGCATAGATTTTAAACAGTGGTGCTGCTAAATGACACCAAATAATGTAACACAAATACACAAAGGTTAAACAGCAGATTAAGAGCCTAGAGCCCAAATCTTTAATGCTCTGATAAACTCAGCTAAACTGAAGCTAGATGATCTAACTTCTGCATGAAGAAACTCTGCTGAAATGTGGCAAAAATATGGATATTGCTCTATAGAATAGTGTAAAAAAGATTCCATCATGAATAGGTTAAGGAAAAGGAACTGTAGAGAACGGCACAGAATGAAAGGGAAAGGGAATTTAGTCAGTGAATTCCACATCTAACTAATGATCTTACTTGATAAATGGCTTATTATCTTCATAGCTAGAAAGCATTATAAGCAGAAAAGAGAAACAAAATTATTAGACAGAATTGAAACAGAAATTAATAAGAGCATTTTTAATTGTCTATAAAAATAAGTCAAAATTAGGAAATTCAAAATGCAGAGGCAAGCAATTTAAAATTATAAAGGCATATAATAGTTAAAAATTCTTTAGCAAATCAGGTATCTCAAAACTAGTTAATTAAAATTAAGGGCAATCCACAATATTGACCGAGTTTGTAAAGTTAAAAGTCATGCCAGAAATTTGTTAATGTAGGGTTCTATCTTACCCAGGTAAGTCCGTATTATAGTAGCCATCACAAACACGGTAATTACTGGTGTGGATGAGAAGACAGAAAGAGGAAAAGGAAGAAAAGAGAGAGATGCTAAAGATTAGCTCTCTCTCTCATCATGCAACATGCAATGAAGCTGATACTGACCTATCCATAACATCTAGTCACAATGTTAGCCTTAGTGAAAATCTCCCTTTGCCATTTTCAAAATTCAAAGCAAATCTCTAAGACCCTTTCATATCCAACCCTTAGTATTATAAAATTGCACCATCCCTTCAGTGTTGATAACAAGAACCTTCAGTACAACATAAAGCTATAAGCTAAAGAAGCAAAAGCTGACAAAACCTCGTTAATTATATAACACTTGCATTACTCTGCAAAAAGGATACTGCATTACAGCACCAAGATAAAGTAAACATTTGCTAAATTAGCATGAAAACAGCAGATAATCTTCAAGTTAACAATAATAATAGAGTCAATTCTCTTGGGAGAACAGGATTACGAGTAGAAACTGCTCAGAATCCTTAAATCAAAAAGTCATTTAACAAAATAAACTTAATATAATCATATCAGTCATGCAAACAGGAACATCATTTTTGAACTGCATTTTAAATGCAAATGAAATTACTACAGTGCAGTGGTATTTCCATGAAACAGTTTCTTGGCACTACTTCCAGGCTGAAATTATCTAATTTTGACCAGCATTTGTGACATTACAGAAACAATGTGACGAAAGCAGGATTGGTTCTGTTTGCTTCTAATTGACATCTGCAGTTGCTGGGAGAGAATGGCATGTGCTACTAATGGAAAGTAGCCTTCAATCAGTTCAGCAATCAGAAAATAATCACAGTTCTCATACTTGAACACAAAGCACTTACTTAATGTTTTCCAACCTGCTAGAGTCTGGTTTCAAAGTGTTTGAGTGCTTCACCATTTTGCACAATGTGATCACCAAGAAGATAAGATTCAGCTGTCAAAACAGATAAGAATGAAATTAAACTACTTCAAGTGAAAGGTTGAATAATAATGATGTTACAGACTAAACAAAACCTCCGTAGTTTATTTTCTAATATATAGAGAAACTGAGTAACTTTATCAGAATGTCTGCAAAAAGTGATTGCAAATACAGATGAAGGGCAAAAATGTTTTAAATTATTGTTTCACTTAATTTTGCTGAATTGACCAGTGCCATGAACCAGCCATATTCAGCTCATATCCAACACGTGTCAGTGTCCATCTAGCTCCGTCTTCCAGCATGCTGCATTCAACCCCTGTTCACCTCCACCTCTAAACTCTGGCATTGCTTTCCATCTGTGCTATACCAGTTGCCTTTTCACAATCTCATTCTGCCCTCAGAAGGTTTTTCATTTTTGCTGGTTTCACCCTTTTTTTTTTTTTTTTTTTTAATTCCCTTTTTATTCTCACAAATCCCACTGAGGTCTTGAAAAGAGCTAAAATGTAACTGAAAAAAATAGAAAAGAAAAAGAAATATAAAGATGTAGCAAATGCATCAAATTTAACAAAGCCATAGGTATATGCTGTGGGTATACCCTCCCTACTGCCCACTCTCATTCTGTAGTCTGGATTCTGTTAAAGACTGCATGCCACTTGAAAGAAAGGACTATGCTGTCTTATTCTTGCATTACATATAGACACCAAGGAAGATATTGAAAACAGTTTTTTATATTATTGTTTCTTTATTTCACATATCTCCTATTGTGAAATGGCACGACAGATATCAGAGGCACTGTGTGATTTCAAACCATGTGAAGAATCCCAGAAAACCAAATAGAAGGATGCCTGCAAGAATGGGTTGAAACATTGTAAACAGTCTGAATAATTAGCATTTGATGTCCCCTGTCATGCAAACAATTCAAATAAAATTCTGTGTTTGAAAACAGCAAAAGCCACATCCTTTCGTGAAGAAAAAAATACATCCCTATCTTTTAGTACAACAGTACACAAACACCTAACCCAAAAACTAATAGAAGACAGGAGAATATGCTTGGACATATTAAATAGATAGGAATTATAACCCCATTCTTTGAATTTTCCCTATGTATCTTTAAATGCTGACTAACGCAGAATCATCAAGATCATACTTCTAATTTGGGTAGCCTTTGGTTTGAGACATCAAAATCCTCACAGTGTTTTTAACACTGGGTTCATACCAGAAGTGTTCCTACAGCTGTGCCACAATAGTCAGAAATGTAATTGAAATCCTAATAAAGAGAAGATCTTAACAAAAAAGAGGAGTATTTTGAAGACTTTGATCCCAGTCTGTTTAATAAAAACATTTATTACAGAAATAATTCTTCCTGCTAAGAGCAACCATGTTATCTCTGCTGCTGCAGCCTCAAAATCAGAATGGACACTGTGTTCCATACTGGAGTTCTCAACACCAGAGCAGCATTTGTCAGCTTCTGACCTTATCAGTCCTGATTCAAAATAAAATGTTTTTACAATTGCATCTTGACATTCACACAAAAAGTGTATGTGATACAAATAACAAAAATAAGTTTTTACAATTTACTTCTCAGTATTCCAAGAATTGACAGAAAATATGCAAACGTTAAGTGCAAGTATGTACATAGGAGTAGGTTAAGCACAGTTTCCACAGCTACAAATAAAAGTTTGATAAAAGTATAGATATTATCTCATGTCTGTATCGACTGTCTTTTATAAACTGAGTTATGACTAACCAGCTGAGAAACATTTCATTGCATCATCGTGATATTTTTGTTTCTCTTATCTACATTTCCACTGTGCAGCCTTATGTTACTTGGATGACTAAGCAAGTTGCTCCTATCTCTGGCCGTTGTAGCAGAAATGAGAGTGGGCTCTGGCCTTCAGTTCCATGCCTTGTCAGGCAGATTTCATTGTTCTGTATTTGAAAAAGTTATTTGCACATTTGGGTAGCTAGTATAAGATGAACTCCTCCAGCTTGCTTAACTTCAATTTAATTTTTGTGAAAACAAACAGATTAAGTGCTAAAGAGATGCCCCATGCCAATGCTAATATGGAAATCAAATTTGGTTGCAACCTGTGCCTCTGGGATTGCACAATCCCAGTTCAGAACAGCATTCACAGGGGCAGCTCTTTGCCTAAGGAGCTACCCCGAAGCATCCTGCATTGTAGCCGCAACATCGTTCTTGGATCAAAAACTCAATAGTCTCAGTTATGTTCATAAATGACTACCTTATGAAACATGAGGTTTTCATCCTCTGAGTCTTTGTAGGAGTGTGGTGTTGGTCTGACATATGAAAAACAAAAGCCTGTGTTTAGATACTGAGGCATCTCTGGTGACATACAAGCAGGTGTGGCCCTACCACAGAACCTTATCCAAGCCCCTGTGTATTCAGGTTTTATGTAGCTACTAAGTTCTGTCTGTTTATATGTCCTCACTGAACTACAGAATGTACAGAATGCACTACTGTGCATAACACTTTTTTACTACGTTTTAATCCTAATTTAGGAAATAGAGCTCCAAAAACAACTGACAGAAAATAATACTCTAAAGATAATTCACAATAGCTGAGGGAGCCTTCTTAAGAAGAAGAAAAAAAAAGCAAAATACAGTACTTTGAAGACAAAGTAACTATGACAACAGAGCATATGATACTTGTTACTCCATCACTGTGAAATATTGCATAGTTTCAGCAGTCAAAGACCATCATTTGCCGCTTGTTCAAACACATTGGCATCCTTTAGAACATTGTGTCATTACCAAAAGCCTACTCTGCCTGCTTACAAAAACTGCAACCCTATCTGCTATAAATGTAGTCACTTTTGGCTCCCTCGCAGCTTTTCATCTAGAAATTGATTGTTTTGGGGGAACTCATGAGTTTTGGGCATCCTGCCATATTATTACACCAGACACTAAGCAGTGAGAGAAGGGAACTTGTTGGAGAGTAATTACTTCTAGAAGGAAGGGCTAAATCATTTTTCTTGGTGAGAAATAAATGTGGAAGAAAAGTCTGTACAAGAAGGTAACACATTTAGTACTTCCACATTCATTTGTACTGACTTTGTATAAGAAAAGCTTTTCCATCCCTGAGTAAGCTGTACTGAGCTCAGAGCTGTGCCTGTTTGGAGCAGGAGGTTGAACAACAGATCATCTAAAGACCTTTCCAACCTGCATTATTCCATGCATGTGTGATTACTAAACTATTGCTAAACTAAGCAAATAAACTCAAAGATGTTTTCCAAGCTCGATAGATAGGCCTGAGTAGAACACTTTTATTTCAGAAGAGCATTCACCACAAACATGCAGTATTCTGGGGCACATAAAGATCCATATGAACAGTAAGATGGGTATTTGAAAGGTTATGAGGTAAAAAATGGGTTTAAGACAGTGATGACTTTCTCTTACTCTTATTACACAATGGGCTGCTGATGGGCTAGGCCTCCTCCTGAGAACTGGGCTCCATCCATCCAAGATGAACCAAAATCTCCACCCCAAAAATACTGCTCTCCTTCAGTAGCAACCAAAATAAATTCATCTTGCAAACACACACACAACGACAGTATACACAGCTGAAATGTTTATATTGGGTTTTTACTATAATTGCTAAAATATATTATCCACTATGAGACACAGGACACTGAATTATAGAGAATTACTTTAATCTATACACATACATTTCTGAAATGTATGTAAAAGCAGAAAAGAAAGAACATGAGCACCTTTTAAAGTACCAGTTCCTATCCTTGATATCAAATGCTTGATATGGCAAATGTAATTAGATAGAATCAAGCAGAAGAAAGACAAATACATATTAAGATAAGTTAAAATATAACTACTTTAAAATATAAAAATTGTAGAATTTTAATGGAAATAATCAAAAGCAGTACCCTGTAAGATCATGCTTCTTTCTTTCATATCTAACACTAACAATGCCAGTTCTGGTCTGGACATCAGAATGTACTGGATATGATAAATAACAAGGTAAAATTTTGGCATCTGGGATCTATGTAATTTTAAAGAGTGAATGTCTTCAAGTCAAATTAACTTTCAAAAAAAATGGATGCAATAATCTGCAGAAGACGAATGGGTTGGAATTAGTCTCAGGTACAATTGATTAGTAGCCAAAAAAAGTCACTTTTTGCAATAATTATAATAAAATTCCCCATGAGCAATGGATAAATACCATTTATCAAGTGGCTCCTACTAAAATATACTTACGTATATTTTTAATACATAAGCTTGTAAACACAGTTTTTAAATGTATAGATAGATATGTGAACATCTGTATGTATGCATCCAGATTTTGGTCTTACACATCCCCATGTAAATGGGAAACAGGCCGGCCTAGGAATTTCTGCTTAAATAGCATTTGGTAGTCCAATATATTGGCTCCATCTGTGAGAAGCATACTGTAGTAGTTTTGGCTGAATTGAAGTCAAACCAACTTCATTTCTTGGATATGAATGATCATGGATCTACATAGAAGTCAAAATACTTTGGCTTTTCTGACCACAGATTATGGGAGAGCACTGTTTGTTTTATAGCCATCAACTTGCTCAATTGAATCACGTCTGCCTGAGCTTAGCAGCTTAAAATTCATTCCACACAGCCTGCAGTGCTGACATGGATATGATTAGACAGAAGAACAGAAACACCACTCTGAAGTAACCTAGCTGAACTGCACATGTTCTGACCCTTTTTGAACTCCCTGGAGCTTTTGTTACCTGGCAAATGCAGCTCTAAAACTGCTCTTGTATCTCCAGATCTTTGCTCTTAGCCATGCAGAAGCCTATTTCTCTCTGGGACTGGCAGCAAGAGAGGTACTCTCTGAAGAAGGCTTCTAAATGAGCGTGCAAGCTGAACTCTTACTGAACTGAATTAATTATTAAAGATGCAGATGGAGCTGTCCAAATGATAAGAACAGCTCCTGACGTGTCATGATCCAAGCTTTCATTAAGCCATTTCAGGCATACTAATGGTTTCCCACCACTCATTACTTACATGTTCTTTTCTCATAGATATAATAACCCTGGTGCCCAAAGGCATGGCAGGCTATGGAACTAGTGAAGCTGGAAGATCCTCAGAAGATATACTGAGGAACTTTATACTTCCCTCCCTTACTTTTCTACCCTCATTTTGATTAAACATGTATACAGATACTAGTGCAAACACTTGTAAACTCAGAGAAAATTGTGTAAAGTAGAGAAGTAAGCAAGATTGTCAAAAAGGAGTGTTTAGATTAACATGTTAAAAAAGCTTACTAAGGAGAAATTCTGTCATGCTACTAAGTACACTATTGTACAACCATGGTTTGCCTTTGGTTACACTGCCCACGACATATTATTTTTCAGCTATTACACTTCTCACACTTCTTCCAGTCTCTTGCTTTCTCAATTGGGACGATTAGAGGGCAAAGCAATTGCTAGAGAAGAATTACTCCCAGGAACTGTGCTGTGATTGCTACCTGCTGTTTCATATTTTTGAAGTTGGGAATACTGCTCCCTAAAGCCTTTTGCGTCTCAGTCTAAATGATTTGCTGGAGGATAATAATGTCATGGCCAGTAAATAACAGTGAACTATGTCTGTACATGGTCAATATGATTAAATGTCCTTCACCTCTATTCTCACTCTGACCTGGTTATGAGGAAGTGAAAAAGCCGTGAGCAATGCCCAAAGCTTCCCATATGAAACGTTATTTTAAAGCAAGAGAGAAATAGAGGTGACTTAGCAAAATACTTGCAGTAACAATGAAATAAAAAGCAAGATATAGAAAGCGAAATTCTCATCACACAATCAGACTTGGGTAACTGAACTATAGCTACAGGAAACTTCAAACAGTTTCTTACTAAGGATTACAACAACTGCAATGAATAACTTTGTTCTGAAAAATATCTCCTATCATACTGAAAATAATAACTGCATTTCAATTGTAATTGTAGGTTTCATTTTAAAAAGCACCCATTATCCTCATACTCGATTAAATTTAAATGTATTTAGAATAAACTGTATAATTATTATAAAGATCTAGACTTATACCTTGCAAATATTTCAATGTTTCTAATTCAATTAATACACTCATCAAAAACTATTTCTCTGAAAATATGCTGTAGCAGAAATGCTGAGTCACAGCTTGAAACAGTGATTGAGCACCTGGTGGAAAGGCAGGGCCAACCCAGGAGAACTCAGGTGCACCTGAGTGACCAGGAGGGGTGGATCCTGGCTCCACCCCTTCCCAGACCTCATTTAAGGGTTGGCAGTGTCAAGGTATTGTACTGGAGACTGCTGTGTACCTATAAGCTTCTAAAGGTAAGCACTATCTTTCTTTTTTAGTCCTGTGTCAGTGGCTGTTGCATTTGAGCAAATCCTCACTTGCTACAGCCTAGGACCTTGCTACTCTGCTGTCACTGCTATGCTTTCCATTGCATTATATATGCTAATGAACTAAACCTTTCAAACTACAGAATTATCTTTTCTTAACTGCTTATTCAAGGGTTAAAATAGTATTACTTTCTGTTTACATCAAAAACTGACCTAAAATACACATAACCTCATTTCAATATATAAATTACTAGGAGGGAATAAAGAACTTATGAAAGATTGGCTAGCTACATTTTTAATAGAAATTTTTGTTATCAAAGTATGAGTTTATGTTTACACAGAGAAGTAAACTAAAAGCTACAAAAACATTCCAACTGTGTCTGGCATATGGTTCTATAAAACTAAAAAACTTCAAAATTGTGCTGGATGCATGCCCTTCACAACTCTACTGCTGAACAGAGGTAGGGGAACAGGTAATTATTTAGAACTTCAAAGGCATTAAAACAAAACTAATTCATCCCTTCTGACTATCAGTAGTTATGACAAAAGCTCTCTCTATACTCAGATTATGTGCTTAGCTTTAGCCTTCTAGAATGCTTTTCAAAGATTGTGAAGTTTAAAGATACTGAAATACCAGATAAAACCAAAATGCATATTTTGGATTTGCTTTTCTTCCAAGTTCCTACATCATACAGTGCTAACATTATTAACCTGAAAAAAACAAACAAACAAACAAACAGGGAGATAGTCCCTGGGATGACAAATGACTTTGCTTTTTACGTGAAATTGAGAAGCAGTGCTCAGAGAACAGATGATGGGTGTATAAATACAATATTCAATCTAGAATGGACAATAGGGCATACAGGCATGAGTGCATATATGGGTATGCATACATATGATAAATTTACTAAAAAAAAAAATAGAAATTTCTATAAGCTTTCTCTTAGTTACATAATATTCTATTTTTATGCTGAAACACATGAACTTGTATTGTATGTCTGATATATATAACATACAGCTTAAATACATACAGAAGCAGTCATTTGAAAAACATGCATATGCAAATATAGATATAAATACTGTATAAGTACTCTGAGATGTAAGATTGTCTTAATTATCCAATGCATTCAAATACTCTTTTGAAATAATGATGATGGAAAATTTGCAGTTAAACTCTGAAACATGTATAATAGTGAGTTAGTGAGTTAATGAAAGCAATAATAACAGTTCCTTTTCAAAAAAAAATAATGTGTTTAATGTACTTCAATGATTTTTTCATATGACTACACATGTCAATATGACCTTCAGATTCAAACCATTAGGAAAAAATGGCTATACTGAAGTTCCCCCACAGCTCTAACAATTAATCATTTGAACTTTTCTGCAAGATAATCTAAAAGAAAAAGTAAAGCTCTTACCAGAATAATAAAGGTAACAGGCCCAATGAAACTCCATATAAAATAGTTATCTACGTGGAGCCAGCAACTGTGGAAGAAAAACCAAAAATGAAAGGTGAACTATTTCAATAGCTCCTCAGTCCAGTAAATGAAAAGCACAAAAATACTTCTTAAACTAATATCTTGGTAAATAATGACAAACAGTATCATTTAGTCCACAGGCAATGTTTCCTAACCTGTAACTTCTATGGTGGGTCCTCCTTAATAAAACCATTGTACATCAAAATCCATTATCAGAAACAACACAGAAGAAGAAACGATCAAAATGAGTATTCCTTATGGTCAAAAGCTTTAGTCACTGGAGTGGTAATGAACTACTGAATCTGACATCAGCAAATACTTTTCACAGGTTTTCCAAGTCATCTTTAGAATCTGCTTTTAACTCTATAGCATATGCAACATGCTTACTTCCGAGGAATATGAGATAGAAAGCATTCTGATACCACGTTTGGCTGAAAAACAATCTGGTATAAATGAAACATCCCAACTGGGAGTACAACTAGAGAGAAAGAATGCATACGATACCAAACCAAATGACGTGTAAACCTATTAGGGCCAACTTCACTTAGTGATTTGTTTTTCATACAGCGCAGTTCCCTACTGAATTGCTCTTACTTGTCTTTCATCAGTAGCAAAATCAAGCAGCTTTCTTGTAGTCAACACTATCTTCCCATTCTGTAACTAATTTAATCAAAGGACAAAGTAAACACTACTGGAAGGCAAATTCATGCCTCCAGCAACTCAAATCCTCAGAAATGTTTTCTGTCTACCTTCTGTCACTTCCTATATATATCTGTACTTTTATAAATAAAAGACAGTGGCTAATTTTAATCCTGCTCTACCCGCATGATAAAATATTATCAAAGTGAACCATATGGGCCAGAATATTGTACTGTCATATTCAAGATGAGAGTTAGCTAGAGGGCCAGTTGAACAAAGAGATCTAATGAAGCATTAGCTTAAAACTGGATGGTTAAACCTGTCAGATACTTTAAGTTGAGAAGAATTTTTAGTTCATATACATTTGAGGCCAAAAAGTTATTTACTTTTTCAATTTGTTTCAGGTCAATCTTTTGTGCTAAAAGAAAGACCATAATTTAGAATTTGTCTCTCTAGAGTACAAATCCTCTGAACCTAGAGAATTACAAAAGACTTGATTGAAATTTGTGCACAGTATTGCCATTCTCTTACCAATAAAGCTTTCAGATGGTATTTTAGTCTGTCAGGGACCCCCTGACAGCTAATAGGCTTTAAAAAATTATTCACTTGAAAAACACTCAGGTCACTTGCAATTACTTACGCTTTCTCTGTTCCGTAGCTCTTATAGTCAATAGCTGCTGAGACACCAACTACTGTAGCAGGGAAGAGGTAGCCAGCAACGTAATAGTACTTCTTCCTAGAATATTCACTTTCAAATACTTCTACTAGCATTAGATAAAGCTGCACTCCTTCTAGACACATCCAGGCAAAGGCTGCCAGGAAGAAAAAGTGTAAGAGACCTGCAAATATTGGACATGCAATCTGCAAAGAAAAAGAAAGATGGAAATATAAACCACAAATCTCTACATCGTTACATCTCTAATTAAATAGGGCATAATAGAAGAGCATATACATCTATCAGAGATCTTTCCCAAATTCAGGAACATTTTTCTAACCTGAAAACATATGCTGAACATTTGCCAATATTAATGTATACATAGTAGGTGCAGAAAGTAAATTCAGCTAAACAGAATGCAGATACAGAAACCATACCCTCACTTGTCTTCATTTATGCAGTGGTTTTTGATTTTTATATACAATCCTTTAATTTTTAAATTGGTATCATTTTAGGGCTTGTACTTTGGATTATGTGAGACATGAACAGTTGGTTCAGAAGCATAATGTAATTCAGCTTATTTTAAATATGAAGCAGCCATCAAGCCTGCTGTAATTTTGCAAGTTTCTACTGTCATAACAGGAATCAGTCTGAATTCTCTCCTCTTTAGTTGAATTCTGTATGAAACTCTTACCACTTTACTAGATTTCAACACAATGAATTGCTTCTGAATGACAAATTAAATGTCATGAATACTGCCAAAAAACTTGCATGAATGTTCAGTGTTAAAAAAAAAACAAAAAAACAAACACAACAACAACAAAAAACATAAGGCATAAGTCTGCCTGTGTGTGTGAGAAAAACAGTCAATAGCTGTTGAGACACATGAGAATATACGTTCTTAGTAAATCAACATTTCAGCTCTCTTTCAGAAGTTTAAAACACCTGCTTCATTAATAGCCAGTATTTCTCAATAGAAAATGAAAAACAGAGCTGTAACTGAGAAATTAATACCACGTATATTTTTGATGAATGTAAGTACTATTTATGAACATATCTACTTATTTTCACTTACAATTTTTATTTCAGCCTTGCTCTGTCAGAATGCTGAAAAGTTGGCAGTTGTCATGTTTTAATTCAAATGTTTCAAACAGTCATTTCAGAGAAAAATATCAGTACATACACAGAAGACTTACCGTGTACTCTGTCTTATCGATGCCTATTAGGAAAATGAACTCAGCAATGAATAGGTTGATACAAAGGTTCTTGTGAATAGTGTTACGATCGCTTTGTAGGCCACGGAAAAAACAGAATGTAAAGATGCAGATGGCCAGGCAAACAAGAGAGATGACAATTCCCACCCAGGTGATGACAGTGAGGAGCAATTCGTGTACTCCATCTTTGTACTAGAAATAACCAAGAATGGAGAAAATTAATATGAATCCTTATGAGTATAAACAGAAATCTATTTTCACAGGTAGCATCCAGAAAAGTTGCTTGTTCTTCATGTGAGATGGGCAAGATGTACTCAGTAATTTCTGAATCTCAGCTCAGCTTCCCAGAAGAACAAAAGTAGAAGAAGAGCAGGTCTGAGAGCAAAAGATGATTATTTTTAGCCTGATTAGATAGTATTTTCAGTTTTCCTATGATCTTCTGCAAACTTGTGAGGCAAAAGTAATAAGAGACAACATTTTGAATGTAGCGTTAGGCTTTTATGCAAAGATAAGAACTTTCACTTGACCTCCTGTAAGTGTACGTGTTCTTTCCTATAGACCTGCAACTCCACAGTGGAGAAGAAAGCAAAGATCAATTAGAACAAAATGCAGAATATGTTGCATGTGTAATTCCATATCTAATGTCATGTTTAGGTAAAGATGGCTCCTTCAGTTGTAACAGAATCACTTTTGTCATTTCAGTTATCTTTTCAGTTACCTTTCAGAATATAGTGGGTTTATGAAAAGCCCCGTATCTCTGCAAATATATCTTCGTTGGCCCCTAAACATCCAGTAAGTGCTTAACTAGACAACAATTTCAGAGTATAAAAAGGGAATTAGAAAACCAGTAGCAGCTCTGACCTTCCTGCTTTAGGAGATTACACTTGTGCTTCCAGGGGAAAACCTGCATACTTGCCCCCTAGAAAGCCTCCAGTCATAGAGCAAAGTCTGTAAAATGACTGTAAGATTGGTCATTTACTTCAAATTATGACTGGAAGAAGTTTTTTGTCCTTCTTTCATTGGTGGTTTTTTTTTGTTATTTTACTTGTAACTTTATGGTGAGGAAGAAAACTGCTACAGAAAGCAAATTGTTTTGGAGTGAGTGGGTAGAAACGATAAATACTTAAGAAATTTCAGCAATTTTGTATCCTGCTAAAAATTCACAGCTAACTCTTTAAAAGCTTGTTCCCTGCTCATGGCTAGAAATTACCTACCACAATTTCCCGATGAGCCATAAGAATAGCAAAGTTGGTAAGGTGACTGCAAGCACACGTTGTATGAGTTTTATTTGTGTCAACCAGTTTGCAGCCTTGAGTTGACCAGTATCCCATCATAGTCCTCTCGGAGTAGTTCCAGAAGGAACAATTTGCATTGAAATAATTGTCAGGCTGAGAGATAAAAGGATAAAATAAAATAAGGATTTCACACATTAAGATGGCAATAACGATTGTTTAATATGTGTAAAGAGTAATTTAGATTAAACTTTGCATGTTTCGGACAATAAAGTTTTCATCAGCAAAATTGTGGACTATGTATACAAGGAAGACATCTAGTTTGAATGGACTTTATAGTCCGAAACACTCTAAAGTGTAGTTCCAATTACTGTAGACCCAATTTTAAACAATTACAATTTCCATCTTACAACTTTATGCATCAATGGTACAACATAACCATTTTTGGTGTCTGTGAAATTAGGACAGCAAATTTATTCTGAAGAGATATTTTAAAAGTGACAGAGAAATGAATTTTCTATCCTTTGATTCCCACCTATGTTCTGGCCAAAGTCATGTGAATAGACATCAGGAAAAATCTCATTCCTCAACGTCTGTCTATTTTTATGAGAAACAATTGGAACACTTACAAAAAATGGCAAAAGGAAAATCAAACTATTTTCTCTATCACTGTACTGATTATTTACTTTCCCCATGTGAGATACAAAAATAAAAAGGATCAAACTGAAGAGCAAAGAAACATAAATCGTGACAAAATATACACAGATTGAAAGCATAGAAAACAAAGATATAACACTTTCCTTCTCGTTATGAATGTATTTAAAACAATTCTGTTGTATAGACTTGCAGAGCTTGGTCCAAAATCATTGTAGAAAGTTTATGCTATTTTGTCACGTCAGACAAACAAGAATCTTAGCGGTTACTTTCTCCCTAGCTACTAAGGTAAGAGTTAATTTTCAGTTAGAAACAAATTAGTCATTTACATTTTCATGTTGATTACTGAATTAGCGTTCATTAAGAACACACTTAAGTTCTAATAATCACTGAACCAGGCTCATTTAATTTTATGTTCACAGACTTAAACAAGCTCATGTCTCTGACCTAGTCCAACATCTAAAATTCAACTGGAAAAAAAGGTTATTTTTCTGCATTGCTTTTCTTTCTTGCTGATTTTATGACCCTCCCATTAATTCATTAGCATAACTCACATCAATGTGTTCCAGAGTAAAATACACAGGATCAGTCAGGTACACTCGGCTAGACTCCTTGTTGATAGAGGCTGCAATGACGTGGGAGTTGACTGCAATTGTACTGTTTCTACCAGCAAAATCACTGCCCAGCTTTATGGTTGCATTTTCCGTGCTAAGAAAACGCCCCAGACTTTTGTAAATGATGAAAACCAGCTTTGCTAGCCCTACAAAAGAAAAGAAATCCCATAATTGTGCCACAGAAACATACAGGAAAGCTGTAGTCTGTACTGTAATGAATGGAAAATATCAGAAAACACAGAGGCATTTTCAGGCTACAGATTTGAAGAAAAATGCCTAGGTACCTATTATATTTGAGAAAAAGACACAGAACGGTTTTGTTATGTGTGTTCGTTTCTTAACTAGGAAAGGTAATGTATTGAATTTAATGGAGTTTTGATGCTATGTGCTCAGGACTCACCATTTCTGCTGTTTTGTTTCACAGTGCTTGCAGAGAGCTGAATTGAGTTGCCTCCTTTACTGCCCTGAGGAAATTTCAAGTCCTGCACCTGGCCCTCAGTAATGAGCACTGCAACATCCAAAACTAAGCAGATTCAAGGGAAAAAAAAAAAAAAAGTGTTAAAAAGAAGGATGTAGAAAGCATCTTTTGGCCAGATTACAATATGCCAGATGATAATTGTTTTTCCCCAGTCAATATTCAGTTTTATCACACTGCTGGTCTCATTTGCCATCAAAAGAGATCTGTACTGCAATGTTTCAATTACACAGTTACTTTAGTAGTATGCACTAGGTTTAATTAAAGTTTAAAGAAAATGACAGCACTTTAATAGAGAAAATAATGACATCAAACCTTGCTTTAATGTGTGGGCCTAAAAAATCCATTTAAAAATACTGCAAACATACGTATTGCACAGAAACATTAATTTTGAAGCTCCTAGTGTCTATGTAGCAACCACAGCCGGCAGATTTAGAACTTCAAGTATTGATTTAAAGAGGTTTTAAAAGTCAGCAAATAAATGCCTAAGTACACTTATGCTGTGTATTTAGCTAAACAATATTCATACCATTTTGCTTTCCCCCCCTCCCCTATCTATTTCTGTAGAATGGTTGATAAATAAAATAGTAATGTTAAAATAGTATTTAAACTGAAAACTTAAGGTACCACTTAGCCAGTCAGTTTTAATTTTATATCGTACTGCATACTGAGGAGATTTCATGGGATTAACATTAAAGATTGGATTCCCTTGGATATGTAAAACATATAAGCTAGAGTGGTCAATTTGGTATCAAATATCAGTGGTACATTAAACTGGTTTAACTATCACACAATGTATGTGCTACAGCCTGTTATCAAATTTGTTTCTGAAGGTTTATAGGTAGAATTGCAGAACAGTGTCTGAGAATGCAGTCCAAAATTAACTACTTATTTCCTCTCATTTGTATAAGAAAGTATACTTGGACTTGGTAGTTGAAAAATGTTATTTGCTTTTTTTCCCTACGATGTATTTCATTTCTAAGACAAATGCACCTTTACATATAGTCAGACATCTCACTTAGCATGTACGCACTGTTCCATGGAGCTCAGTAGACTGTCTCAACATCGCTTCCTAAGATAAGCTGTAACACCTCCCATTTCTTTCCTAGTATCTTCCTTCTTAAATATAAACTTAGGTAGAAACATCTTACACAGTTAATATACAGATACTGAAATGTGGAAAGTCTAATTTCTGCAGTCTACTCCAAGTCTCCATTTTGGTAACTTTTAAATTAGAAGACTTTCAGCTTACTCTTATGCTGAAACTACATTCATCTTTGTAATAAGATGAAGGAATTTTAATTTTATGCATAGCAATTATTTTTGCTTTAACACATCCCCTGTACCAATATTTGCACATCTCTAATACCAAATCCTTTCATTTCTCTGTCACCACTTAAATTCTAAATTATGCTCCAACTATCTTCAGCTATTTTGTAGTCTCTGGAGCATAGCTATTCTGCATTATGGGAGATGTAGTCCACTGAACACATTTTTACCTGAAGGCAGTCATGTTTAATATAAACATTTTGCCTATGTTCTGAGTGCCTAAAATATTTAACTGGCAGAGTGCATCATAAAAAGTAATTTAAATTCATTAAGGACAGATTATATAAAATAGAAAAGCATTTCCACAGCCCTACAGAAAACAGTTACCTCAAAAAATCCATACTTTGCCGTTTGAGCATTCTTCATATCCATAGGCTCTGCTAATGATTTTTCAGTGGTAAATCAACTTCACAACATCGAGTACTTTCTATTCTACACTGTATTGAGGATACTGAAGAAGAATGCTAATTTTGCAGAACTAAACAAAAGCATTTCACCTCTACTTAGGAATAACTCTTTTCCTACACAGGCAGGTAAAGTACAGCTTTCTACCAAATGTTGCACAGCTCAGCTTTCAAAGAATAATTGTTCTTGTTTTTTGTGTAAAAGCAATTCACAGCACTTTAATTAGTACTTGAAAAGAAATTCACTTACCGATATTTTCTGTGGGCATTGAGACTCTGGTTGGTTCTAAGAGATTATCAGCCAAGACAAAAGCCCCTTCTTCTAATGTATCAAGTAGCATTGTGGCTGCATGGGCTTGTTCCGAAGAATTCATGTCTTTCCAGGACTCCAGAGCTTCAGGCCTGAGCAGGTTGTCCACTGTGTCAACAATTGCCTGCATTCATTAGAAAACTATCATTAGGTCTGATTGCTTTAGGCAGCTGGGGAAAATTTTCAGCATTATCTGGTGACAATTATAATACTTAACTGTCAGAATGATTTACTGTGATTTAATGGCACTAGAAAACTATTTCAACATAAAAATATTTTCCATTCCCTTGCTGGATTAGCATTAATAGAAGTGCAGTTAGCCACTAGCATTGTGTGGTCTCTAAGTGTTAAACATGCAGATTTGACTTGTCTCGTATCAGATATAAAGACAGTCATATATTAATGTGCTGAAAAAATGTAAAAATAAATGCCAGAAATTTTGCCTGAAGCTTTCATCTTAAAGTTAATGTCAAAATATACAAATTCTATTTAAAAATACTAATGCCAAAATTGGCATTCTGCAGCTTAGGCTAAAATGGCAATAATACTCTTCTGAAAACTTAGCACAACTCATGCAGCCACTGTGCTATAAACTGCTTGTCTATGACAAACTGCCTTCTTTATTACAGGAGGCATGAAATGAAGCTGACTCAGTGGATATAAATTAGTCTGGGCCACTCTCACTCCCCCTCCTGTTCCTGTACCTGTTCATAGATACTTAAAAAAAAATTACTAACTCCCATTCCTGCACAAAGGTCAGTTAAAAAAGGAAATCAATAGAGCAAACAAGATGTCCACTGACTGTCCCTGTTATCAGTGAAGGCAAAACTGAAAAGCTGAATAAAGCTGCCATTTTAAGTCCTTCTTGTAACAACTCTATCATTATGTTTTAAGGTTCATTAAGCTGCATATAAAGTAACAGTAAATAAGGAAGAAGATGAATTCAGAGACATGATTACATTATTTTTACAAAATAATCCAATCAATCACAGTAATCAGTTAATCAATTGAAGGCAGGCACTTACATTAATGCATAATGTAGCTGTGCATTGAGTTTGCTGTGCACTGAGTACGCCATGCATTGCTGAAACACCCTGTTTACTCTGTCCCATTTGCCTACTCATAATGTGTCATTAAGCCTATGTATAATTTGTTTGATCAATTTAAAAGCATCAGGAATGGAAACAGAACGTAGTGTACAAACAGGAAGATGTTGGTCTGGAATACTGCATTGTGCAAATCAGAATAGGAAAAGTTGGTCAAGGCTTTTGTCAGAGCAAGATTAATTAGCCTAATCCATTTTAATATCCTCTTTCTGTCTGTGTTGTGAACCACCACGACCTTCCTGGCAGGTGGAAGATACTTCGAAGTGACATTAAAGCCTTTTTTCTTTCTCTAACGGGAGACAGAATAGTCAAAACGCTCACACTGATACTGCTGCAGCCATTAACTAGAGTGGAACAGAAATTGGTCTGCAGAGGCCAGATTCATTAGTCACCAAGAAATACAGATTGGAGCCTCTAATCTGAGGTACAAATGAATTCTCTGTCACAAAGTGGGAACTTGCTTCATTTGCATAGTGTAAGTCAGCTTTTGATTTGTAATTTCAAGAGGGTTATTAGTCTTATCTAAGCAGAGAAGCCCATCTGAGACTTACAGAAAATGACACCAGTTGAAAATTAAGGTTGTGCTACGGTTTCTTATGTATCTCTATATAGTGCTGATGGTATGCATTCGTTAATATGAGGCATTTTTTATTTATTATGGGACAAGCTAGCTCTGCATTTTTCCTGTGGTAAATGATCACCTGTCCAATAATACTTCTGAGGCATTCTCTCCACTCAGACAAAGACAATCAGGGAGGTGGAACCCCTCTGACACAGCTGTCCAAGCAAGCCAATTATTGCTCTACTCATGTTAATGTTTATTATTGAAAACAAAGTATGAAAATTCAGTCTGCTCAATGTCTGCTGGGTTTCCTTTTCCTATTCAAAATTACTTTCTGATAAAATCCTATTACATTTATTATTTAAGAAGTGCATTTCTCTCCAGATCTTTGTCTCTTTTTGTCAAATTTTTGCTGTAACTGGACATCTCTTATCCCATTTTCTAAGCAGTAGGATAAAAGACAGACCATCTAATACAGAGAAGTGTCCCTCCAGTAAGAGTTTGAATTTATTATGTTGCAAAGTATTTCAAAGTTCTTTTTAAAAATTGTTCTTACATTTTATCACAGAAGGTACAAGTAAAAACCATATTTTTAAAAGAAACTTTGAAAAAATGTGCAATAAAATCTTTCAGAAGCACAGACACAATCTATTCTAGGACATATTTTTCTCCTTATCACAGGTGTGAGGTAGAATTACTGGCATTGTATCACAGAGCAGGAGCTGGCCACTATGGGCAACCATTCTACCAGAGATAAAAGAAACAGAAAATCAGATAGCAATGTGTTATGCACCTTCCATGTAGCCTGACTAATGGGACACATGATACATATTTTACTAGTAAAGCTAGAGAAAAGTTTGTATTTGTATTTTATCCTGAAATCATTGAAATTGGCCTTTGTAACAACTCTCAAAACTGTAAGATGGAGTAATTCTACTAGGTATAAGAATACACAAAGAACAAAGCAGGCTATATAATGTACACTTCATGCAAGCAAATTAATTCTAAGCAGTCTTTGATATAAAACGCTATAAGCTGAAGTCACTTCTGTTCATTTCCCAGCTTTTTCGTCTACCCAAAGTCATATTATGAGAGAGACGTTACTTCCAATTCAGGTAATAACTGTTTCTGCTTTGGAACAAGTTGAGGTTAGAGAGGTATAAACTTTGATTTTTATTTTTTTTCTTCTGAGTGTTATACCTGTGCAAAGCCAACATTTGTACAGTTGATATGGGGCACAATACACATTTATCAAAGACTGAAATACATAGGATCATGCAGCAAGATGATAAAGCGTGGCAGGTTGCTGAAGCAGGGAGAAAGCAGGGTGACAGCACATGAGAGATACCTTAAGGTAAGCCCTGCATGTCTTCTCTCGTTTTTGGAGCTTTTTAGTAAGAGAAAAGAAAATCAGAAGTTAGACACATTCTGGAAAGCTTCAGAAATACCCAAAATTTAGTCTGGTGTTTCAAATCCGTAATTCGAACTGTGAAGAGTTTGGACGTTAATTCAGTTTTTGTTCAGTGATGACTACAGAAAAACATCAGACAGGAAACCTTTTTCCCAACCATTATAAAGGTGCCCAGGGATCTTTGTCCCAGCAGTGGGATTTGTGTGAAAAGGTCAAAGGAGAAAATCCTTGCGTAGACACTTTATCTATCCAAGGGAAAACTCTTCTAAGTGTAGCTAGAGATTGTAAATAAAACTATTGCCCAGTCAACAGAGGAGTACATGGAGCTCTCTTTAAAGCAGGCTGAAAATGTTTTATTTGTAGTTTGTTGACTGAGCTGAGGAAAGGAAGAGGCCATGAAATATAGCATTTCTTATGAGAAAAACTGGAACGGTAACGCTTTTGTGATTTGTACCTAAAACACAACAACATAATTTTTCTCTGAAATGTTTCTCTCAATACTATTCCAGAAAGAAAAAAACAAAAACAAAAAACTATGTCTTTGTGGTTTAGATCATCCTAGGAGATATGATCAACTGTAAGTGATGCTGGCATCTTAAAAGGTCTAAGAAAATGCTATTATTTTGCAGTAATTAAGATTAAAGCAAAACTGTGCAACCATGCTGAATCCCACTGATTGCTCAGGGATAAAATCTTCACTGAATAAAAATACCGCTTTGGTTGAGGATTTCTGTAAGCTAGTGGCCATTTACCTACATTATTTATAATGCATACAAGATTTTAATAAAGGACATACAGCTTTCTTTGAGGACCAGTGAATTTTATTCTACTGTGAATTTTATCTTATGCCCTAAAAAGAAGGTGATTGCAACTTTCCGCTGTCTATCTACTGTTGTTTTACATGTTTATTGCAGAACTATATACACGCAGGAACAAAGTATAGATTAATATTTCTGAAAGGATAAAAAAAAATCAAGGGCAATGGTTATCCCAGCAAGCGGAGATGAACATAGTTGTTTACCTTGTTATAACTCCTTCCAGCAGAATCTTTTTCACTGGGTCGCAGTTCCTGCAGCTGAGCATCCAAAATGTCCACAAGCTGCTCCATCAGCCTCACTGATGAGCTAACATCGCCAGCGAAGACTGGTCCTTTAGTGTGTTTAGCCAGTTCATTGGCCAGACTAGCAGCATTTTCTCCACTTCTGATCTGAAATGACAATTTATATTATCTCAGCAGGGTCCCTTGTTCTGCTTGCAGCTCCTAATTCCAATTCCCCACGTACCTTTGTTGTGGTGAAATAACCATTTGCACATACATTGAAATCTGCAACTAATTGAGACCAATAACATTCTCTTTATCTCAGAAGATTAAAGGTTCTTAGATCCGTGACACACAAAAGCAGTTCTTAACAGTCATCAAAACCAGAAATCAGACTGGGACTTTTGGGCTAGATCTTCTGTTCATCCTCACTTTTATTTTTCTGCCATTATCAGACAGTAAGAAATCTATTTGTTCACACCAGTGCTTGAGGCATTTGAAAGTCAAGTAGCCTGGTACTGACAACAAATTATCCAGTTTTCATAAACTTAGTAAATCTCAGTAGGGAAGGAAAACACAGAAAGTGTCTCTGTGCTCTAATCATACTGTTATTAATGCACTTGTACAAAAATCTATTTATTCAAGTAAAATTCTCCCTGAGCCAATAAACCTACTTGCATACCAGACTTTTTGCTGTGTGATTTATAATATTTTATTTATTAAGCAAGAACACTAGAAGAGCTATTTTGCTTTAAAATGCTATGAAAACACGTAAGTACAGACTCCACTCAATAACTGAGCACGAGTGTGCCTTACTGGACTAATGAGCCACGCTTTTCTTAAACGCTTTACACACAAAGTATATGCAACTCCTTTTCAAAAGAACACATAGTAATCGGGACAGCTTCAACAAGCTCAATTATTAATGCTTGCAGTTAAAATCTTTAGTAATGAGCGAACACCAGATTAAAAGGTTTCAACCAACCTTCTGAGCCAGCTGATTTACCCAGTGTGAGGTGCAGTTGCTAAGATCGGGGCCTTTGGGGTTCCATGTTCCCGTTAAAACCACACAGAGATACGAGGCAGTTCCTACAACAGATGGGGAAAACTACAGTGAAATTGAAACCATTTTTCTGCATGCATTCAGGAAATCAGCAACAATGTGCTCCTTAGCAGTGTTGAATCCTGAATGCCACTAGTATAAGCAGTTGACAATAATTGACAAAAACGTAAGGAAATAAGGTAGATGATAAACAGCAATAAAAAAGTCAAGTGAAAAGTACCAGACGGTTTCTGCAAACAAACAAAAAGCCCTTGATTTTTCCTGGAGCTCATCCAAAGGGGAGCTCATAATGAGAAAGGCAGCTGTAAGTATATTTCATAACAGTCCTCAAGTAAAGACCTAAAATTTGACCTGGATTCTCAAAGCATACATGCAAAGTAATTCTGAATCTACACTCAAATGCAGTTTGTAGATTAGAACCTGACCATTGCCTGTAGATACAGCATTCTCCAAGCAACAAAAAAAATTGTATGACAGGCTGAGATTTATGAAAAATCACCATGAGAGAGTGGCACAGTGCCTTTGAAATGTCTGCTTGGAATCATGATATATTTTTAAAGGCAATACCTCGTGTTCCTTTGGGGCAAGGCCGTTCAACCATCATTCCTCTTTGTGTCTGAGGCCAACTAATCCCCCTCGCCTCAGTCGGTTCACAGAATCTTTCTGGCAAAGGGAAAAAACTCGTCACAGGGGGAATTTTGGTTGTAGAAACGGGTGGTGGTGGCTTGGGTCCTCTGCTTCCTTCTTTTGTTCCTCCAGCTAATGTTGTGCTTACTGGACCTTTCTGTGATGTAGTGCTAGTGGTTGACGCTGTGGTTTTGTATAGCTCTGCTGAAGAAGTTATTGTCACTGCTGTAGTAGGCACTGCACAGAGAAAATAAGAGTAATAAAAAAGTGAGTGATTTCAGAATTATTTTTAAAAAAAGTTATTTGTGTAGTTTTAATGGATTCTCTGGTGTCTCCTTTTTTTTTTAACCTTAACATTACTCTTTTGTTATTGCTATCCTGAGTGCTTACGAATTTTTTTCCTCCCAACTCATACCAGCATGAAGTTTCAACACATTCTCTAAACACTTTCTTCTGTAAAAAAAATTGGTAGTTACATTTCTAAAGGCGGAAAGGCAGTCCTAGGGAGTTATCAGTACAAAACAAACATGCTCAAAGCAAATAAAGATTACTTAGCTGCTTCCACAGAAGAAAGAACTCGACAGATAGAGCCATACACAGTACAGTTCAGCTTTAAAAACAAAGGTAGTGGGCTGTAACTAACAGGCACATTTTAAAAACAGATCCAAAAACTTCAAGTCACCCACTACACACCTTCCAGGGAAATAATTCCGATTACATCTTCCTACCCGGCAGTCATTCTGCGTGAAAGAGCTGCAGCATGCCTGATTAGCTTCAAGCAGAACAAACGCATAGCACGGACGTGGTGTTCTGGTGTTTGAACATTGCGGGCTCTAACATCCCTTGTTGATAAAGCAGGTATGAAGCCATGTCTCATGCAAAGCCAGGTGGCAAGCACCTCGTGCAGTCTTTCATGCCACTTGCGGATAGGTTTGGGCCAAATAATTTCTGACCGAAACATAGAACTGCTCACTCCCTGGCACTACTGGGGCTGGGAGGTGCAGTGGGCCTGGCTCATTTTGTGAGTCTTTGCAGAGATAGCACTCCTTAATGCTTGTGAAGATAACAGTCCGTAATTTCTGTTCATCACCTTGAAATGTATATGGAGCAACAGCTGAAAAAATGCAAGTAATGTAACTGAAACAGTCACAATTAATTATTTCGAAATCTTCATTAGTGTTCACAGTGCTTTACAGCCAACCAGAAATCCTTGTTCTGAGATTAAATATGCTCAAATAAACTATTTTTTATATCCTAACCAATACAGAAATAAATGAAACTAATTTTAGGATTAACTTAACTGAAGAAGGTGACTTTTTTGTTGTAGCTGGGTTCTGTTGCAGCTAGATCCCTGACCTCTGAGGCATGGACAATTATGTTTTTTATCATGTTCTCTAAATAAGTTCACTAGCAAAATCAAAAGAAGTTCTGCTAAGCTTTCTGTCACCAAATTTATTTTTTTTTTTAAGTTTGCATATGGAATAAGATTAACTTTCACTTGTTTGGAAAATATTTAAACCATACTTCATTTATAATATTTCAGGAGACTCAACTATCATAGAATCATAGAATGCCTTGAGTTGGAAAGAATCTTTTAATTTTTATATGAATTTATAGATTTTGAACACTGACATCTATTTTTAAAAACCGTATAAAGAGAAATGTTTTTTATCTCTTTCTTACTCACAAATGACAAACTTCTTCAGCGGCTGTCTTCTCTTCAGCCCAATTCCCAGCTGTCTGACGACAGTCTGTGTAATTGTGCTGTATTTGTGGCCCAGCCAGCTACTATGAAACCTACTGAAATCTCTGAATCTGTTCTGCAAGCGTTTGCCTGACATCTTGTGAAACTGCTGTAATTTTATTTTGATTACAATGCATCCAGCCTTTCCCAATTAACATTTGTCAAAAGCATTTGCAATCACTTGCAGCAGTGTCAGGCAATGCCTCTGAATCAGGTCCTAAGGAATGGGAAGCTGCAGGGGACACAGGATGCTGCAAGGGACAACCCATTACTTCTATCCAGTCCCTAACACATTGTGCTAATAGGTACGTATTTAATCACTTAAATGTGTATTAGCATTATTGCAATTACTGCTCAAACCTGTAATGTTTAGGATACCTTTGTCTCAGGAGCAAAACACCACAGTAAGAACCAAAGCTATTCTCTAGAGTTAAGTAGTGAGGCAACAATTTTCAGAACATACTTTGTGCTGTACCATCAGCTATAATATTCTGCTGTCTTTATGCAACTTAATGCTACACACTGAAATCAATTCCCAAGCATCTCTTTGTAATCTCTTTTTTAGGAAAAAGACTCCAACTCTCTCTCTCTCTCTCTCTCTCAAAAAAAAAAAAAAAAAAAAAAAAAAAAAAAAAAAAAAGAAAAGAAAAAGAGACAATATCTAAGATATTTTCTTTTTATTTAAATAAGAAAATTAAGAAGTCGGAATATTAAAGAATGTACCAAGAAATTTCAGGACAGTGTGAAAGCCCAGGAAGAAGAAGGCTGAAAAAATAGGAACACATCATTAGGAATATATCCAGATTTCAGAAGGTGGATCATTTTGTCTTTAATGACCTGTTGGGGAATTTAACCTGAAAGGTCATTGTTCTGAGCTGCAAGAAGACACATGATGGCTTCCACTATCTGACGTGTCCTATGCTTGAAGCCCAGGGTGATGGTACCCACAGGCTCCCAGGCACCTGCAGAGCGCTTACATATACAAGATAATGATACTGATGATTTACAAGCTGCAAGTAAAAGGAAGAACAAACTGCTTGTATGGGTCACTGAGCTATCATTCTGAGCAGGTGGGGAAAGTCTGCAGAAGGCTAAAGATTTTTTATAAAATGCCACGTGACTTCTTGACCATAATTGCTGGAACAAGTTGCGCAGAGGTTGTGAATGCCCTGCCCTATGAGGTGTTCAAGGCTAGTTTGGAGGGGCCCTAGGCAATCTGATCTAGCACTTGATCTGGCGGCTGGCAGCCTGTAGAGGAGGGCTTGAAACTTGATGAACCTTGAGGTCCCTTCCAACCTAAGCCACTCTATGATTCTATGATTGATGTGCCAGGGTGAAACAAACCTTTTTTTCCTTTTTTTTTTTTTTTTAATATAGTCAGGTCACATTATCAGTTGAAGACAGTCTTTGTACGATAAAAAAAAAATAACATCAGCAGGAAGTAAATTCAGAGACTTTTTGAGAGTAATTAACTTACATTTGTTTCATGCAGTTCCTAACAGTTGATTTAAACAGCTATATATGTACTGTGTTTCTAAAAATTAAGACATCACTGGAGTAAAACTTAACACCTGCTTAACAGTGTGATGTCTATAAAAAAAACATAACACAATTGCTTAGGACAGCGGGGGAATAGTAACTTTGTTTCCCCAACTGACAGTGAGGAATAGATTTAGAGATATTTTTTCTTCAATTTTGTATTATTTGCTAACAGGTTTCTACTGTAAGTAGATATTAACTACATTAAAACAAACAAACCAAAACCTCAAAACACAACCATACCCATACGTTCAAAATTGATCTGGGCTGCCCAGATGATTAATTGTTTCTGAAAACACTAATAGTTCCATTTTCATCTCTGCGACTTAAATCATTTTCTAGATGGGCTGCATGGATTTTTCATTTAAACATATGTTTTTACAGGCCAGAAATTTCAATATATTTGAACATTCAAAAACCTAATTCTACACCTTAATTTTCAAAAGGCATCGTACACTGGGCTGCTGTGCAAAGCAACAAGGATCAGACATTTGGGCAAACCCAGATTTTCCTGCTTTCTGCTGATTACCATGATGTGCCTGTTTTTACACTTCAGTGAATACCAGAGAAGTCACTAAGACTTACTTAATTACCTATATGCTCCAGCTATTATGCTGGCCAGTACTCTACAGATGCTGCAAAATCCCATTTAGTTGAAAGTGAAATGTTTACATGGGCATTTATAAATGTACACCCTGAAAATTATAATAAATACACAACAAAATTAACAAAATGCCTACGATTGAGGAATGTGTTATCTGGTCCCCATTAGGTTATCTGTATTTGTACAGCCTCTCTTTAATCAATCTGTAGCGTAACAGATTCACTAAAATAGCAAAGATCTAATTTACTTAATAATTTGCTGCATGACTTCGTCATAGATTCTTGGTGCTATAAAGATTTATTTGCACTTGCTTACTGTCACTTCAAGCCCTCGGTGATAGCAGCTGACAAGTTTCTGTTCTATCAACACTCACAACATCCTTATTTTCCTGCAGTGATCCAATAAAACTTAATGATGGGTATCATGGTACAAAAGGGGAGACAACCCCAGTTTGAACAGTTTGCACAGTCTGCGCAAATTGGGATGAGTGTAGATGAAATCTCTCCCTAACGCACTGAAACAGAACAAAAGGATTTATCTTTTTGTTCCCAAGGAAACCTTACAATGTAATACTCATTCACTTTTTAAGGGGAAAATTCCCTTCAATCTTCTTAATCTTTTAACTTAAAATTCCTTTTAAAAATCCTATTCCAGCTAGGATTTTTTTGATCTTTGGACGTCTCCTTTAGAAATCACGTATGGGAACACAGACACTAAATTTACCAGAAATATAAAAATATGTTCTTTTTTTTGTAGTTGCTTCTCTGCAGGTCCTGATATACTTCTGAATTATTTCTGAGTTAAGGTTTTGACTTTTAAATACAATTTTTACACTTAACCTTAGAAAATATGCTCTTGTGCAGTATCTAAGTGGTACTTGTCAGCTGTAGCTCCAAAAGCCATTTCTACATCTATGTATTACAATTCCCACGAGGAGAGAGAAAAAAAAAAAAAAACCAACATACAGAGACTGAGGTTAAGGGGAGAGTTCTAAAGGCAGCAGACCCAGTTTCCAGGGTAAGATGGTAGCTTGGCTGCAGCAGCTGTGGTTTTAGAAATCAGAAGTCTTCCTGAGGATTACGAAAATAAGGATATGAGGAGCACGTAACACGCACAGTTACAGGAGGAAAGAAATGCTACAGGTCTGCAGCGAAGTTCAAGTCATCATTAGGTTAATTATAGAGGTATTTCTGTGATTTCAATAGGCAGATTTAAAAATTAAAGAAACAATAGAAAGAAAAAAGGCAGGTTTCGAGTCACAAGTGAGTCGCACAGTTTTGGCCCTGGGAGCAAACACAAATCTTGCAGTTCAGAATGTGACTCAAATGTGATAAATTTGTCTTTTATGAAGGAAGAAGATTGTTGTTTTTGAAGCACTTGATAGTAGGAAGTTCAGGTGCAGACAAAAACTGATAGCCAAGACAGACAGAAAAAACGAATCAGTGTCTGTATCATTATTGCTCCCACAGCAACAGAAGGAACACAGATTGCTGACTTTTCTACAGTGGCCCCAAGTTAACCACTCAAACAGAAAAGACCATGACTTCCAATTTTGAGCCACTGACCTTGTGACACCATTAAGTACTTGGTATTAAAGTACCATTGCAAAAGACACAAAAAGAAGGTTCTCCTACTAGGAGACTTAAAGAATCTTATCCTAACACCTATGTCTTTGTGTGGATGATTAAGAAATCTAAGTCAACCAAAACACACATGCACACAAAAGAAACACAAAAATGCCCTTTACACATCCTTTGTCAAATGTACTGAAAATCTGATCTAAGGCCGCACCTCAAACACTTTGTTCAGTTTTGGGCCCTTCACTATCAGAAATACACTGAGGCACTGAAGCATGTCTGAAGAAGAGGAACAAAGCTGTTGAGGGGTCTGGAGAACAAGTCTTATGAGGAGCAGCGGAGGGAACTGTGCTTGTTTAGTCTGAAGAAGAGGAGACTCAAGGGAGACCTTATTGCTCTATACATCTGCTTGAAAGAGGTTATAATGAGGTAGGGGTTAGTCTCTTCTCCCAGGTAACTAGCAATAGGATACAAGTAATGGCCTCAAGTTGCATGAAGGGAGGTTCAGGTCAGATAAGAGGAAAAGCTTCTCAGAAATAGTGGTCACACATTGGCACAGGCTGCCCAGGAAGGCGGCAAATTCACTACCCCTGGAAGTGTTTAAGAAACGTGTAGGAGTGGTTTCTTAGGGACTTGGTTAGTGGGTATAGAGAGGATGGATTGATGGCTGGACTTCAAGATCAATCTTAGAGATTTTTTCCAACCTTAATGATTCCATGATCTATATATTACACATATAGATTTTTAAGTTCCATAACAATAGAAGAACTGATCTCTAATTTATATAGATATTATGCTGAAAGAAAGAGGAACTGAGAATATAATACAAGTAAAATAGAGTTATAAACTGTATGGAATATCTTCATTTTATAGCAGTACATCTCAAGGATAAGCAAGATAATTTTTCCTTTAATTTAGTAGTCTTTAACTAAAGGCAATTGGCTTAGGCAATAGAGGAAATGAACTGAAACATTTTTAGAACTGCCACATTCAGATCCATATAGAAATAAAATATTGTTTATTGGCTTTATATAGGAGGAAAAAATCTTTTGTAAATATATGTATTACATATTCAAATAGTTTCTATATTTTAAAAGGTCACAATCAAAAATGTATTTACTGATCTCTTGATGCATTTAAAACAAAATCTCACAGTTCACTCACAAAAAATACTCCTTTTTTATCTTCATGGATGAATGGGTAAAAAGCTTAAAAGAGAGACAAGCACCCCGCAGCGTGCCCTGGGCCCCTTCTCATCTAGGTCTGGTTGCAATAATGTGTTTCTCCCTCTGCCTTGCATGCCAGCCTCTTCTCATGAAACCCCAGGACATGAGGGGGTGCTAGTGGATGCACAAGTGTCTTTTTGATATTAGACGGGATGCGGCTGAGATGCGTACTTTATCCTATGTTAGAGACTCATAATAAAAACATCATGAAATGTTTCATTGGACACATTGGGTGTTTACTAACACAAAGAAAGGACCATGCAAAGCCTTTTTCTCTCTCCGTTCCCTTTTTCCCTTAATGCAATGATGTAAAGATAGCTTCTACCACATTATTTACGGCAGAGCCTGCACCTCTGTTTTCTTCTCTTACTTGTAAAGCTTTTGAGAACTTAAACTACAACTTCATCTGAGTTAAACTGAATGAAAAGTGACATGCCTGAGAACATATGAAAATGAAAGCTTTTTAATGAGATAGGTGGGTATGTCTCTGTTAAGAGCAGCCACCAACCTCTGTAATGAAACGGGGTGCAGGGCCTTCTGAACAGCTCCCTATACTGGAGCTTAGAGCTAGACACTGGAACTGGCCTGAGCCTTGAATCATACATGGGGAGGTGTGGGGGGACAGACTGGGAATGCCTTCATGTGGCTCTGGAGATTACTAATGCTTTAGTTCTAAACTGCCTTGTTCTGCTGCTTCTTAAGTATTTTTACATATAGAAAAATTTAAATGTATGTTGATACAGAATCATAACATGGTTTGAGTTGGAAGTAACCTCAAAGGCTGGTTCCAACCCCCTTGCCACAGGCAGTGAAACCTCTCACTAGACTGGACTGCACAGAACCCCATCAAGCCTGGCACTGAATACCTCCAGTGACGGGGCATCCACAGCTTCTCCTGGCAACCTGTTCCACTGCCTCAACATGAGTAATTTCTTCCAAATATCGAATCTCCTCTCTTTTAGTTCAAAGCCATTTCCCTTTGTCTTCTTACTACACTCTCGATAAAAACTCCATCTCCAGCTTTCTAGTAAGCCTCTTTTAGTACTGAAAAGCCACAAGAAGGTTTCCTCAGAGGCTTCTTCTCTCCAGGCTGAACAATCCTGGCTCTCTCAACCAATCTATGTGAGAGAGGTGTTCCACTACATGGTTTATTCTGCTGTGCATACATCAACTGAGCTGAAACAGAACGGTTACTTTCCATGAGAAGAAGTCACTATTACTACTTTCTTAAAGTTTAAAAATTTACTGCTGAACATGCTTATCAACACCTTGTCCGTTGATATATACACCTTCTGCTGCTCCAGACCATTTGTTTTGATACTCTCTCCCATAAGTGTTTATTTGTGGCTGTGCCTTTTCACGTCATTCTTAAAAATAGCTGAGACCTAAAGATCTCCATTTTTCTTCCCTCTTCTTGGAGTTAGTGTCTTCTTTTTAGATAACTGTTCTAAATCCAATGGAGCTGAAGCTATAATGAACTTATTGAGAAATCAGCAAAAAAGATGTTGGATAATCTTGCCTAAACTAACATTAGTAACCATGAAAATAGGTCTCCAGAAAAGTATTTATGCTTGCTGTTGCACATTAACCCCATACGTATCCTCTGGGACTTCCCAATAAACACTGCTCTTCAGCTGCTGGCACCAAGAAGTTAAAAGGTCTGCATATGTGGTGTAATCAATTCAGAAGGCAGGTAACAGAACCAAAGGGAACAGGCTCTGAGCTCAGTGTGAATGAACTCAAACTTATTTTATCTATAGAAAGTCAAACTAATGGTATAAAGTAAGTAATTCTAAAACATAGAAAAGCTAAACAGTTTTACAAAAAAAAAACAAAACAAAAACACAAGCCAAAGAAAATTAAATGAAATAATTCTCTCTCTTTACAAGTACTGTAAATTTTCCTTGCACCAATGTAACACTGCACTGCTCAGCTGTGCAGAGACCAATCCTCTTTGCATTTCTGCTAAAAGCTAAGTCTAAGACTAAAGAGATCTGAAATAGTTGTCCAAATAGATGCACAATGAGAATAAGAAAGTCAGAAAAATCAAACTCTTACCTTGGGCAGGATCAGGTGGGCCAAATTCCAAAGAATATCGGAGAATGAAGTTGTTATTCCACACATAGAGCTGGTTGTCTCTGGGGTTGTAATCCACTGCAGCAATGTACTGGTACTGGTTAGGGAAAGGAATATCCACGTGCTCTCCTCTGCTCAACCTGGTGTTATAGATGTAATCGATGGAGTTCCTGCCCGTCTCGCTCTCATTGTCCTGATACACGGACCGGACAACATACAAGACACCACATATCATAAATGCATTGGATGCTGCCCGTTTGTCGTATGTCGTCTCCCATGTTGCTTCAAAACGTAGGGTGTAGGGGTTCAGCTGGCTAATTACTATCATCCCGTTGTTCTGCTCCGTAGCATAAATTACCCATAAGCCATTTTCATCAACTGCCAAGTCAATGTCAGTCTTTCCTCCCCATCGGTATGGGGAAGTATCATGGTAATTAGCATAATTGATTATGGCCTCTCCACTCTTAATTCTAGTCCTTAAGTCAAATTTTACTATGTTCCTAGTTCTTTCCTTGTTAAAAAATACAGCGCCATCATATACTACAAATCCAGTACCATCCACTCGATTTGGGAGTTTATACGTTGTCTGCTGGCGTCCATTTTGGAAGTCCTCCAAAGAAGCATATTCTATCAAAGTATCAGTGCGATACGGAGTCCATGGCATGAAGTATATTTTATCTGCAGCCTGAAGAGGATCTTTGCACCAAGCACCTGCTTTTTGTTCAGCTTCATATAAATACGGTGAGTCCACAATTGCTTTCAACGTTCCCGGGCAAACAAAAACTAACAGTCACAGAGAGAAGTAAGACAAGAATTATGTCAAATTAAAACTGTCTCATAATCCAAAAAAAGAAAAAAATAAAAGAAAAAAGAAAAAAGTAGGTAAATCATAATGACTGTGTCAGGAAGAAAAAAAATCAATTTAATTGGCACTAGATAATACCGTATGTTATAATTAATGCAATTATCACCCGTTATCATCCACTTTTCTTAAAGTTACCATGTTCTTGCTGTACCAGTTTGGAAAGTGGATGGGAACAGCTTTCACTAGTACAGATCAAGGCTCAATGGCATACACAGACAGCTGAAAATGTAGAGCTACTCTTGCATTTTCATCTTAGACTTTTAGTGAGTACACATTAACGTTCCAGAGCTTTTAACTGGTGTGCAGTAGTGTGCTAGGTCATTTCAGTCCAAAAAAAATCACATCGACTTGTTTAGAACTTTAAGAAGTGGTGAGGCTGAAAAAGGAGGTGCCTCGATTAAAAATAAAGGAACAAAACAAATCATCAGGTATATAGAGAAAGCAATTAGGAGCAGATAAAACAAAACACAACCAAAGCAATGAATGAAACAGACCAGGAAACCCTGTAACCATGGCATGCTATGGAGAGGGTTCTGGAAGCCAGGCAAGATGACACTTTATTAACAAGAATTTACCCAAGGGTGAGAGAAATAGAGGGAAAGAAAGACAAAGAGAAAGGGAGAGAAAAAAGCAAGGGAGTCTTCCCTCCAGCCCAAGTATTTCAGACACTATACCCCGCCACCTACTTTAAGCAGCCAAGTCACTTTATTGCAAACAGTCGACTTCTTTATGAGGTGTACTTATGAGATCCTGCTGATTATCATAATATAAGAGTGTTGTGGGGAGGGGAAGGGAAGAGGTTAACATCCATAAGGCACATAACAAGGAGCTGGGGTTTGGACTGTATACGTTATTTACCTTTTTGCTCCACTTCTATTTTAAGCATCGGAAGAAAAATAAAAAAGTGCAAGGAAAAAAGAAAGAAGATTAACATAAATTGACTATTAATCTAAAGATTAAATTAGTAACAGACGCTAAATATAGGGAGAATAAGAACTGCACTATATTGGATAAAGAGAAACAGACAACAGGAAAACCTAGCAGGAGAGAGATTCTATGGTTACATAAGTGAACATGGATCAATCATTTTTGTAGATTAAGGAGGCAATACAGATATGTTGGCATGTTGTTTCACTTAGTGAACCTGAATAAATAATGAATGACTTTACTAATGCATGCTAGATATACTTTTCTTCTCAAACTCAAAGCATAATGCTATCAAGTTGACTTTTAAGAGTGACACATTAATATATCATATATGTGCTAGTGCACATATACTTATTATATGAATTAGATAACTATAAATCCAAAACACAGTATATGAATTATATAGGTATGTATGAGTGCGTATTGAATTTCCCCCCATATTCCCTCAAATTTTACTTCTTGTAAAGAAAGCAGCTTGCATCCTTTAGCTCTCCTTAGCCCCATTTTATTTGTTTGTCTGTATGTAATCTTGAGAACTTTTGCCACTTCTTTATCTATAACTGCAAAATCACACTAGAAGGAATAAGCAAAAACATCTAGAAAAAGGAAGCAAAAGCACAGTAAGCAAGAAGAGAAGAAAAAAATTAACATTTAGCTCATTCAAATATTCTCCAGCATCATCGATTAAGCCAGAAACAGCAAGCTAGTATGCGAGGACAGTCATACTAAATGTTTGAAACAAATATCCATTCCACCACCACACATGGAAAATATAAATCAAATCCAATTAACAAAGTTACATTACTATAGCAATTTCTCCCCAAGGAAGTTTTATGGAACTTATTACAGGAAGACTTATAGCTGAAGTCCAGATAGTAAATAGCTTTCCAATAATTATTTGCAATAAAATCTATTTCACATACTCAGTAGCCTTTGAAATATGTTCTCCTAGTTTCATAAAATGACCTGAAAAATGACAGATGCACCAATCTGTGTAACAATAACTGCTGATACCAAGGAAGTGTATCAAAACTATTTGCACAGTTATTACATTTTCAGTATTATGGTATTAACCTGAAAAATGTATTTGTATGTTCCATATGAAGTTTTGGATTTTCAGTTTCATTTAACAAAATTAAATATGGTTATTTTGGAAGAATGATATTGACTGAGCTGGCCTAGTGTTCGTTTGGGGAACAATTCCAAAACTCTGTGAGAGGAGTGGGAGGAGGAACATTGTCAAATTGAGCAGTAGTTTTCCTAGCCTTTGTTCATTTGTGCATCTTTAGGTAACAACTGTTTTTCTACATTTTCTAATTCTTCAGTAAACAGAAGATGCATTCTTAAGCAAGTTTCTGAGTTTCACATTCAGTGTTAATGATTTACAGATGATTCTATTTGTGAATTTTCATGTATGAGCTTATTCCTTGCCAAAGAGCAATACTGATACTGTACCTACTTAGAATTAGTAATAGGAGAGTGTGAAAAAGATAGGGATAACTAAAATCGTTACTGGCACATCTTCTCAGAGTGCATTGGTGTACAGCTGTACAGTTTTCAGGGACAGATGGGCTTATTGAAATAAATAAATGCTGCAAAGTCCAATCAATACAGACAGAGAGAGTATAAAGCACTTTAAAACATTTTCTATTGAATTCTTGAGTCCAAAAAAGGCGTAAAATAAAAATGCACAGATGTACAAAATGGTACTTTTGATGTACTTCTTAATGAAAGGGCAGACTTCTGTTACTCAGTCAGTGTCAATATACACTGCGAAGCAGAACTGAGAGAAATGTCAAGTATGATACTCTCAATTTCTTTGTAATTTAATCAATAGCACTCTTATTTTAAGACAAAGCAATGCCTATCAAATTTGTCTAGAATTTTAGTTTTGTTGGAGATCCAACTGAGTATTTCAATAGATTTTTTTTCAGCTAAACAGGATTAGAAAAACACTACTGAACAGTTCTACATTACAAGATGCAAAAAAGTAAGCTTTTCATTAAGTACATTCTTATGAGGACAATGAATACTGAGCCCACAGAAAGCTCAGTCAATATGCATGGATAGCAAAGCAGCTATATATTTCTGAAGGCCAGAAAGACATAAGAGTTGCTCATAAACTGCATTTTGTACAAGGGTGACACCAACTCCAACATGTAAGAGCTCTCAACTTTTATCACAAAAGTAACAACTGCTAGTTGTAATCTCTCATGAGCTGAAAGTTATCAACATAGCATATTTTGTGTATTAATTGAAGGTAAAATCAGATAAAGTAAAAATCAGAACTGAACTTTGGTTAGAAGCGTTGTGATGACTAAACACCTCTCTTCCTAGACCCACAAAAGCCTATCCCATCTTCTTTGCAAACCTAATGATTTCAGTCATTCCATATGTTTAGAAGGGCAGCCCTGGAACAAGTAAGGGAAAAAAAAATATCAGACTTGATAATGGATGTTGATCAAGACTTGCAAGAATATCAGGACAAGCTTTGTGGGACATGGAAAAAAGATGGTCAATAATCAAAACGGCAGCACTATGAGGCTTAAAATTAAACTTCAAAACTGATTCTAATAGCTGTCAACCTTTTTTGATGCTTGTAACAACACTTGACTCCTCTTACAATTCTGGAATTAAAGGTGTAGTGTCATCACTGTACATGGTGCAGTTAACAAACTCCAAATCTCGGACTTGGAAAGACAAGAAGTATCCAGAATCCTGAGTTATGATAGACATAGAATTACAGAATTCAAGGGGCAGGCCAATGCAATTGACAGTAAACAAAAATAAACATTTTAAAAGCAGAATAGCTACATGTTAGAGTACAGGGTAGGCCGCGCTATACTTCTGAAAACTGGAAAAGAAAAGATTCCTGTAGATAGCAATACCCAATTGGTAGAATATATCCACAGTTCTCTTCCTAAAACAGCATAAAAAATTGTTTGAACATTATTTGCATTATAGCTTTTCTCTATGAACTAGCCTACTGGAACTGGAAACGTGATCTCTTGTCATATGACTGACCCCATCGTTTGGAAACAGTTGCACTGCCCTCTTTCTGAGAATTTGGAAATGAGAATAGAGCTAAAGTAAAAGCGATCTTTGTGGAACAAAATTTTGGTTAGATTGGGGTAAGACATCGCTCTTTAAAAGTGGCACAAGAAGAACAGGCATAACAAGCCAACAATACTACACACAGGAGGAATGATATTTGGGATCACTGTATGCAGTAGGCTTCCAATCCTACAAATGGTACAGAAAAAAAATCAGCAAGCATCCATTTCACAATGACACAGCAGAAATGAAGAGAAAACAGATGATCTGTGTTTGGCCTTTAACAACAGTGAATGATCAATGTGGTGAAGCAATACAGAACAGTATTTCAGTTTAAAACAACTTAATTTAAAAACTGAGCAGTAAACACTATGGACAGTTTTGACATAGCTTTGCTTATGCCAGAACTCATTTCCTTCCTTTTTGGATGTATACTGTCACCACAGTGTTTCTGCATCTCAGAGTTGGCCTGTTTCCTGTACCAACAGAAAATGTGACTTTGGTTAAGGATTACTGCAGATCAAGAGATTCACACTTAATAATAACTTAAGGGAATGATCAGTGCACTGCTCAAATTCCATTGCAAGCACAGCTATTTCTCTGTGGAGTTACAGGATGAGAGATTAGTCACTGCAAAGAATGACCTTACAAGAAAGCAAAACCAGTTAAAAGTGTTGAATCTGCAGAAATTTTATACACGTGAATACATGTCAATGAAAAAAAAAAAAAAAAAAATTAATTATTACAAGAAAATAAGAAGCATGTCTAAAAGTATTGAATTCTGGCATTAGAAAGAATGTTGTACAAAACTGCTGAAATAGCTATTACTTTACATTTTTTTTATCTCAACGTTTTCAGTATTTACTTTTTTCTGTTAATGGTTCTGTTCTGACATCTGATTTGAAGACACAATTCACATTTTTTGCTTTACATTAAAAGTGAACAACTCTTCTTGCTCCTTTTCCCACTGTTTTCAAGAAATGTGGTTTAGTTACTTAGTGATGAATTATTCACTATGAATCACAAATCATAGTGAGTTCACTTAACGAATGTGCCCCTAAAGCACAGTCTTCTTACAACACCTCCTGAGCAGGAGTGTTAGTGCTGGGTTTTGCTGTGCACCCAAATTCACCATGATAGCCTTTCAAGTAGATCATGATTAAAATTGAAGTCAATTTCTTCTTTAGAAGTCTGTGAGCCAAGCCAATTTGTCAGCAACTGGTATTGGGCAAAAGTACAAATTTCTATCTGGCCTATTGAATAGCTAATTTGAGTTTGTTTTCTGGAAAAACAGTAGCCTTAAAAGCCAAACACTTAAGAACATAGACAGACACTTGGCCAGCATTGCACCATGGCTTCCTTCCACACTTCGTGAAGCTAATTGGAGGCCCTAGTCTGTAAGTGCTCTGCATGCATAATGGATCCGTGGGCCATAAACATATGCTTCATTTCCATGGAACAGCACTCCAGCTTTAATTGTGAGGGCCAGGGGAAGTGAACAAGAATAAAAAGATTATACTTACTGTAAGGAACGCATTCATATTGAACTTCTAGATACTTGTATGTTCCAGGACAAGGATCAGGAAACACATCTGACCCAGTAACTACTATACACTGTGTTCGGTTGTTGCACCTGTAATGGGAAAAGAAAGCAGGCTAATTAATTTAAGATTACATTTAATTTGCAAGTTCATGCTAAAGTGCTATGTACAGCACTAACTTTCTTCACACTTGGGCAGTTCAATCCATAAGATAACAAAGTTAATTAATACTAGATCAGTCAAAGTCCATAAACGAGGCTTCAAGACAATACTTCAGTTCAGGCTTAACACTCTTAAATTTGGGTATCATTGGTATCTCAAATATCACTCATTTCAAGGAGCCAGCATAGCTGCCCCAAACATATACTGACTTGACACTACTACTCAGTAAAGTCAAAGCAAAATACAAAGTTGATATACAACTTTAAAAAAAAAAAAGAAAGAAGTGTAAATGTGAGTAAAGTACATTCACACAAAGGACCAATTCCTTTAATCTCTCCAGATACACATTTGAATGGCTTTATTTCTCAGAGAAACGTTTGTTGCGATTGAAGGTAACCATGATTTTGGTTGGAAGAGTTATTGCAGACAAAGAACATCAGTATTTCAATTTTAATTATTTTAACAGCAATTGGTGTTCTTTACGCTTCCCCTGTTAAGTTACAGGAAGAAGTAAAGAATGACCGTCTGAGGAAATTAGAAAAAAATTTAAGAAGAACTGCAAGAAAATTAATTACAAAGTATTGTAGAGGAGACAAAATACTGAAATATAAATGATTTGTTGAACAATAGAAGCCAACGCATTTTGATGCAAAGAACAAATTCATTGCAGTGCCTCCAGCCATAATAATTTTATGAGTTTAATGGTTTTTAAAGTGCTTTTTTTTGTTTGTTTGTTTTTTGTTTTTGTTTTGGTGTCTTTTTTTTTTTTTTTTTTTTTTTTTTAAATAATTATCTGTGACTTCCAGGCCAAATATAAGATTAGAATTTTAAATGAAAAAAACTATCACCTAACTCTGAAGAGATGGTCAGAAAGAAATATAGAAAAAAACAGAAGTATTACAATGGAAAAGAGAAGATCAGGGAGTTTGGTGACTAAAAGAAAAGGGAGTTTGGCTGATCTTCTCAGGGGTTACTTTTGTTTGTCAGCAAACTGAATAAGAGAGGTCTGAACTTAAGTAATAACCTAGCCTTTGACTCCAGCTGTACATCAGCTTCTCTATTGCCTACTGCTTCCCACACTCCCTGAATAACAAATCTCAAGCTAAAATAATCTATCTTGTACCAACAGCTTTCTCCAGCTGTATTTTGCCAACAGGTATAAGAGTGATTCTTGCTATCTCATGAGAAGTAGAACAAGCCCATTTGAAGAACTCAGATACAAACAATGTTCCTATTTACCTTCTAATCAAGCTAGCACAGTGAACAGGTTCAAACAAACTGAGACTCCTGCAGAGTAAACTCAGAAGCAAAATCTTTTCTGACTTTATTAGATCATTTGTCTTTTTTTCTGTTCTTTTTTTTTTTTTTTTTAAAAAAAAAAAAAAAAAAAAACCTATTTATTTTGTCTTGTGATGCTCATAATTTCAAAACTGATTGCAAATAACCCACACAAGCCAAGATAGGCAGGCAGGTAGATGGTGAGGAGCTCACTTTGTGGCCATCACTTGTCAGTCAGCCCAGTACTGTGCCACTCAGGCTGCCAACATCACTCACTGCAACAGCCCACACAGTGTACTAGGGTTTGGAGAAAGCAGGATGCACACTGGTTTTCAGAGCCATGTGGAAGTGATGCAGAATCACTGCACTGCTCTCAGGTGCATGATGTAAGAGGAGGCTGCAGAACTAGGAGGAGGCAACATGATCCTAAACTTCACAGACCTCTTTGGTCTTACCACTCTACCAGGTTTTTAAACCCCACAGCTGAAGTCAGACAAACCAGCACACAAAAAGTTATATTTTGTAATTAATTTCTTTAAATTAAAATGAAGCCATAAGCATTCCTACAAAAATACTCTCTGTAGTGCATCACTCAATGTAATGGCTTCCACAGCTTTGAGCTGTACGAAAATTTCATCTTACACTTGAAAGAGCAGCAATTAAGAAAGAAATATTGATTTATTACAAAATAAAATGGATACACATTGGGAGGAATGATGAAGATCAGTTTCAAACTTGTATCAAAAGGATGTATAATGATAATAAATCAGAAGTGCACTATTTTTGTCTTATTACAGTAAGAGCCAGTATCAAATTTCAGGCACTGAATTGCTGACTTTGTAAAAACTATGACTATTGACTATTTCTATAGGTAAGAATTTATGTATTCTGCATATGGTCACCTCCTGCTCACCTTTGGCCAAAATGAAGGAGATCACAGTTCTGAAATGCAATGATCTATGCCTGCTGCTGAAGTACACAGTAGTACTGCTCAAAGCTTCCCATTTAGAGCAAGAGCAATTATGTGTGTAACTGAAAGAATAAAGATTTTACATCCAAATCACTGACCTGTATTTAGGAATAAACTGCTGCTTGCATTTTTAAAAACTTTGTAATCTTTTTGCATAAGATCCTGATTTCCATATGCTTCTAACATTTCAAATTAAAGTATCTTGATTTATACATTCACATGTAAAAAAAAAAAAAAAAAAAAAAAAAAATCCACATTCAAGTAACTGTTTGTTACCCAGTTAAGCTGGTCATAAACAACAGCAATTAGAGCAGTTTTCAGTCCCAATTCAAGGGTTCTAGAGAAGAGATGAAGGATATTTGGGCTTTGAAGAGGTAGTTCTGAGACCAGCCATTCAGAGAATTTACAGCATTGTCATTTGTTCTCTGGATACAAAGTAGTCTTCCTTCTTCAAAATTGTTATTTCTTTCCCCCTATAAAACCTGGGACACTAACTTCAGTATTAGTTATTGACCTATGCTTCTGCTGCTGCCTGCAAAGACCATTCTACTAACTGCTAAAGGGCTCAGCTGACATTCTTTATGTCAGATATATTGGCCAAAGGATACTCTATATAAAACAGCATCTTATCTTATAGAGCTACAGAATATCAAGTTACCTTACTACCACTTTAGCAAAGGTTCACAATTTTGGGAAATCTATACATTTAGAAACACTATGTCCAACAAAGACCATACTACACTGCTACAATCTGTGCAACATAATCCCTCTGCAGATTTCTATTCCATTTTGAAGGGTAAGCACTTTATAAATGTGGCTACTTCATGGTATTCTCCAAAACAAGATCTAACAGAAATAAAATTCCTGGATATTTGAAAAACTGGCCCAGACACCATCAGAAAACAAAAACAAAAAGAAACAAACAAAAGAACAAAAAGACTTGCCAACTAACTTGAAGTCCTTCATGCATTTTAACCAGTGTTATTTTTACTACACAACATTCTGTTCATCTAACCAAACTGTTTTACAACTGTTCCTACTGGTACAAACTAGCATTTGTTGTTGCTGGGAATTTAAGAAGTCAAATCACAAACATTTTAATGTTTAAGTGTTTGCAACCTAGTGTTTAAGTGTTCTTTGGTTTTAAGTATCATTTAAGAGTTCTGTAATCTAGTTAACTGCATATTTTCTTGGCATATTTTAAACTATGCAAATTCACAGATTTTTATGTACAATCTTAAAGTTCATATGATCTGACACTGAAATATCTTCACACTTGAGACATTCACGATATTCACAAAGATTTATGACACCGTGACTTTGTAATTTACAAGGAAATAAAGCAGATCTGCAAAAAACAGCTGATGTAGAAAAAGTAATGCACGGATTAAGTATGAAACCCGACTTAGGGAAAGACTAACAGTAGCGCTGAAAGAATGATGATTCAAGTTCCTGTGGTAACACAGCATGAGTTTTGCAAAGGAGAATGTAGGAAACATCATCGTTCGTGTGAATGCAAGGAGTAACTGAGTACTCTTAACAGTCATTTCTTCAGTATTTTAGTATGAACGAAGAAAGGTTACATTTTCATAATGCAGATGCATCGCTTAGAGTAATCTAAAAATCAAATGGAGTGTTTAATTAACAGTTACAGTACAGTGTCTGAACTCCTTTCACCTCAGGATGAAAGACTGCAAACGAGGAATGGCCCTTTCACACTTCAGATGACTACAGAAAAAAAAGAAGTAAACTAGTTCCAGCAGTGCTATTAGCCTGCATCTTCCCCTCGCTGTGTAGCCAAGCCCCTTCTTGCTGAGCTCTAAGGACAGCTGTACTTCCCACAATAATTTGTTTGCATTTCAACTCTAATGTTGATTTGTACAATTCCCAACAAATTGCTTTTGCTCTTTTTTTATTATCTTATGCTCGTTATTGTGCTTTATCACTTGTAATGTATGGAGATGAGATTCTATGTGCAATCTATTGTGTGAGGTGTTTTAATCAATAATCTTGTTCTGCTGATTAAGCAGGGGCTTCTGTTTTGGCAAGATAACATTAGTTTCCCCTGTCATGCTCCAAAAGCTATTGGGAATCTTCAGCAGATCATTAGATATGCTACAATAAAGCTTTGGTACATTCTCTTTTCTTTCTTAAATTACTTCTTCACTGTCCTATCATTCTCCGTCACCGCTGGCACTGCATTATTATTATAGCTCCCCTGAAACTTCCACTAGAGCTATGTCTCCAGGCCACAGGATGCCATTTTCAATTGAAGCTTCTGCTTGAAAATATAAATTAAGAAAATTTCATTATCTCCTGCCAAGGGCCATTATTCACCACTGTTCTAAGGAAGATTAAAAATGCAAAGTCTATGGACTTGAACAAATACTCCAGCATTAAAATGAAAAGCCCAGTGCATCGTGACTGGACCAGAAAGTGAAATACTAGAATCCAAGAAGCACATTTTTGAGATTTCAGCATGAGATGGGCCAAAGAGAGGCGTGAGATCGTCTTCATGGGTAGGTTCCATATGTCACATAAGATACATACAGTTCCTCTCTAAGCGGTTCTTGCAGTTCCACAAGACATGTACAAAATAATGTTCACATCACAATTTACCCTTCAAATGCTTCTGTTTTATATACATAACTTTGGCAAAGATAGCAACATAGAAGAAAAATCAATGCTAGTTTGAATAGAGTACAGGTTAATGTCTAACATCCACAGACTGTCCAGTTGCAGCTTTCTGTGAATGCAGTGTTTCTTTAGGCAAGGTAAAAATGGCAAATACAGGAAAGTCATGCATACTTCACTTTAAAAAGCTAAAAAAAAATAGTCTAGAGCCCTATTTTAATAGATGAAATTAATTTTTTACAAAATTCTTAATATATTAGAACATCCACTTGGGTATGTTTTGGAATGTTTAAGTCAGATCTGAAGGTATTTCTCTTTCAGCATATTGATTAAATACTTAAAAGCTAGCACAACGGCATGTTCTTGCGTATTGCCTGCAGCAACCTGCTCAGACACCACTTGCAGCACATAAACTCTGAGTTACAGCATCACGTACTCCATATGGTCTTCTTGTTCCTTATTCACCCTGTGTGAGTTGTAGTCTGAGTAAAAAGAGATAGGAATGTGGGATGAATTTGTTTCGTGTATTGACTTTTAATGACAGCATATTTTAAATGGAAAAATTCCTGAATCTCTTTACCCAGAATAAATGGCCATCTTTACATATGTATTCCTAACAGTCTACAACTGCTGTGTGAGATGTGCTTCTGCTTGCGTATGCATATTCACTAGACCTCAACTTCTGTTATTAAGCTCTAAGTTACATATGTATGAAGATGTCAAATATTACTTAAACGTAATGTTTTATTAATTTTATCTTAGAAAGCTTGTACAAAACCTACATATCAAATAGCCAGAGAACAGTGATTTTATGTTAGGAATGTTACACATACATGCTTGCACACATACATGCAACAGTAGATGAAACTACTTAAAACAACGCATTTAAATTCTGAGCTTCAAATTCATCTCACAAGAAATACATTACTACAAACCAGAAATGAAAGCTAATTATTTAGCAACTAGAACTAACCAAAGCCTGAAAAAAAAAAAAAAAAAAAAAAAGAGCTGCTAAAAAGCCTCCCCTTCACACAGCCACTATAAAGCCCTGACTTACAGCAGATTGGCCAACCAGCACCCATAGCTCCAAAGCAACTACTGCAGCACAAGTGCAACCCTACACAGTCAGGAAGAGTAAACACAAGCCTTTGTAGGGAGCCAAGACGAATGTGATGGATATGAACTTGCAGCTGGCTTTAAAACAAAAAAACAAACAGGATGCCACAGTAGCAGTTTGCTTATGCTTGTGTAAGATTTGTAAAAATTATTTTCAAGTTAGAATTTCTGAAACGATTATAGGGAAATGAACATGCTAAAGAAAATAAGTACTACTTTTACTTAGCTTGAAGTGAAAACAGATTTAGCAGGCTGTGGTGGCACTTTTCATAATTCAAGAATAAAATGAGAGATGCAGAAGCACGTACAAAGGCAGAATTTGGCCATAAGAACTGTGCTTCAACACTGGAAATCTTCCTGTGACCATGAAAGCAGTAAGGTATCAGTTTGAAAAATTCACAAGGGATTTCCTATGCACTTAGAAACATGATCACTAAAGCAATAACCCTGGTGAGTTCAGATAAAATATAGCTGGGAGAAAAAAGAAGCTTAACAAAATTGTTTTTATTTTCTTTTTAAATCAAAATACTGATGATTTGTTGAATCTTAGTAATTTCTGAGTAAACATATTATTAAGAAGCTAAATAGTGTACACTTATTACTGTACAAGAATGTGCACCATAGTTGTCATTTGCCCAATAAATATACAATAACATGAAATCTTGTTCCCTTTTTACAATGTAATCTTGTGGGAATCTAAGGGTACGTGTTAAGGATGAAAACTTGAAGTAGACAATAAAATGCAGCAGAAAAGACCAACTCCCACAGGCCTTTTCTTAGGGCTACCCAATCTGATTCACTATCAATGAACATGTATCAGAACTGTATGACAAAGTAATTTAACTGAGTGTTTGTTTCTTGCTTTCAACCTCTTCTTACAATTTTAATGTGTTTTGTTATGACCCATTTGCTTTTTAGTATTTCTGTTCAGTGAGTTCAAAGCAGTCACTTGTTAAAAAGACAAATCTTTTCTCTTATTCCCACTGTAGCTATTATACCAGTGGTAGTTTTTCTTGTTCCAAGTCATTCTTGTTCCAGTACTTTCTTTATTTGTGTAAAAGCTATTATTATGGAATTGTTATTAACCTGAAACTGCAGCATTAGATAAAATAGAAGAAAAAAAAAATAGAAAAAAGGAAATGTAGATTCCAGTGGAATATGTAAGTGCCAACTCTTGATAATTTCTGAAGTGCTTTTATAATCCCATCTTTCTATCACATATGTGAAAGGCCTACAGGAGCCATCAGAGCCTCTAAGGAGCTGACTGCAAGGCAGAGACAGGAAAAATCAGACAACTAAATCCACAATTAGTTGCACAAAGTAAATGGAACAATCTGCCAGTGACACTGACTTCTGTCTGGAACGCAACCAAAACCAAAACCTTATAAGAGCAGAGACATCAACATTTTAGAGAAAATATTTGTGCCTAAGGAAGAAGAAATGTAAGTACAGTCATATTCATAATCCTGTCATATTATTCATGCACGTATGTTTTGCAAGCAAAATGCAGCAGGGATTAAACACAGTGAATGTCTTAGTACACAAACTAAGCTAAGCAGATCGACACTGCTGAAAAGTAATCAGTTCAAAAGACCCAATTAAATGTCTCACAATTTAAGCAAAATAAATAGCCTAAAGCAATGTTTATTTACTAATGAAAACTTTAGTAGCGCAGCATCATAATGTCTGAGCAATTTACACAGATTATTCACACTGAGCGAACATGAGCACAGCATCATGCCCTGTGGGTCAAGCAGGTTATAGATGAGATAGGTAGGGCTGGGTACGAACATACGAGCTTCATGGAGCAGCATTTACTTAGGAGGCACAGTACTAGAGCAGAGCCACAGCAAATCCAAGTGCAAATCTTCAAGCACAGTACCTAAAACCCAGCTGCAACAGACTCAGAAGAGAAGAGACTCTCAGGCAGAGATCATAGGATAATGGTAAAAGCCCTTTAAAACGTGTTCTTGCAGCACTGTAGATCTTTGTTATCCAAGGCTTGATATTCAGAAAATTCATAATGTAGTTAAAAGTTGAATCACTTAAGACAGCTTCTGAATCATTACTGAATAGCATATGAATAGCAACTTGAACAATTACATTATTGAAAATGCATAGCTTTATCCTTCACATCAAATTGTACAGATCTTAAATACTTTTCTAAATATCACCCATTTTAATTACTAGAGTAAAGTACTTGAAATGATAGAGGCGATCTGAAATTCTTCTGAAACATGGAAGTCTTGATACCCCTGTACCACTCACACTCTTCAAGACAGTTCAGCACAAAGCAGGCTTCAATCACTGTGAGTCTCACAAACTCAGCAAAGCTCTTCTGCTTGCAGAAACATATGCCCACTGTAACTGCAGCTTAGCCTCCAGGTAAGCAAAACTTACTAATTATAGAACTGACCACTGAGGCAACATGAGGTCCTTTGGTTTACCTTTAAAAAGAGCAGGATGAACACAGTTTCAAATGGGACGTGTGCGTAGGCTTGGGTCCTGACCTTTAACACACGTATCCCCCAAGTAATGAAAAAATATTACAACCTGTATCAATTAGGAGCAATTATTTATAAAAATGCTCACCTACTGCAGTTTGAATATAGAAAAGCCATCACATTTTTAACAAGGGAAATGGGAAATCACTATGGGATGCCCTACTTAGATTAAATTAGCAAGAAACTTGTTATCAGACCATATAAAAGATACACCATAATAAGACATGACCTTGCAGAACCTTAGAGCCAATCTGATTTTTTCCCTCTGTAACCCTTCCTAATTATCTGCAAAGTTACAGACCCTTTTGTGGCAGGTTATTTTTCTGTGAATAGTGAGGGGTTTGGGGCTTTTAAATATTTAATTAGTCTTCTGATATGAGAATTGTTGCACATGACAACTGCTTCGATTTTCAAACTGTGTTCATCCTAATTATGTTCAGATTTAGATTGGTCATCCCAAACCTCTCACTCTTGTAATTATTTACTCCTTAAAGATCATTCAGTAGAGAAATATTTTTCACTCTGATGGCTCTTTCTTTCCACAAATGGCTTTTCTGGTCCGTTAATTACCCACTCAGAGGATTAGAGTTTGTAATAACACAAGAGATCCTGCATGTAAGATGAGTTTTACAGAGTGAAAAAAAATAAATTGTTTTTCGTAAACTTGCCTAAGGGAATATCCCCTTTTTGGGTTATAATTTTCATCAGCAGAGGCCATGTGCCACCACTGCATCTCTTCCAACTCCACGGGGCTGGGGAGTGATTTGTTTGCTTGGCTCAACAGAACGTGGAGCAAAGTGCTGAGCAAGAGGCCAAAAGACAACTTGGTTATTTTACAAGATTTATAAAAGTGCAATCTGCTAGCAAGCTGGTACGATCCTTCTGCTCATCACTCTTTATGTGGATCTCATGGCTTTAACGATATATATATTGAACTGATAGCTATTAACAAAATTACAACTTTTCTTATTTCATCTGCTCATTTTTTTTTCCAGAAATGCTGTCCCTTGGTAGGTCTTTAACCAACTATGTAACAGTGGTATCATTTTCTATTAAAATGTGTCTGAGAGTCCTCACTATAAGTACTTTCTTTTCTTCTGAGAGGAATGCCAGCCACAAAAGCACTGTTATTCATTACCCGCAGTGATGGCTGGATTCAATTATCGCGTGGAAAGCTCACTAGGCTTCCAGGTACAGGACTTCTCCAGCAGAAGCATATCCTTCTGCTCCAGTCTGGAAAGCACAATTCACTTCTTTGTGACTTGAAGGTAAGGGATTAAGTTAAAACTTCCTGTTTTAAACCCAATAACACTTAGGGGATTGCTTTTGTTTGCTCACTTTTACATCTCCAAGAATCCCGTGGATTGTGTGGCTTTTATTTCTACATAAGTCAAGCACATTCACCTCTGTAAGAAACCCATCAGAAAATTCAGTGGCTTGACACTGTCAACATACAGATAATCTTTAATTGTGTCAAAAATATTCATAATCTAATCCTTTTATCACACTGTCTACCACTGAAGGAGTATCATGTGCCCGAACAATTAAAAACCCCACGTTAGCTATACATGGTACTGTATTACATTTGATGCAAATCCTTTTCTATTGAAATAAGCACTGGGCTGACAGCAGGAAGTGGCTGATAAGAAAGCAACAAGGCATTGCTGATGGCATTCATGATAACTGAGCACTAACTCATAAGTGTTCTGTCTACAGCACATTACCCAAAGTGCTCCTGTTTTAAATGCGGCTCCAGGAGGTGTTCTTTTGCTATAACTCAGCCAACAAAGGCAGCAAAATTATCTAAGAAAGCTGGATATACAAAGTAAATGATGTTTTTCATACCCATCAGTGATTCTGGCACTAGAATAATACATTTGAAGGCAGTATCAGTACCACTACATCCTAGATGAGAAAACACCTACAGCTTCATAAGTGTAATAGCTGAGCTGACTTCAATACTCTTAAGAAATTCAGTTAACATGAAAAGGTTATAGGTTATTGTTACAGTTAAATAACTCAGACTAAATTCGTGTATCATATGGTCATAGAAAATGGAGCACAAAATCTGAGCAGTACTGAACAATAATTTTGGAGTGCTGGAAAAATACATGCATTAAACTCATTTTAAAACCGCTTTCTTCCCTATATATATGTATATGACAAGGAGCATGATACCTGAGAAGCAATGAACAGTAAGGTTAAAGATCACAGCTGCATAGATTATTACTAAGACCAGAGGACAGACGTTCTTGTACATACAACAAAACATGTATCTTGTGATACGAAACAACATACAGCTCTGTGTCATTAAGTAGTAGTAAGACTTTTTCCTGTAAGGTGCTAGAACTGTACGACTTTGGTCACAACAACTTGCTCCGTGAAATTATTTTGCTATCTAACTTCTTTCACAAACATTACAGAAACTGGAGTGAGCAGGGGGTGTTGTGTGCATGCTAGAATAAAAATTCAAAGGCTCCTGTAGTTACTGTACTTTAGTGAATAACTGAAAAAACACAGTCCTCAATATTAAACTCATAGTAAAGATTCTATATTGACAGTGTACTACGAAAGACATTTGACATGGAAGAATTCTGTGTCTTAAGAACTTTTCCTCCCCATTGATGTGCCTATAGCAGGCTAAAAATACATCAAATACTGAGTATTCCTTCTATGTAACACTCTTAAGACTGCATTAACTTCATTGCAGTAACTTGTTTTATAGGCTCAGTTCATCATGACCTATAAAATGTTAGGCTGAAGTGCTTTAAATATCTGCTAACACCATGTGTAAGCCTGGGAGTACAAGGCACTGTGCTGTGAAGCGGCAAAGACGGTGCTCTTCTGAGAAAGTAGCACGCACTCTTATGTCACTGATATAAACAGGGTAAGCATGCTAAATTATGTATGAAACAGGCAGCCCATCTTTATATCCACAGCAGTAATTCTAGTTGAATTCTTTGTTTGATTTTATTTTACCAGTATGATAATAGTTCTTAAGCTTGCTTCTTAAACATAAAAATCGTCTATCACAATAAATTAAAAAATATACATGTAAACTCATTTCAGCCTTAGTTATTGTATGAAAGAAAAAATGAAGACCCTTTTCATTTGTGGCCATAGAATTTTTGCTAATTATTGTTCTGCAATACGTAAGAAATAAAATGGAAAGAGTCAAATTATCTGTGTCTTTCAGTAATCATGGCCTATTTATTAAGCAATTAGATTGCAATTTCTTTATTAGAGAGATTAAAAAAAAAAAAAGAGAAATGCTTTAAAATACTGCTATTGCTTGTATCTTTGATCCTTAAACTTTTCCATTTCAGCAAGCTCATTAATGTCAAAATGTCATGAATATGACCGCCCCTTTTTAGGCTGTATAGCCTGGGTACATGCGTAATCTATGGGATTCAATAAAGAAGTTTTTTTTCTTGTTGAATTCAACTAAAAAGCTTAATTGAGCCACAGAGGTCAGAAGGTTCTTTTTATTATAAGTAGGAGATTATTCTGCGGCAGAAAGAAGTTTCCAGAATATGGGATCTGCTCATTTTTATACTACTCTGTGGACATGTTTTAATTTTTAAACCATTGTTACTGTTCTCTTCTGGATAAAAAAGCTTCACTGTAATAATTTTAAAATTCTATTTCCTTTGTGTTACTAATGAACTTTTCACTTTCTTTCTGAGAGCTGGCTTTATGATACTAGCAAGTAGCCATAATTTACTTACGTATATGTAATTCATAATAATCTACCCTAATTTCCGATCTATACTCTGCTCTGCCCATCTTCATGTACCTTTTCCATCTCAGTTCTGTTTACTAAGTGATATTCAACGGATTTCCTATAGTGCAATGAACCTTAACAGGCAGCTTTTAATTGCCTCGCATAGGAAACCACATCACTATTAATTCCACAGCAACAGTATAAAATAAAACTATTGCTTCTCAGACTCTGGAGCAATTAGACCTCTCGGCTATTTGGCTAACTCTGCTTCATGATACCCAGTGCAGTTAATTATATTTTTTGATGTTAATAGTCTCTGTCAGTTTCAAGCATAACTCCTCTTTGATGAATATTTAAATTATATTTGAATAAAAAAATAATCTTGGTTACATTTCATATTCAGCAGTCATCACAGCTTAATAAAGGTCTCCTCGGCAAGGGTTGAGATAAATGGTTATATGAACACATGTAGAAAGTCCTAAATCAACTTATCAGATAACGTGCCTGGTTTGGCTCAGTGTTACAGAGGATATATTGAGGTGGGAGGAATTAATAGGCTTCAATTATTACAGCATTATTCCATATGAACTGTATTTGACACAGTAATAATATATAAGTAAATTAGAATTTTTTAATACTGAACTTATGAATGCAACTGGAACTTCTCAGGGCTACACTAAAAATTCAGAAACTATATAAAAAGTCACATAACTTTGTCCAAGAGAAAGTAATATTCAACTACAAGGTGCTGAAGGTTAGACAGCATTGCTTATGTCAAATCCTCACAATTGTGAATTTTCAAGAGAGGTAATTAAATAATGGAAGTATATAATATATGATTAGTTGTAGGCTAAGCAGTACATACAGCTAGCACAGATCGTTTCAGAAATCTGAAAAAAAATAAATGCAAGAAAGCCACAGTCTGAAGAATCTATTTGATGCAGTACTCAAATACACAACACTATAAAATGATTAGAAATGTATGTATACACATATATAGATATTTATATTTACTTTAACACATAAAGAGCAAGGAAAGGGATGAATACATATATACCATCTTGCTAGACAAGATGTATGCTGACCTAAGAAGAGATTGAATTTTTTTTTTGCCAGTAATAAGGGAAATAAAAGCAATTTAAATATATATGGAAATACTAAGTAAAATACGAAGCTACACCCTGGCAAAATAATTAACTCAATTTTTTTTTAACTATATCTAAATTTTAAATGTCATTAGTTGGTATCAATGATTCTTTTATTGTTTCTTTGTAGCTCATCCAATGCTGTGATTACAGTAGTGCGCGTGTGTGCTTGAACATGCGTAACATAATTTCCTCTGCAGAAAATAATAAGAGAACACACCACAAAAACACTAGTAAGTACCACTGAAAGCTATTCCACCTTATCTTACTGTTCAGAACCTTAGAATTTGAGGGTTTGTATTTAATCAACTACGTAATACCACGGTGGAACAACTCCATTAATAAAAAAAATAAAAAAAAAAAATCAAACACTGTTTTTAATGAGCAAACGAGACCTACTACTTTCATATTAAGCATTAATGACCGTGAAAATGAACAATGTTAGATAAGGTTATTCTCAGTCATGGTTGTTCCAGTTTTTTTTCCTGCAGTAAAGCCAAGGACTATGGTATGCGTCATGAATATTCTAGGCTTTGTGATTATGCCTACTTCATGAAAATATGCTACGTGTATTACTGCTTTTTCTCTCTGTGAGTCATATCTAAGTTTTGAGACTAACACCCAGGAAAACAAAACAAAACAGAAAATCAATCAGGCCAAGGCCTGGTACTGTGAAATATGCAGTTAAAAAAAAATAAAGAGCATTTTAAGTTTCTTCCGCAGAAAAACACTGATGGGGTGGCAGCTGTACTAAGGACCTATGTCTGTTTCAGATGAGCAGAAACCTTCATTTATTAAGGATACTTAAAACAGATATCAAATTTTGATAGCCTTATATGTATGATAAACGTTTAGAGAGGCTGCTGTCAGCAAGCTGAAGGTGATACTACTGGCATGCCAAAGCAAAAGGAGAACCTCACAGATGAGATGTGCACAAATACCATAGCTGCTCTGCAGCACATGAATTCCGAGAATTTCCCTCCACACATCACCCTATCCTATCTTGTGATCAATACTGGTGCTTCTCTGACACAGAAAGGACAGAAATGCAAGCACTTAATGATCAGAAATAGCAAAAGTCAAGGTATACCCCTTGCTCTGAGATACTTTCCACAACATAATATCTGTAGCAAAGGGAGGCAATCTCCATCCACAGAAGGAAATGCAAGGGAAAAAGCATGAATGGCAGCAGGGGTCAGCAGAGCCTTGTCTGAACCTGGCAGACCCCAAAGAAAACCTGCACCATTACCACAATTACAGGCTTTTTTCAAGGGCACACAGGCAGTTTTGAAGGGCAGAGGATCAAATCCTGCCCAGGAAAACTGTCTTAAGTCACATTAAGAAATGCAAGTGGGTGGCATAATACTGTTAAAATGCTTCTTTGTGGAAATGCTGCCAGAGCTCTAATTCTGTTCTGCAGTGACCCCATAGCTTGTTCTGCTTTCTGCTAGAGAAGATGTGCTGTCTGAGGTTTGTGTTGCCCAGGCTGCTTCACTTTGATGAGGGAGATTAATCAGTTACAGCAGAGGTACTACTGTCCCTCCCAGCCAACAGCCTACTGGCAGATCTTCCGTATTCACTCATGTTAGGTGAGAAATCAAAATCGTTTTCACTTCGAAGAAAACTAAGACAGTATGAGTGTTTCTACTGCAGACCTGACAAGCAGGAAAAAGACAAAACACTCCAAAGATGTGTTTTCTTCAAACAAGAACTTATTATGCTTTCTTCCAAAAATGCTTAACTCTCAGTTGTTTAAAGTATTTTTAAAATTGTGTGTTTGTTGGACATGTAAATGGATAAAAAAGAACAAATATCCCTGCTTCCCCACTCCTCATGTTGGAGGGATTAAGTAGAAAACAACACCTCAGAAAAAGGAATGGTTTCAGCCCTTCCTTAACCTTTCTCTAGATCACCCTGTGGGCAAAAGGCGCTCCACTTCCATTTTGAAGACCTTCACTTGAGTTCAACTGGCCTGCGGACTTATGATGGATCTAACAGATTATGAGCATTACCACATGAGAAAAGTTCACAATAACAAGAACGCAAGCATGAACTGCTCACTACTGTCATTGATGGACATGGTAATGGATGGTACAAGTGTTCCACAGGCTAGGGACAGGACAGGATGAGTGCATCAGACAACATCCTGACTGCTGGAAATGATTTATGCCTTTTTTAATCCGTTTACCTTCTACAGTAAAGTTTTAAAATGGTATTTTGAAGAACTAAAGTTCCCCAAGTTTATCTATAATAATATGTATATAATTTATATATTTTTATCTTTATGCTTATGTATTACAATGAGTTTGCTTTTAGTGCATAGTTAAGAAAGAAAATGATAGTTACTGAATATGGAAGAATGATACATATACATTTAACACGAAAATTTCAAGACCATTTCACAGTGCAAGATTGATGCAACTTTCTGTGACAAAACAGTAATAAATTGAATATATCAACTGTAAAACTATATTGTTAATGATGTATGCAAAATTTGTAGTTTAAAGAATAGGGAATTTTTCTTCTTTTCAATGATTACAACTATGGTCTCTGTGTCAAAGTTCAGATCAGAAATTCCTCTTTAAAACCTCAAAGTAGCTTTAGCTACTAAACAATGCTTTTTGTCCTGAAGTCAACATTTATTGAGCTTTCAACACTCCACATGCTTGAATTATGCCTCAGTGTATATTTATTCCATAGATTCAGTGTTAGTAACTTGTATCTGCCAGCCTAACTAAGCATTTAAACACACAGGTAAAAAAAAAATTCAATTCACTGTACTGAAACCATAAAAGTAGTCAAGGGGTCTAATTTTTAAAATAAACAGGAACTTTTCCTGAGCAAAAAGTTCAGGATTAGGAAAAATTATTTTTATTTAAAAAAAAAAAATCCATTTTTAATTCATAAGAGAGGTTCCACCATGCCAAAAAGCTTCTCTGCAGCTTAGTGTTAAAATATAAAATTGCATACGCAATGTTTCTGAACATTTGAAATGTACTGAGTATGTACTTACACGTATTTTCAAATATCTGTTCTTATTTTAAGCTAATAAAACAGAAATCCAATGAGTGTGTGGTATGTATGAAATCCTCAGTGCCTGTCCTAACAGCAAACCATGCCCAGGTGCAGCTGGAGCTCACAGAGCGGGGCTTTGAAGTGGAGGTTGGAGGCAGAACATCCTCAACACCCAGGCAGTTTCAAAATAACTCCAACAATCCACCTGCAATCTACTAACAATGGAAGTGGTTGTAAGTAAATTTTATCCTGTTAATTTTCAAATCTCTGCTGCGTCTATAAAGAGCAGTATTAGTCAGCCTTACTGACTTCAAAGTCTTGTGACAATTTCTAGCTGCAGCCGCAGGAACACACCTTACGAGTGAGCAACTGCAGTCATTTCCTCAAGCTGCTTTACATCTTCAGTTTCCCTGTTCCTGTAATTCCTTTATAAAACAGAAAGGAAGCAGGAAAAATTTGTACCTGGTAAAGGAGAGCAGAGCACCAAGAAGTTTGACTGCCCAAATATACTAGAAATAAGTTTATTTCTATGCTAAGCCTTAAATCCTGGTAGGATCTCCAACTTAACTACATACAAACACTGGGGTTAATTATCAGAGAAGTATGGGAGGGGGGAAGGATTTTCTAAAGGTCTAGTCCCTTTTCTTCAAAGCTTCAATTTTACCCATGCTACTCTGAAGTTTAGAATCTAAATACATGAGGAAGACTTTATTCTAGAATAATTGGGAAGTAATTTCAATCAGGAACTAAAAATTTAATAACCACTTTATAAAGGTAAAGCATAGCAGTGAAGTCATTAGTGTTCTAGCTGGGCTTCCTAGGAAAACATTAAGTAAAAAATCTTCTAAGAACTGTAGAAAAGAACGAAAGAAGGGAGAATAGCTGAAGTTTCTCAGATAAAGAGGAGCTGATGCAACACAAAGTTTGCTAGAATCTCAAAATCTCTCAAAACATAGCAGCAGGTGTGATTGGCTGTGTTAAAAAAAGCTCATGTTATTTTTCGATCTTTAGATTTCACAGTATTGATCTCATTAAGCTAGTGTTTTCGCATTGTAACTAGAGTAAATGTAGTTGCTCTACAAAAGCTGTGGAGTAATGTTGCAAATGAATGATGAGTATTTAATAATTGACTCAACTACTTTTAAGTACAGATCTAAAATAGAGTGGTGAAAAGTAGTGGTAAAGATACAGCTGTCTGAAGCGATAAAAACATTTCATTAATCCTTAAAAGTAAACACTCTAAGATGTTAAGTAGCAATGTAGAAACCATTGCAGCTTATTTCTGAAGGTATGGAAAAAAGTTTTCTTTGTGTTCATTTGTTCTAATGGATGAACTATTTTTTCTAGTCAATGGAAAAAGAAAACCAATGAGTCTGACAGTCCTTCAGGTGAGATATTTCCTAAGCACTTACTGCCATCAAAAAACAGCTGATGTGATACTTTTAGATAACAGATCAAGGACACAAAAGGAGTGCCAAACAATAGTTTGCCTTAGAAAACAAACAAATTACAAAAAAAAAAAAAAAAAAAAAAATTACAATCCACAATAAATAGATGAGATGCAGGAATTTTAATATTTCCATAAGACATTTTCAGCATTCTACTATGCTTTCAATATAGCATAAATTGACCAGTTTTCTAAAAAGATTAAATAAGGCAAAGGAAGCAAGCTTTCCTACTTAATGACAGGATCTAAGAAAGAATACCATGAAACAAGACTTTCCAATTACTATAAATGCCACACAAAAATAGAAAGCAGCACATTAAACAATCTTCGTCATTTCTTCAGACAGTGAAATAGAATGAAATTGATAAATTCTTCTTGAGCACAGACAGGCTGAATCAATGTCATACATACGATCGCATACCATCGCATATTTATTTTGGCCTGTTGAAAAAGGGGTAAGACTAGAAGAGCAAGGAAGTTCAAAAATATTGTCTGCTACCATCAACCTACAGTTGATAAACTGAAAGGGGAGGACTGAAATTTCAGCTTTCCAGTAACAGTTTCATGTCACTTTAAGCAAGATTGTGCCTCTGTATTTGTTTCTGACTGCCTTAATCTGTGTATTTGCAGTGAACATAAGGAGGACTTTGATCAAAACACAACATGCATTTTACACAACAAGGAAGTCTACAGAGAGGCACTACATTTACAAAAGCAATTGAAAGGGGTTTCAAAGGGAGTTGACAGATTAGAAGATGATGACACTGCTGCTGCAGTCTCAATGGAAATCTGGCTTGATCTAATTAACAGCAACGAACTAGAACCACAAAATGATAATTCAAACATGATTTAAAGAAGTTATATCACCTTTTTATTACCTAAACAATGGAGCTTTTCCCTCACAGATAACAGAACAAGTCACAGGTTGAACACAGAACAGGAATAAAAGGCTTGATATCCTTAATTTTACTCTACCGTATGGGAGAAAAACCTCCCATTAACCCTGAATATTTTTGTTCACTGTGCTCCCTCAACTTATGAGCAGTTTTATTTTATTTATTATTTTATTTCTTGTTTATCTGTAGAGAAAAATAGAAGGCCAAATACATTTTATGTAGTCTTAGGATATCCTTCAGTTTAATGAGTAAAAATGCTAGTGAATGATTTGTGCTGACACTTCGACAACTGTCAGTATGAGTGGACGTAAGCTAATATGCAGTCTACAGTACAAGAATTTCTTTGTACCTTGGTTCTGAAGCAAATTCTGTACTGGCTCATCCTCCATCTTATATGACAGTCACTGTCGCTAACATCTAATGTAGCTAATATAGCATGTGCTTGTATGCATACATACACATGTATAATGACATACTGTCATCCTGGCATGTTCTACTTTATGAATTATGTGCATGGGAAGCACATTATTAGCTGCTTTCAGAAGAAATATGTATGTTTGTCAGGGAATCACAGAATGACCAAGATTGGAAAAGACCTCTAAGATCATCCAGTCCAGTCATCCACCTATTACCAATATTTCTCACTAAATCATGTCCCTCAATACAACATCCAAATGTTTCTTGAACACCTCTAAGTACAGTGACTCCATCACCTGTAGAAGCTACAGCCATTTGAATACCAAAGTGCTCTCCGACAACTTAAAAGACAAGAATATAAGGAATCTCCAAGTAAGTGAATTGTTTCATTTTCCTTACACTTATATTCTTGCTTTTTCCTTTTGCACACAATTAAAAAAACTTCCTTAATTGTAACTAGTAGTTGTTAACTCTTTCTAATACTACTGTATAGAAATAAACTGTCTCAATATCAAACTTAGAAGTGCAATACAGTATTTTGTACAGTATCACTTAAGATTTTTTTCTCTTTGATCCTCAAAATCACGTATATATTTTTACCTTTGTGTCATAATTTTGTAGGCATCGGGAAGGAAGCATTCTGTGTTCTCCATCTGGAAAGGGTCAGCATCACAGATCTTGTCATCTGTCCGTCCATAGTTAGCACTTTCTATCATAATAACATCACTTCCTGGACACCGGAGGTCAATGGAGTAGCCTTCACAGGAGAGCTCTCTCCTAACCAAACCAAATGGTAGTGCTGCTCGGCTGAAACCTGAAGAAGAAAAACAAATGAGATTGAGTTTAAAGGATATATATTTTTTTTCTGTGGCATAGGCAGTAACTCTCAACAGTATGCTAGAGGTAAAGGAAGTGCACCTTTAAACAGTTTGACCCGCTACCAAGTGAAGCAGCCTTCATGAACCTGTCACATCCTGACATCACTTCTGCTGTGTCCTTAATCTGGGAAGAGATAAAATTCCTCTTCGCTACTTCTAACCCTTGACAAGGCAGCATGCCTGCAAGGTTATACTGTGCATTCCTGTTCTCACCTCTCTTCTCCCTGCTTCTTTCACCCTGCTTTGGGCACAGACAGGTCACGTTGGAAAGTGGGAAGCAGTAGAGCAGGCTGGAGTTGAAGAAACAGAAGTGATTTAAAAAACAAAGCAAAGCAAACAAACAAACAAAAAACCCCCACACACAGAAACAAAGCCATTTCAAGTTAATTTTTATCTCCATTCCTAAGAAGAGTTCACTTTCTTTTGCTCATCTACTTTATGTCCCCAGCATGGGTATGTCTGCAACACTAGATCTAATATATATTCTGATACCTAACTGAACTTCACTTCTTGCTATACGTTTTACAGAAATTAAACCACAGGAGGAGCAAAAAGACTTTGAACAAATGCATAAATGACTAGTACAACAAACTGCAGATGAGCACTATATAGAATCTCTCTCTCCCTCCAAAAAAGTATTTCAAAGAATTCTTATTTTGAAAACACATTTTTCTGCATGAGCAAATTCTAGTAAATAGGTAACCTCTCTCTAATGAAGTAATATTAATTTATAGAAAACATACATACAATATCAAAAAACCGTACAATCCCTTGTACATAGCTACTGGTATATTATTATTAAATAGAATCTTTCTGTCTCTTACAAAATGAGGGCACTACCAAGAACTAGAGGACAAGCTGAGTAACACGGTAAGTGATAAATACCTGTATCTTTAAAATGATCTCTGATAAATTTTCAGCAGAATTACACGTATTTCCTTATTTTTTTTTTTAAAAAGTTGCCCTCAGAGAGCAGCACAAGGCCATTAATATTTCAGTGCAGGCTGTTGGAGACAAGTTGTGACAGCAAAGAGAAACATCTAGTAAGTATACAAAGTTGGAACTCTACAGTGTTTTGAAAGCAAAGAAAATAAGCTTTTTTTTACTAAAAAAAAAAAAAAGAAGTCTGATGCGTTAGAAGAGGCAAAGAAGCTAGGATCTAAAAAGATCAAGAATAACTTGAGATAACCCCTTGATAGTAAATTTTCATATGAACCAGAGGCTGACACTTTTTCTGCTGAATTAATGATCTGTAGATTCAAACTCCTACCATATGAACGTGATGATCTGCTACGACTTTGAGGAAGTGCTGCTGGCAACTGCCATGCTGATGTCAGGACATGGCTCCCTAGCAGCCATCTTCCCATCCACCTGTCTTCCTCTCTGTAACACCACTGACTAATGCTCAAGTGGATGATGTGCAGAGGATGAGCACCAGGCCACACTGCGCCCAGCCTCTCTGCACGCAGCTGAGTTTGCTTCTTTTAAATTTTATGCATCCTATGCAAAAGGGGGAACTGCTGCCCTGCCAGTGCTTTAGTATTCGCTAATGAGAGAAAAGACCATGTTGCTGTGGAAAGCACAATTCCATTTAAAATGCACTTCTGGCTGAAGGTTTGGCTGAACATGTCACATGTAATAACAAACGCTATTATTACAGGCTTGCTGAAGTATCATGAGCTGAAAGCTCTAAAGAGTTGAAATGCGAATCTATCGCATTAACACCCTATGCATTCCTCCCATGCAGCAAATTAATACAATGAAGACAGAATCTGTGCACAGCTCACCGAGGGCATGAAATAGGCACGGAGAGGGGCCCAAACGAGGCCCACACCACACAAACATGCAGCAGTTTTTTGATTAATTACCATCAAGACAGCCACAGCAGGACCAAAAGCAATGCTGCTGGTGACTGCCATTCCTACGTCCTAATAATCCTGTCAAATTTAACACCATCCCCATAAAACTCGAACCCTCCAGCTCACAGAAATGCTGCTTGCACACCTTGCAAACAGCAGAGCTGCCTCCAGCAGGGGCTCAGACAGCATCCTCCCACGGGAGCCCCCTGCATGCCACTGCACAGCCCTGCCTTCAGGTTTCCATCAGTAAGGAAAGTGAAATCACTAGTTCTGCTGCCCAAAGGGGAATTCTGCCAAACAGGAGAGGCTGCAGGCTGATAACCCTGAGGTCCAGTATATGGATAGGTACGGTGCCAGGCTGACACAACCATACCAAGCTGGTTGTGATGAGCATCAAACCCTTCCTGTAGACCCAGCAGCGCAGCCAGTACTTCAGACAGGATGAATTCAAAGACAAGAATTCCATACTTCTGCAGAGATTAGCTTCCTGCAAATCCGACTTCAACATCTGCAGCATTTGGGCACTGCTGAAAGCACTGTTCATGTATTTCAACATGCATAACTTTTCCCCCTGCAGACATCTAGGAGAAGTTCCGTATTAGGACAAATATTCAAAATACTACACCAAGGTTAGGTCACCACCAGCAACACAGGACACACCAGAGATTGTTATGTACCTGCAATATTGCAAAAGCAGCAGTAAATAGAACCAAACAATGCAGCATGTGTTAGGTGGGAAGACTAGTCTAAGGAATTGTCATGGCACAGAATTTTAACTAAATAAAATAAATAAAATTTAAGTCCACTAACAAAACTGCTGCGATGTTTATTCTGAAGCTTTATCTGTAATCTTTCCCTATCAACAAAGAAAAAAAAAATAAGCATATCAACAAGCAAAGTGTAATTCAATCCATCTTGCAACCCTGACAATCGAAGAAAGAACTAGTGGGAGGCCCTGTGAGCAAAAAATCAATATTGCAGCTTTGTGCCGTGCAAATGTGAATACTGCCAAATAGCAGTGCTTAGGGTAAAATGAACTGTTTTGCTCCATTTTCTCCTCTCTGAACAAATGATTTTGAAACGACAGCTTTTTTTGGAGCTATAAAATGTCAAGCAATAACTCCCTGTGCTTTAGGCAAGTGATTGGAATAAATACCTCTTGGCAACAGGTGCAATGACTTAGGACTGAAATTCATTTACATTCAGGAGATAATTCCCAATAAACAGATGCACTGCCACAGGATGGAAGCCTGAAAGACCAGCATCTTAACACTGCTGCCCAGTTCCGCACTATTCCAGGTCTTTTCAGACATAAGCATGTAGCTCTGTCAATAATTACTGTTGTCACCAGTAAATTCGTATTTCCAGTGCAACTCCTCATGAGTACTTTCAACATCGTATTTTCTAACCAACCTGCATTCAGCCTGCTCAGCTTTGCCTCGCTATACCTTGCAAAAATATATTTTGTTTGGGTGTCCCGTACAGCTGAAATCACCATTCCATCCTTGTGCTAATTGCTTCAAGGCAAACTGAGCGATGACATCAAAGGAGGAGTGTCCCTGTAAAGAGCTTCCTGATCACCACAAACACTTCTAAGGGCCAGGACTGGCACTTTGCATACATCATGAACAGGAACCCACATAAGATCTATAACTTATCTATTACCAAATGCCACATCTGCTACTGCATATGCTGTCTCTGATTCAGCTGTATACATGTATGGGTTTTGCTTTTTTTTTTTTTTTTTTTTTAAATGAAGGAAGAATAATAGCTACTGAAAAAAAGAGCATGGTTTCTGTCATGCTGACTGTTTTGATTATAAGAAAACTTCCTGGCAAACATGTTTCCTGCACATTTTATCTGCTCACAAATCAGTTGAGCTCTTTACTGAAAAAAAGAAAAACTTCTTTTACAAAATCACCATTTTAAGGAAAAAAGGTAGAGGGGATATTTAGTGGTAATAAGCATTCTTTAATGCTTTACTGATCAATACGGAAACACTGAGAAAAAATATCAAAATGAAACATCACAAATAAAAATCTTCCCTCTTGTACTTTAGTCTGTGAATTTAAAGCATACATCTCCTACAAAAGAAATGTATCTCAGAACTGTGTTTCTGAAATATATCAGATTCACATTTGGCTAAAAACGCTTAATATAAATTTGCAGTGCCTTATTTACCACTGGTTCCTTACTAAGAAATGATTTGTCTATAGAAAGATAACCTAAATTTGTCAAAGTCCAAAGGAAAGTTAATAATTCACAGCTTCCTGCCCACTAGCACTCCATCTTTTTGAGCTGTCAATAATAAGAGTGTGTGCTAAGTTTGGTAGATAAAAGCGAAAAGGAGCCACTACATTTGAATGTTCACCCCATACAGAGGAAAAATACTGGAATGTAAACAGGCTAACATCAGTACTTCTCAACATCAGAAGCGAGGAACCTTTGATTAAAACTTAAAGCACTGAGAGAGTAAACATGGAAATATAACATTATTTCAAAGAATGCAGATACTGGAAGAACTGAGGTTCCAAAACAAATCTTTGCAGAAATATATATAAAATCTCAGTGAGCAAGGAAATACTGCTTCTTGTGTTATTTGGCTCTAACAGAAAGGTCTTCTAAAAAGAACACATCTTTTGAAACAGAATGTTTACAGTTGTGTCTTTCACAATCTCTTTTATTTTACCAAATCACGAAACATGATGGTTCAAGTTCGACACAAGATGAAGTAATGCATCTTGGGCAGAATTTCAATAATATAGGTTGAGCAAACGCAGAGCCCAGTAAAACCTGCACTCAGCATCCTTTCAGTTGCTTGGTGAGGTGCAGACGCGTGCACAGATGTTACACAGGGCAGCCGAACACACTTCACCATCTGAAAATCGTGTAAATTCTAAACATGGGCTCTGCAGAGCATTTATAATTCTTGAAAAAAGCTTCAGCTTCCTGCATTTTCTAAAGAATCCTAGGAACTATGTATGTCAAGGGAGGCTTTTCTCTCTATCTCTCAGCACCGTATACGTTTCATATAGATAAGCGTGTGATTTTGTTAAACAGCTTTTAAATTATCCAATACTGGTCAGCAGATCACTACCAACAACTACAACGATAGATGCAATTTAAAATGACAACTGTGCTTTCTAATTCTGTCTTTGAAGGGGAAAAAAAGTCCTTCTGGCAAGCATGTCTATTAAAAGATTACACTGGCACAGTGAGAGCTTCTGATACTGCACAGAGGTCTGGAGTTCACAGCACTCTGTTCCTCTTTCACTGAAAGCTACCAGATAGCACACGAACAGCCAGAGCTGTGGCACGACAGACAAAACCCCACTGTTCCAGTCTGGATAAAATTAGGCAGGAAGTGATCATTTCAAAACTATTCTGTATTCTTTGCGGTTTTAAGTATAGACTCATTATTTTCATTTAAGATGATGCAAGCAGGGGACAGCTAGAGAAAAAAAAAAAAATTAGTTATTAAGTTATTGAAGGAAATCTATTTTCTAGGAAGAGACTTTTTCTTTTTTTTTTTTAACCCATTCATAAAAATGGGATTAACTGAAAACAATGTACATGAAAGTGCGTCCTTAATTGGAACTTTAACAAAGAGGTCTTAAGCCCTAATGAACACACTTGATCATTTAAATGTGCACATAAATTACACTGAAGCAAGACAACCATTTCATTGAATAAATTAATTGTGAGGGATGATTTTTAGCACTGGTTTCCAGAATTCAGTTTCTCAGACATACTCAGGCATATTTTAATTATTTGACTGAAATCTGGAAACCTATCTCTTGCAAAACAGAAATAGGGTTTGCTAGCAGTCAGAGCTTTTAGAAATATTAAGTAACTAACGATGGCTTTTTAATGATCAATTTTTACAACTTATTAGACTGATTTAGCCTTAAAAAAAAAAACCTTTAACTTTAAAAATCTCTGTCAAATTTCAGCGTGAGCAGCAGAATTACAACACTAAGTAATTTTCTGTAATTATATACTTAATATTCAGTGTGCACAAACACAAAGCACGGTACAGCTGATTAATGAAATTCAGGACAAAGCCTAAGTTACACCCTCTGACTCACCAGGACGAGTCCTGTCTTCCAGTTCACTGAAACTTATTACAATTTTCCTCGTGCATTTCCAGTCTCCATGCAATTCTCAAAAATATCCCTGTGAGGCTCTCTTCAGCAAAAAAAAAAAAAAAGCTAAGGCTTACACCTGCCTTCCACACCTCATTGAATGATTCAGCAAAATCATAAGTTAGCAGCAGCATCTTAGCTTTTTAATGTGTCTATCCTTCCTGCACATGGTTGGCAAAGACCTCCTTTAAATTTTCCCAAACATCTCTCACCCCTCATTCAGAGGGTGAGAATGTGACTCTCCAAGTTGCTCTCATTTTATCTCCTTCCCTTTTTTGGTGGTGGTGGCTTTTTTGTGGTTTGAGGTTTTTTGTTTTTTTTTTTTGTTGCTGTTGTCGACGTTTTTTTTTAATAGCAGGAGGGAAAAGTGTGCTACATTGACAGAACTGCAGACTGAAGTCTTTCAATCACCTGGAACAAGAACGGCCAGACAGCAGCCGGGCAATCTTCCCCATTTTAGTTCATCACTTCTTAACTCTATTTTGAAGAAATCACCACTATGGGAAAAGAGATAGTTTGGTCTTCATGCCCATTTAATCCTTCACCTCCCTGCTGAGGCTGCCACAAGAGTGCTAATTAATGCTAAACTGTGAAAATGGGCTTCTGCACTCTGAATCCCACCACACAGAAACTGGAAAGAAACCACTAATTCCTTTAATGAAAGTCACCAAACCAGAGCCTGGTTCCTGGCAGCGTGTTAGCAATGCCTACATATGGCAGATGGAAACCATGTGATCTAAACATTAAAGTCTAAATATCTAGTGTAAAAATATGCATGTTGTTCGGTTCTCGCTTAGAACCAAATTTTATTCTCAACGGCATGCACCTTTCCCATCCCTTTCAGGGGGAGCTCCATGTGCAAGAGCAAAACTTTGCCCTCTTGATCTAAAATTATCCCTGTTTGAAATGGTCTTCATCTGTCAATGATATTTCTTTTCTTTTGCCAGCCAGATGTCTGTTCTCAGGCTGCAAGAATCTCCTTCCTTTCTTCCTTCACATCACACATACTTGATATTTTGCCAGCTCACAGAAAGCACTACCCTTTTTCTTTCTCACCGCTGAATACACTGCAGCTTCAAAATTTCTCCAGGCAAATAAGTCCCATGGTCTCGGTAAATCCCCCTCCTGGAGGTTATCTCCAGTTTACCAACTGTGAACTCACTAAGCACACCACCTGTCAGGAAGGAGAAGCTTCTGAATTAGAAACAAGCTCTGAAACAAGGAGGTAAGACACACAAAGGGTGATGTGTCAGGAATGTTGTGTCAACAGGATTTCCCATTGAACTACTTCCTCCTCTGCACAGGACACTGGTAGCTGAGTAAAAATAAATATTCTTTTATTTTCTATAAAAATGTATTTGGACAACAATTTGTATTTCCCTTTGCCTCAATCATTTTTTATTGGAAACCATCTGTTGAGGGAGGGTGGGTGAAGAGGAAGAAAGGGTTATGATTTCCATCAGTAGTACTTAGAGCAATCAGCTCACAAAAATGACACATTTTTGGTGTTTCTCTTTTCCATTTTGAAGAAACCCAAGGCCTCATCACCTCAGAAACCATGCAGAGATTAACCAGTGCTTTGGGAATAAGCACACGAGTGAAAGCTGAATCATTCCAGATGACACGGTGGTGTCGGTGATAACCAATGGTGTGATTCCTAAGTAGATTAGCCAGAAAAATCAAAACTCACTAAAATGCAGAGAACTGGTTGACTCTTACATTTTGGCTCATTTTAAATACAACATTCAACAAGTAATGGTTTAAAAATATTAAATATCTGATAATTGTTTACAACTATATTTATATTTAATAAATACAGTACAAATGCTGAGGTGTGATAACATCAGAGAATATAGTTATAAAATCATAAAGGGGGCATTTTCTTGTTTATAAACAGAATTATGTATACATTAGAAGTGGAACCAAGTGACAATTTAAGAGTTCATATATTCTCTCATTTCAATAAAATGATGGGGTGGAGTCAATTGTCACAGTATAATTTACAGTGGGAAAATTACGTGGTTAATTTTAATGACAGCAAGCCACTTCAGATTTACAGAGTGCTTATGAGTATACAAACAGCAGAGCAATACCCCTTCTTCTTCAGTATAGCTTCCAAAATATTACCGAGGACTCAGAAGTAGAAAGATGACCGTGGAAACAAAGGCTTAAGATCCCACTGATGAAACTGAGAACCCAAAACACACAGTCATACGTTTTGAAAGCAAGTAGAAGAACAACATGAAAAATCTACTTGAAGGTAAATGTGCTGTCACTTCAAATATTCCCCCAAATGGATATGAGACAAGAGTAGCAAGCAATACTCAGAAAATGCCTGTCAGAGTGAAAGGCTTTCTTCCTGACCTTACCTTCTTTGAAATGTGTGGATTTCTGAAAGACTGTTAGAGAGAAGAGGAGGATATACCATGTGTAGTTTTTAAAATATACCTAAAGTTCTGGCAAATTCCAGGAATAATGTAGTAATCCTGCATAGATACTTGACAGCATTCTCTGCATAATAAATTGCACGAAAAAAAGGAAACCATTTGTTTACAAATTAAAAGGTGATTTAAGAAGTCGTAAGGCATATACACATTTCTTCCATGCTCCCTGCACAGCAGGGAGTAATAATAGCAACAGAGGTACCATTTCCCAGATAAATAAAGGAAATATGCACCTCTGCAACTCTGTCCAAATGCTGTTAGTGACCTACAAAGGGATTACATATCCATAGGCCTCTTGCAAACAGATACAAAGGATGAGTGAGATACATTGACAGAAAGGCTAAATTCCACCTGGACTCAAATTCAGGACTTCTGAATCCCAGTTCTGCTTTTATTATCAGAATTCATTCCTTATTCTGCCACAAGTGTTAAAAACGAGAACAAGAAATATTCTCAGTTTTCAAGAGAACTATCTAATGCGTGCTCAAATGAAACAAATGAAAAATCAGGATTACTGAAACCCGTGTGCTGAGACAAAGTAAACAATTTCCCTAATTATGTGATAGAGTTCCATAATTGATGCTATTTACATCAGAAAGTCACAAAAGGGATGAATACACACTGTAACACACTAGAGAAAGGAAAACTTTGCATTTACTAATTACTGCTATTTAGAAGTACACATCTAATAGCTGAAAGACCATGTTTCCAGTGTTGTTCATTGATCTTAGTAAGACCAATAATGAAATAAAGAACCAGGAAAATTGCATCATAGAAGGAGGAAAAAAATATACAGTAGAATGTTGAAGGATAATAACAGAAAGCAAGGCAGAACTACTATACTGTTTATACAGATGTGGAAAGTAAATTTCCTCAATAATTAATTCATTCTACAGTCTCTCACCATACCAGGTCACAGTTCTATTTTAAAAACATCTTTCCCTAAGAGTCTACAGCAAGTATTTCTGGAGGAGGCAGCTGTGAAGTATAAAAGATGCAATTGCTTCACTTTTCTTCACAACAAAACATCACTTTCCTATGGAAAGTACCACGTTCTCATGATACATAATTTAGGTGTACAAACAGGCGGGTAGCTATGGCAAGTCCGAGGGGATGATGTGCAAGCTAATGGCCGGGTGGGAGGCAGCAGTGAGACTGCAGGTCCTACCCCACCCCATTCAGCTGCCTGCCAGGGTTCCACAACTTGTCAATCCATGCACACACACTGTTGTTTTTCCAACAGTGCTGAGTTTTATTAATCGAGATGATTTCCAGAGCAAGCTGAGATGTGATCAAAGCAGCCATGATGGCAGTGTAATTGAGGAGGGAATTGCTAATCTTTTGGGAAAGCCAAGAAGGAATGGAGAAGGTTAGGGGTGTTCAAAGGAGGCAGGAATGAGCAGGTGTTAGGGTAACCATTTAAATTAGGCATTCTGACAGTCATTTATAACTGAGGATTCGGATTCCCTTGAAAACACCTAGTAAAGAAGCTGTATTTTTAAAAATTTTTATTTTGTACAAATATTATTTCTTTTAAGTCTGTGCTACTCCAAAGTAAGTTTTTGTCAGAGACTAAACACAATTCCACAGCAGAGCTCAATGCCTATTCACTCTCTCTGCCCCTGCTGAATTTGAAGATCAGATTCTTATCAGTTTCAGTAATGCAAGGCCCATGTTATCTTTAAAAACTTAATGCAGAAAAAGTTGGAAATGCAAAACCAGACAGAGCCCTGCTTCTTTCAAAGATGGTTTCACATGCACAAGCCTCTAGAAGGTGACAAGGGTACTTTATGAATCAAAGAGAAAATACAGAAATAATATTATCTCTCACTGAAATGCTATCATCTCTGAATGAGGTGTTGAGACGCAACATTTTGTTCATCAAAATGAACAATGTTCATTTTACAATATTTTATCTACTTGAAAATAACAGAATTTTAGGTAAGGAGAATCTTAATTATCCCAATTAAGTTCTCATCCTGCACCACTAATGTCATTGCGAGCTTTGTCATTAACCTGTGGGATAGATTCCTTAGAATTTAACCTGGATGCCCAATATTCTTGTTCTAATGAAAAATACATTAATGAGCTTCATTATGCTACTCCATTTTAAAGAAGAATCTTCAGTAGTCATTTCTCTCAAGAGCCTAATGGGCACTGGTACATTAGTGATCTAGGACTACGTGTATTAGTGAGCTTAAGTTTGAGCCACTCTCAGTCTTTTTAGGGACTCAATGAGCTTCATGTTCAATCCGAAGGATAAGCAACACCCACTGACTTACTTCAGGAACACCCTGCACTAAAGCCAACCAAACACATACAAACTTTTGAGGTTATGACTGAGGTTGTGCAAAAACAACAGTCACCATAAAATAAACACAATGAAAACTAAACTAAAATCCCTCCCTATAATTTTAGAATGTAACAGATTTTCTATATCGTCTGCATGGAGGATCCTCAACCCATTTCAATTGCTACCTTTTTTTCCAGTCATCCACTGGGAAACATTATGGAAAAACTAGTGATCTTCTGTGACCTTCATTTTATTTTATTAAATGCAGCAGACACCTCATGCTGAATACGAAATAAAAAAATATGCAATCCAGGAAAGTACTTCAAGAAAAAAATGCCCTTTGGAGGACCCAATTTCAGTCTTGAAATATAACAACACAGATTTGCCAATGATATTTAAATTAAAAAAACTCTATTACCTAAATTGTGTTCAAAATTCTATTCTGAATTACTAAATTTAGAATAGGCCCTGCAGATCATGATTTAGCCAGTGCTTTATAAATGTGGAAAACACATACTTGAAATACACGTTAGATCAAACTAACAGTACTCCCTATCTTAAACCACGTTTAAAAGAATTTCTTTTTCAAACATGTGTGCAATTAGTACACTAAAAAAACCTCAGACTGCACTATTAGTGTACACAGTTGTGGCTGATCTATTGTTAATAAGGCCTTCAAGGTGAAAATAACATGAATTATAGAATGGCTTAGATTGGAAAGTACCTTAAAGATCACGTAGCACCAAAACAAGGGAAGAAACCGGTGCCTACAAATACTATTTTGTCTTGGAGCTCTACAGCTCTAAGGATAACGGAGAAAAGCGCCATTTGTTGAAGTCCCTTGCCTTTGAAAAACTCCTGGGGTGGGGGGCAGGGAGGGAGAAGTGGTGATGCAGATGTCTATTACGCCTTTTAGTAAGCGCAGATTAACAAATCATCACTCAACATAATACTCATTGAATTTCAGTTAGCTGCTGTCTGAACAACCTGCCTGAAATTCTAAAAGCTCAATGCTGAGTCCGATTTGCAGCCAGTTTAAAGCAGCATCGGTCTGGGATGGTTTTGGCTAGTCATAACAATAGTAAGGGGTACTCAGATTTGGAAGGGAGGGGGCTTATGGAAATTCCTTTCCTTAATTAAATCAGAGAAAGAGAGTCTGAAGTGGCAAATAATAAATCACAAAGAATCCTCAATCTGGTTGTCAAGGAAACTAGTATGCCTCTGCCATAATTGCTGTGAGCCCAATCTTGCCCTTTTTGACATCGAGCCTTATCATGCATTCTGGTCAGAGACTAAAGAAGTAGCTTGCCTGTTCCTCACCGGCAGCCCTGCACCTAGCATGGCGCAGGCCTGACAGACAGGCCGCAATGCCGCCCACCATTTGGTGCCACTCCTCCAACCTGCACAGCAGCTAACTGCAGGACTCCAGCATGCTTCCATCACCTTTGACATTACAAATGGGACTCACTGGCTTGATTGTGGCACTGAAAGGTTTCTGCAGCTGTGTTTACTAGATGGGCACCCCTAATTTACTGTTGCTCAAATCTTGAGCCTGGTTATCTCAGCTCACCACAGTCCCAGGAACCTCCACAGTTGCCATGGCACTCCCACTTCCTAAGCATGTCTTCCCATCAGAGATTGTTCCCTGTTTTACTTGTGGATATGTGAGATGGCTATAGAAAAGAGGTACATAGGGAAAAAGGAAGTTTGAAACAAAATGAACATTTCAACAACAACAAAAAACAGAGCAGAAAAGGTTAAAATTGATTCAGTGCCAACCCATTTAATTAGCTGACTGCATTACTGTCTTTTTTCCCCCTACAATGATCATTACCTTTTATAAACATACCTAAAGTTGTTTTTTCCTTTTGGTTTTGGTGGAATTGCACATCGCTGCTGGACACACACAAAAGTTGGAGCATACACAGTTCCCAGCACTTCAACACCAGGAAGGCCAATAGAGGGAAAATGCTATATTAGTGTCCCTATCTCATCCCTCAAGAAATCCTGAAAGATTTTAAAGGAAGTATCTTCAAAGTAAGGAAATAGGAGGAACAACAGGCAAGTACATTATGTTCCCAGCTATCTTTAAGCAAGAGAAAATCCAGTGAGACAAGATTGTTAGGTGGGAAAAAAAAAGAAAAAAGAAAATCTCCCTTTAGGAACTAGAGAGATAAACACTACCAAAAGGGCTTCTAAAGGAAGGTCTGTGACTGATTATTGTTTGAAATGCTACAACTTGTTGACTGTCATCTTGCTATTTTAATAAAGGATAAATCTGGTCTTAATTCCTAATCCATAAGCCAAGCATCTGAAGAAAACAACGCAACACAATTTTTCTGCTGCAATGTTCAAGTATTCCAACATAAACTAAGAACACTGGTAAAATTTTTTGTTCAACAGATCTGTAAATCTGCAACACAAAAAAGTATTAAGTGGTTGTTCCAGATAAAGCTCAAAGCAGAATAAACCCTTCCCAAACTGAATGCAACTCCCTCCACATATTTCCCTACCTGGAAGTACGATGTAGGTTTTTTGAAAGTGAAGTTGGACAAAATCATCTTTGAGTTTTTTGACAAAATAGGTCATGATATCACAGCATCATTGGATAATTCAGACCAAAATGGACTCCTTCCTTCTCTCACCCACCCAAAATATTCTTTAATCCAAATACCTCTTCCAGATTAAAAGCTAAATTGTATATACGAAGAATTATTCCTACATCATTTAATAACTTGTCCTTGTCATCCCTGTTAAAAAGGTGCAATTATGGATTAATTACAGCCAATTACAATAATGCATATTAGTGACTGTATCACTGCATTTGCCACTACAATTCAATAACCTTAAGGAAAAAAAAAAAACCATGAAAAAGACAAATCAAGGTTTCCATTAGGAAAGATAATGCAAAAGCAGTGAATGTGCCATTTGGGCATAAACATGTTCATTTGCCACATATGCATGCAGCATCCATCAGAAGAAAAAAAAAAGGCCTTCAGCTGATTTACAGATAATTTACTATGGCACACTCTTACTACTATTTTATTCTTATTTGAAAAATTAGTCTGGATACCCAAACACAATGATGGCACCCCGCTTATTTTTATGTCTTTTGCAACATTTAAGTGATCTTGAACCTTTAGGGCTAAGCATCTCCATGACAACCTCTCTCTTTTAAGCAAGAGTTTGAACATCACTCCTAATGTCATCTGACTGGCTTTCCCAGCACCATCTCATGCTGGAGAATGAGTTCAATAACACCCAGCCCCTGCTCCACCATAATCCACTGTGGAAAAAAATACCTCAGTCTCTTCTGTTGGTAGGAAGCCATAGCAACCTGCTATTTCTCCTCTAAACTGTTTTCCAGCTTGTCAATTTGACTTGTCAATTCTTTGGAACGTTTATATCATCTGTTTGAACAGACTCTATCCATCATCTTTTTGTCCTTACCTCTGTGCTTAGGTTCAAGCTAAACTTCCAGTTATCATCTGCACTTGCAGACAGCTAAGAGCCATGGAGCAGGCAGCTCCTCACCAAGTACCATCCACCAGAGCCCAGTGGTTGGGCTGGGCCAGCTGCAGGGTCTGACCAGTTCTGAGCTCAAAAGCCGCTTCAGTATGTATCTGTAAAACATCCCACACAAAAACCCCAGTTTCCTTCTGCCGGAGTTATGAGAAATGGTTATTAATTTTAATTGGTCTAAACTAGCTTTTAGTGAAATTACATCTTCATCACCTATCTGAATAGCCTATCTTTGCAATTACAACTGCTAGTCTTCTACTAAGAAATAAAGTCAACGCATTGTGCATTTCCTCACAGATTACCAACTATATTGAGCAAAAGATGGCAGGAAGCAAAACAGAAAAATTAGAGAGATATTGAAACAAATTGTCCATGCTGCTCATTTATAGTCAACTTATGCAGAAGCCACTTTCTATGAGTGTAGCACAAGAATGAAAAAAAAATCCAAAATAACAACTCCCAGCCGATCGTGTATCAGAGGAGCTCAGGGCTAACTCTGACAAGCTTTATGACGGCTTTCCCATCAACCTGCTCTTCACCTGCATAGCAATAAAGCAGCCATCGGGACAGACGCTAACTAAAAAATTTGTTCAAGTCTTGCTCAGTAGGGTTGCTGGAACAAGGGCTCACAGAATATCATAGCGGAGACAGTTTTACCATGAAAAACAAATTTGGCACTGATATGAAATATCTGACAGTTTGGAGTCTAAAACTTAATCAGTTCTGAAGGTCTGCGCTCCATGAAAGGTAACCGTTAAGACACAGCAAAATAATTCAATGAACTGGAATCTAGAGCTTCAATTTTTATTTTTTATTTTTTTTTCCCCAAATATATTTCATTCTCTCTTAGGCTTGAAAACAGTTTGAACAACTGTCTTTTACTAAGTGTAATTTAGTAAACAAAACATGTTACCCTGTGAATTAAAACTACTCAAAATAAAATCTATTGTGACCACAATTCATATTAACATGGCAAGCTCTTACTGAGTGCCTTTTAAAGGAAAGAAATATATTCCTTGTGTGTTCAAGTATAGAGCCATAAACCATATGAGTCCCTATTTATTTCAAATTTCCCATGATGCCATTTACTTCAGCTTTTAACCTTTTATGTGACATTGAGCTATTTTACAATCATAAAATAGTAGAAAAAACGACCTGTTAATTTGAAAGGGACACATTACAACATCTCTCCCTGGCACTATAATATTTTAATTTCTTTTTTCAAGGCAAACCAGTTGGAAAGTGACCATCTGCTAGTCTGTTACTACCGTTCAAGCAAAGTAATGCACAAAATGTCCTCCTTCCCCGGCAAGAATAGGACCATTAACTGGAAGGATTTTAGGATACTATCATGCGAGTTTAACAGACTGATTCACAACAAAATAAAATCTTTATTTCTTTAATTACTGCTGAATATACTGACCACAAATATGACACAAAAATGGTGCCATTCAGTGTAGCACAAGAAATCTAAACATTTTAAAGAAATTAATATTACCAAGTCTCTTATGAAAATTATGTTCTTCTATTTTCAGCATTAAGTTAAATGCAAGAACACTTCTACAAGTAGAGCTCTGTTTCTCACCTCAAAATATACAATGTGCTTCGAACAGTGAGTAAGTTTTCAATATCACTTAAGGCTTTGAATATTTCAAAACAGTTGATAACAGCAGCAGAAGAGGAAACTCGACAAGCCCTCCAGGCTGATAAATATAGAACTTTTTGGATGAGTAGAGCTCAATGGAGCTGTAATCTTGGCTGGCACCTGTACATGATACTATAACACATACAGCTAGAACTGCAAGTTTGTGAGAATAAATTAAATTAAATTCACATTCATGTTAGCACTTTAGAAGATGTTGTCAGTACAACTTAGTATGCATGCAAACCACTGCACTTTTGAAAGTTTTACCCTAAAAGGTATCACATAAGATCATGCTATCTCTAAAAGTTAGAAGAACTGGATATATTGGTCACATCTTAATGGGCCTTTCTTTCCATTATTTGTAACTGTATATTCCCACCATGTCTAACAGAAATTGAGTTGAAACACAAAGTAATTGGACTTCAAATTTTTTAATTCTAGAAGAACTTTTTCATATGTTGAATTGTGAAATACAACAGATGTCAAATGGCATTAACAAAATGCACTCCATTGCTGCCTGCATTGCTGGAGGATATTTCACTTTAAAAGCTTTTTTCCTTTTTGCTCTACCTAGTCTTCCTCTCCCCATCTAAAAGTAATCAAGTAATTCAGGAATTTATGATAGTAGTAGTAAAATACTTGCCAAACATAACAGGCTTTCTCAGTTTTTTGTTTTGTTTTGTTTTTTTAAATAGAACTTTTTGACCACTATTAATTATGTAGTAACTGCATCAACTTGATACGTCTTACTGTTTATTTTTGTTTATAAATTTCATAATGGAAGTCTGGCACTTCAAACTGTGCATTTCTTGGGGAACACTGCACTTCAGGGACTGTTAAAGTCACTGCCTTCAGCCTTTATCATGCTACACGAGGTACAATAAACACTGAGAAGTGTACTGCTTATTGTGTACCTTGCTATAAAGCTCATGTCCAGCAATTCTCCTGTCCTTTCTACTTGAATTTCTGTTACTTCCAAGCCATTTTCAGACATGTTCTCACCAAGCCTAACTGACTCAGAGCAATTTCAGACAACAGACCGCTGTTGAGCAGCACAGGCTCACCTTATACAAGTCTCATTCACACAGCTAAAAACAATCCTACTGCATGCTACATGAAGTCACAGTTGGCCCTTTTTAGCTAAGTATTCCCACTACTTTGTAAGGAATCTCTGACTTTCAGTGCTTCTGAATCTTCCCAATCAACACATATTATCAAGCTTAACCTAAGCACAGTAGACACTGAGTCATGACTTTCTCAGAATTCAGAGTACACTTTTAACAGAATTTCAGGAAGATGTGTAACTTCTCCACCAAAGTATGAGATAATTTGGTGCTGTCTTGCAAGGTGCAGAGAAAAGTTCTAGTGAAGTAGCAAAGTACAAAAGAACAGAGCAATCCTCCAGCCATGCCTGGATGCCATCTAGGAATTTAAAAGCAGCTTTACCTACAATTGCTTTAGTTCTTGGACTGAATGATTCAGATTCCAGGGAAGGCCAGATGACACTTATCTTGCCTTGAAGACATAATTGTTAATGCTCTGTGTGGTTTTAATTCTCATAGCAAAAGCGAGGCATACACATAAATATGTATTTATTTGCTGTTATGCTAATTTTGATAAAAAACACCAACAGTTGATCAGCTGAAAAATGTGCGCAATTTTGAAAGGCTTTTGAAAACATCCACGTCTGACTTGACCTTATGACCACTTTCTCCTTCAGGCAAACCAGTATTATAACCAGAACAACACGAGAGGATGAACATTGTTGGGGAGCTGCTCACTGTGCCTGTCATACCCCGTTAATGCAACTTTGATTTGCCTTTGTTCTGACAGTAGCAAACAGCTGCTTGTAAATGAGCCACAGTCCCTGGGCTGCCTCCCATTATTCCACACTTTTGTTTGACAAGGTCACTTGCTGTGGGGATTTTGGGGAGAAAGAGTGTGCAGCCTATAGAATTAGAGTTAAACCACAGGCAACCCAGCTTGAATGCTCTCTTTTTTTTTTTTTATAGCACCAGCAAAGCAAGAATAACAAAGAGAAAATCTCTTGCTCTGTGAGCAAGTCAAACTTTTATTTTTCCCTGTGTTGATTTCATAATCCTAAAACTATCTTATAAAAAGCAAGTCATGTTTTCATAAATCCTCTTTCATTCAAATCTTAACATAATTCATATAAAAGATGTATTTAATTACAAAATAGGATTAACAAAAACAGATTAATATTTCTTCTTCATCTACTGCTACAATTCATTATGAGACAATAGGAAGCTACACAACTAACAGCAACTCTGACAAACGCTGCAGAAGTGCTAAGAAACAATCTGAAAGACTTATGGCAGTTTCCACAGGAAATTGATTTCTTTTTGATAGGAACTGAGACAGACTGGTCTTTCAGAAAGAAAAGCGTCTCATAAGCAAATTGCTTCTACAATAGCTGTCTATTTAAAGACTGGGAGACATTTCTTTCACTTGGAAGATTTACAGTGTTATATTGTTGAATTAAACTGTAAAATCAGCATACAAAGGCATTTAGATACTATCTTGTGCTATTGGATCATACTGAAAATTTGTCTCCCATTTTGACCTGTGATCTTAAAGACAGTGAAAGCTGTCGTTTAGGACAGCCTGCTTCTTTGTGCTTTTGAAGCCACGCATAAGCAAGGAATAGGTGGCAAACATTCAAAGGAATGGCTGGTACTATAGGAGGAGACAGCTAGTGGCAGTTTTCAATCAAAGACGAATTAGTGCAGAGTGCTTTCAAAATACACAAGTGAAGAAAGAAGAGGTTCTAACTTTAAAAACGTCTCTCAGAATCTTGAAGGAGGCTCACTGAAAACAATGAATGGAAATCAGTCCAAAAACCTTCCACAGCAGCCAACTGTTCTATTCCAAGGGGACAGTCCCAATTGTTCAGATTTTTATCTCGTCAGCCCAAAAAGTAGCTCAGCTCTTCCTGCTCTTAATTGTTTGTTTCCTACTTTTTTGTTAAGCCACTGGAAGTTTCTGTTAAGCCACTGGAAGAAATAATGCATTAATCACAAAGGCATCCACATTCAAAGAAAGTTACTGACATTTCTGTAATCTCTGTTTTAATTTCTAAGGCTAGCAGTGTTCTCAACAAAAAAGCAGACTACTGTAGGATAAATTTACTCATCTTCTCCAGGCAGAACATTTACAACCTCAGGATAGGCAGTTTTCTAGTCTCTACCTTCTTTCAGAGGACATCTGACTTTCCACCAGAAATGCTTCCAAAGTTATCTCTGCACAAACTCATCTTTCCAAGTTTCAGTTGGAAGGAACTTGTCATTGTCAAAAGAAGCAATTACCAAGGTATGTCACAAACTGTGTTCTGAAATACTCTGAATTACACTCAAATTATCAATTGCTAACAAGTAGTCAACAACAGTGAAGTCTAATGATAATTTGTGATGACAACACTTACTTTCCAATAAAACATGCTGAAAACATTCTGGTAGTCGACTGCTGGAGTACAGGACAGGAGGTTTTTAGCCTCATTTGTATTCAAAGACAGGCAAATCACTAAAACTCATTTACATCCTTCCATCTTTCTTAGTGCATGTCAACAGCAGGTGGTCTATCGATAGTACCTTTGAAATAAGTAGGTGGTTTAAATTGCCTTCAAATTTCAGTAAAAACCCTGAATTATAGAATAGACCTTGAGTCTTAACTTTCCTGTTTTCTTTGTGTGGGCTGTAATAGAACATGAATAAGTACAGCACTTACTTTGTTCATATTTTAATCTACATTAAAAAATAAATTTTATACTTAGTCATCTTAATCTTGAATGTTAGACACGATCATCTCAGAAACTTTCAAAGGTTTGAGTAATATCTTCAAGGAATGGATTTCTATGGATGATTTTTTTTTTCCCCCCTAAACACACACATTTTTAGGATAAGCAGATGAAGACTGACTCTTGGATGCATGTGTTTAAGTTTTCCTGCTGCTAGCCCATTGGAAACTACTACTCTGAATAGATTACGTTCACTACACACTTCCAGGGACATATGTCTTCTATTTTTCTTTGTGGCTCTGTGACTATTCCTAAAAGCCAGTTTAAAAAACACAAATGTCTGTTGTCAATCAGGACCAATTTCTGATGAAGTGAGAAGAAACACACTGCCTAAGACAGGAATCAAGGACATCTTCACACCCAAAAGAATACAGAGCCAGCAGTAAGCAACATCACAAATGTGTTTATATAAAACTAGAATAGATTAAAGCAACTAAAACCAGCATTTGGTTGTTTTTCCTCTGTGATGTTTGCTTTCACGTTTTGACAACTCCCTCAGAATTTCTGTGAAATGCAGTGTCCATCAAAATTAATACTTTGATGTCTGGCTTCAAACTTCTATAAAGAATGCTGTCTTTTGAAAGCAAACAAAGAGGTCAGTAATAACTCCCTAGACAGTACAGATTATAGCAAATTAGCTTCCACATTTTGGAGAATGGGCATAGAAAGCATAATACACTGTTCCAGTATCCCTGAAAGACTAAGCTGGGGTCAGGGTCCACAAATTCACTGTAACATGATAGTGCCTGTTTACTACTACTTCTGGCCTCAGTTAAGTGTTAGTAAAAACGAATGTGCATTATTCTCATTTCCAGATCTCAATAACACTTGATTGCTTATAAACATTTATCTGGTTGAACAGAGGGTTCTTTTTCTATGTAAAGAGATGTCAGGATGCTGAAGGTGTCCCTTATGCTACAAAGCATAGGGGAACCTGTACTTCACAAGGAGTTAAAGATTGTTTAAAGACCAGGACAGTCATTAAGCTGTATTTACTGTCTAGACAGGAATAACTCCACCTAACCATTCCCAAAGGTTGTTAGCATTTCTAAAAATTAAGCAGCAGCAGGAAAAGGTTAAGATCAGCTTACTAATTAAGTTACACTCACAGAAACCTGGAGAAGAGAAGGGAATGTAAATCTGACATCCCCAAGTCTGAGTGCTAACCCTCAAATATGGTGGCTGTTGTTGTGGGTTTTGGTGTTTTTTTTTTGTGTTTTTTTTTCTCCTCATGAAGGGAAACTTTAGGATCGAATGCCTTGCTGCGAGGTTGATCCCTAATCACAGGGCTGCACAAAAGCCCTATCAGCTTGAAACAGACAAAAGAAACCCCTTGGAGTTCATTAAAATCACTAGCAGACAGAGGCAGCGTTCTAATTCTATTCCTGTGCTATAAATCTCCTGTCTGCCTTTAAGTTTAGTAAATACATTTTCAAACACATTCTCGGATCCTTTTTACCTTTTGCTCTTAAGAGGTGGGTTCAAGATAACCACAGAACAATGAAGCATGTTCCACCCCTAAATTATGATGTTAATTTTGTAATAAAGGCAGAGATTTAGGTCACTTCCACAGTGCTTAGCCAAACCCCTAGGGTACTTGATAGGAAAAAAAGAACTTCCACCAAGTTCCACTGGAAGCCATCAAGATAAAAGAGATCCCTCCCGGTGACAAGTGTTCCTCAGACATTCCTTTGGAAGTGGAGAGACAGGATTGTCCCGGACATCCCTCAGACTCCCAGAACGAACAGAAGCTTTTCCGAACTCAGAAATGTGGAAATCTAGAGGGAAGCTCAGAGGTGTTTGGTTCCCATTGCCACACATTGCTCCTACGTATGACACGAAATATCATCTGTGATATTTACATACAGGAAATAAGAACAGTCTGTTGATGCAATAATTATCGAATCTCTAGCCAAGAATAACTGCATGAACAAAGAATGGATGACAAGTACAGCTATTGCCATCTATGGCTTTGGAAAAGCAGAATGAATTAACGTAAATCAAGTTTCTTTGAATCACTTTAAACTTGCTGTTAATTCAAAGTTCAGTAATTAAATCATCAGAAAGAAATCTATATTTAAAGAATCAATTTATTCTGATCTACATCTATTTTTATTATTAAAGAAACCATGTCTCAGTGATTGATAATCAGACATTGATAAACATCGATTTTACACTGCTTCTCACTTCCATTTGCCAATTTCTAGATTCATTACTTTTTTTTGTTACACTAGAATAGTTAAGTCTTTTTTTTTTTTTTAATTAAATGAATATCAAATTCTTAACCTTATTTGTATGTTGAACCTTTAGGGGAGAAAAAACTTAGAATTGAAATAAGGGCACACCCTTTCAATTGTAATGTACTAAGACCATTTAAATTATCTGCATAACTTTCTTTCATTACAGATGGATAGATTAAAAATGCATAGCACTTTCTGAAAGGAAAAAAAACCAAGTAATTTCTTAATTTCAGCAACAGGCCGTCCAAAAATTTTAAAACCAGGTTAGTCTCATCCTCTTATTTCCAGAAATTTGCTTAAAAATTATAGAAAAAAACAATAATTCCTACTTATAGATAATTAATTTTTAATGAACTTGTCACAGAATCGGAAAAAACAGAACACATGGAAAATAAAAATAAATGCCAAATTATTTCTACACCTGCAAAAAAGACACTACTTGTGCTGAAAGCTAGTGTAGCACCTCCAAAACTTTTGCTCCAAACTGATGATTTCACCATTCACCAGAAGCAAATTATGCTTGGATGTTACTTGTTAAAGACAAATCAAGATGTTTCTGTAGAAGAACCACAGAAGCATCACTGAAGTGTGCCTGGTTGCCTCTCCCTGGCTGTCCTCCCACCCCTAGGTTGTTCTTCCTTCCCATCCACAGGGGAATTAACAAGGCCAGCTCCTAAAAATCACTATTACTAAGCAGACACAAATGACTTTTCCCTTTTTCCTTCTTTCTCCTGCTTCCCTGTAGGCAAAAGCTGATCAACTCTGCATTTGGCACAGCCGTTCATACAGAGGAGAAATAATAAACTGCAATTTCATCTCCTTTCTGCCCATCTCTCTGGGAGGACAGATTAATGGTGAGCATACATTTTCTCTCCACCTCCCTCAGATAAAAGGTTAATAAACCACTCAGCATTTGCTTTTCGTAGAAATGATATGTAGGTATTAATTAGCATTTCCTAGGTAACACATTAATACCATTGTGAGTTCTCAATACCAGCTTGTTTCAGAGACCTATTATAAAATTTTAACCCAAAGGCAGTCAAAGATTCTTTTATTTTAGGACTGAACAAATAATTTTGACTATGACTACAGATCTATCTTGGCCTAGAATTCAACACATACAGATTACTGTTGTTTGATCAGAAGCATGACCAGGAGCTAAGTGGCCTAGTTAAAGCTTTTACTCACTTTTGAGATCATTGGCAGCAAGCCTGTACGATTTAAAATAATTTATACTTGATCACAGTAGGAGGATACATACATAACATCAGCATCAACCTACTATACAACTGCATCTTACATGTTGTATTCTCTCCAAGCAAGTTAGTTTACACTGTTAAGAAAAAGTAGATCACCACACTGGGCCTTAATAGCCCTGCAGTTGGTTAAATCATAATAATAAAACAGAAGTGTTGTCCGTTCCACAGTTGCCCAAGCGTTCTGTTTGATGCTGTGCTAGTCACTGTGCAACGATGAGCTCACGTTCTTCCCCACCATAAGTCACTGCTCTGGCCTCAGGAATTTCATTCTAAGTATTTGTGCTATTCAACAGGAAGGACAGAGTAGGCCCCTTCAGCCTGGAGCATAGAGTGCCCCCTCCAAGGGGATAACTTTTCACTCTTATCAAGCAGAGAAAACACTTCGCAAGTTTCCAGATCCTTGAGCAAGCGCATCCGCACTGGAGTACTTCTGTGTAAAGGTGGCAGACAGTAACAGAATCACTCCTGGCACATTCATCTTTGAAAGAGGGCAATTACAGGAACAAATGCTAGGTTTAGGTTCTCATGAGCAAGGAGGTGCCCTACCTACTCCTGAGAGCTACCTCAAAGTCCCAGAACACCCTTTTTTCCTACTGGCTAGCAGTGGGCAATTCCAAGTCAGGCCACCAGCAGCTTCAGATTCCATTTGAGGTTAATACAAAGGTACAAAGAACATAATAAAGGCATGGGACCAGATGTCTAATGTCAAGTAACATAAAAATTGTGTCCAAACTTCAAGGCCTGCATACCAATATTGCAAATGTCTAAAAATAGTCTTTCCAGAATTAACTATTATGTACTAATTAAAACTAGTATCAAAAAGGCAAAGACCAGCCACATAAACAGGGTACAGAAAATAGAAAAAAAACAAAAATAACTGAAAAAAGTCCCTCAAGCATTCTATAAAGTTTCAATAGCACGGTTCGAGAGCAAGGCATCTGCCAAACTAATGAGAGCCCAAGAGTCAAAACAGAAGCTCAAGTAAGCACTACAAAATCAAAAATCCACAAATTTTAAGCAGACTGAACAGTCTGACACTGCAAAAGCTTTGGAAGAGCTTTTTTTTTTTTTTTAACTGAAATATAAACATCTATAAAATAAATCTTTTTCTTCATCTGGTTTTCATCAGAAACTTTTGCTCAAGTCTCCAAGCAGCAGCCCACAATTTTTGTACCTCCGAGTACAACAAACAAAGAGGACGACACAGGGAATGGGAGGAAGAAAACCTTGAAGAGCTGGCTCTGAGTAACTAAATACTTCAAATCCAAATTTTAGTCACTTCAACATGTTTGGAAGCGATGCAACTTGGAAGAGAGCCATCCTCATCCCAACAAGTGTACCTCACCAGCTGGCACGACACAGACAAGAGCCCCCAACACCTCAGGAGGGAACAGAGCGGGTGAATTAATGCAGCACTCCAGGTTGCGTGCCTGGGCAAAACTGTTCTTCAGCTCTGATTTCAAAATCAGTTAGCATTTATATTTTATTGTTTTACCATTCGGCAAGATCAAGCACGGAACAGCATATAAAATATTACATTGCCTTTCTTCAAGGTTCAGGGAGGGTAAGGAAGCAGAGTAACGTTAAGTAGTTACACAGCTGGGCAGTTCTGGGCACACTCACACTTTACGCAACATTATACTCTGGCAGCTGTTGAAGTTACTATGTAAACCAAGGCAAATAAAATTGTGTAGCCAACATCAAAGTAAATCTTGTGTGTATTTGCAAGATGAGGGCAGACCCACTTCTGCTGCGCTGGGGAGACTGGAGCAGGGAGGAGACACCTTTGTGCATGCCTTGTATGCTCTGTGGGGATGCAGCAGGCCCCTGGGGCAAGGCATGATGGGGAACAACCAGATAAGAAAACAGCATTTTGTTTTTCAATTCTTACACTGGTACCCTGGCCTTCATGTACATCACTAACCTCATTTGGACTTTTAAAAAGAAGCACCCTGGCACAGAGGCCTGTTCGTGCTAGATGTAGGGGAGCTGCTGGAGGGCTCTGCATGTAAAAGGCTGTAGCTCTTCCAAGGTAAAATGTTTATTACAAAATTACAGAAATGGCTTAGAATCTAGGAATATCCATTACATGGGGCACAAAATCAATTCAGCTGAAAGTTACAAGGTGATTTGATGTGTATGCACCTACAGGTGGGAATAGCTCACTAGCAACTGTCTTCTTCAACACAGCTAGAAAAGGCAAAGATGCAGGCAGGCAACACACGACAAATACATAAAAAGTGCTTTGTTAGCAATAAATGAAGTTTTTAAGCAGTGAAGACAAAAAGCAGCTCCTTCTAACCAGCTCTGAAATCCAAATCCACCAGGCAACATGTATCTGATATACGCACGTACAACAGGATTGTCTCGTCCACTGAATCTAGTCCAGACTTACAGCAAAAATCTACAAGTTAATGCAGCTGTTTCGTAAAATCCTGTTTCATTTTCTAGTAACTACAATCCACTACTTAGAATGATGCATTACTAGTTTACTTGTTTCAATTGCTTAGTAAAGTACAAGCAGGCTATCTCAAGTCTGTCACAGACAGAACCCTAGGGGTGCCTCTTTTGGTCTCTAGATGACACGCACGCGCACATCCCAAATCATCAGTGCTACATTACCCTTTTAGTTGCATGAGGTACCTTCTAGTTAATAGCCCAATTAATCACGAAGATGTACTTGAAAGGGAAGTTGAAATCTTGTTTGGATAATGAAGCAGAGATTATAGGATACCTAAGAAGAAATTGTGCTATACAAGCACAAATTGAGCACGTTCATTATAGTGGTACAATACACTTATTAAAACTTATAAAAAAAATTAATTAACAAAACCTTAATTATAATTTTACAAATTAACAACTTCAGGTATAAATTGATGTGGATAGATGAAGTGTTCTGAGAAATCTAATAGGGTCAAATTGTATAGTATTGAGAATCTCCACAAATTAGTTTTTTATTTATAGTTATTACTGCTACAAAAATGCCCCCCAAATGGCATCTTCTTTTACACACAGATTGGCCTGAAGAGATTAGCATTTAAGAGGAAACTAAGTGGAGGTAGAACATATTTCAGTGCTCTTGACCTACAAACGTTGAGCCTAAAAATTTATTTTACAGTCTCTCTTCAGTTTCACTGCACATTAAAAAAAAAATATTTGAGTCCATCCATGTGAGGCCCTAGATCCTTGTGAGCTTGGAGGACATATCTACAAGCTCACCTTGATGTTATTTTCCCACATCTACATTACCTCTTCCACAAGAGTCTCCATTTACTTCCATCCAAGTGATAATTCTTTGCTTATCCTTAAGAAGGTAATATAATTATTATAATGGGAGAACATGGAGGACTTGATCTTTTTTCCTTCCCGTAACTGTACACTTTAAGACCCTTGTTTAACTGCGAACAGCCCCAGTCACAGAGAAATCTTCGGTTTTTTAGAATTTGAAACATTATCTACCTCACATTACTACCACATAAATACCCTATTTTATACACCTTAATCACACTTTCAGAACTGCTGTGAATGACAGACATGAAATATTTTCCTCATGATCAGATGCAAACATATTGTAGTCTTTGCTGAAGACAATGCGCTACCAATTAATGAAGAGACAACATTTTCCATGCAGCTATCCAATTTACAAAGACTAAATGAAGTTACAGAAAAGCCTTGAAAGTACCCAGCATTATACCTGTTCATATTTCTGTTAGCTCTGAACACATAAGTACATGTAGAATCAGTACAGATACTGAAGACACATCGATTCCAGAGTTTAATATGCACATCTTCAACCTCTCACAAAAACAAGACATTCAGTCATTAAAAAACAAACAAACAAAAAAAATAACTTAGGAAGAGAAAGCTAGCACTGAATTTACGACTAGTGAAGTTACAGCAATTAAACCTGTTTTGATCTGAAGAGGATCACGTCTGACATCTCTTGCCTGCAGAAAACTACTATCATGTTGTTTTAATTGGTTCACTTTAGATTAATTTCATTTCTGTTTATTTATCTATTCAGAGAAGAAAACAAAAACAATACAAAAATCAAATCTACTAGAACTATCTAACAAAAAGGGTATGGGACTACTTAAATGGATACTAAATTCTGTGCTCACATATAGTCTTACAGAAGTTGGTAGTGTCTACTTTCATGGATAAGCACATCCTAAAGAGATTACAGCATCTTAGGCAGAAGGCTATTGAGTTACAGTGTGGATTAAATTACAAAATTTGGTAAGTGTGTAGAATCATATATCAGCACATCCACCAGTTTAGTTCAGGAGATAAATTACCTAAACTATGCAAGAAACTGAATACCCTCTTATGACAGTTTGATGCGTTATTGATTTTTTTTTTTCCCTCTCCATTTTTATTTCCAAAACAATTTTCATTTAATTATCATGATTAAATTCCCAACAATTTGGGCAATTCACTGACTTTTTCGGCTGCTGAGTTTCTTTGTTTAGAACACATTAAAGTAAGTGAGTGGCAAACTCAGTCATAACCATGCTTTTCCATTTTAACTACTGGCAATTATTCTTCCATCCCACTGACAGAGTTATAACCAACTCAATTTTTCTATATGAAGACTGAAGAAAATGGTTTTATGGGAAAGCAGAAAGTTATCACTACTCTAGAATTCTGGGTTACTACTCATTCAAAACAATAATTATCCCTTGATTCAGCTTACCAGGAAACGAACTATTTTTTGCCCATCTCTTTTAACAAAGGTTTCATAATACAGTTTTTACCATTTCATTTCAGTTGCTTACACAAGATACTTCAATACTAAAATAAAATGACCTGTATTAGATTGACCAAAAAGCTCATTATTCATTCTCTAGGCTAAGAAGGTAACTCTTTCAAGCACTCATTCCTGTTACATCTTAATAAGAAAAATAATATTTCTAGATATTTGTACACTACAGACTAATATGAAATAAACCAAACTACAATCATGAAGAATAACCAATTTAAGTATTTACAAAAAACGTGTCTCTTTATGGGAACTGTTCAAACATAACCCAAGAAAGAAATATCATTATTCAGCCTCTGGGAACTTTTGCTAGACACAATGTTTTACATTTATATTAGAACATAAAATATAATTGATATATTTAGAAAAACTGTTCAAATTAGATGAGCAAAAGCTGCTTCAGCAGTAACTTCAAGCTGGTCAACCAGAATGCAATAATGTCAATTTGATATTCATTTCAAATTTGGAAAAAGCAGAGTATTTCACAGAGACAGAACTGAACAACTAGAAAACTGAAACTAGCACAATAAGCACAGCAACAATTATTTCTCTCCTGTAAGAATACAAAGTAACGTGCATTTTTAAGACAAAGAAAATCCAACAGAAGTATGATATTTTTAGACAGCTAAGAGAACATACTGCAAAATATATTTTGCCAGTCAATATGGCCTAAGGGGCTACAGAGTGTACAATAATCAAGCCTATCAGTGTAATATCCCAGCAGAATTTGGAATCCAAAGATTTCCTTTTACCTGTAATAAACTATTGTTCAGTTCATTCACTATTGGAATATTCCACCTGGGTCAACGACGGCAGCTCAGGCAAACAAAAGAAGTCTTTATGCTCCATCTAGATGTTGCAAGGTGCTTATTCAATTTCTTCTGCATCGGGGCACTGTTCCTTACCTAATATGTATACATTTGCTGAGTGTTATTCAGCCTTTGTTGCTTCTGACCCTCACTTGGCATTTAATTCCCAGTCCACCAGAGTATTCATGCTTGATGGCACTGATGCACACACTGAATGCTTTATTTATTTAATGGTAAAGGGAATGAAGCTATAAACTGTATTAGACAATATCCTGTTTAAAGATGCCAATGGTCGGTGTCACAGCATTACTGACCCACATCTACAGCAATGAATATGTCACTGGAATTTAGAGAATGGTATATAACGATTAAAGATCAACACTGCAATAGGGAAAGAATAAGGTTTCAATTCAAAACCCATTAAACATTCGTTAGCAATATTGTTACAGTACTGAAGATGTTATGCGTCTTTTTACATTCTCTGTTTTTGAAAAACGTACACGAATCTTCACTATTAGTTACAAGAAATTTTCTTTCAGATACCACAGTCTCTAGCAAAAACTGCAGATATTACAGTGAAATTTAAGATACATCCCTGTGTAGCTCTGCAGAATTATCTTAAAGCACAGTGCTCTGTGACTAAATAGCCAAGGGCTGGCTGCGCACAGCTCCTGTAAAATTCGGCAGCTATTTAAGGAAAACTAACCATTAGTCATTTGAACAACCTTTCCATTTGTTTTTAACAATATAAACAGTTTCACATACAGTGGCAGAGGATGGTCTTCGTACTCATTACGGTAACGTTTTTGCAACAGAAAAACTCCTGTATGTTATTCAGATACTCGCTCAAATGGTCAACTATATAACCTATGAAAAAATACTTGACCAAAACGTTACAAAAGCAGCCAATGCAGACATGACTTATTGAAATCTCTCTATCTGAAGAGAAATATCACAGCAATGCTAACAGGCAGTAACAGCAAGGGGTACTTGAGAGAAACTTAAATTATTCTGGAAGCCTGGGACCTAAGATCCATAACAGCCTATATCATCAGTTGTTTTTAATTATGTCTTTTAAAAATGGTCCCCTGCTGTGTTTCTGAAATACTAAATGGCCTCCACAGCTACATGGCATAACTCATTCTAATTCATGATTACAAGATGGTATTTTCATACTATTCCCTGCAACTACTTAAATTTTTTTTAAAAAAAGTCATTTTGTCTTAATTCCTATGTAAACTATCCATTTCAGTTAAAATTTGAAATACAATAAAGGCCAAGGCACAGTGCATAATGACCAAACGGCTTAATTTGGAGCAGACCTTAAAGATCATCTAGTTCCAACCCGTTTGCCACAAGCAGGGTTGCCCAATCACCAGATCAGGCAATGATACAGTCCTGAGAGCACAACCAAGGACAATAATGTTTTACGCTGCACAGTATTACTGCCATTAAGTTACCCAGGTAAAAATACCTGAAGGGCACTATATTTACAGTTTCCACAGACTTCCAATATAAAATAAATTTTATAAAGTTAAGCATGCTGCTTTTTAATATTTGTTTCAGGGAAAAAGAATCAGATATTCAAAGCTCCTCTTTCCAGCATGATGGTGTGAACTGTTTAAGACTTGGTTCCAATTTTTATTCTTCCATGTCTTACTGCACTTTAGGATTACAACCATCCATGTTTAAAAAAAAATAATACAGTTCTGCTCCATGCAACTGAAATTAAGCTCTCTTACTGCATTTCCACCTTCAAAATCCAAATTTTGTTCCATATATTTACTTTGTAAGTTGTGATTTCAACAGTTATTTTTAGAAGGTGATGATCTTAAAGTTCAAGCAAAACATACTGGAAGAAACAAATGAAAAGATTCAAATACTTTGTATTCCCAGTATTCTGCAGGATTACTCCCGTAAACACTAACACTCTTTCTCCTACTCCTAAAACACTAATGTTTTGTTTTTTTTTTAAAGAATACTGGCTTTAAGAATTGCATCACTTGCATAGCAGAATTACTGTTGTTATCTCCCTGAGAGAAGAAGAGCAGGGTAATGCAAAGGGGAAAGGAATAAGGGCTGCTTGCGGTCATCAGGACTAAGCCTTAAACAAAGAGAGAATACAGAGTATTCATGAATCTGCAACTAGTCAAAATGTGCCAAGTACAGCGCTTCCTTTCCACAAGCTCTTTTCTGCCACATGTAAGCAAAAGTCAAGCTAACCCTGAAAGAAGCTGTATCTGATTTTCTGGACAGTTTCTCTGATAGGATGTAGCTTGGGCTCTTTTTTATCTGGAATAATGCTTGACAGCTGCATCCCCCAAGCACATGCTCTGATACAACGTCCCAAGATGGGTGAAGCATGTATAACAAAACGAAACTTAAAGCACGACAGCCAAGTCAGACTAAATCCCCGTTTCATCAAGTCCTTCCTTGCTAAAAGACGTGGGTTCTGTCTCTTGGTAACTTACAGAGAAACCAGCAGGTCTGGGGAGGAATACAGTGTCATTCTGAGCCTTTTTTCCCTTTTCTTTAATATTGATTTTGAACAGCACATTAGAAAGAAGGATGACAGAATCAATAGAATTTAAGATGCTCTTGTAATCTGGGTTTAACATCATAGTAACACCTCTAATCAAAGACGTGGAAGCCTTTGTGACATTTTGACATCTACATCTATCATGTGGATATGACTTTTATTGAGCTGAATTAACAACTTCAGTCAAATAATTAAAATCCAGCTGCCCAAAGTGTCAGAGTAAGCATAGTTTAACACTTGATCTTTCTTGTAAAAGTGTAATTTTAATCTGAGCATTATGCCAGCTGTTTTGTGGATTTACAATAAAAGTTATCAAGAAATAGAAAGTGAAATCCTAGGACAGCAAAAGAAATAACATTACAGTAGCATGCCACATGTTGAAATTAGCACCAATTTTACTCCATGGAAATTAAATCCACCTATAAAAACTGATAATACCTCAAAACTATAAGCATGGGAATACTTGTAAAATCAAATCCAACCTGGGTTCTATTTTTCTCGTTAAATAAAAAGGGTCATAAAAAACTCTTATTTCCTCCCAAAAGTGGGAGTAAAAATATCGTGGGTTCTATCCTTCAGTTTGTCTTTTCATATCCTGCTGCCCTGGGAAAATTTAATTCTCCAAGTACAAAGTAAGTTTAAAAAGACTAAGGCTGTATTTCCAAATGGCACAAATGAGCACCGCCACCAAAAAAAATAAAATTGAAGAAAAGAACACTTCATCTTTCATCTTAGCTGCACCTCCCTTGTTTTGGCTAAGTGGTTGGGTTTTGTTTTCTTGGATTTTTTTTTTTTTTAATATTTTTATTATTTTTTACTAAGCAAACGGATCAACCTTGCTGCATAACTGATCAGGGTTCAGACCACATCTTGGTAGCAACAGGTAAAATAAAGTTGGAAACAAGTCTCAAGAATGAGAGAGAAAAGTAGGGCTGCTTTTTAAAGTGCTCATGCTGGCTTATTTTAATAGCAAGTGAGTATTTTGGTTTACTGTTGCTCTCAGCAGTAGAAGGATTATTGAATGAAGTAATAATAATTGAAATACACACGAAACAATAAACATTGGTAATTCCCTGCAATAGAGATTCCTTTGCCTTTCCCTTTCATTACAATTGATACCAGTATACGAGACCACCTACACTAACAGATATGACCTCTTCAAAATTAAAGGTAAGTACGAGACAGGGAAGGGAAAGCAGATGAAAGATGACACCAGTGCTGTAGTCATTCTACATTAAAGGCTCTGCTTACGTATGTAATTCATACTGCTAAAGTCAGAATAAGGAGAGCTTGGCTTTCAGCTCCCTGTATAAATGGTGTGTCTTGTTTTATGAAATGCTGGTAACATGTATATAATTATGTCAAAATAAAAATAAAGTTTAAAAAAAAAGATATACTTCAGTAACCATTTTCTTTAGTATCTTGACATCATTTCGAGTTTTACTGATACTTACCTTTGTTTCATCCAGATCCTCTCCTTGCTAACTACATTAACAACATTAACAAGAGAACCTTAGTTCCCAGGCAGATGAAAAAGACTTCACAATCACGTCTCTAATTTTTCATCACATCTCTTATAGTTTAAAATGCAGAATAGGCATTTCAAATTACAAGACTTGTACCACAGCAGTAGAGATCCTGCAGTAAAATACTTCCCAAGGGTCAAGCACTGTCCCCAGATGCCCAGCATGGTTTTTGTATTCCAATGGGAGTCTTAAAAAGGCAAGGAAAAGAAAAAATAACCACTTGTGGAAGAGATCAAATAATAGAAAAAAAAAAAAAAAATCTAATCTGAAATACTTATTGTGGGAAGGTTCTGACACACTTCTCACGTCTGCAAAGCAAACAGTAAAGAGATAACTTAATTCTTCCATTTTCAACAATGCTAGCTATGCCTAAGACTGTAGTTAAAATTTCTGGCAAGAATTTTTCATTCCCGTGACTCAGATCCAAGTCTCAACAAGCACCTAGGCTGACAGATCTCAGATAACTCACAGATCAAGTTTCTAGGTTAAATTAATCCATCCCTCTAGTACTCACTGTAGTCTGAATAAGGCAAACTGAATTTCATTAAGAAAATCTGGAAAGTGCTGTTTCAATTGGCAAGAAAATAGAGGAGGATGGTGGGAGGGAGAGACTAGCAGCTGAACTAATATGCAGTCTCAACTCCTAAACCTTTCTGGAAATCTACAATCCTACTGAATGAAAGGGAAAAAAAAAAAAAAAAAAAAAAAAAAAAAAAAAAAAAAAAGATGGGAGAACATGAGCTAAAGAATGCTCTCTTATCCTGACTGGCCACTAAACCAACATTGACTTGAATGCCTTGGTACTTGTGGAAGATTAAGAATTGCCCCAAAGGGAAACACTGTGAAAGAAAGGGATTAACAAGAAGTGAGTTCTAATTTTTTTTTTTTTTTTTTTTTGTGCACACCAGAAATAGAGAACAACAGCTGTAGGGGAAATTAGAAGGAAAATGAAACTCCTTAAAATGATAAAGAGTTGAGAGGGCTCAGATCTCTCATGAGATTATTATAGCTAACAACCTAATAGTTCTTCAGAGAGATGCAGGATACATGTTATCATTTCTAACTCTTTATAGTATCAACAATTCTGACTAGCTACATGCAGAAAACAGATTACAGGCAAAGATTTCATTTGCGCTAATCGGTTTTAGTAGTATACAAGCATAAGGTGTTTACATAGCTAAATATTGTTTGTTCGGGTTGCTGCTGTTTTTTTTTGTTTGTTTTGCATTGACCCCACTCAATCACACCACTGTGGAAAAACCCAGAGTGGGTGACTGCATGCTTTCCTCCTTTTTTGACACCTTTCAAATACTCTCCGCCTCACAAAAATTAACTAGGAAACTACTATTTTGTTTTCATCGCTTTAATGGTCCATGTTACTCATAACAAAGGACTCTTGGGCACGGTTGGGACAGAAAGGTCGCAGCTTTTCCCTACATAAAAAGTATTTTCTTCCTCCCTCCTTGCTGCTCAGCCTCTCACTGACCAGGGACATCTCACTGCCTGCAAGACATCAGTCAGGGGAGCACCTTCCTTCTGCCTAACACCTCTCAGCCAGCACCAATTGCCCCACTGACTCCACTCAAGCAAATCAGTGCCTCTCAGGCATCCTAGTTCTCCCTGCACATACTAGGGAGACAACAATTTTAACATAGATTTTAGCATAGATTGATTACAAAATTGGGATTAGGTAAGAGAAAATAAAAAAGTAAGAAATGTAACAAATGCAAAATTCTAAAGCTTGCTTCCCAAGGAAATCCTTCATAGCTCCTGCACTATGTCGGTTCATTTGGCAGGTTTTCAAGCTCCTCCTCTATCCACATCTAACTTGCTTCAGAGAGTTACTTGAAGCTACATTTCCTCTGTTGTTTTGTTAAAGATGGAGTCCCCCCAGGGCTGCTCAGAGCACTTGCTCAGGGCTACCTTCCTCTCCCTTCGATCAAAGTGGAATATCTTAGCCTCCTATCAGGCACATAGTCCTTTCACTGTTTCCAGTAATAATCACACCAAACATGGCTGTGAGAATTCGATATTTTTCCCTGCTGCTATCCGGAATAAAAATTGAAAAAAATGAAAATTCAACTAAAATAGGACACCACTCTCCTTGCATTAGGGAATCGGGTTTCACTCAAATAAGGTTCGAGAGTTGCTATGAAGGAAAACACTGAATTACAAATCTTATGCGTTCAGAAGCATTCAATATATACCTAGCTTACTTATTACATAACGCCCATTTTTTAAGCATTTCATGGAGGCGGCATGCAACATACGAGCAATAGGGTTAGCATCCAAGATGCCTTTCCTAGATTACCATCCATTACTATTTTGTATCAGCTTTGGAGACCTGCCACTACAGAATGCATTTCCCTCCAGCTGAATCTTAAGCAAAAACATCAAACATGACAGATCTCTATTTCCGGTACTGTTGTAGCAATCTGATTTCTTTGTTCAAATTCATTAATCTTCACAAACAGAAAATACAAGTGTTAGGAGGTGACAGAATACAGTCCACCTTTCTTAAAATAAGAGCAAGCTTTTCTTTTAAAAAATTTAAATAGAAAGACAGTGCCTTGTGCATCATACCCAGCATTTTCAGCAATCTATACAGAAAAAAATGCCATGTCTTCAGGCCAGCAGATCGCCATGTGAGTAAAGATATCTTAACAGTATACTTGAGAATATACAAATATACTCAAAAAAAAAAAAAAAATTGAAATAAAGGAAATTAAATGTTGACAACAGGAAATATCAGTATGATGAAAACAATGGAATCATTTATTTCCATAGCTCAACTTATCTCCTTACACATTTATGTGTATAGAGAATATGACGGATACAAGGTTATAAGGCTGATAAAAAAAAACAACCATGTAATCTAGTGAAAAAGCAGGGAAATAAAAATCCTTCAAATAATCATTATATTGTTAGTACTAAGGAATCAACAGTAAATCTGCATTACAGTATTTGAAAATTGAACTTGTTCAAAAAGAACGTAGCTTATTGAGCAAATTTTTCATTGCTTTAAGAATTTAAAAATTAACACTTAACATATGGTGTCATAAATATAATGTTTGAAATCTTTTTCCAAATAGAAAATATTTTACTTAAAAAGTTCCCATTTGTTTCGCTTAGAGGCACTTTTTTCTATTTTAAGTTTTAGAAAGCAATGAAAAAGACAAGTTTTTCACAGAAGCATCCAGCTTTCTCTGAATTCAGTTTATTTCTACATTATCCATCCCAGTTGAGCTCATAAATCTCATGTAGAACTTACGAAACAGCTACAATAAATATCAGAAAGACAAGAAATGGCAGATCTGACTTTTCACTCAGGCTATTACTGGATGAAAAGATCAGTTTCCCAGATGTCTATTCATGTCTGGACTGGGGAACCTATTATAATGAAAATCAGAGTTAAAAGGTCTGGGGCCTTACCTGGCCTGAAGGTATTCTCTGAAAATCCTGTTTTTCCTGGTCTAGGAGTCACCTACAGAAGTGACCCCTTGAACAAGCTAAATGAGCTTTTCAGAGGACTGACATAAATTCATGCAATGAGATGCTATTTGGTCTCTGCTATTTATCCATTTCTCTCCGTCTAACGCGCTTTAGCAGAAACAAGAGCTAGAAAATGCTACCATGGCCTCCCCATGACTACATTTTAGGTACCTAAAATGCAGATAAACTAGGACATCAAAAAAAGTTCAAGGAAATAGTTTCAGAGTTAATTTAATCCACGATAAAACTGGACTGACATAGGAAGGGTGAACCCTACATTCTCCTCACCACCTTTCAGCCCTTCACCCCACCCTCACGGCCCAGGAATCCCACAGCAGACTATGAAATGGGTCAGAATCACCAGTGGCATTGGAAGCACTTGTGTCCCCAAAACCCATGAAGCAAACTGACCTACACTACTGCTGCATTTCAAGTAAACTCTAGTCCTCAGGAACGAGCCAGATGATTCCACCTCTAAAATCATATACAGATTTAAATTAGAGTTAATTGATTGAAAAAATTATTTGAGAAGTTAATTGTTCTCAGAGCTTGCTGAATTGCTGCCTACAAACTCAGGGACAGAAAACAACACAGATTAAGCACATGGAGAAAGTTTAAATTAATTTCAGGGAGCTGGAACCAATTATCATGAACATTTATTCTGCATTAGATTGGCACAAACATTAACATGCACTGCCAATAGTTTAGATATGCAAAGGGAAGAGAAAGAGAGATCTAAACCATTACATCAAAACCTATACCCTGATTTTTAAGGCAGTCTGATTTTGACTAGGTAACTGCATGCTTGGGTATTGTTTGAGATGCACTCCTTTCACGATTAGAAATAATTTCCTACCTGTATATATAAATAAAATAATTTTTTACCTGATATTTGCTACCCCTTTGGAACCTGCTGAGTGTTTAGTCAAAACTGTTCATCTATGAATACATATTTTATGCAACAGATGCCAGAGGAAATGACTCAACATTAAGTGAATTAATTTATTTTTAAAATAATGTTTCCTTTAGCATCTTTAGTTCAAGAAGAAAGGACCCCTGGATGCTCAGATTTCCAGTACTTACTCCCTCTATAATTTAGGGCAAATAACTTGACCTTTCAATCCATGATTTATTCATCTATAAAACAGAGAAACGCTAATGAAACAGCACTAGAAGTTTACGATTTGTAAGATGTTCTGAAGACACTGTGCAATACAAAGATGTAATGCACTTTCCCACCTGCTCTCCTTTCAAGTAATTTTTCTATTTTCCTTTTTAAATTTCTTTCTAATTTTTACTTTTCTAGTTAAGAAATCTGCTTAGAAGCAGGTTATTAACACAAAACCAGGTTTTACTAGGGGGAAAATAAAATGGAGTGGATACACCTAGCTGTCCTTTCCTGTTATCAAAGTTGTGTTTTCTCATCCAGCAAGTTATGCAGAAAATATTAGAGAAACAGGGAAAATGAATACAGTGGCTAATGGGTTGGTGGTGGCCCAAGGTGAGCTGTGTAGCTGAGCAAACCTGCTGAGTTAGCCACACAGTTAGCTTTACCCACATGGCAATCCGAATCCTTGACAAGACCCCTGAACACTTCTCTGAGATTGGGCAGCAGGATCAGTGCAAATACAGCAGGGGATGCATGCAGCTGGGATGGGAGCAACAGAAGTTATGTTTAACTCAGTAATAATATGTGCACTACACAGATTCAACTTCTGTTTGGTTAGTCTTCATAATTAAAAAAAATGGCAAAGACAAATCCATTGATTTACATGAAAGCTCTTCTCAGCTCAAGTGAGAATTCTCATCAAGGGCTGTATATCTAAGAGTTTTTTAAAACACCACGAGAACCCTGATTGAAACGGAAGTTAGGCACCTAACAGATCCAGAACTACACCTGTAACTGTCAGCCTTGCCTCATATATTAACTAGAGACATTAGCTTGAACAGTTTTATTTCTACTCGAAGTGATAATAAAATGACAATTTTCTCTAGCTGTTGAAACACAAACTCTTTTTTTTTTTTTTTTTTCCTTTTGGTAACACTGCAAACCAAATAGGGTGTTAGAATAAATGGAAAGAGAAGTAGACAGATATACGGATTTGTTTTCACACAGCCATTGGAGAATTAACCTTGAAACCTTTAAATATGCTTTAGGATTGATAATAATGTTTCTTGATATACTTAAGATCATTTAATTTTTTAAACAAAAATAATCATGTAGCACTGTGTACACATCATGCATGAATTAGAGACTGAAGGATCATTATTGATCAAACTAGCATTTCTCTATTTTTTTTTTTTTTAACTCCTCATATTCTGTTTCAAAGAGCGCATCATTAGGTTAGATATTAGGAAGAAACTTTTCACTCAGAATGTGGTGACACACATAGGAACAGGTTGCACACGGAGGTTGTGGATACCCCATCCCTGGAGGCACTCAAGGCCATGCTTGATGTGGCTCTGGGCAGTCTGGTCTAGCAGTTGGTGACCCTGCCCACAGCAGTGGCATTGAAATTAGATAGCATCCCAATCCTACCCAGTGCTGGAGGTGAGGTCACACTGCGCACTCCCACCTCCTGCAGGCAGTGCTGGGCCTGGTGCACCCCAAGGTGCGGTCAGCCCTTGGTTGCCAGGGCGCACTGCTGCTCAGATTCAACTTGCTGTTAAGGAGTTATATAAAGATTCCCAAGTGCCAGGAAATATTAACTTGCAAACCAGAGGCAAGAAACAAAGCATGCATGAAGGTGCAGCTACTCTAAAACCTATGTATACATATATTACTTAAATGCTCATGAATTCTGTCTGCGAATGAAAACTAACTTCCAGGAGAACTGTAGAAGAACGCAAGGAGAAATCATAAAGAAATGGATGTTGCATTTGCTCATAGTAAGGAATGTATCTCTTCTATAAACAGCTGACAGTAAAACTAAAATGGCTATTGGGTGACACCAACATTTCTGAAGTTTCTTTGGACGCATTTTACTAATTATCTGGTAAACTTAACAGTCTGAATTGCTGGACACTGTATTAAAAGTCTTTTTTTACCATTCCACATTGCAACCACAGTCATGTTAAGACTACAATTCTTAAAGAATGAGAAAATATAATCGGTTCTGCTAGTGATTAAGTCTAGCTGAAAAAGAACATGTGAGGCAAATGCTTCAGAAAGCCTGCCCTTTTGTATAAACGACAGATCAAAGAGGCATTAGTAAAATTACATAATCCTGTTAAACTGGATCCTGAAAAAGGAGTACTGAAAGGCAATTTAGCCTCTGCCGCTTCCTTAAACCACCGCTTTTTATTTATTTTAACTTGCAGATCTTTTCAACACTCTTCTGATCGTACATACTTCCCTTCTCCTAAAGTCACAAGACAGAACAATTAATATTTTTTTAATCAGAAAGCCCAACAACATAAAAAACACCGATTTTTCTTAAGTCTGAGAAACAGCTGTCTTCAGCTTTTCACTGACAAATTTTATAAAGAGAGAGAAATTCTCTCAAAATTTGCCTCCTGTTTTTCACTGAAGACTTGAAAAAAAAAAATCCATACACAGATGGACAGAGATTTTTCACACGTTGCTCACACTGCACTGTCACCACAGGACCACCTGCAATCTTGCAATGCCCATACAGGTGTTCTCAAAAACACCTGGGTAAGCTGTTTGCCCAAGGACTATGTACTGGAGATAAGAGATAATTAGCAAATGAAACTATTCCTAGCACTCCTCCTTCAACATTAAGTGCAGAGCTGCAGCAGCAAGCTGGCACCTGGTAAAGGGAAACGCTAGATGTGATCATTTCAATTTACACATTCAGCACTACATCCCATATGCTTGTCAATGTGAAAGTGTCAGTGATAACAGAGATACCCTAAGAAAACGCTCTCTTGAAATGCTGACGTGAAGTTTTTGTGTATGAAGCAGACCTTCTCCTCTGGACCATCTGTAACTTTCTCTTCTTCCCCCATGAGGCATGTGCTAGCCATAAAATCTTTTCATTAAAAAATAAAAATAAAGTTATGTTTGACTTTAAAGAGAAAATTCTAAGCTTTTGAACATCCATAAACTGAGTATATGTACTTAAGTATCATTCATATGAACACACTACCTGCTAAGCAAGAAGAAAAATCTGCTCAGCAGGAAAAGTTTGCTGCAATTAGATATAGCAAAATTTTTAACAATACTTCAAAATTAAAGAAAAATATCTGGCACTGTAATTTTATAACTATAGAAATTTAACTAAACCATGGCAAAATACAAAAGTATCTCTGACTCTGAGATATATTTTTCATGCTAATGTTCTGCACACATCTAAAACTCACAGGTGTTTTTCCAAAATTGCCTCTTATGATTTCATAATGAGGAACTCCTTAAGTATAACAAAAGTAGGAAACCTGTGAGATAAACGACATGTTTGCTGAGTTTGAGAATCATTTAAGGATAAGCAAGACAATGCAGAGAGGCTAAATGATTTCCTCTGCACAGTGATGTTTGTGAAGTGGGGCAGAACATCAGAAAAGGCTGATGGTGAAAAACAGGATGACAAAGTTTACAAGGCCATGGTGTTGGCTCAGCATACTTTTTAAATGATCTGAAAATGGGGTGAGAAGTCTCCTCTGTGATAATTTCCTCTAGAAGTGAAGTCTACAAAAAAAGAATGAGTTTTATGATCACAGTAATGAACTCAAAAACCTTAAGATAAATACTTTTTTTATGTCCTAAGTTTTAACTGAGCAATTTAATTGAGTAATCAGTCAGGATAAATCTGCTAGGACTCACTGACAGTGGATAATTAAGAAACATAAGTAAAGTAAGCAGGCTACTTTACATATTTTACTATTTTAGCACTTTCCTCTGAAGCTTCACATACTGACTACCTGTAACACTGCAACACAATGGAAAGCACAACAACGATAGCAGGGAGGCAAATTCTTAGGCTGCACCAAGCGAAGATAAGTCCAAATGCAGCAGCCATAGACACAAAAACAAAGGAGAGAAAAAAAAAACTGCTTACCCTTGGAAGGCATCAGGTACACGAGAATCTCCAGCAAGCTACCCTTGCTGCCACTGCCAACCCTTAAATGAGGTCTGGAAAGGTCCTGGCTCCACCCCTTCCAGTCACTCAGGGGCACTGTGTGCACCTGAGCTCTCTGGGCTGCCCCTACCTTCCCACCAGGTGCTCAATCACTGTTTCCAACTGTGATTTAGCATTTCACTACACTTATCAGAGAAAGAAAACAAACCTGAACTAGAAAGACCAAACATATGATTAAAAAAAAAAATTACAGTTCCTGTAAAAGTGTAAACACTCTTAAAATCCCTAGAGAAGATTTGAATGGACTAGCTAATATGAGAAATGAGTCCTCTGGAAAGATACTGTTTTCCCTTTAGGATTGAGATCAGATGCAGTTCTGTTGAAATCCACCTAATAGAACCCTTGTATAACCAAATGCCAATCTTTGCCTTCACTGCTTAAAACACTTGCAGACAAGCTGAAATATCCTTTGCCATCTTCATAATTAAATCGAGGAGATTCATGCTCTAGATACACTTACATAGATGACAGAAACTCATGAAGTAACATTAATTGTGTTAACTCAGTCAAATCAGTACAAGGTTGTAACAAAACCTGACACATTTTGAACTTGTTTTTCCCTCCTGAAAATAACACACCTATTCCTCTGGCACAGTGGTTTCCCAAGCACAGCGGACGCACAGATCTTACTCAGGTTCCACCTACCTAAGGGCAGAGCACTGTGACAGGTCTGCCGTGACATGAACTTCTGCCACTCTGATTACAGGGTGATGTGTGGTAGAAGGGCATTTGGCCCTAAAAGAAACATGGCCCTAAAAGCAGGACCAAGAGCCTTCTGCCAGTCCTGCACTCCGTCAGCCCATCTCAGGACACAGGTGTTAGAGCCAGCACAACCAGATGAAGACAGTGTAGGCCAGCTGGCCCCACAGATTGGGTCATGCCCAAAAGACTGATTGTGCCCCACCTGCATAGCTGATCAGGGACAGATGTTCTCCTGCCCCAGCATGCAAAGCACCCACAGCCCCGCCTTTCAAAGTCTTGCAAAGGCACACTACACTGCCTTTTGCAAACGTCTTCTGGTAATTAAATCTTAATAATTTCGCTTTGGAAAGCAAACACCTGACACAGAAAAGCTGTGCACATCTCCACATGCTCCAGAGACTTTCCTAAATAATTTGTCAGCAGTACTAATTAAAAGTGTGTAGTGTTAATATGTTAACATCAGATATATGAGCAGAAATACGTATTTACCACAGAAAATTGGAATTTGCTGGGGGAGGCAAGAGATGCATGTGGATCTGTTATTGTGTGAAAACATATTTCAGTTGTTTTTACAAAAAAGTATGTACATTGCTCTGAAAGTAATGCCTCCTATTTATTTCCAGCAGAAATTACAACAAATACAAAGAGCACAATAACATCATTTGATAGAGCAAATTGTCAGCTACAGAATACCATTTTTTAACATAGTCACCACAACTAGCTATGAATTTTTGCCAGCAATGAACAAGAGCTGGATGTTAGACTTGTAAAAATCTGCTGTCTGGAATGTGGCTTGTCTTTCACATTGATGTCACCACCACTGAAATGGCACCATCCATAACCTCACTATGGTGCATCCACTGTTTCATCTCCACAAACGTTCAGCAAGCATCAACAGAAGTCAGTGGGTGCCATTTTTTTCTGCACAGAAGAATTCAATGACACCCCTTTGCTTCACACGCACTGTCTGCTGTCATCTGTTGCAGGGCAGCAAAATGTAATTGGGTACCGATGGAAAGGTGCCTCTGCCATACCACCATCATCTGCCTCTGACATCAAGGGCCAACATAATAAAATACAAGGCAGTACTTTCAGAGCAGTCCTCAGGTTTATTTGAGATCTATAAATTACTGTTACATATTATAGCCATATGATTTGTATGCTTTTTTTTTTTTTTTTTTCTTTAAAAAACATCAAAGCCTTACTCTGACTTCATTAGAGCTACTTCAGGTTCTCCTAAATATAAGGTACATAGAAAACAACTACAGCGCTTCTCTGAAAGTCTCTGACTACAAGCTCTAGATGTATACTCAAAAGACGGGCAAATCTAAAAGCTCTATTAAGCGACTTAGCAGTTCAGGCTGCAGACATACTATAGTGTTGCCTGTCCTCGTGAGTCAGCAGAATAAGCATTCCCTTAATCTTCAACACTCTGGTTGACAAAACCAAGCACACGTCTGTGAAAAACCCAGAGAAAACCAAACCTAAGAATTCCATGTCTAGTGATGTTAACCTGCCATCATCAGAGACACCTACCCAGGCTGCAGATTTAATTTACAAGGCATGACTTTATTCATGAATATTCAGGAAAAAAAAGAATTTTCATGTGACCATACACAGATTCTTTTTAAAAGCATCTTTTTTTTTTTTTTTCCTTTTTTTAAATATTTCACTACCTTTAAAATCAAACTATGTACGTAATTTGTTACGTTCTTAGATAAGAAGCTTCTAGAAATGGTTGCCTCATGCAGACGAAACTAAGGCACCACAAAAACGTGAAATCACTTTTTATTGATATATCTGCTGTTACTACTCGTGATAATCATTTGCTTCTAAGCGGTTCACTAATAACATGAAAATAATAAGACATTGTCAAGATGCAAACGCACAAAAAATTCTCAAAATCTTCGGTCTTCAATAAGCTCGTGTCATTTTTTCATTGTGTCATCTGAAACAATTCATTGGGTCTTATCAGAGAAGAGTTTCAATTTTCTATCATTCCATTTTAACTTGCCTCATCAGTTGAACAAAAGTACTTTATGTAAAAGGATTCCTCTAGTTGCCTTAGCTACAAATCCCTGCAGTATTGTATAATTGAAATCTACTCACGTAAGTTAAGAATAATTAGGACCCCAAATTAAGTCAAACACAAAGTTAATTCAAATAGTCAGCTGCTGTCATTTAAATAGTTACATGGTTTTATTGCTGCTTAACATCTCTGAATGCTTTTAAGAGTACATTTATGCTGTTGTTGTCATGATTTGATCTCTTATTTTAAGTGGAAATATCAAGAGCATAAATGTTGGTCAGATCAAATCACTTGCACTTAGATCAAAGACTTTTCTCAGTAAAATTTTTCCCCATTATTTTCATTATTGGAAAATAAATAAAAATGTCAAAAAAAGGCTTTAAAAAAATGGAAACAGATAAGGACAAAATTAGAATTACTGAATCTGTTACAAATGGCATTAATACAACAAAAAACATTTCATAGCGACTATTCAGAAAATCTCTTCACTTAAAAAAAAAAATGTTTCTAAAAAGAAGGAAACACAGAAGTACTGTAAAATGGATCAACAAAAAACCCAGGAGCTAGAAAATAATGCACCCAAGAGATAAAGTTGTGTATAGCTGGCATTGCCGGAACTGAAAACTCTGCTGATTTAACAGTACGAAATTCAAAATACCTTATATAGCAACTTAATTGCTATACTTTGTACTTAACAGAACAATTGTTCTATTGTTAGACAGCAGTGCAACTGGTAAAGAAAAACACTGGTGGCTAGATGCATTTCTTGATGGTTCTTCAGCCAGCACTTAGTTTATACTGCAGAACAAAACACTGCCTATTACAAACCCTTCAAGAGATTTTTATATTGGATGACTTCCAAACTTCTGTATTCTGAATTTTCTTAAAATGTAATTCCATGGCATGCTTTATACACAGATAAAGATACATGTCTTTATGCTCCTATAAAGACACTGAAGAACTAAAGTTATTGATTACTGAATAGGATTTGAATTGAAGGCCTAGAACAACTGTTTATGTATGATATGCTACACTAATAATTTTTTTTCCCTCAGTTGGAACATTAATACATGAAGTGATGCTTTGTGGACACAATCCATCTTTACAGGTAATAATCCACATCACAGACCATCCAATTACCCTCTAGTACTTCCCATGCTTCACTCTTCACACATGCCAACTTTATCTGCTGCAAATTAAATGATGCAACAGAGTAAGCAGCAAGCTATTCTCTTCTGTTTACTAAAGGCATATTTATCTTGAAGCCACTAAAAAGTATGTTAAGTTCTGAGCCACAAAACCACATTTTTTCCATTAGACTTACAATGGTGGATGTTAGCATTGGTGCAGAATAAACTGTGACTTTAGTCTTGAAGTAATGACAACAATAATTTTATTTTTTTTTTTTTTTTAAGTGAGACAATACTAAAGGCAATTGCTTAAGTTAGAGAAAAAAACTAGGACAGCTCAATGGGGAGAAACAGGAGACAGTAATGTGAAGCACATTGGAAGATCAATCTACATGCATAGTCAAACAGGATCAGTGGCTAACAGGCAAGTCTGGCTCAAACTAGTTAAGATGATGATTAAAAAGTGATATTAAGATGATTAAAAGTTATATGAAATAGCACTGAAGTCTTTAAAAAGAAAACATTTCTCATTGCTTTTTCAACTAAAATGTAGCAGATAGGAGAAACTGGTTTCAGTGTCAACTTCCTATCATATTTCCTAAATGTATTACTGAACTCAAATTAAACATTAATTGTACCTTCTAGCAGGATGGAATAAAACTATCTAACTCCTGAGTGAGACATCAAAATCCCTGATGGTGAACAAAAGAAGACAGCCCTCCTTCCGTCGTCAAGATCCCTCATAAAACTCGCTCAGTGCTGTAACCAACAGCTGAAAGTTATGAGGTCCCTCTGGACTTCTCATATGTAGGTGTTGCTCAGGCAACAGACCAAAAAAAAAAATCATTTTGCTTCACAACTAGTTTCCCTCACAACACTTCATACAGCAAGAAAACATCATTTATCATAATATAAATCAAGAAAACAAAAAGTAGTATTCCCAATTACCTAAACTTGTCCAATCTTCCACGCGACCACAAATACACGTACACATTTGAACAGGTTGCTTTAGTGTCAGTGGGGCATGGATGAATTGTCTCCATGACTGAAGGAAGCAAAGATCCACCAGTAGAGCAACATTCATACAGCTCTATTTCTTTACACTTCAAAAGAAAGCCAGGAAGTGGAGATTTCAGAAACACAAAGAGCTTTAGAACAGTTGGGTTTTGAAAGTCACTGGAGTAGTTCAGGACTCTTTCTGCAAGGGCAGAAATTTGAAATAGCTTCCAGTAAAAGGATTCTTTCAGCTCCTACTATCAGGAAGAACATTACAAATGTCAATCCAAACAAAGCATCATTGGATAGACTAATGTTAAGTATAAAAGTTAGTAAAACCGGAGCTGATCCAGCTTTATCAACTTATCAAATTTGAAATGATTAATAATAGTAATAAACCTGCAGTACGATCTTAATGATATATACCCATAGTACTATGGAAAATGTTAAGCACCACAAAATCATTTAAGAATCTTTACTATATACATGCTTGCTTTATTTCCTTACCTTCCTTTCTTCTGATTTTATACTCACTCAGTACATAATAAAACAAAGCATGAAGAAGGCACATACATGAAAGTTATATTGGAGCTGAGAATCTGAATGAATTTCTTATTGTAATACTCTCATTCTAAATAATCTGCTGCTATTACAACACCTACACTTTAATTTAAACACAAGTATAAAATGAATTACCTTTCCATACTATTTATTCAGAGACCATAAACAATAATAGATCTGTGTGCTGGTATAAAATCCATCTATGTGCTTGCAGAATTTGGGAAAGCATATTAAATCCAAAATTTTTATATTTAATGATAATTTTTGATAACACCATCAGAAGGACTGTAAATCTAATAAGAAATTCAACACTGAGGAATTCACTGATATGAGATGCATCAGGTATTTACACCTCTGTTTCGTACTATGACTTCAAAGTACAATATAAAGAAAAGTAATGTCATGAAAGCTACATAAAAAACCTGATTTCCAGAACAAAGAGCATTCTTTCCACTTAACACAAAACAAAAATGAAAATAATTAAAATAGAGAACTTTAAAAAATATAACATGTAATAAAAATAATTAATGTATTTTGCATATTTAGTCAATAGAGTATTAAGAAGCCTACAAGTCTTTTAAAGTATATCCAAACTCCACTGTCTTCTTGGAGAGGTATTTTAATAAACTGATCCAAAAATATAATAAGATTTTTGTATCAAAAGGAAAGAAAATTCCCTCAGGCAACTGCATTGGTCCAGCTTAGCTGAAGTTAAGCCAATTCCCTCTCACTGCAGTGGTCAGTCACACTGCTGGCCTTGCCTACTGAGTCCCCAGAAGGTTACTGCAATGAAAAATAGTGAACTGGTTTAATAGCTTAGAGGGCTCTAAAAATATAACATCTGTCCCTAGCAGAAACGTGCTGCTTTTATACAGTTTTAAACGGTACAACATTCCTTTCTTCTTCTGAATACTGAGCTTGAGATAATGACAAATCTCCCCTTCACAAAGCAGAACACTTTTAAGTAACTGAGAAAAGGACAGTAGAACTATTACTAATCAAATAAAATTTAAGGGGGGAAAATATAAAATTACTAAGACCCTTACATTAACATTTCCTAGAAAATTCTCACAGAAAAGACAGCACAATATTTTAAAAGGTTCTTCACGTGTTTTTCTCCAAGGTTCTTCTACATTTTAAACAGTGGCAGTATTGCTCTATTTCGAAAAATATAAGGTTATAGCATAGGATCCTGCAGATCTCTTTACTCAGGGAACATATGAAAGGATATTCACTGCCGGTACATTAAAGAATCTCTGGCTTTTCCAGACAGTCTGTCAGTTCCTGTTATCTGAAAATGCACTTGAAAAGTTTAACAGTTATTTTTCCTTAAGAAGAAATCTCATCTCATTGTTTGGATCAATTTCCTTTTTAGAAGATATGTTGTGCCTGCACCTCCCTCAGGAAAAGGAAAAGAGTCGTAGGCAGTATGAATCAGAATATTCCAGTGGAAACCTGCACAATATCCCAGCTTCTTTCACACGTATTTTCTTCTAAGCAATCTACATTAACCAATCAAGGAAAAAAAGAATTGCTAAAGAATGTTAGGTATACATTATAGAAACAAAGACAGAACTGAGCTGAGTATTAAGATGAGCTATCAAAGGGCTGGCAATAATCTCACAGCTCCACTGTGCTGGTTCACAACTCCACTAAACCAAGCAGCTGCCTATTGACTGCATGCCCCACAGCCTTCATCGTGCTAAGCTCCACAGCAATGTCCGAATACTACTTTATACGTGAGCGCAAAAACAGAGGTGCTCCTACCATTTGTTGACTACCTGTGACCTGTGCCTACACTATGCAGTCTGAGTGGCTTTATAGGAAGCTGAAGGTCTGAAGCAATGCAGTAAAATACCAAATAACTTCGTAGTGGCCCAGTGCATGATGTCTGCATTTAGTATGTATTTTCTTTAGTGAATGCACTAGCATTGGATATACACTTAGAACTGCTTCCAGTTGAATACTTAGCTCCTTGGCTGGCATAAATGGAATTTACAGGAATTATTATTCTCAGAGTAATGTTAATTAAAATGTACATTCAAAGGCAAAGACAAGCTGGATTCTTTTTAAACAACATTAATGCAGTTTAAGGAAACAGAATGAAACAGATAATGAAAGCATGATGCTTCTTGCTTTGGACAAAGCACAGATAATAATTCATAATAAAATGAATTAAAATTATATTAAACCTTGATTAAAATAAAATGCAAGCAAAGAAAAATTATTTCAGTGTTTTCCAAATGCTTGTGCTTCTCAAGCAGAAGAGTATTAAGTATATATACACATCCAAAATTAGCAGAAAAGGTGGACTTGTAAGCCAGTAAAGCCTAAAATAGTTTAATTTATACTGCACAAAAAACAATTTTAATCATGTTTAGCTCTGACACCTACTTTTTGATATGCATATTAGTGTATCTGTCTTAACTTGCTTGAAGAGAAACCAATAGTATATAATAAGCTTTTTACTCTGTTTTGCTATGGAAACAAGGCACGTGTGGTCCCACTATTTCTGACTTTCTGTATTTTCTCAGATAATTTTTAACGTGTTGCATGATTTCACCTAATTGGAATGAAGAAAAAAATAAAGACAGACTTGGTGTCAAAAGTTAATTCCTTTCTTGCAATTGTAAGGAAACAGAGAAGTAATGAAGAGGAATCAGCTAAGCAGGGCAGCTGTGGGCAGCACTGACCTCCCAAAGAAAGAGCCTTGTGCAGCCTCAGCCTTGTCTCCCTGGGCAATCATCCAGGACATGAGGCCACGCTTCACCCAACCACCTGTCTACCTCTAATTCAAGCAACTTTTCAAGACTGCCCTCTCAATCTGCCTTTTGTAATAAAGCCATAGTTTTAAAGATAAACCTATGAGAATATGCTAGAATAAAAGGAAAGAAAAACACTCTGAAATAATGTTAATATTCAAGGTCATTCTGCTTTTAATCCCCTTTTCATGCTTCTCATCTTTTCCTTGTTCAGGGCTGCAATGCTTGCTGTTGATGGTAATAATGTTTTCCAAGCCTCTACACAAGAATATTGACCTGTTGTTGATCAATGTACCAGCAGTATATAATAACTTGGTGCTGTTCTCCTCCCAGCTGCCAGTGCTTGTATGTTCCAGATTCATTTCACCTGAAGGGATAGACTGCTTCAAAAGCAACCTCACCTGGACCACTCTATCCAGGAAAAAAAAAAAAAAAAAAAAGCAAAAGCAAAAGCTATTCCGCTGAAAATATGATTCTTATTTAGATAGGTGACACTAAAATAAAACTGTAGCATTCCTGTGACCATGGGTGCTTGTTAATTCCCCAGAGAGTTAAAGTTAAGGTGCTGTGAGAGTAATGAAGTCTTTATCTTGATTGGAAAATATTTTATTATACGAACAAATGAATCACTGGTCCACACCCAGAGTCTTTTTCCTTTCTTCCCCTCTCTCTACAGCAACATTAAAATGTAACAGCAGGGAATTCAGCCAGGTTTCATCTCCCACACCTACTGCAACAACCTGCATACACACAGAAGATTTCTATTGAAAAAAAAAACTAAGTTCCGAGTGAGAGTTAAAGATTTTCTTATTTCTAGCAAAAGTTAGATGCTCTTATTTTAACCTTTGTTCATGTTCATACTTCCAGGCATGAAGTGCTACTAAAGCACGTTACACTTGGCATCACTTATTACTGAAGCAGAAGGCAATGTAATCTTGTGAGAAAGTGTAATAATGCGGTATTCATTTTGCTTCTGTGGCTGGAAGCCAACTCTATATTAATATTCATTTTCAGTATACAGAGCCACAATATTTCATTTATTTTAAGAATTTACAATTAATTTGGTATGATTCTGTTATCTGCTCCCAATTTCTTTCCCTGTTTCTTTTAGCTGAAAAAGCAGCTCTCATACAGACTTTAAAAAAGTAAATTCACAACTGAAGCATCAAAAGATTGCTACTGGCTACTAAAAGCAAGAAAAAACCGGGACAGAACAAAATGAACTTGAAATATTACAGATGACAATGAAAATTAGCTTTCTGCAAATAGAAAAAAAAAATAATCAATCTGCAGAAGTTCTCAGCTGACTTCTTCCTTTCCAAACTCAGCTGATAAAATGCTACTTGCAGCATGCTGTTTGCTACTGTTGCTAAACCAGAGTAAGTAAATTGTTAATCTCCTTTTCCTTTCTGTTTTCAAGAGTTTTCAACCACCACACAGTATTAAACTGCAAGTAGTCTGGTGAATCTTTCTAAAATGCAATTGCTGTAAATCCCTATATCCGTTACAATAAGAGATAAAACCTTAGCATTTTAAAGTATAAATAAGTACCTCTAACTCCTGCACACTAGTGCAACCACTTTTGCTACGTAAGTACATTTAAAATTATCACACATTACTAACTAACCAGTCTTTCATAAAGGTAGTAATTCTCCCAATACACATTTATCTTCCCTACCTGCCTAAAGAGGCTGAAAGGTAACATACCTTCCAGCTGGGACTCTTCTTACAGAAGTGAGATTCTACTCAAGACCACAGACTTGGCAGACATCAAGAGAGCACGCAGTACAGCAGGTACTAAATCAGGAGGCACGACCAGTGAGGAAATCATGCAAGAGCTGCAGTACGCCTTTTGAAGGCAGATTTCTAATAGTATCCTAGCAATGCTTCAGAAGAAATAGGGGAAGTACGAGAAACTGACTGTGGAAGCGATTTATATGGAATTAGATTTCATTCCAGAAACCTTCAGAAAGACTCTTAATACATACTCCTGGCTATGTTCATTTTATTTTATAAAATAACATATAAATATATATATATAAAAACAATATATTTTAGCAATGCTTGTCTGTCAAGATCCAAGTCTTAGTCTGGAATAAATGCTAGGAAATTACACAGGAAATGTGAAAGACCTTATACAATATTTATATTTTTAACCTTTAGTTTTACCATTTTTAGGAACTAGATCTTTTGTGTTTATATAGATTTGGGAGAAAAGAGAGGGGGAGGCTCAGCAGCTTTCCTGAAGCATCTCTAAAAATTCAGCCTTAAAATTCAAAGAATTTTAACAGTCTGTATGTGTCTGCTTTAAAAGATGGTGAGATCACACCACAGATGTACCAAAGCAGCCTATATTTTATATACCAATTACTGAATAATGTAAGAAGGCACAGAAGTACTATTTTATTACCAAACCAGAATTTTCACCTGCAATATAGTAAAATAAAATGATTATAACCAGAAATAGCCTCAAGTTCCTTACAAATATTCGTCATTAGAAATTCAAAAACCAGGTTTCCCTGATCATTCATTCATGCTGCTCTGGCTATTACTAAGTGGGAGGGCTATAAGAACAGCTGAGAAGACAGACTAATTAAATAAAATGGAGTTTATGAAGTTTTCTTTAAAAACGTTTTTTGTTCCTTATCTCCTTAATTCAACAGCTATTTTAAACAGTACATTTGATAGCAGTGAAGTTTTTTTTTTTTAAAAGCAAAAAATTTTTAAGTAGATGCTATTCCTGTATGAACTATTTCCTGAAATTAAACATGCATAGCTCTGATCTTAATGAAGTGAGTGCTGTTTTATTTCCAGCCAGCCAAATTAGGAAAGCAAAATAGGTATTTCATTTGCACTATTTAGTTATTATATGTCGCATTTAAAATAGCATATATTGTTCATAAATGGCACAATGTGAACAGAAAAATGGAAGATAAATAGATGAATTCAAAGATGAGGAATCTACCAACCAAAGAGATTAATACTGTCTCTTCAGGTGCCTGAACTTTACAGTTACAGCGTACTACACTGCATCAAAACAAGAGCAAAAAAGTTTTTTTTCTTAAAAAAGAGAATAATTCGAGTCTTATAAATTCAACGTAGAAACTGACACATATACTCTTAGTTTGAAATCCTAAAGCGTTAAGTCACCTAACCAAAATTAATTGTACAGACCATTCATCTCATTTCCAAATGCAGGCATAAAATAAACTAAAGCTTACCTTCAGTAGTACACTGCAGGAAGCTGATAATGAGCAGGAACCAAAAACTTTGCATTCTGCAACCAGAAGACACCATTATTGATCCCTGTAAGAATTTTCTTTGTATTCCTTAATGAATCCAGTCATAAAAGCCCAGCATCATCGAAACCAGTGCTCTGCATTATTCATCTTCATATCTGGAGGAGAGGATTTGGAAAAAGAAAAAAAAAAAAAGAAAGCTCATCAATAGCTGAAACACCAATAATTTGGAATACCAAATTTTACTTGACATGAAGACAGAAATGTTAATAAAAACTGGCATGACACCTGTACTGTAGCAGAGAATTTGGCAGGTTTGTGAGCTCTAATCTCTGAAGGTCAGTCATCGTTAAACAGAATGCCAAATGATACACGCTAAAGCTGAAAGTAGGAATGTTATTGATGTACATGCACTTAGATGCACGAAAAGAGAGACTATTTACTCTTAATGTAATATATTGGATTTGTAGATGTCTAGGTGAAGCCTTTCCCAATCTTCCAAATCTGACAAAACCAGCACTTTCCTACCTCAAAGAAAAGCAATAAAATTAAGTGCAGGGCAACTCCGTACACCCAGTGATTCACAGCACACAGAGAGCAGCTGAGCTGTGCAGCAGCAGCACCGCTGCAGGACTGCCCGCCACGCCTACGGTGCTCCCTGCTGCGATGCACAACATCCTCCAACAAATAACAGCAACTCTGCTGACAAAAGCGGTTCGGTTAGGAGGCATCGTTGGGATACTACAGCCTAGTGAGTCTTTACACAACAAGCATCTAGAGAGAACAGGAAGCAATGAGCAATGCTCTACCATCATTAGCTTCTGACAAGATTTGTCTCTGAGAAGAACGAAACAAACTGCTCCTGTGAGCTATGTCCAAAGAAGGAATTCTTAAAACTCTCAACTCACATTTGAAAAATAAAATTATAGCTGAGCACCCACGTACATCCTCGCCCCCCTCCCACTACCACGGTGATGCTATGCTCCAACTACTATAGCTAATGTGGGAAGCTACACAGAATATGTATAAAATTAGTATAAAAGTATAAATTATTTTTAAGTGCAGAAACGGTTCTATACAAATACACAGAATGACTCCCGGTGAACGACTGCACGTAGCTGCAATTGCAGCTCTGAAGAGCTGCATCTGGTGCCACACTGGCTTGGTCTCTCCAAGACTAGTAACAGGACTGCTCTTCCATGTGTGGACACATTTCTGCAATAGCTGAAGTTAACATTAGTTTATAAACAGACGGCAATGACTGTGCCAACGCCTATGAAAATGTAACTGGTAGGATCCAAGAGCCACTTGTGAGTCTTATGAGTACTGGAACGTGTTTATGGCTTTAAAAATACATTCACTCTTTTGCCAAAAAGAATTGGAAAGGATGAGAAGCACACAATCCCAGGGAAAGAAATTCTGTGCAGATCATTTTCAGAAGTCTAACTCCTTTTGTATTAGTCAATCTTACTATTAATCAAGGATATGTTTGTTCCCTGAGCGCACAGACAGCGACCAGACTGATAATTTTTTCTCCAAGGACAGAAATATGAGGGAGGGGGAAAAAAAAAAGAAAAACAAAAAAAACACCATTATGAAACAATTTCTCCAGCTGTAAACAAAGGCGACAGAAGAGGAGATCACTGAACTGCAAAGTAGGCTTTTTTGCTTGGCTCCTATGTAAGAGGAGCGGTGCCGCTCAGTGCAGGCATCCCCCTTGCAGTGTACAAGCATGCTTGTGATTTCACACACAGGAAAATGAAAGGGAACTGACATCTGAGGGCAACTGATTTATGTTTATTTACACATAAAAACAAACCCTTTTCCCAATTCCCAACTACAAGCAAGTGCTTCTCAATCACAGGTGCTTTTACCCACACGTATCTGAACAAACAGCATGCAACAGCAAGCGGGTGTGTTAGGGCAGGTCAGCCAGAGGGTTCTCCTTGGCACAGTCCCATGTGTCTGCAGGTAAAAGCTGCACCCTCAACTCACAGGGTGAGACACCATCTGCTATAGGACAACCAGAAGCAGTCATGAAGAGACTCATATTGTATCTCTAGACCTTTGACATTGGGCTGAGAGCATTTTGCAACTGAAAAAAAATACACATCTAAAAATCTGCAAAGGATGTGCTGCATTCACCAGAAATTACAACAACAAAAACAAGCAAACCCACCATGCCCAAAGATAGTTTGGCTAAAGCTTGGGAACAACCCAAATTATTTTTTAACCTGTAGCACTCAAAGGAAAAATCACAGAACTACTTCACGGACGCTACAGACTAATCAGTATAAATTCAGTAAGCAATCAGAATAATCCAAGAGAATAAATGAGGAACAATAATGGCTACATCTGAAATTGCCAGTCTCCTGATTGCTCCCAGGCTGACCAGAAGATTTTGACTTCCTGAGACTCCATTTTTAGCATAATTTCCACAACATACAGCTGCATTCCCAGATTCTGAGATATCTTCTTTCACCTTCAAGCGGATAGTGACATACCTGCACTTTAGCATCCTTCATCTCATTGCATCTTGTGGTTTTTGTATCTGGGAGGAATATGGGAGCATTGTGTTAAAAACAAAAGCAAAAATCAGAGCAGCACCAGAGGCATCTAACATCTTCCCAGGAAACAGCTGCAAAATTCACGGCAAAGACTTGCTTTTTTGTTTTGTTATTTGTTTCTTCTGACCTTGTAAACTGACTAACTTTAACTATTCAAATAAGAAATGTTTCTGAAAGCATATTGATGGTTTTGTCATATCAAAATCAGCAAAAACTGTTCAACTAGGAATAAATGCAAATTACTTTTAGGACAAACGTATGTACTCTGTGCAATGTATTGTTCTCTCTAGATTGCTGTAGCATACAGACATAAAATTCAACACAGCACGCTGCTCCAAATAGAATTCAAAATAAACTAACCTGCCTGTAACCAATGACACGTTTTTCTAAAAAAGCAAAAATAAATTTGTCAATGTTTTAAAACAGAGGCAACAGGTTTTAGTTTTGTTTTTTTCTTACTAAAAATTAACTACTTCCCGGTGAAAAATTTTTAATGCAACCTATCTACTTGAGAAGCTCTCTGTGCCTTCAAACAAATGTGCACTGCTACCATCCTGGACCAGCTATTTATCAACACAGCAAAGACTAACCCTGAAAAAGGTACCCAGACATGAGCTGGAGCCAAAGCCCACTTTGACTCCAGACGCTGCCGTCACTCGTGTCTTCCTGACTATGCATCTGTCAGAGATACGGAGACTGTCAGTGGAACCTAACAACAACAACAAATCCCAAACCAAACAAGCAGCACCAGGAAAAGCCATATTAAGTTACTTCTCTGTAAACAGAAGTAGACAATGGCAAGCGGCTATCCTGCGCAAATAACTTATTTCCCCTCAGACCTTAATAAACCTTTTCTCTGGATCACTGACTGCTCGGGCTTGTGGGTGGAGCAGAGAGAGACTCCCTAGAGGAAAAGGTTGCTTGAATTTCAGAGAGCAATAAAAGCTGCACAGAAAATTTCAGTTGTAACTTAAATCTCTACCTCTGGGCCATGCTGTGGTCTCTGACAGGAAAACAAAAAGAAGACTGCTGCTAACAGAAAGGTTCACTTTGTTAAGTTCCTTTGCATATGTGCTGTTAAAGGAGGCTAGATCAGTAATGGTAGAGTTGATGTTCAGACCTGCACACTGAAAAGGTACTGGGCATCTCTTAATACTGTATCCATAAGCCGTGCTCCAAGTCCCCAACATCTTAGCACCTTGCCTTGCTGCCTTGTTCCTCAATACTTCTAAAACTTCTTACAGACAAAACAGTGTTGCAGAATACGTGACACTGCCAGCCAGCTCCCTCCCCACAAGCTTGCTCTCAAGAGCACCCCAGAGATAAGAGAAAGCTGCTCCAAGCATACTCCTTGAAATACTTTCATCTTAGAAGAGAAAGACCTCTAAAGGACTGCCACTTCCCAACTCTACTCTGTTTAACCTTCCCAAGATTTTATTTTCAAAAGCCAAAAAAAGGGTCTTTTAAGAGCTTCCGGACAACTGACACAGCATGCTCAAGAGCTGCCTTTCCCCTCCAGTTCCAAGCTTTTAAGGCAATTAAGCCAAACAGGACTGCAGAGATGCCTCCAGCTAAGCAAGTATGTTTTCCTCTAGCTAAAAGTCTTTCAGACTAACAGTGATGTATTTCACAACATAGTGTTTAATTTTCCAAGCGGTCTTAGAAACTACAAAGCACTTGCAATCTTAGTTAAGCTCTAATGTCTCTATTACACAAATAAGAATTACACTAGCTTTACTGACAATGGTGCACAGCGAAGTAAGGAATGGCAGCCACAGCCATACAGCTCATACATGCTGAGCACAAGCCAGCTAGTGCTCCTTATAAATCCTGTATGACCTACCTTGCCACATATGCAACACTCCCACCGCCTTTCATAACCCAGTTTATGAAACAAAGTAATTCTGTATTATATCTGAGACATTCTGCAGTGGAAAGGAGGGGGAAGAAGAGGCATGTGTGAGTAGATATATATTCATACATTATAATAAACTGCACTGTCTCCTGAGAAATCGTGTGTCCATGTGCCTTCCCATCATGAGACCTTCCCAATCAAAAAAAAAAAAAAAAAAGTTAAACTTCTTGTAGTCTGTAACATGAGAATTCAATTAGTGCAGTGTGATTAGTAAAAGCTTCTAAGCTACTCTAGTAAAATAATAGAATGAGACTATGATCCAAGATACATAGCATTATAAGCACTTACAAGAACTAGGTCTAGTTCGTTACATTTAACATACTTACAGATATACACAATTAGTTACTCCCAAATTCTCAATAAGGTTATTAACAAGCCAACTTTTGAATAACTTTCACATTAGGGCTACAGGATCAGATTGCATAACATTTTCAAGACTTTGAAGTCTTGGAAAAACAAAACAAAACTGAGGTCAAGCAAGACCCCATACTGCTATAGTTAGCGTATTTGTGGCAGCTATGATAAAGAATCAATACCTGATCAGTTCCAATTAAACAAGTCACACGTTGAGAGAAGAAAGAAAAGGCTAAACCTGCCATTAATTAACACTTATTTTCCATTAAAAGCAACTCAATGCTAAAAATGTACCAGAGCCTTATCTTCCACTCTGTATTCAAGAGCCCCCATTAATTAACATTTTGAACACTGGATTTTTAACCCAAAACAACTCTTTCCAAGCTGCATGGAAGGAATATGTATCAGGGAAGGGAACAGCACAATAATGAACACGACTTGCCCAAGGTCATCTAATCTTAAAACAGAAACAGAGATTTCTATGCATTTGGCTGCCTTGTGCTCTGAAGTGACATCTGCACGCTGAAGGAAAGCCTGAAATAGTGTGCAATAAACAGATGTACCTTAAACTTAGAATTAACACAAAAATGCCCACCCTCACCAATTCTGGGTTCCCAGTTAATGAGAACAGCAGATTATCCAAAACACGAGACCTAGCTATGCAAGACTGGACACTAAACAGTGCACTGACACGACTTTAACAGTGCAAGACAAGAATTCAGTCCATCAGTACACCACAGCTCAGTGGTCTACCTCATTCATTCACAGAGAAAATATATAGGATTTAAGTGGAAGAAATGAAGATTTTTCTTTCTCATTCAGCCCAGCTTGGACTCACTCTTGTGCTTTACAGACATGCTACCCAAGCTCCATTCTGAACAAGGCTGCTTTGCCCCGTCTTGTTAACACAGGATAAAGCTTGGACACTCTAGGGAGTTTTCATTCAATAAGCCAGCAAAGTAAACCTCTGCTAGCACTAATAAGAATGGCTTTTTTTGGCTTCAGGCACTCTCCTTTTGCCAAGACTCAATTTCTCTTTTTGCTTTTGCTAAATGCTCCTGAATAAGAAGGGGGTAGGGGTGTCACTCAATCCTCATTACAAATTTCCTGTATTTCATTTGAATTGAGGTGGTCTGATTGAGCAGTACCATGTCAGTTCAAACAGCTAAGGTAAAACCTTTTTTAACACTGCTGCCCTCTGTGTCATGAGATCTTCCTGGGGTCTCCGAGATAAATCCCCAGTATCCAAAGAGCGGGGGAGGGAAAGAGATGCTGCAAGTCAATTACAACCCTTATCGGCTGTAATATCTGAGTGTCACGCTGAGCATGTTAAATATGCTGATCGCTTTGGACACCAGAGGCACAGTCTGAGGCTGTTTGCCCTTCTCTTCATTAAACTGTAAAACAAATAGCTCTCATTTTCAAACCTGCGTAGTACAGACTTTATGAGCATCAAAAATAAACAAGAAAATAATGAATAGCTATAAAAAACACACAGAGAACCCTATGACAATCTGAAAGCAGTAATCGTAACAGCTGAAGAAAATTCAAAGGCTTTTCAAACTACTCACAAAAGAGAGATCCTCAAAATAATCTATTTATATTAAAAGATATCATTCCTTTCTCATGAAAAAAATCACTGCACTAACATCAACCAAAGACACCACAGTCTTGTAAGACAGTAAACTGTTTGCTGACAGCCTTGACAAGGCTTTGCAAAGGCCCGTATTTCTTAAAGCTGTTATGCCACTTAGCCGATCTCTCCCCCAGCCCCATCCAGCATTTTTCACAGCAGAGCGCTTGTCTGAAGTGGAAGCAGACTGACAAAGCAAACCAATGTGGAAGCGAGTCGAGGCAGCAGTCCGACAGGCCCCAACAGACCTCAGGCCTGTGTGGTCAAGTGCTGGGGTGGCAGGGGGCCTCATCTGCCTTCCAACCTTCCATTGCTGGGCACCAGCAGAGAGAGAACTGGGCTCAGATACACTTTGTACAGCTGACATGGAGGCGGAACACACTCATTAGATTCTCAGATTGCCATGAGTAACATGCACTTGGTTTACTAACTTCCAAAAACAAGCTGTGGTCTCATGTGGACAAGAGCATGGAATTTTAACTCAGGCTAAGAGAGTTGTTCAGCTCCAGTACACGGTTGCTGGTTTTTGTCATGTGCACATATCTGCAAATCTCTATTTGGGAGCACCAGTTCCCCGAAATGACTGCATTTCTGCGTATACACCAAAGAATATCATCATGATTAATAAAGGCCTGCAATAGCATCCATTTTAAAGTACCCTATTTTCTATCAGTGGAACTTAAGGTCAGTATATACAGTCTGCATTCAATATAAATGACACCATTCAAATTTTGAAAAGAACTGTATGGACAGCAAAGTCCCTTTTGATTACTTTTAAAAATTCTGTCAAAATCTTTTGATGTCACCATAAAAATACCAGCTCATCATCCAGAAGTAAAAAATATTTATCATTTTTTCAAAATCAGAAGCAGGTGGTAAATAAATATGTACACAGTGCAGTAGGTGTAATTTGCGGTATATTTTATGCTTACAGAGGAATGTGGTTCCAATGTCAACATCTGTGAGGCCCTGGACTAATCACTGTGCAGTGAAATATGAAACAAAATCAATGGTGGCACATAAGATGTAATCTCCGCTGTGTTTGGCTCACTGCACTGAATCCGTGACTCATAAATCACTGTTACTTGCCATTCAGTGAATCAATATTCAGATTCCCTCTTGGTCTATATATATGACCACTAAATGAAATAATAATGACCAAAAATCTGTCACATATTAGGTTATCAATATTACCAAAAAGGATTTCTTGGGAGCAATGAGGTAATCCAGGATAAAATATATCAGACGAGTTTGCAAAGAAATGTGAAAAAGCCTCTGGCTAAATACAGACAGTAGGAGAAAGGTACTTTCAAATACCTTTTCTTTCATCATTTTCTCAAGTATTAGCCTTTACTATAGCATCACAATAGCGCATTTGCTGTAAGACTATTTCAATGATACATACTCATAATTAAATTTTAAAGCATGCTGTACTTGAGAACTGTTCTTCTTTCAAATAATCCCTTCTTGATATGTCACTAGCTTTGTTTGTGTTTTGTGTGATATGTTAATCAGTTTAGGTTGTTTGCCTTTTTATTTATTTATTTATTTTCAAATCAGCAGCCTGACAGTCAAAAGCTCCAGAAGTCTACATATTAGTTCCAAAAAAAGCCAACAACAAACACTTCATAATGCCTTATCTCTCATGTATGTGACAAACCATTTAGTCATTAAAAGGTGGCAGAGAAATCTGCAAAGTGCTGTGTACAATTATCTCCAAATCACAGTCATGAGCCATAGCATTATCAAAATCTGAAATGCTGACAACAGAATAGGGAAAGAAATTGCAGGCGGTTCAACTGTGTCATCTTTGAAAGAAATATCAACCAAGAAAGGCCTTCCAACTACTTTTTAAACACATCTGAAATTCTCCAGGTAAGCAAGATTTACAGGTAGAAATGTCTCTGAACTTATATAGCCCTTTGGAAGACTTACACACGCATAAAGCAAACACTGGCAGAAGACATACTAGATTTTTTTTTATACCAGTAGCACTTAAAATTAGGAAGCTTAAATCTCAAAACCCGTGAAATAAAAATAATCAACTATCTTTTTTCCTTCACTTATAATTAGCTTTTCTAACACACATGCACAGCAAAATCAAGAAAAAAAATAATCACTCAAAAGTCAAATACGCCAGTGTTGTGTAGACAGCACTAATGCTTCTTTGCATCTACACACAAATACATACGCTCTGCCCCACTATTGCTCACATATCACCAAGACTGCATGAAACATACGCGATGGGTGTGGATAATCATCGAATCTTCAGTATCTTAACAAAAAGTCCTTGATTCTGCAAATAAATCACAGAATCACAGAATTGTAGGGGTTGGAAGGGACCTCCAGAGATCATCGAGTCCAACCCCCATGAAGAGCCCATCTCTGCTACTGGTTCTACAAAACTACTTAATGTCACAACTACAGTTAAAAGTATTTTATTGTAGAATTTAATGAGCAATGAGCATTTAGATGACTATTCTTCACTGAGCAAGGCAACTAGATGAATACCAGTCATTGAATTGAGGTAAGCCATGGGCATTTTTATTTGTTTGTACTATAATGGGAAAATGCAAAGCTATTTCAGTCAACTTTTAAATTCCCTTTGTAAAAAGGTTAAGTTGAAAAACTACAATAATTAAACTTGGAGGAGTTACAAGCAAAAAGAACTCTAAATAATAATTTGACAGAAAAGTTCCTACTGCTTGCATGTACCACTGTTGAAAACTGGCACACCTCCCTGCCATCTTACGTAGTGTTTCCTCTTCCCTGTGAAGGAAAAAAAAAAAATGTATTTTGGAAATAGTTAAGGTCTGGGCCATGCACTGTGGAAAGGGAACTGTGAAGTGATATATTCTCATCATTAAACAAAATGGAATGTAGGTCATCTCCAGCACCGCTATAACAGCCACAGCGAGTGTTTGAGGATACAGGATCATTCAGTCACTTTCACTCAAATAATTTCGTAAAAGAATGAATGGAAAATTATTCAGTGGAGTGAAAGAAAACATTACATGTTTAATACATTTTTGTATACATATATATATGTATAATATAAATATATAAAATATATATTTCATATTTCACATATCACTGGTAAAGTTAGAAGTTAGAGCATCAAATGAACACAAGCCCTCTAACGTTACATGGTTTTATCTAGCAGACTAAGAACTCTGTCACACGTATACAGTTTCTTGTAAATAATGCAGGTCTCGTTAGCTCAACGTGACAGACATCTCTACTTCGAAAAAAAATATTGTTTTTTCTTTAATTGGGTTAGGTTATGGTTTTAAATGATAGCTTAGTTAGCCTTTCCTGATTACAAACACTTGATGGCTTTTATCTATAGTTTTTTACTAGAAAAGAAAGTGATTTTTTTTTTTTTTAAATAAAATCTTGCTTTTTGTATGTTCTGCTCCAGCTCATGAACTCTAAGTGTAACAAAAAAGAGAAAAAAAAGTCTACGTTTGTCTATCAACAATATTTATAAGTGAACAGAGTGGAAAGATTACAAAATTTAAATATGAACATTATATTACGGTAGCAATAATCTAGGTGTTTTACTGGGAAGTGAAGTGGATTACTGTAAATGAAATTTTAAATGTCCTTTCCATTTTATAGATAACACAAAATGACTCTTTTCAAGTCTACTGCGATAAGGATACATGTGCCACACATTTAAATAGTGCCTTCACCCTATCCAACCCTGCTCATGAATTAATAATTCAGTGACATTAATACAAGAAGATAAATGATAAAAGAGGTTACAGCACACAGGCCAACCGTATACATACACTTCTTTTAGAACAGCTAATACCTCTTTGCCAATTACAGTTAGAACTTTTTAACAGTTTTCAATGGCATTTTTACAATCTAAATAGCAGCTTATGCACACACAATTTCACACAACTCAAGCTTAATAAATCTCCTGCTGCTACCAAACAATCATTCTGGGGGATTAAAGTGCAACATCTGCTAACATTAATAAGCATTTTACATAGCAATATGTATAAAAGCAGTTGTTATCAGTCTTCTGAAAAAGCTTCTAGACTGGTTTGGCATAAATTATACCTTTATCACGCAACTGATAACTTTAGCTTGTGGCAACAGTAAGGTAGCTATCTTGCTATATAGTGGAAAAAATCAACCAAATTGTATATGCAATTATCATTCAAAGTAGAACAATTTTCACAACATTCGAAATATAAAAACATATGCATGCAAAGAATTGCAGGGAAGAACATGGTAAAGTCCCATAATTTAAATACTACAAGAAACTGAAGCTCGCACTCTACCTCCAAGAGTCAATTTCTTTGCTAATACCAGTTATAGCTTTTTAATCCACACTGGGCTTTTTTAATTTTCATTTGTATTTCCACCAAAGCAGAATCCACTGTGAACGAAGGCATGCCTTTCTAAGACATAAAATAAACATCAAAGGTTTTATTTAATTAGGAATTTCAGAATAAATTTTTAGGTAGAATTTGGCAAACGAGCGTGCTTTGGAACCGAGAGCTGCGTAATGTCAGCTGGAGCCAAGAGCACAGTTGGCAAACACAGCAGAAACTTTTACATGCAGCCCTGCCAGTGCCTCTCAACCCCTGCAGCTCAGCTGTGGACAGCTAAATAGCAGAGCCTGCCAATCACCCTACTACACCCTGAATGAGACAGTCATACTCCAGCTGGTATTATCATTTGAGCGTATTGGCAATTTTAAAAATGCCTTTAAAAAAAAAAAAAAAAAGAAAGAAAGAAAGAAAGAAAGAAAGAGGGGTTATTTCCAGAACACTTTGTAAGCCCTACATTCTTACTGTTTTTTTTATAAATTGAAAAGAATCGATAACCAAATTTGCAATAGTTGAGAATATAACACTTGAAATAACTTTGCCAGCATCACCTCGTTGCATGAACACATATGGGGCAGTATCAGCAAGCTCATTTCCTTCTTTCATTCAAAATGAAATTTGTATCGAAGTACCTAGAGATATAAAAGAACAGCAAACTGGATCAAACAAGTATGCAGAATATATTTAATTTGCTTTTCTTTTTAATTAGCAACGAATCTCCCCAGATGCTTGCATTATGAATTGTTTAAACATGATTGTTTTAACATTATTTTTAAGTCAAAACAGTGCTTTAAAAAATAATTATTATCATATTCTCCTGACATCTCCTACATTCTTATTTGACATGTTAAGAGAGAGATGAAGAAAACTGAAGTAGTAAGATACTAAAAAGAGTAGCAATACCTATGCTTGACAAAGACCATTCAGGACCTTCTGATGCCATCAGGTTATAAAGTATCTGCAACCGGGGCTGAATTTAGGCACTGATGGAAAAGTGTATTTACAAAATGTAAGCACATTTAATATTTATTTATTCTTTGGACCAATGGTTTCATTATGTTGAAGCCCGCACCTACAATTCCCACACACATTTCAAGGACAGGAATCCCTGTCACTGGAAGCAGTGCATAGGAATTAAGAGCCCAAATGCTTCAGCGCCGCAAAGTCTTTCTTTGTAAAGACACTTGACTTTTAGATTAGCATTTTAAAATAAAAATGTTTAAATTACTGCTTGCTGCCTGTAAAAACACAGCTCTACATTAAAGTGACAAATTCATACCCTTTCCGTTTAGCATAGTAAAGACAATGGTGGCACCAGGCTCTCGTTCAGGCCGTCACCATACATGCCCTCCCTGCCACATGCCAGGCTTCTCGCTACCACTCAGATTAGCTTTTGCCATTACATCTGTTTTAACACAAGAATCAGTGCTGAGGCGAAATCTAGACGACGTTTCTGCTCAAAGATGACTGAATATTAAATATGAAATTTAACAGGTTTTAATCATAGCAGTTTGTAAACAGTGTAATATAGATGTCTGCCCTAATTTAGTAGGATGGAGTTCTCACATAACACTCATCAAACTGCGCACAAAGAAACCTGTTCTGGCATTTCACTAAATTAAAATCTTCAGTCCCCACAGCAAGAACGCACAAATTTAGATTTTATTAATACCTTAAATCAAACTCACTTTCATGCAAGGCAATTTACAAGTCATCTTGTCTTGTGATAGCAGAGAACAGAATGGGGTCTTAAACATATTTTTACCGCCACTTTGAAGATAGTCTAACCTTTAGGTCTGATCTTCTATTTATAAGAAAAATAGCAATTTATTTGAAATGCAATGAATTCTTGCTTTCACAGATACATTTTTAAGCCTTCAGCTACCACACCAACAGCGATAGGGAGGCTGACAGCACAACAGACAGGAAGTAAACTGAAGAACTGCTGTCCCCAGTTAGAAAACACAAGCCTTTTTACCAGCTTCTCATTCACCAATCAATACAGTGAATGATAGCAATACCTAAGGATCACCCTATTTCACAGCTTGCCCAAAGACACTTCATTGTTGAAAATCTTCACTTACTAAGCCACATCAGCCATAGCTACTCAGTAAGGCAAACCAATCTAAGTGGCACTCTACACATTTAAACAGATTGACTTTGTAACATGAAATAATACTATACAACCTCATGCACTGAAAGCACTTCAGCCTCAGATTACAAATCCAGCCCAGGAGGAATTCCCCATCAGACAGTCAACCATGGACTGAACGATTACTCACCAGTAGTCAGTGAGAGTCACACTGTGCGTTAACAAAGACGAAAAGAGAAGAAAAGCAGAAAGGGAAGCAGGCAGAGCTCCATGGAACTCCACCGCAGGTGGCAGCAGGAATGCCAGAGAGCAGGTGGATGTGAAAGCCTGAGGGAGGCACAACATCCCAATGTCCTGGTCCTGTGGCGGTGGCAGAAGGGATGCACAAGGTATGGCAGTGGCTGAGGGAGCATGACAAGACTGACAGCAGTGGGACACGAGCCAACAGTGAGCACAGAGCACTCAGAGCAGTGTACAAAGCAAAGGATAAGTGAGTGGGGAACATAATGCCACCTCCTCCAAGTGGATTGCCAACAGCCCCATTTGCCCATAACCCAACGCACAAGACCAAACTTAAGTGCAAGCCATACTAACTGCAGCTGTGAGTTTTGTGATCCACCCAAAAAAGTCCTCTAGTCCACAGCAGAAGGCACATATCTCTCTGAATAACAATTTGAAGATGTTACACAGAGAAAGGTAACACACCAAATGTTACCAGAGAGGCCACCACAAGCACACAAGGGGATGCACACTTATGCGCGCACATGCTTACACAAAAGGCTATGTGCTATTTTTCATTTTGAGCCCCATGCATAATTCATTATGAATTTCTTTTTCATTTCCCTATTCACTTACAGATACTAAGGTATAATTCATTAAACTGGTCGTCTGTGACAAAAAGTACCGGAGTCCTTCTACTAAGGACCAAAACGTCAATAATTCAAATTGATTAGGAAACAGTATTTCAAGAGATTATTAACTTTGAAGAACAGAAAACAGAAATATTTAAAATTGTACACAAACCTCAGAAACGCAGAGCCTTTGAAATAAAACCATCTATGTCTCTCCTTGTACCAGGTGAAGAAAAGTGGATCCAAGAAGCCACAGTCCACAGATCTAACCCCACAGCCCAACCAGCAGAGGCTGCGGCACTGCTGTCCGCATCACACCAGGGTACTACTGGATGCTGAGCACTACGCTGTAGTGCAAAAGGTTTGTCAGCACGGCTTGAGAATTTACTGGTTTTAAATCTGTTGCGCTGTAGTTTCCGTCTCCAGAAATAAGCATTCAGATGAAGTGAATGTCAATGAGCATGCCTGAGAACACACTGACTTAGGGGGAAAAAAAAAGAACGTAATAACCTACCAAGAAAAAAAATAAAAACCTTAAAATAGGATTATCCACTTAGGTGGCTCTAATTCCTGCACATTACTGAAAGTGCAGAGAATCCTGCACTCTGTCACCCAAGACCATCACTCAGGAGTCCCCAGGCAACCCATCCACAGCACCACAGAACTGATCTGCTCCAGCCGCCGTGCGTGCACCTGTGGTTTCTGGGAAGAGAGTGAAGCAAACTAGTGCTTCCCATGAAACATGGGATAAAGTCTTCTGCTCAGAAGAGCTCTTACGGTTTCCATAGTAAACTTCATTTACATGAAGGCAGTATAAAGGTTCCCACATGAAAATGCATCTCTGGTATAATTACATTCTTTCAAGCAAGTTACTTTTCCTCCCACTTGCTATAGTTCTTGGGTGAAAGAAAAATATTGACAAAAACATGACATGAGGGGCACATAAGATAACCACAAACTGAAAAGCATGAAACCACCAAGCCATTTACAACTTTTTTTTTTTTTATAGAACTTTTAACTATTCCTTGCTATTGGGCAGGCAGCGATCAACTACCAAACATAAAACTCTAATTTATAGCCTCAGGGTTCCTTCCATGTTTAAAAGGAAGGAGCATGTAAAGATATACAATGTCTTTCTAAGCCTGTCTGTTCTTTGAAATGTCTTCATTAAAATGGAGATTTTGACTTTTTGACTGTGAATAACAGAAAAAGGACAAACCTGGGTTCTGAGTACCATCATCGGAAGACAGCTCATCTCAGACTTCGGCGTTTCATCTCAGATATTTTGTATCACAACGATTTTGTGGAGGCAAGGGAGGGGCAACGGGGCTGTTTCAGTCCCCGACGATTAGCTGAATTAGCACCGATTGCAGCTTTGTTTCACTACAAAGCAACCGAAAGCACCTGGCCCTGCGTTAAGATCTGCACCACGGGAAGAGTCACACTTCCACAAAGACCCAAGGGGCAGCCATGACAGGGCCGCCACTGCATGCAAGGCGACAAGAGATAAGCATCAGGCAATGTCATCAGAAAGCTCTCAATCACCAGCCAACAGTATTAAAAAATAAAAATAAAAAAATAAAAAAAAAGTGCACCTGTTTTTAACTCAGATTAAAACATGTTGTACGCACCATTTTTCATTAACACTTTAAGAAAAAGACACCTTGTGTTCAAGGGTCAAATGGACTCGACCAAAGAAACCACACATCTCAGAGTTCAGCACTGGGAAGCTACTTCTGTGTTCTATTTGTGAATCAAAGAAAATTCCACAGAGCATAGTTGGGTGTATATATTATTAAATATTCTATGTATGTATTTTCTACATTTTAAAATTTGTTTTGGCAGCACGCAGTACTTTGAACAACGCCTAAACCATAGTAATGGCTGAAAAAAAGTAATTCCGGAGACATTAATCGTATCTCTCAATTGTGCAGAAGTCATGAAAAAACTGCTTAAACACAGCACTGAAGATACAACAATTTTTTCCAGTGTACCTAGTATTTTTCATAAAATCCCTATGGATGAGTTTTAATAACGTTAATACCATAGCTTTATTTGACGCATTGGTTATGACATAAATACCTTAGAAATAAGTATAAATACTATGTTGAGTCCTAGCTGATCTTTCATTTACTTGACTTTTCTTCAATTAACGCACAGGAATTTCAATAAGCACTTAATAAATACATAAAACTACAACAAATAAATGTTCTTTCAGGTAAAGTTAGTCTTTTTCATTTCATTCAGTGTTCCTGTGAAAAATAAACTAGGAGCAAGAAATTTACTGGTTTTAGACTCTTGGCAAGACAATGTATACAAAAATCAAGGCTGGACAAAGAATAAGCTGAATATAATTGAAATATATCAAACTTTAAAATGACCATTAAATAGATAGGTAGCAAAAGCTGATTTCACTCTAAGTCACTATATTCCCTAGATAATAATAATAATAATGAAAAAAAAACGTAAGCGGCTGAACAAGCAGGCTGAAAACAGTACTTTCTAATCGTGCTAGTATTCAAACACTGATGTAAATACCACGATCACCAGAAATCATATCACTAGAAGTGATGATGATACAGGAATTGTGTGCAAGTGACAGAAGCATAAAGATGAATTTCATTCACAGGTATATTTTAAATGTTAGACTGCCTTTCTGTGCTCTGTTCGGCAGATTTTTCAGTCATGTGCCAAAAACTACTGATCACTTGCATTCAATTTGCCAAATACAAAACCTTTATTAGTCATAACAACGCTGCTGTTCCAAACAGACAAAGATATATATATTATAATTAAAAAAAAAAAAAAAAAAAGACACTTATCCCTTCTCCAGGGTTAGTTGTCCAGGGGCAGTTAAGTATGACTTAGTGTGGCTTCATTTTTAATTCATGCCACAAGTAAAATGACTGCAATGTGGATTTGTGCTTTGATTTATTGTCTCGTAAGCAGAAGAATTCTAATTTTAAGCAGCTATTCATTATGGGATTTGTACAGAAAGAAAAATGCATAGTCTTTATCTCACGGTTATATATATGCACTCTGTAAGTGGTTTAAGAAGCACATGGATAACAATCAAGAGGAATTCTGTATGTATTTTTTCCTTCTAAAATATTAGAAAACATTTTACAGTGATAGAAATGTATAAAACAAATCTACTGCGTCTTATTTGTAATACTTTAAGAAATTATAAAGAATTCTAACAATCAAAACATTGAAAAAATTGCTTTAACTGTTATGGAATTTTTATGCATTTTTCTTCCTGTTCCTATCTGCTTCCTAGTTAGCATCTACAAGTCAAGCTCTGCTCTCCACAATTCATGCTCTTAAATGGGTTGGAGCTCCATGTTCATCAGGGGGTAACTAACGTTCATCCTTATGCATTTACTTTTTACTTACAGATAAAAGATACAATAGTTTTTCACATCTCAGAATGAATGATGTAAAGCCAATCGAAGAAGCTATGGAAGTTTTTCTAAAATTGAAAAAAAAAATTTTCAGATCATAATTCTTGTTCTGAATACAACACTAAAAGAGCTCTACAATTTTTTTGTTGTTGTTCTAGATGTGTAAATACAAGATGTGTGAATTACTGAAGAAATGTAAGTCATATAGTGCTGTAACGGTTACAGAAGTAACCAACTTTTGAATATGCAGCGCTGAATATGCCATTTTCAATCCTCAACTATCATCTAATAATCCACCAGAAAATGCTTAACTCTGTGTGCAACGCTTCTAAAAACACGCTGATAAAAGTATTTATTGTCAAAAGAAACAGGAGTATCTCACCTCTTCTTTCTGGTAATCAATAACAATTTAAGACAGATAAACACAAGATCTTTCTACATGAAGTGTTATACATACAATTAATCCCATACATCTAGGAAACACATTCCTCAAATTTAGCTAATACTACTCATGGACATATATAATACGCAGAACATATACTGGGAAGTTCTTTACAACAATAACTGCCATCTACACATATTCTTAAATTGGAATAACCCCAGTTATCATTCTGCTACAGCACACTAAGGAAGAACGGTATGTTTGTCTATATGTTCATTATTTACTGAAATGTCTCAAGGTAACATCTTAAAATACATGGCAATTTAGCTACCCTTAGTCATTCTGACTGTTGTTACGCTTAGCGCAGTTATTCATAAATGCCAGCACAATCTAATGTATTTTGTTCAATCATTCACTGTGTTTTTTTTATTGATAAAACATAATTAGTTTTATTAAATGTGGCTTATGTGTTGCTTCTGCAAAGTGAGTGAATATTAACATCTTTTTTTTTTTAAACAGATGGAATTTTTCTAAGAATTAAGGAACAGCTTGAATGTCACTTCCATGAAAACTGTACAAGTATGACATTATTGTCATTTTTGTTGTTTGTAGCCATTTTTTAAAGTATCTAAGTTAGTTATCGCCATAAAAAAATAGACCTGATGGAACAGAAAATGAGTTACACTGCTGCTAAAATGAAGGAATATGACTTTATTCAAGTAGGCTCTTCAGTGTAGCAAGTAAATTATCATTGTTCTACCTTCCAAACACAAGGCTGTAGAAGAATGTATCTTAATCTCAGCCATATTATCCCTACAGTACAATTGGAGTTATATATACACATCTCAATTTTTGTATTGTACAGCAATTTCCACTGAACTAAATTTCTGAAATGCCCTTACCTCACAGGGAAAGTAAAAGACACAAGAAAGATCATGTCCACTGCCTCCCCATAATTCCTCAGCAAACTACAAATTAAGAAACCGCTTTCTTCATCATGGCAAATACATCAGTATCCTTAAATGCAAAAACAAAGTTGTAACTTTTCAACTCCCAGTACATACCAAAATCTCTACAAAAGACATCATTTATACATTTTCTGTAAGTCTTACCATTATAATCCTATTGGAGTGTAATTGCTGTGGCTAATATTCTTACTCTGTTATGAAAATGCTCAACATAAATGTGGCACTGAGTTGTTAAGATAATACATGATCATGCTGTGAGAGGGTAATACCTATACAATAGCCTTTGCCAATACCATAAATCTCTTTATTAGACAACAACCTATTACAGGAGATCTACTTAACTGTTTCCCTACTTAGAGGGCCATTTGGTGTTACAATAACAAGCTGACTTTTCACATTAGCAAGGATTAGCCAGTATAAATAATAAATCGACACTGAGTTGCTGCTCTTTTAGATACGGTAAGTCTTTCCTGGTGTATAAAAAGAAAATCCAAATTAAAACCCTAAGACCAGACTGAGGCTGAACATGTTAGTTTAAGCTATAGGAACTTTAAGCTTAACAAAACAACAACAAAAAAATTCAACTCTCATATCAATTTACGTGGCAGATTTATTACAGGAGAGCATATTACAGAATGCTGTGTCTGTCTTATGGAATGTGCATGCATACTGCTTTATCTCCTAAAAGTATCACAGTAAATCATCTTCAAATTTACTTGAATATTTTAAAATAAATTGATTGCCGCTGTTTTCCCAGAGATAAAAAGTGTAGAATGCATCTAAGTTCCATCTATTATGCTTTTGTTTGGAAAGCAAAACTGTAGTATAAATGAATTGTTTTCTTCATTAAAAAGGTCTCAACTTTTTTGAAGGATCATATGCTTTCACCGTCAATTATAATACAAATTGTAAAACCTATAGTACACTAGAACATTTCATTCATTGTGCTAGATTAAAAAGTAACAATTAAAAGCATTTCTGACTTTTCACTACTTACAAATAAAGTTATGTTCTGATACTCCTTACTCTTTCTTGCCTGTATTTTTGTTAAAAGCTTAAACTAGCAAACCCTTCCACCGTTTGCCTGCTTAAGCACAACTGCATAAATTCATCAACCGTACCAGGATAAAATCATCCACATTTTTATAATACAAAAAAAGCAAAATTAAGAGTTAGCTTTGCATCTTCAATCACCATGATTATGATTCACAACACCGCTTGCATAAATAGAAAAGACTTACCTATTGCTTTTTGGCTAGCACACTACTCTGCTCAAGAGGAACTGAAGCCCTTAGCACTGTGTTGTCTCTCATGCTGACATGACATTTTCAGAATCAGAGAAGACAGTTTATGCAACTGAAATCTGCTCCCCGTCATACAGAGCACCAAAACTGTTCTCCTGTACCTCGACACGCAAGAACTGTTTCACTCCGTTCCTTCTCACACCTCCAATATAAAGGCACTCCTTCAAAAAACAAAAAAAAATGTAGCATTTATGCCAGCTCTTGCTTACTAACGATTTTGTTTTTTTTCCCATTGTTATCTACTGCTACTGATGGACAATCTTTCTAAAAGCTGTCTTGCAGAGCCTTTCTGCCGTGCATAGCAAAGCATGCACAGCAGAAGGAAATTGTACTTACTGGAAACAATTCAGCCCTGAATGTCCTGATTACTCTGATTATCTCATATGCAAGCTCCCTCTGCAGGCAGTAAGAAGAATTAGCAAAAATATGTGAAAAATGTGGGTAACAGCTGGCACAGGAACCCAAAAACTCACTGACTATTTAAAAGGAATCCCCTCAGCAATCCTTCTTAACTGTTACCTGACATAAAGAGTTAACACAGAAAACATTTCACTCCTCATGCCTGTGTCTGTTCTTTTCCCTCAAAATTAAACATTCAGCTTTAGTCTTCCCTGGATCGAAACATACGTGTTTCTTTTACAGTCATCTAAATCCTTTTAGGGAAGAAAAAAAATATAAGAATTAAAAGATGTACTGCTTATCTAGAACCAAAGAGAAACAAAAGCTCACCCCAAAGAAAAAAAAACAAAGCAATGCTATCCGATGAGTCTGTCTAACCCAAACCCAAGCCATCACTGCATTTACTGCTGTGAGACAACACCCAGTGCCACTGTTGGATGCAATGAGACACACATGCCATCCAAATTTAAAAATCAGTTGAACTGAATGGTTAAGCTTACGTCAAAAATCAACAATGTCTCTAGCAGTTGATATCAAATAATGAAGTAGCAAGGTAATTTTCACTCAATTGGATTAAAATTGCTTTTCTTATGAAAGGCATTATCTTACCATAAAGTATCTTAAGTTTGTTCTTCCTAATAACACAAGTTTTCAGATAAAAATTCCACCAACACAAATGCAAAGAAGCTTCGATGAATAAAGCTATAAATATTAAGCAGACCAAAATTAAGTCTCCGTCCTGCTAACCTTTAGCACCCACACACCATCAAAAACCTGGGAAGACACGAGGCACTATCCATTTCTCTGCTAACAGGGAAAGAATGGAAGTATGCCGGGGTTTTTGTTTCTCTTATAAAGCCAAATCCCACTTTCTTTCCTTCAACAGGTAATGCCATTAGATTAATCAAGTATATTCATAAAATAAAAAATTAGGCCCTACATGAATTTTGCTGGAAAAATAAGCTCCAAAATAAAATGTTTCAAGCATTCAGTATGGGATTAAAAATAAAAATAAAAAATAAAAACCCCAGCAGAAAACAACAGAAGTAGGCTCGTGATATTCTAGTAAGTTTACAGGCATTCTAAGGGACAGATGTAGGGCAGATTTGAGGCGTTCACCTCAAGATGCTGATGGCTGCATCCAGAGCTCTTCCTTGCTGCCAGAACACCTTTGGCAGGTAGATCCACAACCACTTATTATTAGATACTATTATACACCTCCTCAAATGAGGAAAAGAATGAGGAAGGAGAAGCAGCAGAAAAAATCCAACATTTGGGAAGAGATGATACTCTGTTCCATCACAGGCTACGACTGCCAGAAGGGCAAAAGGATTTATTCTCATTTTCAAATAATGTCAGCATTCAAGTGCCTTTCACATGGCTCCCAGCCCCAGCTGCCCCCTCCCCTGCATGCTGCGAGCCTCCTTCTCTCTCTCCCTCCTGCACCCTGCAGTGCTCTGCAGGCAAGGACCCGCTGCCGGGAGTGGTACCTGCAGCAGGGAGGCACATCACAGACACCGAGATACCTCCCTCCCTTCAATATTTAAATGACAGATTTACCAGGAAAATACTTATGGATTGGTCTTCTGGATAAAATGCATGCTGTTCAAAGGGAAGATGTATCGTTACTCATTCTGTGAAAGAATTTTCCAATTCAGTCACTTTGCATAGGAAAAAGTCTAAATTAAACTTCAAAGACTGAACACAGGGACGTCTGGACCAGACGAAAAGAATTATGCCTACCATAAAAACAGGGTTTGTAGATTTGTCAGAGAAATGCAACAGCAGAACTTCTCGTTGGGAATCCTTTAAAACATCGCTTTATTTAAAGCCAACAGCACCTATTGCTCAGGAATAATTTTGAACAGTATTCACACCAGTATAGAGTGCTATACTAAAAAAGCAATAGATACGATACGGCAAGAAAATATAGAGAAAGGTGAACTCCAGTCTCCTTCTGCATGTGACCCCTCACACTACCACTGCACTGATTCCAGAGCCAGCCTCCCTATTCACACCGGATCTCACCAGCAACAAGGAAAGCATCACCACCAGGAACAAGGTTGGTCATCCCCTCCCCAGCTGCCAGAAACAATTCTTACAGTAATCGGTGTTAGATTATTCTGTCATCTAGAGCAATAATTGGTTTGAGGTGTTGACTGATGCAAAAATACCAACGGAGGGCAAAAAGGAAAGCAGCTTCCGGCTCGAAATGAGATTTTGGATTTTATCACATCCAGAGGCAAATAAATAAACAGAGTATAATTTTTAAAAGCACAGTTCACCAGTGATGATTTGTTTTGGTCCTACTTGATTATTTTTCAACAGTCGCAGATACAAATCTAATTGCACGTTATAAAGGTGTACCTCTCTGGAAGGCATGCATATGGAATGCTAAGCTGCTCTACATGCTATCTCCACTAGAGAAAACAGCAAAGGCACCTAAGAAATACCACAATTTGCTTATTCACAGTGTTAATTCATTACCAATCTTCTTTACCATAAAAGGTACGAGCACTCCCAACACCTAATCTGTGCATCAAGGCCTCCGTAATGTAAGAATTAACATATAAAACTTGCTTCCATCTGTACAGTATCAGAACTCAGGATCTTAAATAGCAGCCTTTGCTCCTCTTACCTCATTCAAGCATTTGTAGCTTGTGGTGGCCAAGTAATGTATCACTAAAATATAAACACAGTATAAAAAAACTCACACACATTTATCAGCATCAAGTCAGTCACTTTACATTAAAACTAATCTACTGTCACCCCATACTGGCCCTTCAGGAAAAAGGGAGCACCTCTCTTACACAATAAAACAGTGCAGGACAGTGGTTACGCAGCAGCAATAACAGTCACTTCAGAGGAGTTTCACAGATCACAGGACAAAACAGGCCTAAACTCTACAGTATTTGTATGACGAAATGGAGTAAGATGCATCTGCTATGAGAAAAAATGCTGCATTACTTTGGAAGGAAAATATTCTTGATACTGAATCTACCTAAGAAACCTAAGCAGCTTCTCAATAGCTCACACTGGATCTCCTCTGAAGCCAGCTCTTCTCATGACTGAAACACAGGCACTTAAACCTTTCTGTGTAAATGTTAGTGCTTATAATGTGCTCCTAAGAGATTAAGGGAAAAAAAAAAAAAAAAAAAAAAAACACCACAAAAACCCACAGAACCAAGACAGGCCCTATTTTTCTCAGCCATGATCACTTGTCAAGCCATGATTAATGCTGTGCTCTGTAGAGGGAGACATTACATCTAGGCTACAACAGACCTAAATTTTACCCTAAGGCAGAAGTCTGATTTAAACATCTCTATTCAAAGTGACATTTGTCCTCTCTTTTCAACCAGTTTCCTCTGAAATTCCAGTAAACTGACTTTGTGACATACAAACGGTCCATTGATTCTAACTTGTTGTGTAGCCTGTCCTTGTAGCAAAGTTGGTTTTGGTGACTGAATGAAGCAAGATGTTATGCATTCAAGAAAAATACAGGAGCAGAGTCCATTAGGTGCTCTATTAAATGCTCGGTTGGATAAGAGCGACTACAATTTACGGCTATAAGGATTCCAGCTTACACAGAAGAGCTGAAGATAAATACTGAGGTCAACATTAAAAATCAGAAAATATTTTTATATTCAGGGGTAACAATGGCCTTCATATTCTGAGGTGATGAGCACAGATTTTTCTTGTATTACAGACAAGAACACGAGCATCGTCAGGGCCACTCCGAAAAGTAATTACATTTTATCTCTTGCCTTTCACTCTGAAATGTCTGCTAAGGTATTTACATTTGTCTGTTAAAAGAACAACAAGTTAGACAGGAGAAAAAAAAACTGGTGGTGATCACTTATCTCAAGTAAATACTATTTCTCCAGTGAATGGTATTATTCCATCTATTTTATAAAGTTATTGTTAGATCCTCTGATTTATCTATAATCGCTATTGTAGGAATAAAAATAAGACATGCTTATATCTTATAAAGAAACAGCCAAATAGCAGACCTGGACATGGAGAATAGTCAATATCCTTCTTACTGAACATGAAAAAAGGCAATGTTTGATAATATTAAGCAATTTGGACAGTGCTGGCAAGTTCCTACCTACCAAGGTAATCTTATTTCTTGCGCTTTTCAGGGTAAATTGATTTTTTTTCCCTCCTCTTAGCCGCTCTGATAATTGAGCAAACTTATACAAGTGTGATGGGATTTTACTTAGCAGACAACATACGAAACAACCTCCAAACATGAAGCACCTTACTCATAAAAGAGCATTTTTGTGGTAATTAAGCAAGCTGTATTTAAGCTTGCTTTCTGCCAGGATAACAATCAATAGCATTTTGTTGGAGACTGCACTCTACATGCAGGTGTTAAGCATTGTGCTTGCCTCAGTCAGCCTGTGACTTTTTTTTTTTATTATTATTAAGCCTTTCTAAATAATTTTGGTAAATAGCAGGCTAGAGGAAGTTGAATCATTACAGCACCTCATGAAAAAAAAAATCAAAAAGAAAAACTGTGGCATGCACAAATTACACATTCTTCAAAAACCCATACAAAAACCCATTTAATTCAACGATCCATAACCTGGAGATGTTACAATTCCAAATTAGAACAAGATTCTTTTTTTTTACGCAATCCATTTCTGGTTAACTATGATTGTCTATCTACAGAATGCTGTAAAATCTGAATATTCATTAAGGAAATGTATTTCTGTAACTAAACTGCTTGGAATACAGTCTTCGCAATCCATGCTGTAGAAACATATCTCGTACATTAATGGCAGAAAAAAATATGAAATCCAGGAAAATGTTTGACTGGAAGGGGCTCTAAGCCTGCCATCTTTCAGCTTTAATATGAAGAACGATTAAAAGAAAAGAATCGTATTTGATGAAGCAAAGCTGGAAGTAATTCCTAAGCCAGCTATATAGTCACATAATATCGCACGTTCCATCCGTATTCCAACAGACCCACCAATACTTTCATTTTCAGAAATGTTGGAAACAAAATGCATATCTTTGAAAACTACTTAAATATTAAACATGACTGTTACGACTATTGAGAATGGCCCTAAAATAGCTTTTTGTTTTTCCAGCTTTCTTGACATCCAATTACAACCGTGATGGCCCAAATCTTCTACTTGTTTCAAACTGAGTTTAAAAAACAAAAAACAAAAAACAACAGCTTTTAAGTCTAAAAGCAATACACAAATACTTGTGATTTGAAATTACACATTATTCAGCTTCTCATTTGTACATCGCAAACATCAATCCTAAAAAAATGCTTCAAAGCTGTCTGTTTAACATGACATCTCCAAGTAACACGTCTGAATATGAACCTATGCCCTTAAGTTCACTGCTCTGTAACTGACTGCTTGTCTACCTATGCATGAAGACTATTTCAATTATATACCAGATGTAGTTTAACTTCCCTTGCAGTTCACCAGCTAAAACCCTTAACTGCTACATCAAATTCTTCTATTATCAGTCATCCACACAGGTTCCTCAGAGGAAGGCAGAGAAGACAAGCAGCGATTTTTGATACAAAATATCTCCAGGTGGGCACCGGTAGGTTTGTTTTTTTCTCCTTGTTCCCAGGCACAGCCCTGTTCTCAACGAGAGTTGCAGTAAAAGTGAACGGTTTTTCTTATATGCATGCCAACATTTCAGGTGGACACGGGATGAGCTCTGGCTTGGAAATATGTAACCTTTTTAGACCAAATCTCAAGTAAAAAATAAAAATAAAAAAATCTACCCATTCAAACCATTAAATTATACCACCTCGTACTGGATGAATATTACTATCTATGTGTCTGAATTTATGACATACTACATGGTTGTATTGCATGAACAACTTGGAAAAACGTTTTCCCTAGCTAGAGACCTCTCTTTCTAACATTCATTTCAGTGAAAGTCATGGACCTTTCTAAAAAGCTCTAACTCAAGACTGGAACATTTTTTCTTCATCAGAACTATTCTTTTTTTTTTTTTTTTTAATATCGCCTTAGTGTCAGCTATACATAATGTCTTTTTAAAAACAAAACTAACAGTTCAACCCACATTATTAACCATAACAGCTACACGCTCCTAGGACTGCACTATCTAGTTTACTCAGATTTTAATAAGGTGCCTCCTTACAAGATACTGGAATTCCTGAGCAGCCCTTTCTTGACTTTAAGCATTAAAAGCAGTGAGAGATAAATAAAACATTGAGAAAGCTTCTGAAGCTATCACACAAGGACTACGCAAACTTTGCTTTTTTCAGAGCTCTCCTCTTGCTCATTTTGAGAAGGGAAACACCCAGCAGCCTGGTGTTAATGTCTCTGCTGATTGTGAAAATTGCAGCAATAAAAACTCCAACTGCTTGTCTTAAATTAAGACTTGCAAGACTACATGTGAGATCTGTATCTTTACATTAGTTTTTATAACATTTGGAAGTTTGGTTGCCTGCTTTGATGTTGGTCTATTAATGAGCAGGAGAGCCAAAAGCCAGAAAAAAAAAAATGTTTACTGGAAATTCTCAAGTCAAAACCTGAAGTAATTGGTTTCTCCTACCCCACATGATCCCATATCCCGGTTCCCCCAGCCACCAGCGCCCTGAGCCAGCTGAACGTCGTCTGCACTTTTTTGCTGTTGCCAACCTACACTGATTGAAAATGGCAGCTGAAGCGCTGCTGCAGCACATTAATTTTTCTCTAAGTGGTCCAATTTTGTCATCTGAACGCTGAAAATCTTCTTTCCACTACTTTTTTTTTTTTTTTTTTTTTTCAAATCTTGGGAGATTTGTCAAATTTGGAGTTGCCATCATATAAACTGAAGCATAACGTCTTCAGTACAATTTTTAGATTATCCCTAATAGCTGTAAGGATAATGCGCTTTCTTCCCAGCACTCTGCATCCCGAGCAGACTAGTTAACAGCAACTTAAGTGTGATAAAGGCAATTACACCAATATGCTCCTTTTGTACAACCAAAAGGTACTGCTCCAGACAGCTGAAGATGCTAGATAAATAAACCCCTGAAAATTACCGGAAAGTAATGATGTGCAATTTTAGGACCACTAAACACGCCTATTTACAAAATGCCCAAACGCTCATTAACAGAAATAACAGAAATAACAGAAATCTATATGAATTATTTAATTGCAAGGGGTTTCGCAAGGCATACCATATCTACTCAGTTCCTTCATTAAATGAAAGGAAACTGCAGCAAGAGTGAGGACATCCTGCTCTAAAGGCACAGCGCTTACAGGGCTTGAAAAGAAAATAGTAATAACAATAAAAAAGCACCCTCCCAATCATCAAATGAGGAACCACCCCCAACAAAAAGATAAGTACATGAATAAATAAACAATTGCTACATATCAAACACTTGAAACACGTTTCTGAAAACAAAATATTTATCTCCATGTTTGTACCCTTAACTGCAAGGTATGGAAGGAAGGAATAGAGAAATAGGAAATCAAGACCAAGGAAGTTTGTTTTGTTGTTTTGTTTATTTTTAATTCCTACCAGAGACACAGAGCAGCGTGGCCCCTCTGTCCCTGAGAGGCATCTGGCCCCTGGAAGAGGTCCCATCATGCTGACAGATAACTGGATTTGGGTTGGCTTTTGGGCTGGTGGATTATGAGCGTTGATTTGCAAAGATAATGAAAGGCCAGGCCGGCCTACTCCCCTTCATACCCATGGAAATAGTCACAAACGGCCCAAAGCTGCGCACGTTTGGCCATGTACAACGGCGGTACACGTTCCTCACCGCCACCAGAACGCTTTGCCGTATCTGTTATCAAAGTATTTTACGAGGTAATAGTAAATGCAAATGAAGTTATCTCAGCAAACTCACTATAACTGATTATATGAGATTACAAGAAAAGCTCATTTTCACTTTTTTTTTTTTTTTCCTCCCCCCAGAAGAGAAAGGAAACGGAAGCATAAGGCCGGTGGTGCTCCGAACTTCACGAGGCACTCCGCACAGCACGGCACGAGGCCATGAGGAGCGGGCGGGCTGGCTGACCGGCTCCGCACGAGTGGTCTCGCACCACACGGCCCCGTCCATCCGCACATCCCCCCGCGCGGAGCCCTCAGCAGGCAGTGGGAGCCGTCACTAAAGGTCACTTTTCCTTTTCTGGGAGCAAACCATTAATCAATAGAATAGAATTGTCTGAGCACTTGCAGCGAACGGACCCTGGTTTTCACTCGCGTAATTGCAAAACAGCCGAAGTTCAGAAACATCACCCACACCCACCTCCCCATTTTGCCCCTTTTCAATCCCTGCTGCCCTTTGGGCCTCCGCTTGGAAGCAAATGGAAGACGAACTGAAGTTTTCTCAATTGAGCCGGAGCCGAGAGCCCTTTGATATGCTAATACCCCCCTTCAAACGGTACGGATTCACACTCGCATTAATTCCAACAATTTGTGCAGAACGATGAGAAATGGCACCTCTTGGGGGGGGGGGAAGGCGGAGGAGGAGGAGGGGGCGGGCGACAAGAGGAGGGGGGTGGCGGGGGCCGGGGGCAGCGGAGCGCTCCTCCCGTGGCCACCTCTTCCCCCTCCCCCGACCCGGCCCGCACCGGGGCACTGCACGGCGGAGCAGTACCTGAGCCCGGCTGCCTCGGCCATGCCGCCCGCCCGCCCGCGCCCGGCCGAAGCAGCCCGGTGGTATTTTTAGAGGCAGACACAGCAGCGCTGCCTCCTGACACGCTCTGCGTTCTGTCTCCAGATGGCCCCAGATTTCTATATGTGAAAATAAATAGCCAAAAAAAAAAAAAAAAAAAAAGTTGTTCTCACTCCACAACCGACAAAGGGCGATTTATTCCTCTTCTCCCCCCCTTTCTCCGCCCCGCACGTAAGGGCGCTCGGCCGACTTGCACACAAATAAACCCGCAACAGGTAATCATTTAGCGAGCACCGACGCAACTTTCCCCTCGTGGGAGCCGCACCGGGGCCTGCTCTGCTCCGGGGGCCCCGCAGCTCGGCGGGGGGGAGGAAGGGGAGGCGCGGGGCCTCCGCAGAGACGGGGGGGGGCTGCGAGGGGAACCTTCGCGGGGCTGAGCGAGGAGGTGCGGGGCCGCGCCGCGGGCAATGGGCCTCGCCGAAGGGCGCGTTCCGCCGCCGGCGGAGGGGCCGCGGGCAACGCGTGCCCAGCGCCGAGCGAGCGGCGGGAGAGGAGCCGCGGCGCGGGGCTGCGCTTACCTCCCTAAGCCGAAGGCGGGCCGGTCTCTGTGGCCCCAGCGGGACCGGCGGCCCCGCCGAGCGGGCGGCGGCGCGGGGTCAGCCCCGGGCGGCGTCGGCGGCTCGGGGCGGCGGGCGGGAGCTGGGCGCTGCGGCGCGGCGGGCTGGGGCTGCGCGCACGGTGGCTTCTTCGCGCAGCCGGCCGGGAGGCTTCGCCGCGGTTAAGTCAACATTTTCCTGCGGTTCCCGACGCTCCGCTCCGCGCGAAACGTACGATGCAGCCAGGCTCCCGCAGGCAGGCGAAGGAAAAATTCAATTAAACGGCGAAAGGAGCGGAGGGGACGAGGTGCGGCGCGCCGGGTGCGCCCAGCCTTGGTTGGAGTCCTTTCTGCGCAGCGATCGGGAGGAGGGAGCCGAGGCGATGCCGGCGGCGGGAGTAGCGGGGAGCAACTCACAAATTTTGCGACGAGCCCCCCCTTCTCTGCCTCTCTGGCGTTCGCGGCGACCTAATTCACATCTCCTCGGCAGGCTCCGGCCTCGCGCGGCCCCGCCGCTGCTGCCCGCCGTCCTCCCGGCCCTGCTGCCCCGCCGGCGGCCGGAGAGCGGGCGGGCACCGCGCGGCACTGGGAAAAACGCAGTACGTACACAGCAGGAAAAAACCCCAATGAATCGTATCGCAGCCTCCTTTTTGCTCATGCACCTCTCCGTGTGTGACTGGGGATCGCCAAGTCCTGACACAGACTCTCCGGCGGCTCTGAACTGGAGTCACCTCCAGCCTCCTCCCCCTCCAATCTCCTCCCCTCTCTCTCTGCCTCCCCACCCCTGGGCTCAGCTAATCATATAAACATATTAGCACGTAGAGCGGCACCGGCGAAGGACAAAAATCTCTCCCTTCCTTCCTTTTTGTTTTCCTTCCCTCCCCCCTCCCTTCTCCCAGCCGCGGGGGTTAAGGCCAGCACCCGCCCGGCGGCCGCTCGCATCCAAGGCCGAGCGCTCGGCGCCCGCCGCTCCCGGCCCGGTGCGGGGCCGCGGGGGAACGCAGAGCGGCCGCCCGGCTACTGGGGGCCCGCCGCTGCTTGAGAGCGGGGTCGGCCGCCCGCCCGCCGCCGCCTCCCCGCGGCCCCGCTGGCTGCCGGCGCGCCGCAGGCCGGCAGGCGTCTCCGCCGCACTTTCTCCTTGGCCGTGCCCTGCACGTCGCGCTGCCCAACTTGTGCGGCCGGCCCGGGCCCAGGTGCGGCGCGGCGTGACGGTTGCTGCAGCCCGGCTCTCCCCAGCCGACGCCGAACGCACCGTGCGGCGGGGTGGCCGGGCAGGGAACCGGCGACTCCTTCCCGCACGCCGAGCGGCTCCCCCAGCTCCTCGCCTCTCCCGCGGCTCTCCCTTCGCCAGATTTCCCCCGGCTCTCCCTCCTCCCGCAGACGTCGCCAGGGCCGGCGCTGCGAAGCGATGCGCTGGGGAAAACGTGTCAGGGCAGGGTAAACAACACACTTGGAAGCGATTTAAAGGATGCTAAGTTGACTCATTCTTCTGCTCTGATGCAGAATGCAGGTTGGCAGCGCTGTTGCATTCCTTCTCCAAATCCCATCTTAGAAATGAGGGTTTGGGATTGTTGTTATTATTATTATTTTTTTGCCCTCCGTGTTGATGCAAAATTGTGAGGATCTACTCCGACGTTTCGGGCTGTGCCACATGCACGGGGCCCGGCTCTCAAGGTCAACGAGAAGCAGCTGAGCACTGCACGGCTTGTTCTGGCGGGGAGGACACGGGGGACGGGGGCCGCTGGGAGCGCCCGTGCGCGGTTCCCGGACTGGGGCTGCTGCGGTGGCCGGAGGGGCACAGCGGAAGATCAAAGCGGCGCAGACCTGGCCTGATCAGCCCACCAGTTATTTATTCAGTTAGTTTAAACCATTCCCTCCCTTTTCTAGCTGCAGCAGTGAAACACAAACCCTCTCAATTGCATCTGCCCACAGGATCTCTGGCACAAGACCCAGGGCTTGTTAAACTCTTCTAGGTCCAAAGCGCATTGACAATTCAGCTTAAAACGCCCACACCACACCAGGAAATCGGGGTCGTTACCTTTTGCTAATGCTAACGGCTTATTTTTTAACTTAATTATTTGGACTCTGCTGCATACCTATGCAATTGGTGCTCCAGTTCTGAAAATTTTAACATGTACTAAGACAAACATGACATATTTAAAGGAAACTGGATTGTTAAGTCCTTGCCACAGGAGGTTGTAAGAATCACAGAATGGGCCCAGGGCGCTTCAAACCTACAGGAAGTTTTGAACAGCAGTAATGTTGTTGATCAGTCCCTGGAAGCCCCTGCACACTACACTGGCCTTCCTCCAGCCACAGCCCAGGGATGTGGGGAGCAGCCCCCACTGCCTGGCACCAAAGGAGGTGTTGTGAGAGCGTCTTCCCGAAGCCAGCTTCAGCTGGGTTAAATCTGCAGGCTGCCTTGAAACAAGCTCAGCATGGGAGGAGAGGAGATCGTGTGTCTGTGTGATAGTTTTATACCTGCTATGTATAGCTAAAAGTAAAAAGGATGGGTTACATGAGTGCAAAATGAAGTGAAAGAGCAGGTTTTCTATTTTTTTTCCACACATTTTTTAAGTTCTCTGTACATCACCAGTATAGCTGTATGCCCTTTCTTGCTGAAAATATCCCTATAGATACCTTTTTAGAAACCTAAAGAACCCCTTATGCCCTAATTGGGATTCAATCATAAAGGTGTTTGGATGTATTTTATCAGAAATGTTTTCCTTGAGACAACTGGACGCATCTCTCATGGAGACATCCTTAAAAAGGGAATCACAGAGATGTAAAGAGATCCGTATCAATTAGCTCTCATTTTACCATATATCCAACATATATAATTAACACATCCTACTTTTTGTCAAATAAATGCACTTGCAGATAAACAGAAGTTGCCCTGAGCTAACAGCCTTTTCCTTAGTTGATGAGATCAGGACTTAGCCAGAAAACAGTTGAGAATACAACAAGAATTATGTGGGGTTGGCAGTTTTCCTTGGAGAGGAGGCAAGAGAGAGGAAATCTTCCATTTAGAGCAAAAAAATCAACTGGTTTCTGTAAGACATTTTTACCCTCCCCAAAGGTTAAAAATATCTGCAGAGCTGGGGCTTGTGTTAATGTCTGCTGAAGTGGATTCACCTACACGGATTCAGCTGCAGGACTGAAGTTTATTTTCCCCATTTTCATTAAAAACTTCTGGAATCGTATTTATTTCTGCATGCAGGAAGGGAGTTTTACAGCTCTGAGTTGCAAAAGTGAGTTTTAAACAATTGGTAAAAATGTAAATAGACACCTTTCAGCATTTCTTCAGAAAACATGTTTCCATAATTCTCACTGAATCCAAACTAGGATATAAGAATACCTGGCAGAAGCGTATATCCTTTTGGCAAGCAAAACATTATTATTCAAGCAATTAATTTGACTTCGTATGAATCAGCATCTGTTTCTTTAAAGCAGGAAAATTCTATACACTTGTAGTCACAGCATCCTTAAATCTGATCCTTTGTTTTTTACTTGGCCACAATTAGTGCCGGATTTGAATATTAAGATACACAAAAAGGAGTTGCAACAAATCAAGTCTCTTTTCACCATTAAAACTGCTCATTGTTTGCTTTTTGCTGCATCCCTATAAAATGCGTACTTCATTCCAAGACCCCACACGTAAATCTACAGAAAGTAGATTTCCCTTAAATTCTTGCTTTGCTGCTACATCACAAGATGTCAAGCTTAGAAATACTGCAAGCAATGTCATATTCCTAGTAAGACCACTCAATAACATTTTTACTTACTCCTTTCACTAACATTAAATTTTGTAATGTTCCAGCTTAAGCCGTATATTCTGCGTGCTTTGCTATCAAATTACTTTGGTGAACCTGCTGGCTCGTGTCCTTGAAAAGCTAAAAGCAAATTCATTGTAATTTTTGGAATAAGCACAAGATCTGTATGTCAGTGAGCATTTCTAGGGACTGTCTATAGGATGGTAAGAACTGGAAGAGATGTGATTGTCAACTGTGTGCTTGGAGATGGTGTATCTGAGAAAAATTATTGAAGTTATGGCAAACAATAGGCAAATTGTGATGTCTACAAATGTGATACTGCTGACTTCCCCAGAGGGAGAGTTCCCCAGAGTTTTTACCCTAGAAGTGCATCTTACATCTGCCTCTCCTTAAACATATTTCAGAATGTTTGGGTATCTTGATAAATATTTTTTGTATTACCCTAACAGTCAGTTGTTCCACGAGAAACCGTTAGCATGGGTTTTATGCAACCTATTTTTACATTACTGAAGTTTAATGAAATGACTGAACTTTAAATACTAGCGGCTGACATTTCCTCCTAACTGTATGTACTTGTGTGAACAACGTATCAACGAACAAATAATTAGATGTAACATTAGCAAAGACTGATGGAAGAGGTTGAATATATAGAGTATAGTAGCATCATCTAAAAGTGGTGTGATGTAAAGATGTGGTTTAATTTGTGCATGTAAAGGTAGCAAACTATTCTACGATCTCAGCATTTCAGCTCAAATGAGAAGGCCAAATTTTGCTTGCTTCATTTCGAAAAAAAAACCCACCAATTATTTTTCCAGACAAATGTATGCAAACAAAGTGCAAATGATATAAACTATAATAGGAAATATGTAATGTATTGTTTTAAAACTTTGGAAATATATCTTTACAATTACTGGTCTTTTAAACTAAGTAATTGATTTAAGTGTCACTTGGGGAAAAAAATTAAATTCATCAATAAAGTGAGAGAATTCTGCAGCTGTTCCTAACAAATAAACACAATATGAATTTGCATTAAACATAGTTTACTTCAGTAATCAATTTCAATGACTTATAATCTATATCATTATTTAAGAAATGACAAAATCATTGACTTACTCATAACGCTCGCTAATTGTTTTTTAAAATAAATTCTACACATGACTAGGGAAACACCCATTTCCATTTGCTTTATGTTAAATCAACATCTAACCACTCATGGTGATTTCATTCAAAGAAAACAGAAGGAACACATTAGCTGTGTGGTTAAAGAGATTGATGGGCTTCAAACATTTTAACCATGGATGTTTTTTTTCCAACTGTAGAAACTCATGTTTCTAATTTAAATAGCTTCAAGAAAATGAAGATCATTTTATTCAACAAAGCTGTTGTTTCTTGTTTCTTAGATAGAAATTAATTTAATTTGGTTTAATTAAGTAATATTAGAAGCAACCTTGTTCACAGAAAATGCATCTATGAAACAAAAACATGTGTATTCCATATTAACGAGGTATGCTGAAACAGGATTCTTGTATCACATTAAGAAATAAGAAGACATCAATAAGATTTTTAACATTCAGATGCATGTTTTTATGTTCATGCTAAGATATTACAGTTGTCTTTCTTCTTTATGAAAAGTAAATGTAGGGGAGTGATACAGCTCTGTGTTGTTGAAGAAGCACATTGTCTACTAGAGGCTTTGGGCATTTGTGTGTATATGTTGGTGGACAAGAGTTTACAGTTTAATTCTACAAGGATGTATAAAGGCCAAAGAGTTCTCAAAATTGAGCTGTTAGGAGTCATGTAGCAGAACATGCTTATAAAAAGACAAGTACAATTCCCTGTTTTCATATAAAAGCTCAGTACAGGAACTGAAACAATGATATCAGAAGAGGAGCTACAGTCTGAGCTTTTGTGGAAAGAGATGTGTAATGAGATCCTAATTCTTCAACTAGTCTTGCGCTTTTCTACGTTTCCTTTTATCCAACTTCTATATCTGCTTAGGCATTATTTCTGTATTTAGCCAGCAAATAACATTTCTTATGGAAAGAAGCAAGGCTCAGGAGAATTGTAAGAAATTAAGTATATTTTTCTATTTAAAATAAATGTAATTTTGTCTGGCAGGTAGCAAGCTTCTTCTCCTCTTCCCTCTTGCATACAGTTTGTTATGACTTTGCTCAATCTCTATATTTCTTTCAGTCACTAACTTGCAGCCAGAGGAGTGTCCCATATCTCAGAGGGGAACATGTGGAGATCCCAGTGTGTTCTCACACCTCTCCTTGCTTCACTGCCCTACCACTTGATGTAACAGCAGGAAGATTTCAAACTGGATGCAGGAAGAACTGGTTGTCTATGCCAAACCATTCTATCTCTTATGATTTGCCTTATGAATCTCCTGCTGTGGATCTAAAGGTTACATCCATTAAAGAGTGCTTTTAACTAGAATATTACCTAGTACAGCTGGTCAGTCTCATGCCACAAAATGAAAGATGATGCAAAAAAGGTGAACAAATTATGGAGAATTCAAAGACAAACCATATTTGTCATTATGAGTCCATGAAGACTTTTCTGTTCTTACCCAAGAATCTTATATAATCAACATAGGTATTACTAAAATCCATGTTATTTATGTCATAGAATTGGAGGGGTTGGAAGGGACCTCTAGAGATCACTGAGTTCAACACCCCTCCTAAGGCAGGTTCCCTACAGTAAGTTACAAACAAAATAGTGTCCAGGTGGGTTTGGAATATCTCCAGAAGAGACTTCACAACCTCTCTGGACAGCCTATTTCAGTGCTCTGTCACCCTGACAGTAAAGAAGTTTTTTCTCATGTTCAGATGGAACTTCCTGTTTTCCAGTTTGTGGCGCTGCCCCTTGTTTTGTCACCGGGCAGCCATAGAAAAGAGCCCAGCCCCATCCATTTGACACCCACACTTTAGATAATTATATACATTAATAAGATCCCTTCTCAGCCTCCTTTTCTTGAGCCTGAACAGCCACAGGTCTCTCAGGCTTTCCTCATAAGGGAGATACTCCAGGCTCCTCATCATCTTTGTGGTCCTCTGCTGGACTCTCTCTAGAAGTTCCATGCCTTTCTTGAACTGGAAAGCCCAGAACTGGACGCAGTATTTCAGTTGTGGCCTCCACAGGGCAGAGTAGAGGGGGAGGATCACTGCCCTCGACCTGCCAACCACACTCTTTTTAATGCACCCCAGGATATAATTGCCGTTCTTGGCCACAAAGGTACACTGCTGACCCATGGACAAACTCTTGGCCACCAGAACACCCAGATACTTCTCCACAGAGCTCCTTTCCAGCGGGTCAGCCCCTAAGCTGCACTGATTATGTTGTTTCCTTCACAGGTGTAGGACTATACATTTATCCATTTTGAACCTCATAATGTTCCTCTACATCCAGCTCTCCTGCCTGCCCAGGTCTTGCAGCATAGCAGCAAAACCTGGTGTGTCAGCCACTCCTCCCAGCTTCGTATCATCAGCAAACTTGCTGAGGGCACATTCTATTCCTTCATCCAGGTCATTGATGAAGATGTTGAACAAGAGCAGACTCAGTACCAATCCCTATGGAACAATACCATTTATAGGCCTCCAACTAGAATCTGCACCACTGATCAAAACCCTCTGATCTCTGCCAGTCATTCAGTTCTCAATACATCTCACTGTCTACTCATCTATGCCACACTGCCTAAGCTTACCTACAGGATGTTATGGGAGACAGCATCAAAAGCCCTGCTGAAATGAAGGTCTACAACATCCACCACTTTCCCCTCATCTACCCATCATAGTCATCATAGAAAGTTACTGGATTTGTCAAACATGATTTCCCCTTGGTGACATCTCCTGATAAACTTCTTTTCTTCTGTTTGCTTAAAGATGATATCCAGAATAAATTGTTCCATCATCTTCACAGGCATGGAGGCGAGGCTGACTAGTCTGGAGTTTCCTGGGTAAATATTCATCTTTATCTACAGGGCTCTACAAACCCATGAAGATTTAAATGCCCGTACTTGGTGTAAGATTAGATTTACTTTCTTAAGAAGTTATGGCATAAAATACATCAACTTATTGGACCACCAGCCAGAACTCAGGCCTCCCCATTCCAACTGACTACCCAGACCACTGAACTACAGTCATGTTCCCTCTGGTGCTCTCTCTTTCTGACCCAGTGAATCCTGAATTGCTTTCTGCCTGGTACACAGTTTTAACAGGAAAAGTGGAGAATATCTCCATCTGTGATCAAGCTGTGGGTTAGAGAACTTGTTAACTGGAAAGTGAGGTGCCAGTGAGTCCCTTCTGGCAGGAGAGAACTGATCCTATTTCACAAAGGACAAGTCTCCTACTGCCAGCTGTAGAATAAAGGTACACCTTTAAGGGAAAGTGGTGATTACTGATGAATTTCTGACAGGATAACTGTGTTGGTGGGTGCCAGGTGCTCGTTAGATGCTCAGTTCTGTTTTACAGACAGTCTTAGCGATGGCATAGACATAGACCTTCTTAGTTTGATTTGTCTTGACTGAAGCAGTATTTGGCATAATGAGCATTAGAGCTGCAGGAATATTCAGCAAAAATCAATGGAAATGCCTACTGAACAGGGATGTCCTCCCCAAGTAGGCAGCATTGAAGCGAAGAAATTTTTAAGCTTAAGGGCTTATATTCCTTCCACGTTTCTCCTTTATACTTTAGCTGTCGGAATTCTATACAATGCCTAATGAAAATCTGGTCCATAATCATAATCATCAAGTTCGGAGATATGGTAATAGATTATGAACAAGAAAGAACAGGGTGTTCAGGATCAATCATGAAATAAAAGAATCTCACACTGGGTATTCCTCACCTCATGATTGCAACTTTCAAATTCCCTTATCAAAAGGCAGGGCTTGAGAGAGCCATATTTGCTTCCAAACTTACATGTTCTAGTTCATATCTACTGTTTTTTCAGTATTCCACCAGCTTTTATTCTGTAAGAACAAGTGTGGGGTTTTGTTGTTTTTTGTTTTTGTTATTTTTGTTGTTCTTTTGTGTGAATGTTTTTTGTTGTTGTTGATATTCTTATTGAGTTTTATTTAAAATGTTCCATTGGTAGCTTTAATCAAGGCAGCACGATGCTTTAAGTACATGTCATCTGGTTCTGCTTCTCAGTTTCCCATGCTGCTCTGGAAGAGCTCATAACCCAAAGTTGATTTGTTATACTTGCTTTGATTTTGTTTTGTGGTTTAAGCCAAGGACTTGGTCCCTTCTATGTTTTTTACAAGAATCTATTTTTTCCTCTTGGTGCTGATTGCCATTGAGATGCTGACAGTTACGTGATTGGCTCCCTCTGGAGCAGATACCAGAGATGCATCATGGATCACTGGTCAGGGAGTGATGGAACAGCAGCACAGTCAGTCTCCCCCCTCCATAGCTACTCCATACATCAGTACTGCTTTGCAATCCATCTTGGCTGGCATGGGCAGAGAACAGAGAGGGGAGACCCAGATTTGTTTCCAGGCTTACATCTTCTCATTCATATTTTGTCACACTCATGTTACATTGCCAGGTGTAACTTGTAGTTGTAAGAACAGTCATTTTTCCTTCATTGAAACTGCCTATAAAAGCCTCTGTTTCAGTAATGATGTGTTATACATTACAAACACCTGCTGCACACAGAAATTAATATCACTAAAATATAGGGATCAAAGATATTCCACCTTTTTATCTCTAATTAAATGATCATTTACTTCTGACAGACCTCAATGTTTTTGACAAATAGTATTTGAATCTGATTGAAGGTATGGCTACGCCTTCCTAAACACACTGCAGTCAAAGAATGATGTTACTACCATGCTCCTGTTATGAGGAACATCTATTGACTGCTTAGTATTACTGCTAATTATAAATATTAAAATATATTCAATAATTAATTAAGATGCTACTTTCTATCCCACTATAAGCACTGGCTGCTTTCCTTGGAATAATCATCACCAAAGTATGACTTTTTTTATTTTATCGGGTAAATCACAGTTCTGCATTTAATGTATCAGTTAAGCTTTTATCGCATGCTTGGAAAGCAAAGTAGGAACTCCATATGCATTTACACAGGAGAGGGAGAACTTCCTGCATGTGCAGCCACTGACTCTTACTGAAGAAGAATAAACCACAAATTTGCATTATGCCATTTATGTGCCCAATTTTGCCTTTCTGTTTTCTCTTCTTGTCCCCTCTCTATTATGGATGCATTGGTTTAATTTGCTTTCTTTAGAATTTTTGTTGATAGTAAAATGAATGTGCAAATTCCCTATCAGTTGTATATATTAATATAATTCCCTCTCAAATACAGCTCATTAAAATTAGTACTGGTAAAAGGTGAGATACATATTCATACAGTTATTTACATAAATCCCATTCAACTTTATGCACCCTAAGCTTTAATGCAAAGTATCTACTACCGCAGGTAATTTTAGCACATGCGAAACAGCACAGAAGTGACATCTGATTTCCCAAAGATTCAGTGTCTTTAAATAAACGGATTATTTGGAAAGAAAAAATTCCATAAGAAATTACATTTTTGACATTGTTATCTTTATTTACTTTAGTATTCTGCATATTTTAACTCTGCCACTTAATGCAATGAAATTCTGAGTTTCCAAGGAAGTTATTGGTCAAAATTTATCACCTTACAATCCATTACTGTAGTAAACCTTACCAATTAGATCTTTTATTACAGCACTAAAGCTAGCCAGCCAACTCAGTTCTGCCTTGCAACTGAGTTCAAATGCATTTTCTAAAAGATTAGTACAAGATTAGTACAATTGTTCCATAAGAACATTAGTACGAAGCAACTTATGAGATACCACACACTCAAGACCCCAAAGTAAATTTTACAAAATGAATATATGCTGAAAATCAATTGTTTCCAGTTTTAGTGATGAAAATTTACTTCAAATCAGTAGTGATACACTTACTGATCTGCAGATTATTTAGTTGGATTATTTGCATTCTAACTATGAGAAAAGTCACCAGGTCATTATGTAGTCTCGGGATATTTAGGCATCATCTATTCCTTGTTGTGAAAGACATTTGCTACTAAAAATATACATTAAATTAACATCTATTGTGTGCAGGTGCAGATTCTACTTAGCCATGCAGCTCTATTGGTATAAGTGATGTTTTTCTAAGTAAACAGAGGAGATGCAAGGTCATGAGACGGAAAATGGCATATATCTCTCAGAAAATTATTCTGTTTGTACAGGCTTGCAACTTTTATATTTTCCTTTGCATAATGCATCACACATTATGACTTATACCAGTCTCTGTTCTTCACAATTTTCCAGTTAATGCAAGTAATGTTTAAATACTCTGAAGTTAGATTATTAACTTCCACAAAATAGAAACAGATGTGTGTCTTAGTATGCCATTAAATTTATGATTTACATAGTATTCCTGAATACAGCTGAGCAGAGGCCAATGATTCTAATTTGCTCTAGATTTACAATAACCTGATCTGGTTTTTGTAAGTACTGAAACACTTTAAACAAAATTAGAAAGCCGTTGTGCTTTGTGTGATTAAAGATGCAATTCCCTTTGGGGTAATGAGAAGAGTTAGAACATGTTTCTTTCTTTATGGATGTTTCTATAATAAACACGAGTACCATATATTATGTATTTTTGTTACTATTTCCCTCTTTTTAATTATAAAGTAAACTGATTGAGTTGTACTGGAGTTACACTGAAGCTCTGCCAAAATCTAGCTAAAGAATGCATGCAGAGGTTCATAAAAATCCTTAAAATTCTTCTGAGGGTCTTGGGGTCTTTTTAGACAAATACTAGCTCCTTAGAGTTTTTAGAGACCAAAATATCTCTCTGATTTTAAATGACACAATTTAAAGATTTATTTTAAAAGCTAATGTATTTCTCAGCTTATTAGCCTGTGCTAAAACACAAAAGTTTACAGGACAAAGGTTGAATGGATGCACTGCAGTTTAGATATGAAGATAGAGAATTTCGCTCCCTGCAATTCCCTGAAAGGAGGCTGTGGCGAGATGTGGGTTGGCCTCTTGTTCCAGGTAACTAGTGATAGGACAATAGGTAATGGCCTTAAGCTGCACCAGGGCAGGTTCAGGGTGGATATTAAAAAAATTATTAGAAAGATTGGCGATACATCGGAACAGGCTGCTCAGGAAGGTGGTGGAGTTACTGTCCTGGAGGTACTCAAGAAAAGGGTCAATGTCTTACAGAGTGGTGAGGTTTAGAGCAGGCACAGGCATTGGTTGATGGTTGGACTAGATGATCTTAGTGGTCTTTCCAACCTCAATGATTTTATGATTCTCTGTCTAAGGACAGAGATGACAACTGGAATGAAAGGCATAACTTAAAACGTAGTCTATCTACAAAGTGAAGTCAACTTCACTAAATACAGAATTTTATAAGGATGAGGCAAAATGAGATGTGTTGGACATAAACAAATGGCACAGAAGAGGAAAAGCCTGTATATGAGTATTTAAGGACTGATGCAAAGATTCTGAAAATCAATAGAAGTTAAGCCTATAGAGATGCATAACTTTGGGTTTAGCTGGAAATGAGGTATTTCCAAATTCTAATGCATGACTCCACAGAAGATTTATTTTGTGTAGGGACGTTTTTATAATTTTTTTTTTTTAGGTTACCTCAAAGATTCTTTGCATACTGCACCCCAAAAAAATCAAATAGATTTTATGGACATAGAAGCGCTGAACCAGGCCTTTAATATAAATAATACCCAGAGCATAATTTTATTTTATGTATTATATTATTCATTTCCTATTTTACATAATGCATTGAGGGTAATATATGCTCAGTATTATATATTCATATGTAATCATACTACAATATATGTATTTATATTTATCGTTACCTCTGAAGAAATGTTTAATATTATTAATCCTTTCATTTTAATTACATATAATTAACCATCATTAAAACAGGAGCATTACCTTTTAATAAAAGTTTAATCATACATTTACTGAAGCACAGGATCAAAATGCTACACACAGATGAGATGTCTTAAAAGTGATTGAATGCATTCAATTTATTTGGTCAGTCACTCTTCCAGTGCACTTAGAGAAGTGCCTTTTGTGCATCACTCAAGAGATCTCCAAGAATAAGTTCCCTACTGCCTTCTTTGAGTTGGGATTATAGCATTAGACGGCCATACAGACTAAGCCACAAGCATAACTCTGTCTACTTACTGCTCCAAAATCTGCTTTCACTTTTAGCAGTGCAACCCTTGGCATGCATAGCACATGGTCCATTACACGTATTTTTGCATTGCTGTGGGTCATCGTGATGCAGCACTGGTAGGATTTTTGACCCAGGCAGGCTGATGTGAGCAAAGATGAGCATCACTGTGCCAGGGATCTGACAATTGCAAGTTGAAGGTTTGAAAAACATAGGGCAAGAAAAATGTTTCATGATCCATTGAGGCTGAAGTGCATATAACTGGACTAGTTCTGCAGTTTCATTTGAACTATCTGATAAATGTTTCTGCTAAACAAATAATTACCAATACAAAAGGCTAAAAACAAGAGATTAGCAAACAGTAACTAATTCAAGTAAAGTTTATCTTATGCCTAGGGAAGAATTAATACTACAGAATTGTTTCCTACTTGAAAAAAAAATGATATATACATATATATATATATATATATATATATATATATATATATAGGGATGAATGGCATTAGAACTTTGGAACCTCACATTTCTTTTTCTCCTGCAACTTAACAGAAGCTGAGGTCCCACTTCTGAAAATACACAGGCAAACTGCGTGAGCAAACTTTTGCTGAACCAAGACCATATACTTGGTCCTACAAGCAGTTATGCCTGTTGAATTTCATCAACAATATTAGAAATTGTAAATATAAGGAAATATGTCACCTTACATCTTATATTAAAAATGATGTTAGGTTTTGGAGAAGGAGTTTTCAATTGTAAATTCATACTTGCTGTTTCCCAGAGCATGGAGCTGTTTGCAGCAAGCTGCTGCTCCCAGAGCCCTGTGTGATTATCTTGGAGTAAAAACTGCAGATGAGAATTCCACATGTCTGAGGCAGAGCGCCTGGAAGGAAAGCTTAAATTTTAATGACAGAGCATGGGATGGTCATTATAGGAATAAACCGTAGTGATAAAAAGGGAACACCTGGTCAACAAAGAGTTTGTAGTATTTTTTTCATATTAGTTATTTCAAAGTCATATTAAGCTGTCGGAAGACTTTGGTTTATAATAAACATGGTTTCTTCAAGATGCTGGGTGAGTCTGGATGCACTTAGCATAATTTATTTTCCAATTGAGTCTGAGATGCTCAGACCTATTGAAGTTGACTTTTTTTTTTTTTTTCAAAGAAAATTAAATCAAGTTTTATTTTTGTTCAAAAAGGGACTTAGTTACATTTCTTAATTGTCAATTTTCTTCAAACAATTACTGCAAGACAACATTTTTTTAATAAGTGAACATCCAATACATTTTGTGATTTCTTGCATTAAGGCTCACTCTAAAGACATTTGTCTTTTGCAATTACACAGCAACTCAGAATCAGTGGGAAGTTCAAAATGGTATTTATATTGTTTTTGAATCTTGCTAATGTGATTTAAAATTACCTTATCCCAATATACTTTAAATCTCAAGGGAGACTGTATTGTAAAGGTTACCATGGCTGGAGGGCTTCATCCATTAGAAAAACATTAACTAAAAATATACAATGGACCATTTTCTACTCTTTTCTTTGTATTTCCCACAGCTACTCTATATTAATATTGACATGGGTAAGACAATTTAACAAACTTTAGAGTGATAACAAGGCCATTTTGCAATGGCTGTTTTGTTGAGCAATAAGACTGTTGAGAAGGGCAGATTTTGTCTCCTCAGTTCCTGTCATTCTGATCATTTTATTGCATAAGACCTGGGTCAGAAAGTTTACGTCTCTAAAAACTATTGACTGTGTGTTTTCAGAAATACCACAACAGAGATTCCAGTAAAAATCTGTAAGAGAACTTTCCACCTTCTGACAAGGCATTTTTACTAATTCAGAAATGGTCGTAGTTGAAGAGCTTCTGTCTTCATTATTTAATTCCTTTGTGGAGCTTACAGTCAACATGATCCCGTTGAGTTCTTTATTTAATATGTTTCAGAGCACAGGACACCTGCTGACTTCTTTAATAACGAGTTGTCCTCAGTTGGCTTATATGTGAAAACTGTGCAGCAGAGGCAAGTAAAGAATAACCTTAGACATTAAGACTGATTCCATTAAAAATAAAATAAAACTACGTCCAGGCTCCACACCCCAAGTCCCTAAAATAAATTTGCAAGGGCTTTTCACAGCATGGAATCCAGACGGATTTTTTTTTTAATTGAATTCTGTGCCATGTAAGTGCAGCTCGGTGGAATTCAATTTCCATGTAGGCTCCCAGGAAAGAAATACATGCTAAGTATTTTTATTACTAATGTTTTGGATTTAGTTTCTTAAGTATTATTTAGATTTGACTGTGGGCAGAATTGCTGGTGTTTACTGTAACATAGTGCTCTGTGCTTTTCTTTGGAGAAGGGTCTCTTAAAAAAAGGATTGGCTAAAGCGTGGAAATTTAAACCACGAATAAATTCTGGGGCTTTGTATTTTATTAATAAGGCTCATAATCTACCTCTTTGTGCAAGCTCAATGAATTTGACTGGGAAAATCTCCATATTCCCAATCCAACCTATATTTTTTATCCCACCTTAATGTATTTTCTCTACTTTGTTGGCAGCCTCTTTCAATCCTTATTAGGAGAAGTATGGAGAAATACTGTTACGGATGATTCAGCGAAGCCCTACAGTCTCAGTCCTGCAGTTCTTAAATAAGGGAAGAAACCCCACTAAGATCAATGAGTCCTTCTTCTGCTCTGACTGGATGATAACTAAAACAGAGAAATCAGTCTTCAGCCAATTAGTTTATCTTAATTCGCTTTATCCTGCACTCAGACATTCACATAATATCACCCACAATTCTTTAACTTTTGCTGAAACACATTATTTTACTTCAACCTACAAAACTCAGATGATGAATAAAAATTATCTCACAAATGAAAACTGCACTTAGCCACTGAACACTCAAACTGTTTTTCTTAGTCAACAGAATCTGAAATTAAATACTCAGCACCATAGGTTTAGCCTTCTTAATTATTTCATATTGCAACAGGTAAATTAAGTCATTGGTTTTGTGTCAGCTCACCTGATGAAGAAACGTGTGCTCCCTTTGTATTCTGTCACAAAATATGGACCTAATCCAAACTGTGCCCAAAATATGTATTAGAAAACACTGTGCTCTGCTCATATATAAATCTGCTTCCCCTTTCTCTGTGAAGAAATGATTGCTATCTACTATATATATTCTGTGTTGACATTATACACATCTCTATATATTATATATTACATCTTAGCTATTGCCTATTTCTGTTATATTGTCTAGGAATCTTTGAATGTTGAGTTAGTAGGATTATGATTTTTTATAATTGTATACCTTTTTCAGATAAGCTTGTTGACACATTTGTAAGTTTTATTAGTACTTTTGTTAAGTTTGTTAGGAAATCAGGATAAGATAGAGATATATACCTTTGCTAAATCTGCCTATTGATGGGTTCTATGTACAACTGCTTTTCAAATTCTGCTTATGAATAATAATTTTATAAGTGGATATGTGTTCAAATAACATTTAGATTTTCTGTAGACATTATCCTTACTGCATTTGGTTGCTAGTATTGTGAAAGTGCTTTCCTTGTTACTTTGAAGAACTACACCTAATCAGCAGGACAAAAGTGACCAGGACAGCCTATACATGTGATTATCAAAGGGTCCAAACCAGGCCTGACAATGGACATCACGCAGACAGAATGAATTACAAACCAGCCCAAATAACGAGGAGCAGAATTTGTGCAGGCAGTGAGGAGCTGGCCAGGCTACAGGCAGGGGATGTCTCTGGGGTACAGCTTTCTGCAGCCAGACCCACTGGTTCAGGATTTTGGAGAAAGACTATGTTCTCCAAAGACTTTCTAATAATTCAGTTCCCTTTTATTCTACTGTAATTCTTTACTGTGCAGCTAATCTATTTACAAACAGATAAAATGATATATATTAGTTCACTTCAGCTTCTGTCTCTTCTTCCTGTGCTCCACACAATTAATTTGTAGTACGTGAGGAAAAATGTCTGTGTTCTAATTCAGCCTAAATAAAATGTTAAAATGCGACAATCTCTTCCAACGTTACCAATCATTACTTGCAAAATATTTTAAAATTGTGAAAACAAATGCTTTGACCTTGTGAGCTATGGAAATATTTAAAAAACAAATCTGCTATGCTTTTTTTAGCTAATAGTTGTAATTTGCATAGTTGAACCTTGAATGCAGTCATAAATAGATGCAGATCCAGTCTGGCATAATGCCCAGCAATGTTAGGGTGCCAGACAAAAAATCGGGTCAACCACTTACTAAGTAAGTCATTCTGTCTCAACAAGGTGATGTCTAACAAAGAAGCTACAAGGCTGAAGACAGATAACATATTCAGCTGCTGTTCAGAAAGACAAGAACTTTTCATTTATCAGGATAATCTACTACTTGTAATCAGTACACCGAGTGAACTCCCTCTTGCAGAAAAGAGAAAAGCCCATCAATTGTTTTTGCTAATTAAGATGAATATTATTCCTGTGAAATGAACCAAAAAGTTCTGTGTAACCGGAATCCCAAAAGAGATCTGCAATCTAAAAGAATAATTGCACAGAGTTTTAATTGAAAGGAAAGTGAGAACTATTTTTTTTTTTTGTCTCCGATTTTTAGCTGCAGTGGTCTTTTACGTAGATTAGAAGTTCTTTTATGTTCTTAGTTTATCTAAGACATGATTTTCCATATATCAAAAACAGCTCTAGAATTAAAAATTCATGACAAAATGGCTTTATATTTAATGAAATGCTATTACTAAATATTATGTATTTAGGAATTATTTGAGGTAACAGATCATTTATTAACATAGAAAGTCCATTTTTAGATTAAAATCTAGATGTTGTGACTACTCATAGTAATGTGCATTTAATCTTTATTCGTTAAACACAGCTAGAGTTAGAAATGAGAAGGAGACTGTTTTTTTCTTAAACTGGTATTAATTATTTTCAACAATTTATTTTCTTCTGTGACATTTATCTTATTTTTAGGATTAAGAAGCCTTCCAATATTGAAAGGGAGAAGTAGGAGGAAGCTCAATTTCCCATTCCTTAATCAAAAGACATCCAACTTGAAAATATATTTATATTTGAGTTAATATTTACATAATGGAAATCCGTAATCAGCAGAGTAATGTTGTATTCCAGGCAGGTCAGGGAAAACTCATGGAGGTGCATATGGTTATATACATAAAAATTAATTTACCCCAAAATAATCTATTACTGTTTTTGTTGTAGTTACCCTTATGGTTCAAGCGTCTGTCCTATCATCTCTGCTCATAGCGTAAAACACACAATTGGTCTCAAAATAAAAATAATTACAACTTCACTTAACATGCAAATTTCCAGTTATAAATTACCTCAAATCAGGATACTGGCTGAATAGATTTATTTTCATGAAAAATGAAATGTAGTGCCTCTTTTCTGCCCTTCCCCCAAGCTTTCTTCGTAAGATCAGCCTCAGGCAAAAATGGTTTTAAGTAGACTAAAGCTGCTGGTAAACACTTACCTTTGACAATATTATTGCCAAATGAACATTGCAGAAAAGGGTGTATGCAGCGCAAGTGTCTGTCTGTGGCTGCAACCTATATGCAATCCTTATGCCAAGTGCCTACTGCTAATAGGCAGATATACACAAAAGAGACAGACCCTTTGATGGTTTAATCCCAAATATACTTAACTGTCACACAGTTAATTTTTTTTTTTTTTTAAGATGACTCTTGAGATATTCTTTAACATTTTTATGTTTGTGGATGAAGGAGGTTAAATGTAGTTCTTATGCAATTTTGCAACTCGTTCTTTTCTTTTCCCCCTTAGTTCAACATGACTTTTCCTTCTTTTTAATCACAGTCATGCCCCAAAAGGATCCTCAGTCCTGATCCCTGTGTAATACCCGCGGTTAGCAGTCAGGTAAAAATACATCACAGGCATTGCCAAAGCAGAACTCATTGTTATTATCAGAGGGCTAGATCTATAGGTCAAAAACAAGTGTTTCAAAACAGCTTCACCTGCGGGTTTTACTTTCCTATAAAAAAAAGTTTCAAAGAACAACTAACCTGCCTTGTTCATTGGAAATCATGTTATCCTTCATCATAAAACTTGTGTTTTGCTATTGGTTTTCTTGAACACTGCCAACTTTGATATTGTTTATATCAAAGACAACAAAAAATCATTCCCACATATTTTAAATCTATCACTGTGTTATGCTCTTACACATTAAGGTATGTGAATAATCTCTTTTTTTAAAGGGTCTTGAGTTCCTTTTGGGATTAGATGGAAGATCTTTCAAGTGTAACACTAAGAAGCAGTTGCATTTCAAGTTGGAATTTTTGCTCCAATGGGATACTTTTTGAGTAATATTTCTTTCCATCTTAACAGTAGTTTCACTTCATGATGTTTTTATGTTGATTTCAGGCCACGCTTTTGTGTAGTAGGAAAGAAATATTTTTTTACAAAGTGAATGCACAGGACCTGTTGAAAAACATTTCTGCTTAGCAACGCACTCACAAGATTCAGTATAGTTTGCTCAGACATGTTATTTTAGGATGACCTTTACATGTACAGTATGATGAATTTTTCTTTTTATTCAATTGTAAAGATGTAATGATCAAGGGGTAAAATAAATATTGCCTTTTCCAGCCATCAAAAAAAAAATTTAAAAAGGGAGTGACAAAAGAAACAGTCTTCTCTCTCTCTCTTTCTCTCTCTCTCTTTTTTTTTTTTAACAACATAATGGCATGCAGAAGAAATGATGACTCTGTTTGAAAAATATGTATTTTTAAATTCACAGATAGAGCAAAGTCCTAGTGAAACATAAATAAAGATCAATTCTATACAATTCAAATAGCATCACATACTATGGAACTCACCCTTTTCCAGCCTAAAGAAGAGAGAGATTTATGTTTTCTCCTGGAATGAAAATGTTTTTAGGTGTATGGGAATATATACAAGAAATTTTGCAGAAAAATCAAAAGTTGATCAGTCTGAGGTCAGTAGCATTTCTGACACAGATGCTAAATCCCGATTTATTTCCTTTGGAAGAATTAGTATAATGTTCAGCAAATCTGTCCTAGGTAGCTTACAGGATTTGAATATTCAAATATTTTCAGTTGTATAAGCTGTATAATTATGAAATTATACAGTACAGTTATTTCTCAAGCAATTTGGTAATCTTTTATTAAAATAATTTACCTTATGTACTTTGTTATCAGAAACAGAAATAGCTTCCTGCTTACCATTCTGGGAAAGGTGGAATTCATCATTCTGCCATAAAGGGCCTAGAAAGCAAAGAAAATATTATTAGTTATCATACTTTCATGTGCAGGGATTCTAGCTGCCAAACAATGGATCAGTATCAAAACAAAAAATGAAAATATATGCTCAAATCATAGATCAATAGTTTAATGCAATTCTGAATATATATATCACATGTCGTTAGCAGGTAACAGATTAGAAAAAAAAGCCCGAGCTATTATGTATATCTGTATGTAGAACTGCATGCCAGCTGGAATTTATCTGTACAGTGTTCATAAAATATGGACACGGGATCTTGGCATCCAACCAGTGATTGTGCTTTTGAAAATAAAACCATGGGCTGGCTGTCACTCCTCTCTGGAGTCAGAGAAAACAAGGGAAAGCATATGCATAAAGGGTCAAGGTATAAGGAGATAATTTTCCGCAAAATGTTAAAGATTTTCTTCTTATTTTTAAAAAAACTTTGCATATATGTGTATTTTTAATATTTTCATGATTATTAAAATAATTAGTCAACATTTACATTTTGATGTAGAGAAATAGTGCTAGGGAGCTCTAATTTTGCAATGTTTAGGCTGAGTACAAAGTACGTCATACACCTCATCAGCATGCCTTCACTGGGCGTGGGAATGAAAGAAGATACCAGTCAACTCTGTTCTTCCTTCTGTTCCATTCTCCTTTTCAGTCACTTACACCTGACATAGCAGTGATTCTGTTCTCTTTAGACAGAAGGGAATCGCTGCCACCAGCTCCTTTGACTAAAAGCTGAGTAGAGTGATCATTTTCCCTCAGTATCTGCACAGAGAGGATTTTGACTTTTCTATAAAACCTTGTGCTCCATGTCCCAATTGTACAGTTCAAGAATAAAAAGTTATCAGGACAATAGGCTAAATTTTACTGTAATTTCTCACATAAAATACAACATTACTCCCACTGAAATGGCCAGATAGAGTATAGGATCTTACTGGTACATGTTTTTCAGAGGTAAAATAAGGAGTTTCATGCCAAAGGAAGAAAAACATTTATAACCCACTTTTAATTCTTCACTAGTTTCATCCTTTGAGAAAATTAAATCCAAAAGTAAATGTGCAAGGGAGAGAATTAAGGGATTCAATTTAAAATTATGTTTAGAAAATGTTATTATAACCAAGAGAGTGTCACAAACCACTTCGAAAAACAATGCTGTCATCTAGGTAGTGCTATTTCCTTTAGAGAAGAAAGCTACAAACTGAACTAAATGTCATACTGATTCTGGGCTCTCAACATGACCGCACACACTGCTGGATGAAATGTCATTGCTCATAGGTAAGGGAGTGTCCAGACAGAGAGGAATTCCCCAGGCAGGAGCTACCTTCAAGGGGTTTTCCTTGGGCAAAAAGGGGGGTTTCCACAGTGCTCAGTGCTGCAGAAATCCAGGCCCAATCTAGGTTGCAACACAGCACAAAATACAGGGAATCTGGATAAAACTAATGTAAATCAGAAGTCCCCGCGGGCTGCTCTAATTTGCACGGAGATTCATTGGCCTGTATCCAGCCCTGAGTCTGAGCAGCTACAGAGATGGCTTAGAGCCACTCTTGCTCTGTTCTTTGTGGTCCACATCTTTGGTATGGTGCTACGTGAGACATAGCAGAAAATATCTCCCTTGCTTTTTTTCTGAGACACAGGAAAACAGGGTCTCCCTCAGCCAAAGGAGTAGTATTGCACATAAGCAAACCTTCTGAAGATCCCTCTTAGCTGAGCCCTTCCCCAAAGCTTCTGTGTCCCCAGATCCCACTCTTCTTAGTTTGCAGACACCTCATCTGGGGGAGGTGACCATCAATGCCCTGCTTGTTCAGGATTGCTACAGAAAAAATCCACTCATTTCAGTGAAGTAATCCTTTGCCTTTCCTCTGCACAGCTTGCACGTCCCCTGCCCCAAAGCCATAATCATTTTTTTCAAAGCTATTTATAAACCAATAAAATGTCACCATTTCATAAATGAACAAAAGTTCTCCTTGACCTCAAAAGGAATTATATTCGCAGAAGGGTGGATTTTGCCTCTAGATCTAATCTTCAATTCTTAAGATTCCACAGTGTGGGTTACAATGCTGTAGGACACGGTCTGAAAACTGTGGGCCCATCCCTGACATATCAGCCACATCTGGCAGCCTCGAGACAGACAAGTTGGTCAGGACTTTCATACTACAGTCTTTGCAGCTTTTGTCTAAAGTTAAGTACATGCCTTAATGTTCTTCTAAATCGCGGGTTAAATCCCTACATGGATTCATAGGAGCAGAGCAGCTGAAAATAAAATAAGTTTAGTATGACAGCTAATGTATGAGTTCTTTTTAGACACATAAGTCATTTTTAATAACAGGTTATTTGCTTGTGTATAGAGGAGAATTATTATTTCAGAAGTGAGTCAAGGCTTCTCCTAGCTTTGGCTTTCACTGGCTCAAATAAACAACCTCAGTGGATGTGAGTGTGACCACCCAAATCTCAAATCTGGTTTGAGAACTGCTAACAAGTTTTGATTTGCTTTTTTTCAAATCTAATTTGTCAATTAATGTTGCAACTACTTTCCGTGTCTCTGGCAGTGGCGTTAGAAATGTCAGAAAACCATATTCAGTTCTGTGATTCCTGCTTGCTCACTGCAGTCGCAGAATCAATAAACAAAACTGTCTATTTTTCATTGCAGGCTCCTGAAGAGGGCAGCACGTTCTAGATGTTATTGAACTGTAAGCCCTGACGTGACAGCCCTGGCTTTACTACACTGCATGCAGTGGAAGGGGAATCAAAACATCCTGGATACTTTGTGTAGACAGTTCCCGTGATACAAGAAGTCAGCGGAGGTTCTAGGCTGTTACAGACCAAGGTCAAAGCTGTATTCGATTATTAAAGAGAACATTCAAACTAGCTACCTGAAGCAATGTATTTAGAAAGAGATCAACAAAAAACTGGAAAGGAGTACTTCCATGAGGAATACGTTTTATCTTTAACACTGTAGATAACTTTTCCTATTGGCATTGCATTGACTATCAAAACTACTAAGGGGGTTAGATTTAATTATCTCACTTCTTTGCACATTTCATCTCAATTGCTATGGCAACATTCAGTTGCCTCAGCAGCGATATACACTTTAATCAGATATTTCTTCACTCATTTCTCTGTGCACCACAGCAGTGTAGTCAAATTTACAGCCAAACCCTGATGCATCTGATAACACTTCTTAGGAATTAATGGGTAGGTTTCCCCCGCCCATCACCCATACCCACAAATATTTCTAGAGGTTTGCACCCTGATGACAAAGGCTTTAGTAGATGAAAAGTGTGTATACATTAAATCTTTCATACTTCACTGATCCTATGTTGTTTTTCTGCCACCACTCCCTTTTTCACATGGCTTCTACTTGTTCAGTAACTCTTCCCATCAAACTAAGGGCAGGTCTTTTTGTCCCTGCAGGAACTCTGTCAGGTCTGAGAACAGGAAACACAGTAATTGGGCAGACAATATGGTTCCTCCTGTATTCCACCCTGCCCTGAAAAGCTTTCTGTTTAATTACCTAGTCCTGATTAAATGCTTCGTCAGAATACATCATAGTTCTGTAAACTTCTTGGCCCAGAAACCAGGAGCATAGGCTAAAAGAAAAGCAATTAGGAATGATGAGCAGATACTGGGGACTACATATTGAAATGCAGACAGTAAGAAGAGTCAGGAAGCTAAAAGTACAGGGGGGTGACTGAATCCTGTTTATGGGAAATCTTGATTTTTCTGACATAGAATATCATCCTGTTTTAAAACATGTCATCATCAAGGTAAAGTGCGAGCAGAGATAAGTTTGTAATGGTGCCTAGCTTCTGTGATGAAAAACACATCAGAAATGCATTAGATGGACTGAATTGGATTGGATTGCAGTCAGACATATAGGAAAGAATGATAGACATAGAGCATTAAAACATAATTCTGCAAATTTTTAAGAGTGTCTTTAAAAAGATAGTTAGTTCATTTTGCTTTTTTACATCAGAGAAAATATTCTACACTGCTTTTTGATTCTACTTGCATTTTTCATAGATGTTCATCTGCTTGCAAGTAATAAACTATCACAGCTCATTTTCAAATAAAGTGCTAGATTACTAGTACTATTACTATCTGCTGGGTAGATAAAGCATTGGCTTGGGCCTCTGATGTCCAAGAGAGGTATAATGGAGTCAGTCCGAGTCAGAACCATGCTACATCTTGTCAGTGATAACGAATATGGTCAGTCTCCCTGACCATGCAATATAAAGTCACTCTCTACAGTGAACATCCTTATGAGACATAGCAGCTTTTCTAGAGGCTTCATAGCTCAAGGTACTAAAGGAATATAAAAGCTTTGCCTTATCATGAAAATATTCCTCAAAAACTGTACCCAGTGTACTTTTCACATGACAGGAGATCTGATGACATGTCTGATGTGTTCTGTCACTACACACCCCATAATCTGGTCCCTCCACATCTTTCTTGCAGGCCCCTTTAAGTACTGGAAAGCTGCAGTGAGGTCTCCCTAGAGCCTTCATTTCTCAAGGCTGAATTCCTTCACCTTGTGTTCCTTAGGAGAGGTGCCCCAGCCCTCTGAGCATCCCCACGGCCTCCTTTGGGCCCTACTGTGACAATACTGTTTCCTTATCCATTGAGAAAGCTTCTATAAAAATAAAGCTTCTATATTTTTAGGGTTGTTCTGAAAGAGAAACTACAAGTTACAGAATCTCCAGTACATTTTTCCCATCAGTACTTATGGAGATGTACACACAATCCCTTTGAAATCAGTGGGTCTGATCATATACATAAAAACTGTGTTTGCTGGACTGGTCCCAGGAATTTAAAATAGGTATTTCTTTGCAGCACTGTATATATCACATAAGCTTTATATATAACTATGTAAGTATTAATAATGTGTCCAAACAATATGCCATAGAGCATGCAAAGATCATTTAAAGTTCAGTTTGTAATTCTGCACTAAAATTGAAATGAAAAAAAAAACCCAGCAACTTATACCTAAAAAATTCAATATCCATGCATAGCTGAAGATCACAAAATGTTTGTAGCAACTTGTTCCACTTAGAAAATTCATTTAAAAGTTGATTCATGTAACATGGGAAGAGCTATGCTGATTTCCACCAGCTGGGAATCTGGTGCATGGTCTTTATAATAACAATAATTTTACAGTGCTGTAATTATCTATGCCATATACAACTGGGAGTCTACGCCAAACAATATATTCTTTGTTTGAATACTTTTTAAACTGGAGATATTTGTAAAAGATATTGCAACCCCCCATCCGGAACAGTGCCTGGTCATTAGGAGATGTTTTTTGGACCACATGGGATTTTACTGCAGTACAGAAGAGAGAAAATATTCTGCGTAGGCTCGAAGGCTGTCTAAGAAATATGCACAGAACAGCAATGATCTGAAAATGTGCGGAAGGACATTTATTATTTGTTGTTCTTTGCTCACTGCTGTTTAATATGTTCATTTTATGAATTTAGAAAATATAATCAAATTTAAGGCTGGCAAATATAGGATTATGTTAAATGTTTGTTATATATGCCAGTTATGGACCATGTTTTCCTATCCTTTTGAGTTTTGTCTAGAATTGTATGAAAGATCTAGTCCAAAATACTATCAATAACATATATATATATATAAAGCTGATTTCTTAAAGTACTTTAAACTTTACAAAGCACTTTACCTGTTTGTGTTTATTTGTAATAATTAGAAATAAAACTTTTTCAAACCATTTACCAGCGGTTCTTTTATCTTTCAGTAACAGTTTGTCCCCTTCTTCCTTCTTCAGGTATCTATTTCCTTTGCTAACCTGACCTCTTCCCTCATTCTGAGGATAGCAAGCTACATTATCTATAAGATCCAAAACACACTTCAGAGAGCCTGGCACCAGGATTGCCCTTGGCATCCTCCCACTGCTAGGCAGCACCCCTCCTACTGCAGGCACACTCTCCTCAAGCTGCTGCACTGTGGGTACATCTCATATCCTCCTCCAGATTCACCTTTAGAGGCATTTACCTGAGTTTACATTTTTGGGAGGACAATTCTTTGCAGCCTCAATGTCCCACCTCAGGAAGAGGAGATGGAACTCAGAACTCAAGTCCGAAGAACCTTTCTATAAAGCCTGATCAGTGCAGACCTTGATGCCTTTGTTTAGGCAATCATCTTATTTATTTATTTATTTATTTTTACCTCTTAAGTAAGCTGAAGAGTGGAACTACTATGAAGGCACTGCTCCTTTTTTGTTATAAACACACACGTGTCTACATGCATATATGTATATACAGAATTTATGTATGCTCTTACTGTTGCACTAGTATTCCCTGAAGGTATTATTATGTTGTTAGACAAATTAAAAGTAAACAAGAGGTAAAAGTGCACTTGAACTGAAAACTGTTAAAAAATGCCTACAGGCAAGACAGAAGTGAACAGCAGGAATTTCTCAGCTGCGTGTGCCTAGAAGTTCCTCTGGGCCTACTGACTGCACTCCCACTCTACTGCAGGAAATGCAATTGCAAAGACTCATGCAAGTGTTGTGACTGTCGAGCAAAATGGCATGCATATTTTTTCTGCCTGAAGATAAATACAGAGGAAATTTCTCTTTAAGCTGCAGGACTGAGTGAAGAGGGGTAGTGGAAATCCATAACAGAAGACCCCAGTGAAAGTAAGATAAAGTTTTACTCAGGTTAGAAGTATAATAGAAGGTAGTCCTGCTAACATTAGAACAGCTAATAACAGGAAAGACTCAGCTGGAATTGGTGGGTATATGAGACCAATTCTGGGAACTTTTCCCAAAAATTATCTACCGATGCAGTGTTTTTACTAGATGATACAGTTAAGTCTCATAAAGAACATCTCAGATGGTTGAAGTGCAGAACTTGACATGGCCATATTGAGATCAAAAACGCAATCATAAAAAACAATATTAGCAGAGTGTGTTGTAAAAATAAATTTGGGGTTACAAGTCACACTTTATGCAGGTGCAAAGGTTGCACTCATCAGAGGTGAACAAACTGAATAGTTCCTTTATCTTTGCAAATAATTTCTTTGGGTTTACTACTTCCTTTCATTCAAACCTCAGTCCTACGTATGTCAAAGTGAAATAATTTGCTATGATAATTACTAGGTGTTTTACACTGAGAAACAAAAATGAGATGGCTCAATATTCCAGTCATATAATGAAATAAAGAACTGTAACTTAACCAGTTAATTCAGTTATTTTCATGACAGTGTTACTCAAGAGTTATCACTACCACAGTACATCTTTTTTAACTTAGAAGCAATAAAAAAAAAGCAAAGAGAAATTGGACCTGGAGATAGGATATGGAGATGTGGTAGGAAGGAAGATTAAGAATGCAATTTGATCTCACTGTTATAATGCTGTAATGTCAATGATACTACTGGAAGTACTCCATATTTGCACCAGGGCAAAAGAAAGCTTCTCTTCCTCTGATTTTATGTACTTGGAAACTGTATCTTACTAATGGCTATATTTATAGTGTGGCTGCTATACAATGAAAAGGAAATTCAGTGAAAATGAAAACAAAAGAAATATTAATGCATTAATCAGAACAATATAACAAATAGTGATGTGGCTTTCTCCTGGTAAAAATGGAAATTAATCTCTTCTGCTTTGAGCACTTTGGCTCTAAGCTCAAGCCTTATAATCATCATCATGCATACTAAAGGCAAGTAGCTCAGATTCATACAATTTTTTATGATGTGAAACTAAACAACTTGTATATGAGATCCTATTTTTCCTTCAGAATAGAGCTCTGTGAAACAAGTCAAGCCTTACATTAAACAACAGCCTCCAAGACATTTGCCTTTGCAGGGCATTTCTGTGCTCAAAACTGCCAATATGAAATGTACTGTTTTTGTTCAACAGATCTGTTCTTTGGACTAAATCCAGATTCTAAGTTATTGGGAGAGACTTTCACTTCTGGATCAGGCCCCTTGTGTATATTCACATTCATGTATGATTACTTTAGTGGAAAAAGTGTTTTTATTCCCACTTCTGATGGAGTGAACTGAATTCTCTTTTGGCATTACTTACTGTATCAACAATGATATTTATGCAGCCTCAGTACGTTTAAATTGTACACTAAAACTGAGCTATCCCAACAAAGGGCAGCAGAAAAACTGCTAAGATTTAAATGGGAATATCTTTAGATACAGCAGGATGCATGACATAAAAGGAACCCAGTTTGGCCTTTTGCAGCCAAAGTGAACTTTAAAAGATATTTTTATTAGTGAACAAAAATTAGTTAAATCCTCTGAGACTTAAAGCACGTGGAAACTTGTTATGCCATTTTCATAGTCACTTTTCATGATGCAATTGCACTGGAATAGTTCCTTTTGTAAAAGAATTCAATTGTTTAATTGTTTTTTTGCCTATGAGTAGAAGACATTTAATAAAACTCACTCATAGGCTTTTTACATGTTCATATAATAAATGCTCTGCTTGCACTCTGTCCTTGTTGCTTTCTTTGGCAAAACTTGGCGCATGCTGTAGGTTCATGTTTTGTTTATTACATGCAATATTTTAAAGAACATTTGCGGAAACAGTATAAAAAGTAAGGTTAATGTGCACATGCACGCACATGTGTGTTATGGCTGAGACTGCCAAAGGAGCACGAAGAACACAGCCCCTCACCCCTGGTGGAAATTCCATAGAAGGCAGGCTTCCATGGCAATTCAGAATATGCACAGAAGAAAATTTTGCTGCATTTATTCAGGTATGCACCTTAAAGCAAAACTTCAGTGCAGTCAAGTACCGCACACATAGTAATGAGCCTTGCAATTTCCTGACCAGCTTTTATGAGGAGGGCTCATGCCTCTGTCTGTCTCCTCTCTTTGCTTCTTATGTCCTGTTTTCCATCCACCACTCCCTCCTTCCTTAAGCCTTCACAGCAACCTGATGGACTTAGCAGGAACTGGGGTCATCGTGGTGATCAATGAGTTGGGCTGTTGAGCATTCAACCATTGATCACACTGAATAGATTCATATATCTTAGGCATGCCATCACAAGCAGCTGCTTCTACTTAGCTTGCCAGCTTTCTGTCACCTCGAGGATTCAATGAGGTTTAGAGGCAGTGTGAGAAGGTTATATAATTCTGTCAAGAGATCACGTCTTTGATTTTTTTTTTCATCTCCCAGACCTACATGAATACCCTTTGGGGGTCTATTGCAGACCGAGAACTTTCAATATATTACATACCATAACACAGCAGTACAAAGAGTGCCATATAAAATATATAAACGTCTTTCCTTTGAACAGAATAGCGGGAGCCTTCACTTCTTTCTTTTATGAAAGAACATTACATAATGTTGAAGAGAAACTACTGCTGTATTCATCTGTGCATGCACATGCTTTGCTTGTAATCTGAAACATATTCCCATAAACTGTCAGGTATTATCATATCTTGGCTTCCTTCTCTCTCTGATGTTTAAATATTCTGTGCCCAACTTGCAAGAGTAAAAGTAACTTTAATCGCTTGGATAAAAAATTCTCAGTTTAAAAACTTTACTGGGAAAAATATATATATTTTAAAAGGACATTGTGAGAATGAAAACCACTTTCTCATCTAGAAGCGTGTCATGCAGTGTAGCTGAAAAAGATTAAAGACCCCTTTTCACTCAATTTTCTCCCTGTTTACTTAGCACAGGTAGTTTGTGCTCTGTTTCACATGCACTGAAGTACAAAGCTGCCCCAGCTTTTGCTGCCACTGCTTCCCAGTGCCTGTTCTGCCCCTCCACTCAAGACTGCAATCCCAGTGACTGGCTGGGAGATGAGGGCAAAGACTCTTTCAATTAACAGGCAATGCAATGGAGGTGGTTAACATACAGGCACATGTTTCTCTCTCTCGTCCCTGTAGGTTGACAGTAATTTCCAGCAGAGCTGTAAGATGGACAGCTGTGAGCAGAAATATCCAGAACTGTGGCAGCGACATCTGGCATAGCTCGTCTGTCAAGGACCCATGACAGGAAGGGTGGTTGGCAGAGCAGCTCTGCAGGCAGGGGGCTGCTGGAGACACGCTGCAAAGATCAGAGCTGAAAACCTCACCAAACAGCAGGCAGAGAAGGAAAATAAGCACAGTGCCCCAAATCAGGACAAAGCAATGTTCTAGTGGAGTCCTGTTCCAAAGTTTTAACATAAAGCTAGGAGGATTTACAGGCCTCAGGTAGACTGGATGCACTGGGCTGGGCTCCTGCTAGAGAAAAAGATGCGTGTGTGGGGGAGAATATGAAAGTGTTCAAGATTAATCACTATGACGATGCTAGGAATATTCCCCAGTCTTCCAAATAATGCTGCTAAACATTCACAGAGCAAAAAAGTTTGCGGACATTTTCTAGGAATTAAAAAAACTCTCCAACATTAAGAAAGATTTTCTTTTTTAAATTGGTCATCTTGAAAAGATTCAAATTGACAGTGTCCCTTTTAATGATACACTTCAAAGCTTTATGAAATCTCCTTGTCAAATGAGGCTACTACTTTAACACATATTCAAAGAGGTGTATGCAGCTTGAAAATGGATTAAAGAGCCAGGAAAAGAGGTCATTTTCTGCTGTGCGGTTGCAGTTCCAGGACTTTAATGAATCTGGAGAATTTAAGAATAAACTAGGCACATAAATTACCTTGATTTACTATGCAATCTGCTACTTAAAAAACAATGAAATAAAGACTTAGGTCTTCCTATTCCACCACCTTGCCTTTTTTTACACTTTATCATAATAAAAAATGAAAATAAAGTGATAGCAGTCAGTCTCACAGGATTTCACATTAGCTTTTCACATAAACCAGGTGCAAGCTATTAAGGATAGGCTTCCTCTGTATTTTAAAAATTCAGTTAAAAAGGAAAGAAATGTTTAACGCTAATCTGTACAAGTTGGGAAATTTGATTGTCTGTCTTGGCTGACTGGATGAGAAGTTTGGATCTTGTACTGCCCATCTGAATTCACATCAGAAGATAAAAAATTAAAATAGAAAGTTATGAGAGTGGTGTTTTTAACCACAATGATTTTAATTGAAATTAAAACAAATTCAAACACATCTCTCCATGTTAGGTTTGATATAACCCATTTCAAAACAGAATCCATCACTCAGACTAGAACTAAGGTGACATTGTCACTTTAAATCACAACTCTGTATTTCAGCAATTGGCATCTCATGAAGTGATTGTGCCGCTTGCAAAATATTCAAGGACATTATTAAACAACATCTACAACCTCCCTAATGTTATTTAAAAGAAAAATCAGGTTTTTCATCTCTCTAATTTCTTTGCCTCTTCAAATGCTCTTATTAACATTCTTTTTCACGCATCATCCTCGCTCATTTTCTTTCAATTTTAATTATTTTTTTTTCTTTCTAAATTAATCCTTTGTTTGAACTGTTACTTTTGAGAGAGACGAAAAGTTATACAAGGAACAACTGAATGTTTGCCAGTTTGCATTGGGTCCTTTCATTCTCCTTTTCTGAGGCCAGATCCCACAAGGTGCTGAGCATCAGCCAGCCTATTGAGCACTGAGGGTGCTGAGACTTCCTTGCAAAAGCATATTGCAGGATCATGGCTTGCACAGCAAGTTCTCCAAGTGACAACTATTTATGTATCACTGAATAGACTTAGCATAAATTTTAACATCCCCAGTGTGATTGCCTTTTTTAAGGGGAAAAAAAGAAGAAGCATTTTCCATGACCGCATCACTCAACACTTTGAAAATTAAGTGTAGAGCGATGCCACCCAAAAAGTCTGGCAAAGAACCAGATGTCATAATTGCAAACGCACACCAAAATTGGAATACATTACAGGCAATTACAAGGTATGTAAGCTCTTCTGTGTTGAGAAAGTATCTAGATCACATAGATCCCTGCAAGTCCTGTTAGTCAAATAATAACTCAGAACAAATATCACCAAGAAGGCATGGAAGCAAAGCATGAATGACCCCCAAAGCACTATACACGTTGTGCTGCTCAGCCAGACTTTTTTTTTTATGTTTGTGTGTAGGGGGGATTTATGTTACAAGTGCAGCATTAAGGAATATTGTACATGTATATCATTATTAAAATAGAAATTTCTATTGTTTTAAAGAGTTTTTTGAATTAATAAGAGTAATGTTAACCTAAGTTACTTATATAACCCTTTTCATTCTGCTGTACAGATAGTATACATATTCACTATCTCAACTTCCCTCAGATAACCATTGATGTTTTCTTTAGGAGATAAATTAAATATTCAGCCACTAAGCCTGAGGTTGGACTGACCTGGTTTGGGGATCAGGACTGGAATACAATTGTATAAATACACATACATGTCAATATAGTACTATGATTTATGCTACAATGTCCTAGATATATAAAAATCTCTTATAATATAGAACCTTTCATTTGGAAGGGTGCCAAGCATTTAAAAACAAAAATCTTACCCTCTTCTAGAAGTGTAATGTGGAAAGCGAGGATGATGACAAGCGGAAAAGTTGGAAGTGTCCATGCAGCTCATACCGCAGTACCAGCAGGGCCAAAAGACCAAAGCAGCACTGTGAAGCTCACCCTGACTACTAGCGATCAGATTAGTAAACACTACACTGAAGATAGATTCCCACAAACATTTCTCAGTAGTTTTTTGAGCAGTACATTTCCATTAGAGAATAAATGCAACTCTTAGCCAATTAGAGAATGACTTTACATCAGTTCCATCCTTTCATGATTCTGTACAAAATAACACTCATTAACTGCGCATGCCTCAAAAATCTCCTATTAAAATGCAGCCTTTCAAGACAGAAAAATGACAAGCATTTATTCTGAATATACACAAGCTAAACAGTTAAGAAATACTAGATGAGGAAGGAAAAAAAAAAGAGGAAAGAAGACTGAAAACTCTTTGCTCTCGAATAAATTTTGAACTAGTTTACTCAGTTCATATCAGAAAATATCAAGCAAAATACTTCAGTTTTCAGAACATATTTTATTTTAGCCATTAAGAGCAGCTATTCCTAATCATGCTTCTGTTGCTATTGTTTTTGTTTTGATTTTGTTGTGCTTATTTATCTTACTCTCAAGCACAGATATACAACCAGGATTTGGATTTGATGCGTGTGGGTCCATTCCAACAGAGGATATTCTATGATTCTATTCTATTCTATTCTATTCTATTCTATTCTATTCTATTCTATTCTATTCTATTCTATTCTATTCTATTCTATTCTATTCTATACATGCTCTCCCACGCCTTCCATTCCCCAAACTGACATAACACACATTGCATCAACAACAAAATCTTGTGATTTTTTTTTACCTTTACTATCTGTAAGTAGCCATATAGCATCAGTGTGTATCAATACATCAGCAAAATTTTTTTTTATTATGTGTATTTCTTATATTAGGGTTTCACCTTCCCTAGAAAGACATCAGATTAGTTTGTTCTATAGGCAGTTCATAGTGGAGTTCTTTTTGAATAACTTTCTAATAAGTAAATGAATGTACTGATTGAAAGTGCTTCCATCAGTGTACAAAGGCAGACTAAGAAGCCTTTTCATATTTCATCTGTTCGCAGGTCATTGAATTGATTCTTTATTTAATACTGAATAGACTTCAAGATTCTGTAATTAACATCCAGGGAACTGCTAGTACATGAACTCAGTACTCTCTATATTATGGAAGTGATTACTTCTTTTTTCTCGTGACCCTGCTTTCATTGGCTGTTCTGAAGATTTACCAAAAACTAGATGGTTCTGCCCTCAGCAATCTAAAAGAGTTTTATCAATGGAATTATTTTCCTTTAGACATCAGTCTCAATGAAAATGCTTACTTTTATATAGTGAACCAAAATGATTTTTCTAAAATTGGTTGACATTTATCCCAGACATTATTTTTGTTTATTGTCTTCTTCCTTTTCTAACGGTTTCCAGGATTTTTAAGAGCTTGCCAGGTTTGCAAGGGTATGCCTTTTTTAATAATTTTAGTTCCCATTACATATAATTAAAACAAAAGTATCTGAAGTGCTCCAAAATAACATTCATAAGAATTTGAGAGAAAATGATATTAATGATGAGAGTACCTCAAAAAATGTAATTTAACAATATACAAAATAAGGAAAGCACAACACAAAATTCCCATATCAACTCAAGTGCTAAAAAACCTGTACTGGAGCCAAGATACCTGGTATCTTTATCTAAGCCTTCAGGAAATCAAGTTCAAAACACTGTAAAATGTTAAAAATGGGCAATCTAGCTACCAAAATACTTAAGTTCTCAACCAGATTTCTAGGGCACTGAATGAGTATTTTTGATAGGGATCTCACATTAAATTGACCTTTCCTGGTGAAAAGATGCATTACCTGTTACCAGTTGCTAATCCTGCCTTGACCCACCCCATGTCCCAAGGCAGTGGAGGTGTTGATATACTGTTTTCTTTCTTGTCTGGAGCAGTTTTCCCAGCCCATGTAATTCAGATGCATATTATCAGTAGTGAGAAGCCACATAGTTAAGTGGAGAGCAAGTACTAAGAGCATGCTGGCTTTAAAGTGAAAGAGAGATTTAGGTTAGATGTTAGGAAGAAATCCTTTACTTAGGAGGGCAGTGAGGCCCTGGCACAGGCTGCCTAGGGAACTGTGGGTACTCCATCCCTGGAGATGGTCAAGGTCAGGTTGGATGGTGCCCTGGGCAACTTCATCTAGTGCTGGCATCTTTGCCCACGGCAGAAGGGTTTAAACTAGATGTTCTTTAATGTCCCCTACTACTTTATCCCTTCTATAATTCTATTACTTATATCACGACTGAGTTACTGGAGGCATATATGATTTTGAAGAACAGCTTTGCTTCCTTAAGGCATCAGTTTTTCTGGCTGGATAAGAAGCCCTGTTTTGAAAACCATGGCTGTACCACACAAGTTAAGCATTACTTGTAAATAAGTGAAGAGGATGCAAATCTTTGTATTTTAAAAAAGATCTTTCTAAGGAACACTGATAATGAGGCAACCAAGGCTGGGGAAACATGCTCTGCAGGTACAAAAGCAGTGCCCGATATCTTCTTTCCTGTGTGTGGGTCTGTTGTGCAGCAAATATACTCAGTCTCCTGCAGGAGAAGGTAGAAGTGCTGAGTGTTTGCTGTAGGCAGCCAGGAAAGGTTGCTTAACCACCAGTGACTGAACCCCAGCAGCACTGGCCTTTAGAACTGAAAGAGCCTGGGAAGATATTTATAAAGCAAGCAGCATTTCGGTCCTTGAGGGAAGTGCACCCTTAATCTGAACCATGGGTCGGATGCTGCTGAACACTTTGCCTCATAAGAACCTCTTCTCAGGGGGGTAAAATGTTGGGGGGTAAACGAAAGGGGATATAATGTAAAACATATCTATAATATGATGGTGATAAAAGCAGAATCAAAGGAGCATGAATTATATTGTATTTGTGTAATGAAGAATAATAAATGAAAAATGAAGAAAACATTTAAATCTAGGACTTTTTTTTAGAAAATACTTTGAAGACAGCAGAGAAATAGATGTTTCTGTTCATCTTTGATCTTCATAAAGTTGCACTATTTTTAGAAAGACAATTGTTAAAAATATTAATGTTCTTGGATGGAGCAGCACTATTTACACTAATTGTTACTGGAGTCTGCCTAGTGAGTGACTGTCAATGTTTTCACATGAGGATCCCAGCAAAAAATATGCTCTTTAGCCTTTATGAGACCAAAAAACCACAGAAAATTTGGGTGAAGAGCTGGAAAGTAACCTTCATTGTTTTATTTGCAGTGAAAACTGCTGCGGTGACAGAGCAAGCACAGAGGCTGTGTCCCTGTATTCTCTGAAAATAGAGTTTGCTTTGGACTCCAGTTCTGTAATAAAAAAAAAAAATCCTCTCTTGCCAGCTGTACAAAGAAAGGAAGTGACATCACTCTGAAAATAAATATAGAAATAGGTTTTCTGGAAATATTTATACTTTGTTGTTGAGTAGAATGCTGAATGTACAGCCAAGCAGAGCACACTGCTCAGTCTGTACCACTTGAAAAGGGAAAAGTTTTAAACTTATAAAGATTCTCAGTCTAAGGATATTTTTTTTTCTTTCAGAATAACTGACTCTTGACACAACCTTGTCTATTTCAAAGGCCAAACATTTCCCTCACTCCCAAGTGTTCTGCAAGCCTTAGGGATATACTGTCCCTGGCAAAAATGAGATAGCAATATCCTGGGAACGGGTGATTTCCATTAGGGACAAGGAAATCACTCCAAACCACATTTCATTCTGGTTACAGCATTTTAATGAGATTTGCAAGCCCATCGGAGACTGTCTCCAGAAACATTCGGCACCAACTTCTCAGCCAGGGTCCTAAATGTTGTTCTAAAATCTCAGCAGAGAGTGGATCCTAGGACTCCAGCTTTGCTGTGATATTTCTTACATTATAATTAGTATTGACTAATTAAGGGGTGACTAAGTATTGACCTCCTAATTAATTTTGAAAGAAGCTGGATGACTGGAAGTACCTATCAACATTTGAGAAGGAGCTGCTTAATTGTTTCCTGGAAAACAGCTTTGAAAAATCTTTTTCAATAACTTCCAAAACCCTTCATGATATGGATTTCAACTTAATCAAGAGAGCTACTCTTATTCTAATGAACGCAAAACATCCTATGAGAATTCAAGCAAGTATCTGTATGGGAAATAATAAAATCACAGCTAGTAATGTAACTCTTAATGTGCAGTAGGAGTGTATATATGAGAATGCAAATGAAGGCACCATCATCTGTCTCTCTATGATGATCTCTCAGTCACTGATAGCTTGTTTGCAGACAGTATTGCACAAATCCAAATATTCCATTGCCTTGACTCTGGGAGCAAAAGCAGATCTTTGAGAAAAGGTTCTGTGACACTATGACAATAAAATAATGAGGGGTCTGAAATGACTGTTAAAAGAAGTAAATGGTTAAGCAGTAAATCTATAGAGAAAAAGGTGATTTTAGTTTTCTCAGAAATGAACTATGATTCAGATTGTGCTGTTTTGTTTTGTTTTGTTTTTAATTTTCACATTTTGAATTAATGTAGCATGAATTATGTTGCATGAAACTATGACAATACATGAATTCTGCTCATGGAAATTACTCATCCATCAACCACTGTCAGGTACATTCAGAAGCACATGCATTCAGTTCTGCACTGTATGTTCAAACAGCTTATGCGTCAATAGTGCTGGTTGTGAAAATGAAAAAGGAGAGATAAGGAAACTTTGAGATCCTTTTGTACTGACTTTTCTGTGACCCAGGAAAGAACAATGAATGTTTGCTTTCCCTTGGAGGGGTTGCCGACAAGGCTACACAAACAAAGGAGCAGGAGCTCAGCTGGTGCAAATTAGGACAGTTGCGTTGGCTTAATGGATCTGCATCCTTTCCACCAGCTAAAGATGTAGACACAAATATTAAAGGTTCCCTCATTATATTTTCCTCAATCACATATCCTTTCACAACTCTTCAAACAGAGTTTTTCCCAAGCAATAATTCTGTGGTAATGTTCAAGGGGCCTGGCCATACCCTGCTGTATGCTTCATTCATTCCTTTTCCCAGAAAAACTAACTAGTATATCAGAAAATGAGCAGATAGGAGCCAAGCCTGTATTAACCTCGGTAAGAAGGCTTTACACTATTCTTAAGAATGCCTTTTTGATGGAGAAACAAATTCTCTATACATCCATATATTTTAAAAAATTAAGGTAGATCATATACAGAAAGTCATTCATCAAATTTTACAGCAGTCTGCCAATATGTCTTCTACAGAGTTCTGAACTGGAGCAATATCATGTTTGTCTGGAAACCAATTTTTTTTAGGTAAAAGAAAGCTTCTAATACTATGTCATTCTCATCAGTGCCATTAGTGGGGAGTAAACTCTGCCCTTGTAAATCCACTGATGCCAGAGGTTTCAGATCACTTTCTAAATGAGTGTGGAGTTTGGCATAGTGTCTAAATGAGCAGAATCAAAGTGTACAGTTCTTGGACATTGCTATTGCCTTCGCTATTAGAAATTCCAGTGGTTTCTAACACTCTTATTTGGCAAATCCATTTTGGGTGAGAGCCATAAGACTACTCTGCGATTGCTCTTGGAAAGGCTGGTGCTCCAGCAGCAATCAATACAACCTAGTAAAAACAAAGGAAACTAAATGAGGATTTCTGGTAGTGACCATAGTGACATGAAGCTTATAAGTGTGCTGCCACAATAGCTGCTTTTTACTGTTTGATGATACTTAAATTGAACATTCTTTTTAGGAGGATTATAAAAAAAAAAAAAAGAAAACAAAAAAAAAGAAAACAACAACAACAACAAAAAACCTTCTGAAAACAAGCGTGAAAAGAATTGGCACAAAGACTGAAATAAGAAGGAAACAAAACAGAATTGGGACAATAAGCTGAGCAGGAAAGTCAGGAAGCCCTACAGACCAGGCATAGGCCCTGACAGAGGATCCTTCGGCATAAAATAGGAGACTGAAGTATTATAAAACTTTATTTTCAGAACAATAAAAGAGCATAGGTTCCTTAATGTTAATTTGAAAAAAGCATTCTTTCTGAGGCAGGGGAAGCTGGCTAGTTTTTTGGCAATAAAGCAAAAGCTGATCTGGGAAGAATTCCCTAGCACTATGTGTATCATGATGTAAATCCTTTTTGCAAGGGTCACACAAAATCACTATTAAATTTGTTTATTGGTGTTCTGATTTTAATGTTTTGCTGAAGCTCCAGAAATGGGTGCCAGCCTAAACTGTGAACTGCTTTAAATCGCTTGTATCCAGGTGATGATGAATGCTCTCTAGATTTTATCTGTAAAGTGGAAAAAAATAAACATGAATACATTACTCAAACCCCAAGAATTTTTAGAAGCTAAAATTCATTTAAGGGAACACTCGAATCCTGTCTACCACCCACTGAAGTGATTAGGAATTTCAGCTAAATAAAGAAGGAAGGTAAGACTGAAATGCCCATGTAATCAACATTCACAAAAAATCTAATACAACATTAGAATGCTTTTGAGATAAGTGCAAACATGAGAGCCCTGAAATAACACTGAAAGAAATGAGGAGACTTTTTAAAATTCCCAACTTGTGCTTTCCTCAAAGTGCAATTCAAAACTGATTAAAAGCATTAAATCCTTTTTTATGCAAAGGGTTAATAACAATAATTCAAATAGTGGTGTGGTGTCCCATGGATACTCAATAATGAAAATTCAAATGCTCATTTCTTTAAGCTTTTTGTGTCGCTTTTCTAGATAATTGGTTTTTTACCTAATTTTTTAGGCTATTTAATAATACCTCCTGCTAGACATCTCATGTAAACTCAGCAAGAGGAGGCATCCTGAGTAATAGAAAAGACTTCTGCTCATTTTAAAGCTCAAATTCATACTTTTCTTAACAAAGGAGATTCCCACTGTTAGAGTTTGGCAACCGCCAGGCCAACTGCATTGGGGAAGATTGGATTAGCAGGGGCAGCTGACTGTGCGGTAAAGACTCCACTCTCCAGCAGGATTTTTATGTAAATTCCATTACAATTCATGCTTTTTGGAGATAATGAAATGGATACAAAACACTCCAAGGTTTCCAAGTCAGCAAAATAATGAACAGGAACATTCAGAAAGCTGATTAAATACATTTTTGACATTTGGACCCTTGTATGAATAGAATTGGCACTCGTGCAATGTATCACATGGAATTTGCTTTTAATACCACTGTCTAAAACTCATAGCTTTTCAGGTTATTAGTGATGTGTGAACATCAACTATCAAGAGTTTTTCACAGTTTAAGCTCTAATAAACTGTATCATTTTCCATGTGTTTGCCTGAAGGCAACTTTCACCAAAGACTCAGCCAAATATTTTCAACTCAGCAGCTTTAAACAACTGTCTGTGAGTATGTCATAGCAATCATTATCTATAAACTTTAAATAAGAAGAGTCTGGGGTCAAGAGGGGCTATTTCCATGATCTCTACTCTGATCTTTTGCATAATATACAGAATTTCGTATGTTCATATTTACTCAGATCATAGCATGTTTGAACTAAGACCTGGATGAATACCCTGATATTTCCTCAATTTTATATTTGCTTATTGATTAAAAATTAAAATATGCATATATGTGTAAAAGTATAAACAGACAACCATGCATAAGCACACACTAGGCATTTTTAGGTCAAATATACACTGACATTATTGAGTGCTGCCTTCCTTCCAATACAACTGATAAGAAAGCCACTTAGTGTAAAAGATGTAGTGACAAGACTACCATTGCACTGAAAATGCTCATGCCACCAGGTTCGCTAGTCTGCTTAAACAGTAAAAAGACAAAAGATATAGTAGAGAGGGCACAGATCATTATGCACATGTATTACTTAAGAGCTATGAAATGCCATTGTGTATCTGTGCCAATCTATATCAATCTTTTATTAGTGACAGTCAAGTTCTCAGGTACCTCAACAGAGGTATCTATTCAGCAGCAAGATTCAAGACAAAACTGGCTAATACTGATAATGCTCTGTGTATAATACCTACAATACACTTTCTCTACAATGCATGTAAACAACATAAAAAACAATGATTGTTTCAAAAGTCTTTCAAAAAAGGAATCAACCAAGATCTGAACCACAACAGTGTGTATAATGTGAACATGTAGCTATTAAAGTTCATTATGATGATTGATGAAGTTAAAATGTCAATTAATGAATTAAATTTCCAAGTTCTCTTGTTTAATGAAAAACATTGAGAAGCTACAGAAAGTAAAATCTGAGAAAAAGCTATTCTTATTGATAGACTATAAGATCACATTGGTCATAATGCATCATTTAAGAGTAGGTGCAGTAGACTTTTCTGAAGCAAAGAAAGGCAGAAACTAGCTATAAACAAGTGTGATTTGTGTTGTCTTTTTTCCTAGTTCCAAATGGCTCATTTGGTTATAATCATATACCTTTCTTTTTCCAGGGAAACATTTTGCCAAATGTTATCTTCAGGGGGAAAAAAAGAATGTGAGAAGCAACAGAGTCAGAAAACATGTTAGGATCCAGCTCTGCCTTCATTATTCTAAGCTGTAATTACTCTGAAAAGTGCTATTAAGCTAGCTACTCAATAGACCAGATTTAGCTACCAATAGTCATGCAGGCTAACATACTAGCCATCAATTAGTTTTCCTGGGCCATGCTCTGAACATCATTACATGGTGAGCAGTTACCAATATGAATAGTCCCACTGATTTCAATACAATTATTGAGAAGAAAGAAATGACACAGGATGGGTAAAGTCAGTATCAAAATCAATCTCTACAGGAAAAAGGATGGCAGAATCAAGTCTTCTGGGAGTCACCAGTTCACTTAACACTATATTCAAATGCAGTGAAGAGCCTTCATGTCCAATAGACTAAAAAGCAGGGTGGAAAAATGCTTCTAATTAAGAATGAAGGAAGAGGAGTGGAAAATCTTATTTCATCTTACTAGAAGAAATAAGAATATATCCAAGATACAGCAGAAGCAATGGAACAATAAAAAGCCCCCCTTTTTGC